>NC_140356.1:4940360-5660918 GCF_963514085.1 Chelon labrosus
AGGATGGATGAGTTCTGGTGTTGGCCCCTGTTTTGTGTGTTTTCTTTATCTATATCTGAACCAAACCTTATCACTAACCCCAACTAGTTATCTCCTGAGATTGCTTAACCCGACCCCAACCTTAGTTTAACCCCAACCAGTTACTACTGCAACGCCTAATCTAATCACGGAGGGGTTGTTACAAGAAACCTAATTTTAATAGGAGAGGAACTCGATTCCAAAGGGAACAGACTTCAACATAATGCCAGCATTGTCAGATGTTTTTTCCTCTTACAACCGTATGGGAATGTGCGTGGTAGGGCTCCGTGTCGAGCCCTGCCCTTTCCAACACCCGCTTCCAAGTTCACCACCATAATAAAACGGGTTTTTGTCTTCGCCTCCACTTTTGGGCCTCAGTTCTCTCGCTCTCCTCTGTGCATGACATTTGACTGTGTGTGGGTGCCTTTGGTCCCTGCAGGGAGTCGCGCTCTCAGGCTCTGCCGGGGCCCCAGATGCACACAACTGGAGTCCAGAGCCAGAGATTTGCCCTTTGTCCTGTGTTGTTGAGTGCGACCCTTAACAAACGCCTGCAAGCTGAAAAGAAGCAGAGCCATTCTAGATTGTTCTCTCTCCTTAGAAAGTTAAATGTCGCCGCTCTTTCGCTGTTTCTGGTTCTTCCACTTCGTGGCCCTTGAGGACATTTTCAGACAATGGTTTAAAAGACTTCATTGAAATCATTTCAGGCCTGAACTAAATGCCACAAATCAAGCTTTTTTTTTTGCAGTGCTTTTTCTTGATGTGTCAGAAGGAATTGTTTTGAGCTGCATGCTGGGTTGTAAAGTTTTATTTACTATGTTCCAAAATGAGAGATTTTAAGGATGGACAGATCATAATTGAAATCAATTATTGTTGTCTGACTGGACCATCTCCACACCAATATCATTCTAGTTATTAGAATAAATCTCATTGAAACAGCTGTGGAATACAAACATCTGGCCATCTGATTCATTCACATAACATCCTGCGTTCTTGGTTGTCTTGCTCTCTCCGAGGCAATTTTAGTAGGAACAATTTACACATGGATGTCATCTTTCGTGACACCCACTGCTTGGCGGCAGTCCCTCCAAAACACCAGAGCAACAAACTCCTCTTTTGTTTGTTGTCCTGTTTTCCATCTCCAACTTTCTACTGAACACTGGTTTGAATGGTTGGTGGGGGAGCTCTGGTGGGACTAGCCTTGAGGTTAGGGGGGAGTGAAAAGGAAGTGGAGGTAAACCCCCTCCCACCTCACCTCCTGTATCCCATCTCATTCCATTTCATTGCATCCTGGTTGGGGAGTTCCTGGTTCGGCTGCTGGCTTGGAGATGAGAAGGAGGAGTGTATTGTTGTGTGTGTGCGTGTGTGTGTGTGTTGGGGATGGTGGCAAGCAAACAAAACAATGGAGGCTTTGTGAGAGGGTCCCGCCGTGGCAGGATTGTTGTGGGGGAGCAAGGGGGTGGTCGAAGCTTAGCGAAGCATAGCCACTTCATTAGTCAGGGCTCTCCTTTTTGCACCTCCTCCCATCCATCCTCCCTCCCTCCCTCCCTCCCTCGCTGTCATTCTCTTGCTGCCTTTCCCCTGCCCGCTCACTCGTGGAACTACAGAGGCTGGAGCCGCTTTGGCCGGACAGCGCTGAACATGCTTTCGAGGCTGATCTGAGTCGTGCGCTGCAGTGTCTTCCCTCGGTACCGTAGTGTTTTTGTACTGAGGTAAGTCGTCTTGTGTTGTCACCCTGTCTGTCCCATCCCGTCCTGTCCTTGGCTGCTGACTTGCCTCTGCTCTCCCCTGGGCTGCGGTTTTGATTCTGGATGACTAGACATATCACTCTTAGACGGGCCTTTATGAACAATTGAGGAAATTGTTTTAGTTTATGTGGTTAGTCAACATTTTTAATTAAAGCTGGAGGAGTTTGTTGTGTTTCTCATATCACTTTGATCACTCTGCATGATGACATCGGTAGAAAACACCAGAACATACAAATAGTGCAGTGTAGAGTTGTAGAGTGTTGTTGTTGTACAGTTTTAGATTGATATAAGCTGATATTTATGTATCCAGTGAGAATTGTGGGGGCTGGTGGTGGAGGAGGACTATTGCCCCAGCTGTGTTGACCAAATGATCAGTGTTATTAGAATCTACGTGCTTGTGATTGCTTTCTCCCCCCACCCTCTGCCTTTCTTTGCCAAACGCAGACCCTCAGGGACAGTCGAGCGTCTGGGTAATCCTTCACATCCTGTGTGGGAAAGTGGGAAGAGGGCCGCACTCAGACTAACTCATCACTTCCTCATGAGAAAGTTTGATTCACTAAACTCACAGCGTGTCTAATAAAAACAAAAACGTCCTCGCCGCTTTTCACCCAGAGGGTCATTTGTAGCATCCTGCCTATGTGCAGCTTATATCCTGTTTAACTCTCCTCTTCCTCAGTCATTATTATTATTTTTTTTATTACTGAAGGCATTGGATTCAACTTCCTAACTGAATTTGTCAGTATACTCTTTAATGTCCGGTAAATTTGATTACACACTCATAACACAGTGAATGGAAGATTATAAGTTTCTGTGCTGATAACTGAGGATTTTGTCAGCGTGAATTAAGGATATGAAGGTTGTTTAAGAAAGATGGGCCACGTGGCTGAAATTAGTTTAAAAGGCTGAATGGACTTGATGGGATAATCAGTGTGGGCCTTGAATGGAGCTTGGGAGTCGCTACGTGGAACCAGTTAAGCTTGCGGGTCATTCACAGGCTATTCTCTTGTTTCTCTCTTGTCCCAGGAGTCTTAAGGCTCTGGTGTAGGGCTGGGTGATAAACTGAATATATTGAATGTGGGCCTGGACCTTATTCATTATTGATCTAATCTGCCAAGGATTTTATTGACTCAGTTGTTTAGAGCTAACCATTTCCTCCTTTCAGACAGTGTAATTTGTCAGACCAAAATGCAGATGAATATTGAAGATACCATATGCAGTCTGGATCAGTAAATCTGGGAATCAGCTTTCTTGAGGTTGGGAAAGAGTATCATACATGGCTCAAATAGCAGAAGTGTTAATATTTGACAGGTTTTTAACAGATGAATGCTGGTTATAAAGTTGTTGTTTGATTTGAGCTGATAAATGGTTACCATTGATTGACTCATTACAAACATTGTAAAGATAATATTGACCTAAAGTCACAATAATCGCACTACAATTATTAATAGATAAGCTGTTTTATTTATTGCTTATTGTCTTTGTAATTTCAGAGATTATTACCTCAACTTTCCTTTGATCAGCTAGACAACTATTTTGATTATTGGTTAACTGCTTGATTCATTCCTGAAGTAAAAAGGCCACTTCTTGGTCCAGCTTCACTAATGCCGGGGTTTCCATTTAACTGAAAACTGAACATTTTGGATCAATTTATCAATTGATCCAAAAAAACTAAACAAAACAAAAAAAACTGACAGTCTAAACAGGAATGAAAAAAAAGTTGCAGCCCGACTGTTTGCATATGTAATGCAGTTTGTATGCAATGATATTTGTTGTATAAATAATGATGCCTCACCTGGTTCAAATAGTTCAGCATTGTGGGATCTCCAGTGCTGTTACCTGTGTGTTTTCTGTGAACGTAGAAGGAGGTGTTATTAGTTTAGCTTGCATGGTGGAGCTATTTCTTGATGACCAAACTGTGTGTTCTGTTTATTCATCCACTTAGCACTTCTGTGCAGCACTACTTCTGGTTTTCTAGCAACTCCAAGCAGACGACAAAATCCAAGTTGTCACTTGTTTCCTAAATCATAGCTCTAACTGTCTTGTAACCTCCTTCTTCCAGTTTTTATGCTATGTTACAATAAGCTAACAACATATGCAAAGCATATAATCGATTAAAGTAGAAGAAGTTGTCTGTTCCTTTAAAACTGCCTGTTTAGCCCATAAATACTCGTGCATCTTGATGAGCTGTATTGTATTCAGAGGTGGGTAGAGTAGCCAAAAATTGTACTCAAGTAAGAGTACTGTTACTTTAGAATAATATGACTCAAGTAAAAGTAAAAAGTATTGTCACCCTGTGTTACTTGAGTAAGAGTAAAAAGTAATGGGTGAAAAAACTACTCAAGTACAGAGTAACTGTCGAGTAACCTCTTTTATTTATCAGGTCAAATAATGTCAAATAATGCACATGATGCATGCACAAAAATATATTATGGCAATGATAATTTTCAGAGCCGGATAATTCCCTTAGACAACTGAAACAGTTTATAATAAACAATAATAAATAAATAATATAATAACTTAAATCTTTACACAGTAACATAAATTTTAAAATAAAATACATTATACATTGCATGCCGTCGCCATCGTTTTGTTTCTGTGCTCTTTTCCGCCTGTTTGCCGCGGGGAGTGTGTGTGCGGTCATGTGATGGCTCGGCTCTGCCTGATTGGTGAAACGGAGTTAGACGTCGCTAGTGGCTACATTTGATTGGTGAGATGCAGTCATGTGATAGTCACAGAGCCTCTGGGAAGTCCCGACCTTAAATCATTGCTCTCCCCATATAAACAAAACAGACCATGCGGCAGACGGATCGATAAAAAAAAAAAAAAAAAAAAAAAGTAGCGAGCAGAATCAGCCCAATGTAACGGAGTAAAAGTACCGCTCCTTCTTCACAAATGTACTCAAGTAAAAGTAAAAAGTATGCTGCTTTGAAACTACTCATAGAAGTACATTTTTTCCAAAAAGCTACTCAAGTAAATGTAACGGAGTAAATGTAGCGCGTTACTACCCACCTCTGATTGTATTTCACATTCTCTGAACAGTAACATGGTCATAAAATTGTGCAATGGACATTTTGATCATTTCTCACCTTTTTTCCTCTTTCCACAGAATGAAGAAGTGATCACAATCATGGCTGTCCAAACTGGCATCCAGGTAAGCTCATCACTGTTTAGATAAAATACGGTATACTTTGATTGGTCAGACGGGAAATCCAGTTCTTGAGTGCAAGGCTACGGTGCAGGCTGGAGATGTGGTTTGCAGATATTGTTAAAACTGTACAAAACTGGTGGCAAGCTTCTTTGTCATTTTAATCAATCCTGTTCATATTTTGGATGTTGGATAGAATAGCATATAGACCTTATTGTAGTGCCCTCTGTAGGCCGTTTATAACCACTCTGAATGTCCAAGCAGTGAGTCACCAACACTATCTGTGTGCCAAGCTGAAGAAATTTTTGTTGCCACACATTATTACAGTTATTCATATTAAATAAAGAACTTCAGACGTCTGTCTCCCACTCAACAACTGTGTGGAGCCCACCTGTGTTGCAGCATGCCGTCTTGTTTTTGTTATGCATGTCTGACGTTCCACCGCTCGGACCCTGAGGAGTTTCTCCACACATTTCTTTAGGGGGAGCGGGTGGAATGCCCTTTTTTCTCCCCCTTCCCCTCCCAGCAACGAAGTATCAGCCACCACAAAATCCAAAACAACACATGTATCGTGTTACAGATGTGTCACATGGCAGCACCTCCTTGAGAATGACTTTCCTCTGTCATCTGGTTTGGAAAGTCCTGGCACTCCACCCCTGTCTTGGACTGCGGGTATGCAGAATATGTATCCCACTGTTATGCACATAACATGTGGCAGGAAACCTTTCAGACTGATGCTGATGTGACGATACGGCAGTGAAAAGCCTGCAGAGTTGTTGACTATCTGTGGTTGGATGCAGCAGCTTCAGAGGAAACAGATTAACTCGAAAGATCAGGTTTCTTTGCTTCATTTGTGCCAGGTAGTTTAGAGACTGGCTTGTATTGTACATCATCTCTGCAGGCTGCCTCACATTATTCTTGAATAATTCTTGAAACAGTGATTAGCTTTTTGACATAACTAACTTTTGCTGTATCCATCAATAACTTGGCAAATGCAACAAAATAGTCCCATATTTATCTGTCATGGTGTGGACACATTGACTCCAATCATCACTGTAGAGAACTGGGACTAAGTAGATCGTTTTTCCTCCTGACTTTGCATGTTATCAAAGGCACCCTGTGAGGATATCGATCTGTATGATACTGTAACAACACAGCAACTTCCAAAGTTCAGCTCAGAGCCTCAGTGCCCATGTAGAGCACAGTCAGATTCGATAACTGGTCGCACTCTGACTGCTCTGCTCACCCATGCTGAAGATGTATGCACTCATGGGAGTGTAAGTAGCATATGCACACATCTAGAAAAGATACAGAAACCCAATGTAAAGTATAATGTCTGCTTGTTTACGCTTGCTTGAAGTGGATTATGACTTTTTTGAAAAAGAATTAATCTGCTTAATCTGAGATGAAAGCATCATTTCTGAATAAATTCTAGTGTTGTAAGTATGACTTCTAGCTTCTAGTGAAAACACCATGTCTCCCATATGTATGACACTTGTCGTTGTAGTGTGCATCAGGTCATTTTATTTTTTTATCTTTGTCTCTGGGCAGCATGAAACATGACCAATCTTAGATTGAAAGATTACTTACAGTTTGCCAACTTTACTAGTTTTGTTTCTTCTTCTTCTTCTTCAAAGTTTTGTCTTTGGTCGGCAACTTCTACTCCTTCTACCCAGTTTATTACAGCCATGGTTCACTTCCATTGCAACTTTTCAAAACCAAAGGTAGCAAAAAGAGCATCGGTATAGATGGTCACAGTAACTAAACAAACATCTTAAAAGAGCTAAACGTATCCAAAGAAACAATCTTATAAAAACAATAATAACCACTCAGCTATAGATTGACAAGTCTCTGCTTGCCTTAAATTCCCCATTAAAACCAAGACTACCTCAACTCTTTTCCTCAGTATTAGAAAAATCTGGGATGGAACTGGCCAAATAGAAATCCTAAGTAGCTCTTGGTATTTGAAAAGAGCAGTACGACCCCGTTAGTTCAGCCTGGCTAAACCAAACAGCTCTGGGTTAGTTATGTACCTAAAGGGTCAAAGGTCAAAAACTAGGCCATGGGAATAAAAGAAAAAAAATGGTACGGCTAAAATAAAATAAAGTCAGAAAACAGCAGTGCGTCTGATCTTTTACTTGAATATTTGACATAGGGCTAAGCTTAAAAAAAATAAAATAAAAAATAGATTTTCCAATTCAAATGAATCGTCATTTAGAAGATCTGACATTGATTCATTGATAAAATACTTATCAATGCAAGATTTTTGCGATATTTGCAATTTTCTTGCAACCCCTCGTTAGATGCTCGTGTGGTGTCCCAAGACTGATTTCACACAACTACTCTTGCGACACCGTGCAATGAAATTAGTATTCGTGTGCGGGAGATCCAAAACATGACAAAATCTTCAACTCTGAGTGCGGCATTTTGGTTTTAAAAAGTCTAACGACAGAAGAGATCTGAACAAAAGCAAAGCCATATGGCAACATTTTAACCAGTCAGTCGATCAGAGCTCTATTTCCATACAACCAGGACCTTACGAATGGAGCCGATTCAGGAAGTCAGTAGTGATACCCTGCCCCTATTTTGACAGTGAGTTCTTTACTATAGGTTTGTCGTTTACAGACTTCATATGTACATGAATCCAGTGGTGTAAGAGGAAAAAACAGCTTTTGTAAACATGTGATCAAATGCAAAGCATCATGAGTAGGACTTATATAATGTGAACAAATCTATAAATAACCATGGACATCATAGTCATGGCAAAAACACGTGATATACAAGGAGAAAACCTGCTACATGTTACTGTTACATATTGTTACATGTAGTTTCCCCTTTGACCTTCCTGCTATTGACCATTGTTTCAGGGAGTTTACTTACCCTCACTGTAAGTGGCTTAAGTTAAGAGCATCAGAAACTGCTAAAGGGTAATTGGTAACATACAGGCACACAATGCCTCAATCTCAGTATTTTGCTGGATTACCTGTCCACATTCCTGCACATAATGAGGACAGAGGCGACGTCAGGAAATAAGATCAACTGAAAAAGCCCCAGTACTGACTGAGTTTTATAACAATATTCTGCTTTAAAGCCTGAATGCTCGCTGTGAGCCTGTATACAGTCAGGTGACAGGGTGCAAGGTTGGATTAACCTCACCGTTGAGGCTTCTCTAATCGCCACAACATCTTTTACGTAATATATAAACGTTAAACTGCGCTGCCTTATTTTCTAATTAGCCGCATGTCAAGAACCGAACATACGTGGTTGTTGTGACCCCTCAGAGCGCCGCAGGCAGGCTGCCCTTCTGAGCCGTGTTATATAATGTGTGTCTCTTTGGATGTGAGATAACCTTTTCACGTTTAAACATCAGGTGTTTTTACCACTTTCTTCTGCTTGGTGCGTGTTCATCAGTTGTACCCAATGTTCCCGCTCACTTTGGGAAAGTTTGTTTTGCACCATGCTTGTCTCCATCATGGTGACCTTTGATCCCAAAGCAGTTACGCCCACTTTGACCTCTGTTGTAAACATTTGATTGAGTGTCGCTAATCCACATTGAATCAACGGAAGAGCCTTGTGGACGGAAGGTTTTACTTGACAATCAAAATAGATGGTTATAATCAATCTTAAAAGAGCATTCCACTCATTTCACACGAGGTTTAGTTTAGCTTTATATAGGGCCGTACTCTAGAATAACTTCTGTGGTTGTGGGAAGAGATTTTAAAGTTTAAAGACAAGCCCATGGGTTAAAAACACTAACTGACAGCTGAAGGATTTAAACAGTGCAGGGGTCTAATTAAGGATGAAATACTGAGTTGGAATGTGGGAAATGTAGTGTTTTGTAGCTTAATCCATACTGTGGATATTTAGGTCTCTGTTGCTTCTCAAGAATCCTTCAATTTTATGGCAAAATCACTGCAGCAGAACCTTGAATTGAAAATGTGACATGTGAAAACGGCATGCACAGAGGCCGTCTTTTAAAGCAGAGCTTTCACAGTTTGCAGTTAATCGATATGAATTATTGGATTTTTCCACCTTTCTCCTTGGATCCTCACATATCCTGACAGATTTAGGTTAGTCCCAAGGAATTGAGACTCATCATCAGTCACCTAATTTGTCCTAGCCTCAGTTATGTTTCATTGCACCCAGAGTTTCCTGTACATTTCTTAGTCCCACTAAGTATCTGCCTGATCCAGTGCTCGTTGAAGCTTCTTTCTCACTCTAGCCAAAATTCACACACAACTGTCCAACTATCCAGAGCAGAGTCACTGAGCTCAGAGCATCGGCAGGAGTATATATCTGCATAACGGCCTCTCTGTTCCACTGGCCAGAAGGTTTCCTGTTTGTAGGCTGAGCGAACACGATGAATTCGAGGCCTCAACAAGAGTCGGCCTTGTTTCATGCACAATAACCCTTTTCACCACAGGGGACGCCGTGTCCCATTATTGCTCGATGACATGTGATGGACTCAAAGATTAAAGGCTGTATCTTAAACAGATGTCAACATACTGGACGGGAGGAAGAGAGGGGGGTCATGCAGAAGTGAGTTATGTAATGTCTGGACAAGTCATCATAGTGCACATCTGCTGCTAGTTTCTAGATTACCCCTCCTGCTGCCTGAGAGCAATCAAAACTTAATAAGAAAATAACATTGTTGTCATGAAGATGAGAATTCTAGGCATTTTTTGGGACGCAGAAGCCGTTTCATTCTCTCTTGAGTGAGAAAGTCTTCAAAGCTCTGACAGTATAACAAGTTTCATTAACATTCACGTTGGCTGTGATCCGGCATACAGAGGAATATTTTCTGCCTTCTTTATGTCAAATATTCAGTGACTCATCAGTTGACAGTGCAGAGCTGAGGAATGCGGGAGATCGGAACGGGAGGCAGTGTGTGACAGTTGAGATGGATATGATGGGACATCAGAGTCAAGAGCCGGGATCAGCGGCTCGCTCCAGGCGCTGAGCCCAAGACTGAACCAGAGCTAGACGCCAATTTAAGCAGTCAAGTGCAACGGTGTTCTGCTTTTTTCTATGGATTTTAGACCAAAGAAAATGTTACAAAGGCTTTTAGTCGGCCATGAAATACATTAAAATAAAATTAGAATAAACAACCAGTGTTGGATATGCAGATGAGGCTGCACGGCTTTGAAACACAGAGTGACCCTCAGTGGTTAACAGGCCATGTTGTAGCAACTCTCTGGGCTGTAATCTCCAGTAGAGCATAGAATTGAAGTGTGCTATGACGGCAACCCTGATGCGTCCTCTCTGCCTGGATGGGTCACACAAATTCCTTTCCTTTTGTCACAGAGCAAGGCTGAATGGTAAACAGACTAGTGATAATGCTGTAGTGTTTGCTGGTAGAGAGCAGGCTGTGGAAGAACTTGAAACTTTGTTTCAGTGCAGGATTTTCAGTCCCTGTGGTTCAATGTTTTCACTGACAATACACTGACAGAGACAAGCTCAGACTTATCACACAGTGCCTCGCTGAAATGATAAGAATCAAGAATAACAACAACATAGGCATTGAAGCAGACTTGGAAAGAAGAAAACATAATTATGTGTGCCTTTGTGTATAGAAAATACACTATTAATGGTGTTTACTGTAAACTTTCATTTCCTTTTTAATTTACTTGGTGAAAGTGACATGATGTCTTTCCTCGTTGAAAGCAGCCCCACAGCAAACATCCAGTTAGCTTAGACTGAAATCATGTGGAAAAGATTAACATGGGTTTATCCTCAGTACAACAAAATCCACCCATATTTTGACACCAATTAATATTTGGTTATTAATCTGTGCAAAATCTGTTGTACGGGGTTTGACGGGTTAGTCTATTTCTTGGTGACTTCATAGTGACTTTCTGTCCAGCCTTGATTGTTCAAAAGTGTTAAAACCATCAGTAACTGAGAAAGCAGTCCTCAGATCAGATTAGTCAGACTTCTCAATAAGTGGGCAGTCACACTAATCTTTTTGAACATGCTGCCAGCTTTCTGTTTGTTTCTAAGACTAAGTATACTTCTTATCATCCTCTGAATTCTTGATGTTTTGCTACAGTTTTCTCCCGAATTTCAATCTGTAGCTTTGTTTCTTTCACAGCAGACCGAACTGTGTCATTTAATCTTCTAAACTTTCCCTCCTCCTCTCCAGGTATGGTTTGGCGAGAAGTTCGATGCCCCCTTGCTGAGTCCCAGGAGCCCTCGGAGCGTGTTGGCGCAGCGGCACGGCCCCGGCCTCGCAGACGTCTTCCAGTACGACCAGTGGCTGGCAGTACGACATGAAGCCACCCTGGTGCCCATGCAGGAGGATCTGGCCATCTGGCTCACGGGCATGCTGGGTAAGATTCGACATACTTTAACCACTCTGAAAACATGGTTCATTTTAATGACTCTCTCCTGATTGAACTATACAAGAGTATCCATTTGTCCAAACCTGTCCCTGTGTGATTTAGCACTTGATAGTTGCATGCTAACATCCTGCCCCTTCAGGCTAGGAAAATACTGAAGCACAATCGACACAGGTCTCCCATGTAATTGGATTTGGGTGCTGCTATTTCCAACCATCTCTTAGCAAACCACAGAAACGGTAGTGGAACAAAATCCCTCATTTCACCTGTCTCTGCCATTATACTGACACCTATTGTCCCTTATGATACAATGGAGCGGTGAGGAAACTGAAGCTAGCTGGAAACTGACTCTATTGTTAACTGCCGAAACCGTTTCTTTTAGCGGCAGACATTCAGTTTTTCTCATGAGGAATGTGGGCAGGTACCAAACACTCAACATGAGTTATTGGTACCGTGACCGGGATGACCTGCATCCCACATTTTTAGACTCTTTAAACCGTTTCGCCGCTCCGATCGTCAATCTGGAGGGGCCGGATGCTGCAGAAACAGGTGGCGTGGATAAAGTTTCATGCCCTAAGGGTGGACTGTTGTGGAGCAATCTTTGTCACTTAGTGTGATGGTATTGTGGATTCTGTTCCCAGTGTGAATTAAGTTGCCCTTTGTTATTCCCTAGGGCAGTGATTTACAATAAAGGGTCATGGGAGCGCTGTAAATTCTGTAGCAGTCTTCTGTTTGCAAAGTGTCATACAAGGGGGAACAAATACTTTAGTTCTGTGATTGTGACTTTAAGAAATCTTCCAAAATCTTTCTGCAAATTAAATCGTAGGCTTATTTGCACTGAGCTTGGTCCCTGTGTATTAACTTTATTCCTCATCTTTAAATTTGTTTTCCAGGAGAGGAAGTGAGAGCCGAGTTTTTCATGGAGGAGCTGAATAACGGCGTGAAGCTCTGCCAGCTTATCGGCGTGCTCCAGACCAAGATCGCCCAGAGCTGCCCCTCTGCGCTCGGCAAGGTGAGTCACACAGCAGCGATGAAAATAGCTGGGGCGAACGTCCAGAGGGAGGCTTCGTGCTCACACGTGAGGGATGTTTGGGGAGAACTCTGTGGGTCACAGTAGAGACAATTCTTTCACCAAATTAAATGGAGACACATTTTAATGTAATGCAGCTAGTGTAATGTCATCATAAATGTCTCTCTCCATAAGCTACCCAGGGAGTTGGATAGATGGATAGTATTTAGTTTCATACCTTACTATTCTGTGCCAGGGTGACAATGGTGTTAATGCTGGTGGAGTTTACTGAGTGGTTTCACTCTAAACTAAAAGGTGCTCTGCAAGTAAATAGAAGTCAGTTTGTCGTATACAGATAGTAATTCAACAACCATCATGTGTAGTTAATGGCACAGTTTAAACAGACACAGTTTCAGCACAATGATTTGTCTTTCATGACGGTTCAGGATGATGCTTATTAATGATTTTATTTATTTCCTGACAGCTGTTTCCCACAAGGAAGGTCGCCTGCAAGCGAGACGCATCTCCGGGTTCCTTCTTCGCTCGCGACAACACCGCCAACTTCCTGGCTTGGTGTCGACACGTCGGTGTGGAGGAGACGTACCTGTTTGAGTCTGAAGGCCTCGGTAAAGAGATGCAACACACGTCTACAGAACTCATTTCATCTATTGTGGTGCATTTTTTCAAATAGAGTTGAAAGTATTCTTTCAAATAGACTCTTTTCTTGTTCTCTCAATGAGGAATCATTTTATGTACAGCAGCCTGAAAAACACTTGTGTGAGTAGACGTGACCTTTGAGTTTCTGGCAGCAACAACAACATGATTTTAGCCACATTTCCCTGGTAATAGACTTCTGTATCTGGACTGTTGAGTATAAGAACACAGAGTGACTCATTAAAATATCAGAGCTGCTGCTGTGTCAAAGTTTAATGTGCTACAGTCCTAACTCTGAAATAACACTGTAAACATTTCCAGTAAGTGAGTTCACGGCTCGTTTTATCCGAGCAAAGCTGAACCTTCAGCAAACAATTTCATCCTAACTGGAAAATCTTTTAATCCTGGAGACTGAAGTGCAGCTATGCAGTCAAATAACGCCTGCCTTGTATCGGCCATGTCATGCTTTTACATTTAAAACCTTTGGAAACTGTACCATGATGAGTTTTCCTGCGTGTCCTTGGCTACTGTCTCAAGTTTTCAGAGTATTGTTTGAGTCCTCGGTGTCCAGAAGGAGGTCGACTCCTGCGCAAACAAATCCATCATGTTTAGACAGATTGATGCAGATTTGTCCAGACCATCCCAACATTTATTCAGCCTCCAATCTAATACTGTAACTTCATATTGAGGCTGTTAATGAGATAAACAGGCTAGATCTCAGCTGTAAGCTCCTAATAATAAAGTCAGACCTGAAGAGCTGAGTCTGTTGTTTAAGCCTTACCTCTTAATAGTTTAATAGGATCTGGTGAGGAGAGCAATCACACAGAGTACTCTCTATGGGGGATCATTTCATTACAAGCAATGGCTCTGATTAACATGAGCTAGAAAGGAAGTCATCCAACTGCCAGCAGTGGGAACGAAGTACACGCACATAGAATTTGTTTATACCCCTGAGTATTTATAAAGTCTTCCACCCAAACCTCTGTTCTCTTCTGCATGAATCACCTGACATCCCCTCAGGGAATCATTAACTTTATCTCATATGGTCGCGTTTTTGAGTTTAACACGTGAATGTTGTTGCTCTTCTTCCTCACTCACTGTCAGCCTGTAACTTGTTGTGTTTCCTACCTCAGTGCTGCACAAGGAGCCTCGGCAGGTCTGTCTCTGTCTGCTAGAGATCGGCCGCATCGTCTCCAAGTAAGTCTTTAAACCCAGAAGGAGCTTCTGGGTGGTTTGAATCATTTAGAAACAGATTAACGTTAGCTATTTATTTCCTGACATTGGTAATGTGTGAACATTTCTCAGGTATGGTGTGGAGCCTCCTGTGCTGGTGAAGCTGGAGAAAGAGATCGAGCTGGAGGAGAGTCTGCTGATGACGCAGGAGCCGCCTCCAGCTGTCAAAACCTTCAGCGTGTGCTGCCAGCACGGCGGCCTCTTCCAGCCCGGGGTGAGTTTGAACAGACAGGAAATTAATGCCACACACTTTAAACTGACACGCTATGAAACTTTTCACCTGGAGGCAATAAGTGTGGCACAAGAATGACCTTACTTTAGCTTCACATTATTGCCCCAAAACATCCTCCAAACTCAGTCTAGATGATAACAGGCTGCACAGAGACGAGCAAAATAAGAACATGAGTTCAGATGACGTATTCACATGTGGCCTCGTGCTCCTCCTCGCGCCTCCACGTCAAAGATGGAAAGCGAGCGCAGCTGATCCCGTTAGCAGCACATAGGTGGTACATGTGCGACCCAATTGAAGCGGAGCCAAGATGGCGGCAGGCAGCAGCTCTTGCCGGTTCATTTGCGCCCCACAGGGTACATGACACATCACAGCTGACCATGTGAGGCTCTGCCCATGACTCGCCACACGTGATCTCCAGGCTACAGACGCGTGCGTCGTAATTAGTATACAAAGTGATGTCATTTGCATTTAAGGAGTCCTTCTCTTCAGCGGAGTTTGGTTTGAAAACTTTGTAAACTGTCACCGATACAGACGGAGGTTCTTGTTAGGTGGGTTGATTCTCGCCTGGGTCAGTTGATGAAAGAAGGCAGGGATGATAGTTTCATTCCCAGAGGAGACAGCTGTGCTAAAAATAACTGCGCTCAGTGAGGTGGAAGTCGGTTTGAATAAAAGCATCCACCATCTAGTAGATTTATTCCCTAGTGCATCTGGCCTCACACATTCAAGCTGCAGAAAATAAGCTGTTTACAGTTAATATGGGAAGACCACTGGGCTTCATCACCATGTCAGTAGTGTCTCATCTTTGAAGAAAAATAGTAATTCCATTTCCGGATTCAGTGGTTGTAATTGAATAGTTGCTCACTTACCCAGGAGCAAAAATCAGAGATCCTTAAATGTACTGCTGTGTTGAGTTGTATAATAATCACATGTCCACAAACATCATACATCGCAGACAATGAAACCCTGAATATTGACGCCTACCTGTCCTCTATTGTTCCTTTCCCCATGTAGGAGCACGGGATGGATGATCCACCCTGCAACTGCTCCAACAGAGTTTCTATTGAGTACCTGTCTGAGGGACGCTACAGACTGGGAGATAAGACCATCTTTATACGGGTGAGTACGAATACACACACTGTAGATGAGGCAGGGAGATGGTTAGACTAGTTTACAATCCTAATTGAGCAACTTGTGAGAATTCCCATTTTCCCATAACACATCAAGACATGACGGCCTCATCTCTGTCTCTGCAGTTATTCTAACAACTTGACCAAACTAAAATATGACTCCTAAACACTTTGTTTCCTCTCTCCAGATGCTTCATGGTAAACACGTGATGGTGCGTGTCGGTGGTGGCTGGGACACTCTCCGTGGTTTCCTCATGAAATACGACCCGCTGCGAGTGCTGCAGTTCACCACCCTGGAGCAGAAGATCCTGGCCTTTCAGAAAGGGCCCCCAGGCCTGGGAGGTCACCAGCACAACGCGGCTCCACCCCCTCCACCTGACATGGACCCCCTCGCTGCCGTCAACAACCTCATCTCGTCCTCTTCGTCTTCCTCCTCCTCCACCTCGTCTTCTTCCTCCTCCTCAGGCTCCAGCTCTAAGCAGACGCCTGTGAACGGTGCAGGTCAGACGGGTCGCTCTTACACCGCCTCCCCAGCCTGCACGCCCACCCTGCCCAGGAAAGGCTCAGTCCCTAAGAAGAACCTCCAGATGACACCTACTTTCCCCAGGAAGCCCACCCAGCTTCCTCTACCCATCACCACCACCAAAGGCTCCTCCTCTCTGCCCTCCACACCCGTGGGGAGCTCCTCCAGACACCCTCCCAGCCCCGGCTGTCAGGGTGTACAGGTGCAGCGTAGAGCTCTGACTCCAGCAGCCTCTCCTTCACCCGCTCCTGTAGATCCCAGCCCCCCCGCCTCCAAGCTGAAACTCAGAGCACCAACACGTGGCCCCGCCTCTCAGCCCAGGAGCCCCGTCTGCCCCGAGCCCTCCTCCAAATACCCCAAACCCTCCAGCCCCTGTGCCTCCCCCTCTGCCGCCCCAGTGCCTCGCCCCGTCCCTGCACCGGCACGGGCACCTACCTCCAAAGATGCCCGGCCCCCAACGGGCGCCAGCCAGCGCTCCCGCCTTGCACAGCGCCGCCCCGGCTCCCCAGCCTCACGCCTCCGTCTAGAGGCAACCAGGCGAGCGAGGACGGCCACAAGAGCTGCAGTGACACAAACTCCAAGAGCAGCAGCAGCAGCGACGGCAGCCCCACAGCCCCGGACCCCCACCCCCAGCTCACGGACAGCCTCTCCAGCACTGGCAAAGCCTGCCAGCTCCCTGCCAAAGGGCAAGGAGGCCACAGCCAAATCTAAGGGACCAGCTGCCACCCCTACACAAGGTACTGCTGTCGCCCCCGGGCGGGTCCCAGGGGCCAACACAGGCCCTTCTGACGCCAGCAAAGCCAGTCAGAAAACACCAGCCACAGCACAGAGGACGGGGAGGAAACCAGCAGCCACACAGCAGACAAACGGCATCACCGCAAAGCCCACTCTGAAACCTGAACAGACTGCAGCTAAAGCTCCAGCAGCCCCACTGAAAATCAACATCAGAGCCGTCAAAACCGAGCTCAGCGCCACCAAGAAGGCCGCCCAGGGCAAAGGCAAAAGTGAGGACACTTATTTTGAAATGAACAGTAGAAGGAAGCAGAAGACTTAACGCTGTGGCTAAAACCAGCAGCTTCTCATCACAAACCAGCACTTGTTGAAGCTCAGACTCTTCTAACAGATATCATCACTAATCATGAAAAAGCTCGTCATTGTTGACCATGTTTTGTCTCCAATTTTATTTTTGTCGATTTTTGTACATTATTTAATAGTCTTTTATTTAGTATGTTTGTTTTTTTTAATCCAAAAGGGTTAAAAATGTCAGGCTTACTCTGTTTTGTCTTCGTGGTGATTTGTCATATATATGTATGTATATCCAGGATTAACAATTGCACAACGTTTACATTTACACCTTCACATAGAGCCGTTACAAATGATCTGCTCTGAGTTTTAAGGAATAGATTTTTTTTTTTCTAGAGAAATCATGTAGAAATACTAACCTCAGCTTTTTTTAAAACTCAACACAAGGTAACAGGACACAGCCATGACTTAATAAAGCGCACTTAGGTGGACATTAGCAGGAGAAAGATCTGTTTTATTCAGAGGAGAAGCAGCTTCTGTCCCGTTTTCTCCAGCAGGTTACCAAAGTTGTAAAGTAGACCACCTCGTTTTTTTTTTTTGTTTTTTATTATCTGTTTCCCTTCCAGTGAGAATTCACTTTCCACTGGTGGTCGTTCAGATCTAATACAAGTGTCTGATTTTAGTACAAATAATGAGTAGGTGGGAGGTGGAGAGCTATCCTCCCGGTCCCGTGCCTTCATCAGAAAGAAACTTTCTGAGCGGCATTAGAATGTATAAACAGAGTCGACGGTGGCGGGTTAAACTTTTTTTTTTTTTTTTACTGATGACAATTGCACAGTGTGTACGAGCACTCATGACTCTGGATAAGAGACAGAGTCTCGGTTGAACTACTGATCAAACGCCTCTTTTTCTCTCAGACAGAAAACACTCGAGGCCCTCCGGGGGCCTGCGTCATTTTAGAGCAGAATCTGCTTGGTGTAGACTTGTTTTATATGGTTTCTAATTGTTATTATAATTTTTTTTTTGTGCGTATTAAAAATCTAGTTTTCTATGTGGTGGCGTTTGTGTATGTGTGAGTTTGTGTATGTATAGATACACGGTATATTATCAGTGAGGCTTTTTTCTTGTTTGGCACTTTACAGAAACCTTTGTGTTTGTCACAGTTTGAATGTTGATTCTGTCTCTTGATTAATAAATGGACGAGCGTTTTAAAAATCATCCTGGCTATGATGGATATTGTTTTTTTCCCTTGCTTTATATTATCACTGATCATTACCATTACATTATAAACACTGATAAGAGCAAAGGTAATGCTCAAAGCAATGTCATCAACCATTTGGGAACTGGAATCCAGTAAAATAACATAAATATTCTAAATAACATAAATAGTGTTCTTATTGACAGAATAGACCAAAACTCTTTCAAATACATCCTGGAGACAGCCATGTGAACGCACTGAGAAGAAACTTAAGTTTGACTTCAATCATTTTCTGTAACCGCTTGTCCTCTGGAGGGCCACAGGGGGCTGGGTCCTATCCCAGCTGTCACTGGGCAAGAGGTGCGGTGCTCCCTGGATGGGTCACCAGTCAGTCTGTAACAGGGCTAACACAGAGAGACAGACAACCGTTGACACTCACACACCTACGAGCATGTCTTTGGACTGTTGGTAGAAAGCCAGAGAAAACCCACCCAGGCACAGGGAGAACATGCAAACTATGCAAAGAAAGGCCCCAGGCCAGTGGATTGAGCCCAGAACCTTCTTGCTGTGAAGAATCAGTGCTCAACAATACACCAATCTGCCCCCTCACTTTTACTTAGTGGTTCTAAACCAGTCCCTAAAACTCATCAGTTGCACTACACTGCCCTCTAGTGGCTCTGATGAGAATTATCACGTTGAATCACGTGGAAAATCTTTCTATTAAAATTCTCAATTCCACAGAGAAAATTCCCTTAACATTCTTCTGAGAAATAACTTCAATAACATTCAGTAGTTTACTTGATAGTCAATCAAATGGTATGATGTATCTATAACAGGTAAATCATAATAAATCACATTTAATTAATAAAATGTGACAGTTTTAACATCTTTAACAGCTACCTTGTTTTTTTTCATAAAATCATAAAACATTAGAGAAGCTTTTGTGGAAAATACAACTCATTTTTGTTTTTGTCATGTGACGAAGTGTAAGGTATATGTATGTATACAGGTGCTGGTCATATAATTAGAATATCATGAAAAAGTTGATTTATTTCAGTAATTCCATTCAAAAAGTTTAACTTGTATAATGTATACATTCATTTCACACAGACTGATATGTTTCAAGTGCTTATTTCTTTTAATTTTGATGATTATAACTGACAACTAATGAAAACCCCAAATTCAGTATCTTCGAATATTGTGAAAAGGTTCAATATTGAAGACACCTGGTGCCACACTCTAATCAGCTAATTAACTCAAAACACCTGCAGAGGCCTTTAAATGGTCTCTCAGTCTAGTTCTGTAGGCGACACAATCATGGGGAAGACTGCTGACTTGACACCTTGCACAAGGAGGGCGAGACGCAAGAGGTCACTGCTAAAGAGGCTGGCTGTTCACAGAGCTCTGTGTCCAAGCACATTAATAGAGAGGCGAAGGGAAGGAAAAGATGTGGTAGAAAAAAGTGTACAAGCAATAGGGATAACTGCACCTTGGAGAGGATTGTGAAACACAACCCATTCAAAAATGTGGGGGAGACTCACAAAGAGTGGACTGCAGCTGGAGTCAGTGCTTCAAGAACCACCACGCACAGACGTATGCAAGACATGGGTTTCAGCTGTCGCATTCATTGTGTCAAGCCACTCTTGAACAAGACACAGTGTCAGAAGCGTCTCAAAGACAAAAAGGACTGGACTGCTGCTGAGTGGTCCAAAGTTTTGTTCTCTGATGAAAGTAAATTTTGCATTTCCTTTGGAAATCAAGGTCCCAGAGTCTGGAGGAAGAGAGGAGAGGCACAGAATTCACATTGCTTGAAGTCCAGTGTTTGGGGTGCCATGTCATCTGCTGGTGTTGGTCCACTTTGTTTTCTGAGGTCCAAGGTCAACGCAGCCGTCTACCAGGAAGTTTTAGAGCACTTCATGCTTTCTGCTGCTGACCAACTTTATGGAGATGCAGATTTCATTTTCCAACAGGACTTGGCACCTGCACACAGTGCCTATCATCAAAATTAAAAGAAATAAACATTTGAAGTATATCAGTCTGTGTGTAATGAATGAATATAATATACAAGTTTGACTTTTTGAATGGAATTACTGACATAAATCAACTTTTTGATGATATTCTAATTATATGACCAACACCTGTATATAAGAATCCCCCTCTAACTCCTTGTTGCTGGTCTTTGTTTCCTCCTTCAACCTTTAGACTTATACCAGAAGCCTTGAGGGTCCTGCACAGTATCTTAGCTCTTAATAGAACTGGACTCTTCTGGACAGAGATCTTTGACGTTGATCCTGGAATCGGACGTGTTCCTACTCTCGTCCATGAATGTCTTGTCCCAGTCGACCACTTTTCATCAGCTTGTCCTGGTTCCCCAACACCTGACGCTGACCTTGCTAACCCAGTGACGCAAAACAACAAAACAACAGTAAAACGTTTTTACCTTTGGGCATTTATTAAATATCAAAACAAATTAAAAAGGACAACTGGGCTCATTTTTTCCCCCAAACCCGCTCCACGTACAGTTTTGGATTCACGAGACCAGAATAAACACTGACATTCATAAAGGCTTAAAAGTGGAAGGTTTCATCGGTCGCCTCATCAGATGTCTAAAAGCTGAGCGTGAAAAACTGAGAAAAGCCGCGGCACGTCGGCTTGAGTTTCAGAAGAGTCACAGATTTACGTAAAATCAATCAGCACATAGACAGCAAGAGAGATTAAATATATATTAAAATCCAGTGTGCAAAGTACAAAAAAGGCTGAATGAGGTTAAAATGGAAGCAACAGGTTAAAATGTCTGAGCAGACAAATGATGAATGTTTCTTCTGATTTATTTTTTATTTTGGAAACGCTAAAAAGGCTTCTTTGTGTGTTTGGGACCTGCGTGACCCCTTCAGGACCCGGGTCTAAAACATAAGATCATCCCTCAGACTTCATCTTCTTAGTTTGTCAGTGTATTTAAGGCTTTACGTCTGGCCTGAGAGGAGAACTGAAAACCAAACGCAGATGCTAGAACTTTCAGAAGCCGACTGGGAAACACACATATAGTGGCATCAATTTAAAAACATCAGTTATAATCCAGGTCTCCAGAGGAGATAGCCCTCCCTCTGTAGACTGAACTGAAAGTGGTCGGTAAAGTGGTTTGTGACTTTAGTGCAAACAGTGAAATGAGCACAAGAGACGCCAGAAAGCATCAAAACAGCTACATCCTAGTCATTCTAAAGACAGTGAAGGCAGTTCTTTGCGTCTTCTGTATCATGGACGGCTCCAATGTCATGTAAGTGTTTAATAAAAGTGTTAGTTGTCAGGAGTCAGAAGTCTTTGTACGGAAAACCCTCCCACTGAGGTGTGTATGAGCACCAGTCATGAAGAACATTGTTCCTGTTCGTCATCAAAGTCTCTCTGGCTTCTTTATAACTTGGCAGCTTGAGCCTCCACAGGTTAAAAATCCATCAGAAGGATATTTTCCTCTCTGATTCCAACCCACACAGGCGTAAATGTGTCATCTGCCTCCAGACATATGCCAGCGAGGGCGTCCTACTTCCTGCCACTCCAGCTTCACAGGAGCAGCGGCGTGTGCTCCCCCACC
This sequence comes from Chelon labrosus, assembly GCF_963514085.1. NCBI lineage: Eukaryota > Metazoa > Chordata > Actinopteri > Mugiliformes > Mugilidae > Chelon > Chelon labrosus. Next base: position 4,962,192 of record NC_140356.1, read on the forward strand.
GGCTCGTTGCGCCTCACGAGCTGCCGCGCCCGGGCCACGACGCGGCTGGGCAGCGAGGGGAAGTGGTGGCTCGGGTCCAGGACGTTGGTCTTGCGGCGCTCGCGCTCCTGCAGCCACATGAGGTACGGGCTGGGCGGGAAGAACGGCCGGGAGCGCTCGCGGTAGAGCTGCAGGACGATGCCGCCCACGCCGAGCACCACCCACACTGTGATCATGACGTAGTCTGGTGGAAGGGAAACAAAGAGAACAAGAGCTAATATAAAAACAACAATCATATGAGTTTGTTAGCACTGCTACTGTCAGTTCCAGGTTGAACCACTAGGTGGAGCTTGTTACTCAAACTAGGATTTTGACACGCTAACACATGGCCAAGTGTCAGAGAGTAGGTGTAGCTGCTAGCACCGCTAACGCTAAAGAGCAACAGAACAACATTAAACAACACTAAAACCAGCAAATACAGTTTTAAATCTAGCGTAAACTCACCGATGGTTTGGAACGGCACGTCGGTGAACGCTGCGTTGAAGTTGTTGTTGAGGAGGCGTTTGAGGATGTTCAGGGTGATGTACGAGAGGCTGGTGTAAATGTAGGCGTTGACGGCCAGGATCACGGCGTACGCGCCGACAATGCCGCACGTGACGATGTTCCCCTGGAAGACAGGAAACCACTGTGACAAACAGTCCTGACCCGTTTTATTGAATTCGTTTTTTCGTTGTAAAGTCTCACAGTCCGTATCATGGATTGTTTTTTACTTGGAGTTTCCTATCCACGTCTGACATGAAGACACTGCTGCAAGGCGTACAGTTATTTTTAAATACTGACATGATAGCGTCACTGGTGCTGCAGGTCTGTCAGCTGCACACGCATGACATGGATTTCCTCTTCCACCACATTCAAAGTTGCTCTAATAGATTCAGATCTAGTGACCGAGGACGTCATCCGAGTTCAGTCAACTCATTGTTTTCGAGATGTTCGAGATTCCAGTTTAAGGCGTTTTTAGTTTTGTGACATGATCTTAGTAGGTCATCAGTGTCTGAAACCCTCAGACCAGCATGTCTGGCACCGACAGTCACGCAGCGTTCAAAGTTTCTTAAATCACCTTCTTCCTGGTTGTGATGCTCGGTTTGAACTTCAGCAGATCATCTTGATTATGTGTACAAGTCTGAATGAGTGGCTCCTAATGATCTGGAAAGTGAGTGTATTCCTTGTCTTGTGATTTTCTTGTGAAACTTCCCTGAATAAAATAACTTCGAACTATCTGTGGTTTTACATGAGCGTTTCTTGGCCACTGGCCACTTGGTCTATTCTTGGAATCACTGTGAGGCTGCCAGTGAAACAAACAAAGAAGTCACAGCAGGAAACTAAATCCAGTATTTGAATTTACGTTTCAGTATGTTTTTAAGAAACATAACAGGCAAATTGGTGAGATTTCAGACTTTCATCAGACCTGGTTACAAAAAACCTGAACGTCATTAACATCTTTCAATCTGCAGTATTTAGCCTGCTGTTGGTCATGGTGTAATTCCTGATGAGACCACAAGAGGGCGTCAAAGCAAACAGCTGTAAAGTTGCATGGCGCTGTGGATTGAAGCGTTACCTCTCTGGGCCAGCGCACAAAGAAGAGCGGGACAGCAGTCATAATGCAGCAGAAGGTCACCCAGAAAACCACATCTGAACGCCTGAACACATCGAGGTCGCCTGAAGAACACGAGACACACAGATACACGTGAAACAAACAGGCCTTAAGGCTCACTTTTAGACTTAGAAACTGTGTTTATTAAGTTTTTAACATGTATAGAACAAAACAGGAGCAACATAAATCATAAAACAGAGCTTTTCCTATCTCAAGATATTTCAGCATCTCAATTATTAGAATATACGCACCGAGTGGAGTGAAGAGGACGATGGAGGCGATGAGAAAGCCGAGCATGAGGCCGACCACGACGACACAGGCCATGACTGAACCGAAACGCCACCAGCTCATCACCAGGATGACCCCGCCCAGCACGCCCACCACCGCTGACACCGTCAGAGAGACTGCAGACAAAAACAATGATCATGAGGACTTTTACTGTGGCATGAAATTTAGTTTTTGACTCTACTATAGAGCGCATTTTACGGTTTAATGATGCGTACAGCCATGTGAGTCTTTAAAGTTGGCGAAAAATATAAATGAACTTACTGTCATAGTTTAAGTCTGCGGTCCTTGTGATGAGCACAAAGAAGAAAAACGATGCAAAGCTGAACCCCATGCAAAACAGCTCTGCATGATAGGAAGGGAAGGGAACAGAAAAGAGAAGGGAAAAGCCAAAGAGGTACAGAGAAAGAGAACAGAAAAGGAGAATTTCTATTACGGCAATTCATTCTCCACACAAACATCAGTTAAAAATCCGCTGCTGGAACTGGATGAAAGCACATTATGTGGGATAAACAGATGGAGACGCACGGCATCAAACCCTCCGACTCTGTCATCTTCAGATTAATCAGAATCAGCGGCACATCACAGTCATGGGTTCGGCTTGGAACAAATACATTTCTGACCATGTGAGAGGGAGGCCACTGATGGAACCCGAGCTCAGTCTCTGATAGTCACGTTACAAATGGACTCTACATGATGACATTCACGCAAAACTTTTGAATGTATCAGAAGAACAACTGGACGAAACATAATGCGTATACAGTTCTATAAATGTGTCCCCTGGTGGCAGTAGTAGTAATTAAAAAAAAAGGAATAATAACCTAATGAATCAAGATCAAACAACTCACCACATTTGAAGAATCGATGTCCACAGAAGCAGACAAACAGGCCGGCTAAGCCAATGATGGTGAAAAAGATTTTCGTCGATATCTTCCCTGAAACATACATAGTCAACTCCAGTTAAAACTTTGTGGCTTTTCGTAACTAGTGAAAGATACAGGAAGAAATAAAATCGCTTTTTACCAAGTTAAGGTTTTAAATCATGCATTTTAAATGGACTCAAAATGAAGTGATGAAACCGATTAGAAGCAGATTGCTCCACTGGAAGCCGGTAGACTTCTGGAGTCACTCCGCTGGGACCTGATTATGCTCGGGCAAAGACCTCCCGGCCAAAAAGTTGCACTTGAACACACCACACAGACTACAGTGAGCAACGGCATCGCTTGAAATAACTTCAGCAGGTGGCAGTAGTCTGAAATTCCTCATTCAAAAAGGGAAACCAGAGGAAGAAATATCATTCGGGAGGCTAAGAACCTAAGAAGAGCTCATAGCACTGTTGTGCCAAGTTGACCTCTCCTGAGTCACTGGGTGGTTGGTTCATTCTAGTTCATTCATCCAAGATTACCAGGCTGTTGTGAAAAGATTTGTGAATGTTCAGATTAGATAAAGATGTAATGTCTTCTGGGTGCCCTTTGAACTTTGTCATGTAGTTTACTTTCGTTTGTCTTCTTATGCAATGGTTCTGTAAGTTCAGTAGATAAGTAGATCTCTCTCGTCAACTTCTTCCACCACAGACGCTCCTTAGCTCATTTTAACAGGGATATAGTTAGAGTTAGAGTCTTGTTGCACCCATGAACAGAAGCCCCAGTGGACTCCTTGTCCTCCTAAATTCTAGGACCAAAATTTGAACATAGAGGATATAGTAATTAAAGCATCCGGCTCTTAGTTACAAGGTTTTTAACATGCAGCATTTAAATGCAAAGAGGATTAGGTACAATAAAGGGCAATAAACCGACACCATCAGCACACACGGGCTCACCAAGAGTCTGACAGCCGTCCAGAGTGGAATTAAAGCTGCAGGCATAGGTGTGGACGGGCACGTAGGAGGCCGAGGTGTTTAGCAACGGATCCCTGACGATGACGGAGTAGACTACACCCTGACCCGGGATGGAGTTGAACACTGCCACGGTCTTATCTGTTGACAGCAGCGTCATGACCTGCAGGGAGACGCAGACGAAGTCGCGTTAGCGATGTTTTTATTTTACCTCAGCTAAGCCCGATACCAAGTGCATCACGTTCACAGCGCCTACCCGTCTGCCGTTCTGCATCATGCGCTGGATGTCGGCCACGGCCTGGATGCCACTGAACAGGCTTCGCTCCGACAGGTCGCGCTCAGGAAGGAAGTACTGGTAGATGTCATACTGCAGCCGCCAGCGTGTGGTGGTTCCTGTCGACTGGTCGCACGCTGGAGGAGTTTGATCTCTGACAGAGAGCACAGACAGGGCTTTCTTAGGGCTGTGAAGTTAGTAGACAGTAGTATGATGTACGACAGATGAAACAGTCTGAGCACTTTTTTATGTCTCAGTCAGATGGCAGTAGTCCTGGGCTCTATTATGTTTTATACTTAACTGAATTACATGATTTATTAGTGCAAGGTGTGGACTCAGCTAAACAGTTCATACATGCATCGTTGAGAAATAATTCCCTACTTTACCCTAGTTTACTTAGTTGATTTGTCACCACGCAACTCTGAAGTAAGCAAAGAAAAACAGTAGGCATTGAAAATAATGAACAGTGCCTTCCACTGTACTAAACTGTACGGTGCGGTTTTGATTTGCAATAACAAGATTAAATTGAATTTTTTGAGCAAGAAGAAAAACAACTTCTGGTTTTACATAAATGATAATCAACTTTGCTTTGACAAGAGAATAACTTTGGCCCCTGATCAATACAAATTTTAGTTTTGGTTTTCTGAAATCTTCCTGGAACACCTGTATCTATACATTTAGAAGAATCTCTACAAAAAGATATCTGGATATGAACGCCAGAATGACAAACGGTCATCAGACAGTATCCGATGGCTTCTGAAGCTGCCGCTGCTGCCAACAGAAGATTTCCTCCCGCCTCAGCTTCACAATTAAAGGATGGGACTGGAAAAACACGAGGTCACTTTTAATATGAATTAGTCACAGAAAATGCAGAGAGCTTAGCGCTTCTCGCCGCCTTTCATCAGAAATATATCTACAAAAACAGATCAGTTTGAAATGTTTGAGTCTATAGTGGAGGAAGAAGGAGCGGCCCAAGTGAGCTGTTGGATGAAGAGCTGCCAACTTCTCTGTTCGTAGAGTCATGTTGTGTGCAGCATAGCATCAGATCACAGTTTCTCATGGATAATAGAAAAAGACCAATTACTGCCTGACTTCATTCTGTGAACTGTGGTATTAGACTGCATTGTTGATACCACCAGTAACAGGACAGGACTGAAATACTGAAGACTGACACCATGCAGTCCTGTAAACAAAAGAAGTTTTGTATATCTCTGACATGGAGACAGTTTTGGAACAAGAAGCAAATTCTCTTTCCCTCACTGAATGAGCACATGTAAAGTTATTATTTATTTATTCATCCAGGGCATCAATTTAGTCATTTTAGAGATCCACACAAAGCTCAGATTATAACTAGAACGCTGGAAGTATCCATACGAGGAATAATGTCACAGCAGTGAATAACAAATCTCAGGTAATAAATGTGATTAAAGACGCTAGTCACTGCTGAGAAAATATGTAAACACCTGAGAATGAACAAAATTAAGTATATTTACAGAAATAATAAACGATGTGTAATGCTAAACCAATAATAAGTGCATTCCAAATAATGTAAAATGGTCGGACATCTCAAGCTTCCAAAAAGAAGGACAGTTGGTGCACATTAGATGTAAGTATTTTATCCTTGGAACCATTTAAAGTGTTTTAAAAATTAAATATACTCGTGAATATGCTGCTGAGGACTGCTGTCCCACAGTGCATTGCAAAAAGGAAAAGAAAGGAGCTGCTTTAAAAAATTAAAATGAATTTTTGACGGGTACTAGACAGCTCCAGGAGTATTAAATGTGCTTTACTGGTCAACACTGATCTATAAAGCTATAAATATATAATATATATAATAAGCTACTGCACATTTGTCAGAGTGAATGACTGTAGTTTTGAAACCTTGTTAGAGTCTGTGTGTAGTAGGCCAAGAGGAATGCAGCTGAGACTTGGCAATTAGAAATGTCAGACGGGAGTGGTCATCAGGTGGACTCATCACATGACACAGTCACAGATTACACCAGTCAGACATGTTGAACAAGAAAAGTCTCTACAAGCTCACTTGTCCGTTAACAAATACGGTTAACAAAGCCATTAAGATTTCCTGTCCAAATCACAGTCGGTAACAAGCTCTAAACTACATTTGCCATATTACACGCACGCTCTTTGGGATTTCCAAAAAAGTCCACAAAAAAACTGCGTCATTGTTTGACAAGTGGTAATTCAGCCAGTGGAAAACAAGAGGCATTCATGGGCAGTGAGCTCTATCTCCACATGGCAGCAGAGGAACAATCCCTCGACATACATCGTGCAGCCGAAAAACAACAGCAGTTGTGATTGAAAATATCAACAGCCACAAGCAAATACTTGAGACGATTTCTTTCTCAGGAGCCTTTAGGTAAACAAAATCCGACAGAAATGTTTTTTTTTTTGCCACAGAACACAGGGTTGTGATATAGCATCATCTACAGCCGACGGAAGCCAAGTGCGTGGGAGTGTGTGAAAGAGAAAACACGAGATCATCACAACACAAACAAACAGTGAGGCGGTTTGACGACAGGTCACACCAGATGCAATCTATGTACAGAGTTACTGGTGCCTAAAACTGAGCAGGCTGAACAGGAAGTTGAGCAAACAATGTCAATGTGTGTGAAGCGTTACCTCTCATATCCTAAGTTTGCAGGCGCAAATGTGATTGTTGTCTCAAAGAGGTTGTAGTGGATATAGATGTTTGGATCGATGTCCAGGTTGGACTCCATGTTACAAGCTCCAGGGACTGGGTCTAGAACAGAACACATTTATTAGAGGATTAACGTTTATTACGTCAACAGAAGCTGAGGGAACCAGGGTGCCATGATGACTTGTTTTAAGGGGGTTTCAACATGCTAGAAAGGCATATGAGCAGACACACACAATCAGTGCTCACACATGGTCTGCATGAGGTTCCTCAAGTCAAAATCACAATGGACTCACACTTTTTTTTCTTTTTTTTTTTTTGGTCTGTGGTAAAAGTTACGATACTCTGGTTTTGCAGAAACAGACTTCACAAACTTCCTTGTTTCTGACTTCTTATGCAACACTTAAGTCGGGTGAAACAAGGCAGAAAAGATTCCCACTGACTGTATTTTCTAATGGCCTCACACAAACTCCCTGAGGAGAGTTTAAGACTTACCGGCGCTGGAGTAGGCGAGGATGACCCCGGTGCCTGTTACAACGTCACCAGTGGGAGAGGACAGGAACAAGGAGAGGGACGTCTGGCCCGGCTGGAGAGTCGACAGGAGCCCAGAGTCCACCGCTGTCAGAGACAGACCCAGGCCTGGCATCTGAGCCAAACAGAAATATCAGCTTGTTAGTGGCTCTAGCTGAATGCTAGCATGGAAGCGTGTTCACAGAGAGATGCTAACATGATTTATTGACAGTATAGAGTTTAGCACGGGTGCTAGCTTGTTAACACTTGCTAATTAGCAGCAAAACAAATTACAGCTGAGGCCGCTATGGCTCATTTTGCAGACATCTGTTCGTAAAGCAAAGCAGTGGATTCTGACCCGTTCATGGTGCTTGGTGAAAATCTAGAGGATCAACAAAACTTATGGATCATTTAATTGATCAATGAAAACTATGAGGAGGGAAAGCTTCAGATAGAAATGTTGTAGAGATATTTCTGTCAGACCACATACAGTGGGCAGGCCTTTAAAGTAAGATCTTAAGCAATGAATCACTGCAATGAATGCACACTCCTAAAGCAGTGTAATGTTTAAACAGCTGATCTAAAGATAGGGTCTAAACAAATGTTGTTGGCTGTTTCAACACACCAGGAAAAATTGACAGTCACTGATCAACTCATGTCATAAAATCAAGTTGATCCTTGGTACCAATAAATAGAAGTTCGACGTATTACAAAGGTTGTCAGTGTAACTGCAAGGAAACAAAACCCTTCTTTAGAGTGAAAATGTATATTGTGACTAAAATGTTATCCTTTAGAAAGTATATGGCTGAGATGATGAATTACTTGTGGTGTTTTTGTGAGATGTGTCCACACTAAGAAACACCTCCATAAATAACTAAAATAAGGATTTAAATTGAAAATCTGAAAAATGTGTAAAGTATCGATTCGAAGTCATTAGCTTACATACAACAGTTTCCACCCCAAATGTGTTTTCTTGACAGCAGAGTGAGTCAGTCACTGAAGTGTGTCATGCACTTCACCACATCCTGACCCGGTGAGCTCCCAGTTCAAAAGAAACTGCGGATTCACAAAGCTAAATAAAAACAAGCATCATATAAGGACTACCTTTGAAGTGAAAAAAATGAAAAATACTATAATGGGTAAGAGCAGAAAACAGATCCTAATTACAACCAAGAGGGTTGATAATCACAAATTTGATATTTAGTGTTTCACATCTGCTACAGGAGTCCACAACAGATCCTAGGTAGTGCATATCTAGACGAGAAAATGGTGCTGGGGCAAAGCACTGCGCCCACACACTACAACTGACATCCTGACTGCTCATATAATCACCGCATTGTGTAACGATGGTCATGTTCTGACAAACGCTGCTTGTGCGTGTGGAGAGACTTCAATCGGTGTGGATTTATCTAGAAGAGAACCCTCAGACCACCGCATGCACAAGAAACTAAAGCGTGTATAGGTTTTTATTAGTCACCAACCAGGAACATTCAATCTAGAGCGTGCTCCGTTTAGAAATGTACTTCCAGGTTTCATTTGCCACAAGTTTGGTTGATTTTTTTCTTAGTAAAAAACTGTTTTATACTTCCGTTTTTTTAATGTTTAGAAGAAGCCATGGAACTGGTAACTAGGAAGGCTAGTTAAAAAAAACACACCATAACATGGATCTTTGAGGAAGTGATGAAAAAAATACAGAAAATAGGTGAAAGGAAACAGTAAAGGAAACTCATGTGTGCATATTCACTTTTTATTAACCTTATCTGTTTGAAAGCACACTTCCTTTTTCCCTCTGAATTTCCTTCAGAGATCTGTTGGTTTTGGTGCTTGCTAGTGATCTGCTCCCTGTCAACCTTTGATACCCACTTGCGTCAACAGGCTCTTTTTGGCGGGAGACGTTTTCTAATGCTGAGAAAAGTCGTCCTAGTATTTCAATCACCAAGAAAAATAACAGCTAAACTAAATCTGTCCACACGCCCGTGCCTTGATCGAGCTGTCTCTTAAGACTTCTGGGACCTGCGCCAGAAGCTTTTCCCTTTGGGGGGGAGGGGGGGATGCCCTGGTGCGCCGCTCATGACCAGAGTACTGTACATCAGCTGACTGCGACTACTCTCAGAGGGTCAGACGAAAAGGCTCACAAAGCCTCATTCATTAATCAGAGCTAGCTCTAGCTGAATGGTCACGTATGAAACATGCCTACAATTTCACGGTTTAGGTTGCATTTTTCCAACCACACCACTGACAGAGTGGTTCAGTCAAAGATATTGGTCAATATCTAAAAATCTCACCGTCAGTGAGCTGGCTCTCTAGTCTAGACATGTCAGTGCAATCTGTCATCACAGAGAAAACAGCAGCATGCCCTTTCTAAGGTACACAAACATGGAGAAAGGATTGTGTGTTAAGCGGTTACTTTAAGGGCCATGAACTCACAGAATCATTAACATGCTGCAGAAACAATTAGCCGCATGGATTGTCCCTGTACAAGCTGTATTCTCTTCTGAAAACACAGTAAACTTTCACTTCCGTGAACCAGCAGACACCAAATACTACTCTTATAACATCAAGAAGGATCGACAAGTTCTGTAATATTTGTAAAGACTGTTCCTTTACAGTTCTCTTATATTATGGACATCTGGTCAGTTTACACTAAGGTAAGGAGCTGTATGTTCAATATGTAGATGGAGGAAGCAGCTGGTTAACTCTCTAACCTTTCACTTCCCAACACCTCTACAGATCGACATTAAACATGTTTTATCTACTTTAATTCTTTACTTGTTCTCGACCCCATTTGAAGGCACCGCTGTCCTCATCTGACATCCGTGCGGTATTACTGTACTATCAAAGCTGAAAAATGTGGAGCCGGTATTAACAACACACAGGAGAGTCGGCCATCGTGAAACCAGAGGCTCTCGTCTGAAAAAGCGCAGAAGATCGGCGCTTTCTCACCGTTGTGTAGGAGAGCGTGGCGTTCCGGCGCTGCGTGTGGAACTGCAGAGTGATGAAGGTGACCTCCGCGGGGATCCCGGACACCACCGCCTGCACCGTCTCATTCTTCGAGACGCTCACGTTCTGGAAGGCCCCCGGCCGGAAAATCACACGGTCTGAGGCAGAAAAGAAAAGGAGAAAAAAAAAGTCAGATTGAATTCCATAGGTCGCATAATTTCAGCAGATTGAATGTAGCGTGCAGCCTATAAACAGCTCCGCTACAGTGTCGCCATTCACCCTGTGTGCTGTACGTGCTCGGCGCGACAGCGGATCACAAATGCGGGACTCGGTTCAGAGAAAACTTCCCACGCCAAATGGATAAACTCACAAATTAGTCTCCAAGTTTTTAAAGTCAGCGAGGAACCACAAGATGAGAGGTTGATGACAGTTAAAAGAACATACCTGATTGTGTGACGAAGAAACTGACTGAATATGATCTACTACAGCAGCATCATTAATCAGTTCGCAAAATGCTAACTCTCTGACAGAGACGGCAGCTTTGACAGCGCGTATGCAACCTGAAACCAGGTCAGAGGAAAACCCTATACTGAAACACTCATGAAGATGTAATATGAGCAATTTAAATCAATTTCAACACGTCAGTTGCTTAAATAAGACACTTCTTCTGTATACTTTGTATTATACAACGGCCCTATACAGACAAAGAAACATCTGCAAACCATGTGACTGGCCAGGATTAGAAAGGGGTATCTTCATCCTTCTTTTTTACTTTAATAAATTGGTAATTATTAATTCATTGTGGATGGGCTCTACTGCTTGTCCGAGTGAGACGAGCAGAGAGGCACTGGTGCAAGGGTGCACGCTGCTTTTCATGAAGGAAAGGTTTCACAATGACTCGACCTTATAATGTCATCGTCACCCAGTCAGTAAAAGTAAACACTGAACGAAAACTTTCCTCACCGGTTACATCACTGATCACCCACACATCAGTCTGATTAATTTCAGCGAGTCTCAAAGTTTGAGAGAGTTTACTCAGAACTGGTTTTGATACAGGAACACAAAATACACATTATTCACCATATATCAGCTGCCTGGATCCTTACTGTATGTAGGACCTCATTGTATTCGTGCATTCGCTGATGTGTGACAAAATAGCTTTTCCTCACAAAAAGAGGAAAGAATGCTGAGACTTAAAGCTAATGCTCCGCAGATCTGGTGCAGGCTGCACTCGCTGAATGTTTGCAGGTCAAACTGCCGCTCAGGGCCCGGCCTGCTGCTTTGATTTGTCTGATTAGTGAAAGCACGTGCAATACTGTGAGCCAAAGTCGAAAAACAACAATGGGGGAAATAAACCTAGGTTTATTTCACGGTGCAACAACCTACTTAAGCCATATTCAGTTTGATGCGTACTACGAAGAAATACCATAAAAGTTACTGAATAATTCAAAACTGTCCTAGTTTCTCAGAAGCAGACTACTAGACTACCAAGTGAACTTTGATTTTTCTATTTAACTTCAATCACCAAAATCACCGTTTTACTCTGGATGAGTAAATATTTACCTGCAGCAACAGAGGCTGCATGTGACTGAGGGCTGTATACACAAAAATAACAAGACTGAACATGACTGAATTTGTTTATGATTACACCAGATCACATCAAGCAGGGTCCAAACTACTGTCATAATGTATACACCCGAGTAAATAGGTCTTATTTTGTCATTTTATTGCCCTAAGAAATTTTTTATTGATATTTAACATACAAGTGAAGATTATTCAGCGAGAATAAAGAGGAAGTTTTAAACATTTTAAAAAATATCTTACAGTTACACGACTGTAAGTATAAGGGCTAGGGCTCATGCTTTACCATATTTTTTGTACATTGACTAAGTAAAATAAGAAACAGAATATCCTATTAACGTTGTGATATGAATATCAACGTAATATTATGTTAAAATATAGTTAATATTGCTCCGTGATTTTCATTTCCACATTTCCCTACTGGTATCCTGCAAACACGTAGAAGATGAACGACCTTCTCACAACTTGAATACAACTGAATTCAACATCTGTGTTAGGAGTTGTATGAGATGGGCTAACATTTGTGGTCCGTTAGAGGGAAAGTAACATGTAGTGCTAGCTAGAGATGCACAGAAGGACAGAAGGTAACAAGTTGCCACTTGAATTCTACACCTACCGTCAGCTTACAAACTGTTAAATGTAATAGTTGAGGAGAAAGTTAAATAATGTTGCTAAAATGTTAAATTAGCCAACTGTATTAATTAATGTTACTCACTTTCCACTTGAGCTTGAACTTCACACTCTAAGTGAAGCAGCAGCAGCAGCAGCAGCGGGTACCAAATCAAACGATACATTTTCCTCTGCGTCCTTTGCTTGACACTAAAAACGCTTCTGTCTGGCAGCAGTCAGTAAAACTCATTGGTAGCCTCGCAGCCTCCTGTGTTTAGGTATCAGAAGTCCCTGCGAACGCAAAAGCGACATGCTGGAGTGAAGTGAAGGGCTTGAGTGTGCAGGGCTTCTCTTTCTCTGCCGCTCTCTGCTCTCTGCTCTCTCTCTCTGACGGCTCTAGCGACGCTTCCGCGAGAATCTCGGTCCCGCGATATTTCCGCTCCCGCCCCTTCTCGGTATCGAAGACGGTCTGTGGTGGTTTCTGACTAGCAACAACAGCAACTGCGTCTGATAGAGAGCGTTGGAGCTATTTGTTATCCTTTTGTCTTGTTTAAATATTAGTTATTTATTTTCCTTTGTTTAGGTTCAAGTTTAGAATTAAAGTAGGTTCATAAATATGGAAATGGTAATAAACCACACCAAATGTCTTTTGTTTTTGTTTTTTTGCCTGGACAATGGAATTTTTCCTCAATACCTGTGTGTTGAGTGTCTTAGAGGCCGTCTGATTTGAATACAGTTTGTTTTTGAAGTATTTTTTCATTATCTTCTTTGTTAGTTTGAGACAAATAGCCACTACTGACAGCGCCTTACTTTGTTTAGATCTTTGTTTTGATGTCTCCTTTCTTTTTGACATGGCATTTCATACAAATGTAACCTAGACATGCACTTTCAATTAATGTTTATAGATGGTAGAAAAAGTGGTATCTCATTTTCAACATAGAATCTCAAACCATAGACCACAACGTTAAAGTAATTTAAACTAACAGGAACTGATATTTAGAGGTTGCTCAATGCAGTACTGCATTTAAGACTTCTGTTCTAAGTGTTCAGGCAACAACACCCTATAATAATGCCATAAAATAATAAAACTTGCTGTGTTCACTGTCCCTTCCACTTTTCGTAATAATACGAAGACAGATTTTCTTTCACTTACTGACACTAGCCCACATTGTGTGTTGTTCTAATTTTTTGTTATTTAAAAGTGTCTTGTTTTGCGCGTCATGCTGCTCACATGTGCCTTAAATTGCACCCCCCTCCCAGCCCCGGGGGCAAATAAAAATTTCTGCATCTGAATTACACAGCACAGCACAGATTTAGATAAGCTCTTTAGATAAGATAAGATAACACCTTATTTATCCCACAGCGGGGAAACTGGCAGTGTTGCAGCAGCATACTTTAAATGACTCTGACACACAAGAGACAGAAAAAGTAAACTTTAAATGAATACGAAAATAAAAAATATTACTAAATACAACTTAAAAATATTTTTTGTAACTGTAATTTGTAATTTTATGATTCTTGTTGCTACTTCAACGCACGGCAATAAGAAAAACTCACAGGGAAATGCACAGCGTTGTTTACACTCCAGACCAATAGGTGGCAGCACCGCTGAACCAGGAAACAGGAAGTAGCACATACATAATAGACGCATAGACGCCTCACTGAGCGCTGGACCGTACGTCAACGCCGCCGCCATATTAGAGGAGGCAAACTGGATCGATCGGAGGATGCCTCATTCATGTGCTGCTTGGAAATGTTTCCACCGAATGACAAGCGAAACCAGATCCCGCGGGATTACCTTTCACAGGTAAGACCGAACAATTACTTTTGATTGTATTTGATCATTACGACATCATTTTGAGAACAGAATATGCATAAAATTTAACTAAATTGCCCCGAACTAACTGCTCGGATTGTTCTAAGTTGCTTAGCTAACTTTTCTCATACTATGTAGGTTTCCCAAAGATGAACGGTTGAGAAAGCGGTGGGAAACGGCTTTGAGAAGGGAAGGGTTTTCTGCCAGCTCGTCATCCAGGCTCTGTAGTGAGCATTTCAGTCCGGAGGACATCGACAGCACAGGTCAGACCATCAGGATCAGAGATGGAGCTGTTCCTTCTGTTTTCTGTTTCCCAGCTCACCTCCAAAGGGTAGGTGTATCACAAGGCAATGACAATAAAAGGATTCTGATTTTGATTCTGATGTATTTTGCATTACACTGTGAGATCATTTCAATATTTTATCCTTTAATTTAGCCTGTGACTACCAGGACATCTCGGACCTCGAAGAAGGCTGAGGAGAGCCTCTCAGTGGACCGTTCACAGCTCGTCCAAGAGACCAAACCCCTGCCTGTGCCCAATGTTGTGAGTACTAAGTACTAGCTATACCTTAAAGAGCTTTGAGTATTATGATCCTGGTTATATTCAAACCTCTTATCACTCCCACCACCTCCCACTCGGTCACTCTTTCAGACAGTACACATGTACATTGAAACATGTCCTTAACACACACACAGTGCTGGCAGATGAGAGATGTGATGGACTATGACTGAGTGCTGTAATATGAACATGACATTTATTTATGATATTTTCATCCTTGTTTTTCTACTAGGACCACTCCTATGCACTGCCTTCATCACCAGACGATCTCAGAGCCAGACTCAGTGAAGCCTTAGCTAGGGTGGAGAGTCTGGAAAGAGAGAAGAGGAACGCGAAGGACAGAGAAAGGAGGGCAAAGAACACGGTGTGTGAACTTCTGGAGGATCTTGGGGAGATATACAAAACGGCAAAAAGACAAACAGAGAGAAGATTTGTAGAGTCTGAAACTTTGTGAAGTGAAAGAGGCCATGGTATATTATATTTTATATTATATTTAATAACTGAGTAAATGAAATACACTCGTGAAAACGGTGTATGAGGCGTCTGTATATATGTCTATGCCATTGACTGTATGGTACATAGACTGTATATTAAAGAATTTATTTACAGTCTTATTTACAGTCTATAGTACGTACAAAAAAAAAAAAAACGTGGCCGAATGAACCATTTCCTCAGGTGGGAATGACAAACTATGTTAAGTTTCTGAAAATAGGTTTAATTAAAATACTGCAGACATATATGTTGACATTATTTAGTTTGTTGGGTGTGTCATGGAGTTAATGTGAGTGCATTTTTATCAGTACTATATTCTATATTATTGGCATTTTTTTCTGAATAAACAAATACACAAGTATAATATCTTTGTTTCATTTGTTTGATTGGGTTCTCTTCATGTACTTTCAGGACATCTGTGAAAATCTGCAGATGTTTTGAGTCATTTTTACGCAGCAATGTTGAAAATTCTGAAGGGTGCAAAATATTAATTTCTCTTAAAATTTTTAAAAGAGACGAAGTATGACCGTCCCATACAACCTAGTCTACTGATGGCTTGTTTGACGTTTTAAGCATCAAAATTAAGCTCCCTAAAGGTTTTATTGTATTCCAACTGGACTCGGATGTCTTCAAATGTCAATTTTGTCTTAGGACAGACATGTACTCCAGCCTTGTGCCTCATTTGCAAGGCCTACCAGTGATTTGCTGTAAAATATGGAGGCAAGCGTCATCATGCAATTAAGCATCACGAAGATGTCTCTTGGGCTCTGGGTAATTGCTGTGAGCATTTCATACCATTTTCAGAACAGTTCATAAACTAAATCAATTAAAAATAATCATTAATTGTGGTCCTTGTGGTCAGAATAAGTAAGCATCTGTTACAAATCAACTGACTGGATGTCGTATGTAGCATGCAGCTTGAACAGTAATGCATGAGAAATAAATCTAGTGACTGACTAATTCAGATGTTTTTAATGTTTTAATACGTTTTTGAATAAGCACCATCGTTAAAATGGAGTTTGTTTACATTGTGGTTTCATTACTTTCACTTAAGACTTACTTGAAAAGAGGTAGTTGTCAGTAAGAACCTAGATCCCATATGCTGGATATTGTTTCTGTTCCTGGTTTTAAGCTGCTGATTACAAATGCTACGATACCACGACTGGTAAAAGTGAGAAGTGTGTACCTGCATAGGCCACCAAAACAGAACAGAAACAAGGGAATCTGTACCGTGAAAGTAAAATTAAATCCATTTAAAGGCAATGTTGTGTTTACAGATTTATTTGAACTCAATCCCTTGTTATACTCATTCACTCTTTAAAACCTTGCACACGCCACAGGCTCACGCATGCAGGCAAAATAAGAAGATTTTACAGAAAGATGAGGAAGGTCTGAGACTCTTGTGTCTGACTCAGAAGACAGGGGCGCAGTCCTGGAGCATCATGCTAGATATGCGCCAGGAGGCTCTTCGTCTGAAGAGCCAGCAGGGTGAAAGCTGAAGTGGTGTGAGGTGACAGACTGTACACACTGTACACTGTACTGGTTGCAGTAGGGGCAGGGGGGGAGGCTGACCAGTAACACTGCACTCTAACTTTTTCTTAAACTGACATCAGCGCTGGTTAGAAGGGGTGACAGCGATGTGCTCTCTGACAGGTCCTCTCTCTTCAGAACCAGGAAAGCTTCACGACTGATTCCCAGCAGCTCTCGGAGTCCACTGTTCTCCAACTGAAATACAGAAATAGAAAAGTACATCTATTTGTTCAAGGGCTTTTTGCATGTTGGTAACTACAGTTGCTATGGACACTGGTATCCACAAAAACACCTCATTTGGATTAATGAAACGCTTCATGACTGTTACTGTCTTTCCACAATGTTATGTAATCACACATTACAAATAAAATAGCATGACAAAACTAAATACTAATAATATGAAAGGAGGAACTACTGCTTTGATTTGGATGTTTACCTCTAGCTGTTTAATCCTCTCCTCGTCTTCGCATATCCGCTCCTCGTCCACCTCTATCGCTTTCCTCATCACCGACGCCATCTCGTTGATCTTGTCTATATGTGCTTGCATTTCCTACAAAGATGAAAAACAAATATACATGTCAGTGGATGTGGAAACGTTTTTATGCCTTTAAGTTATCCTTTGGTGATGAGTGTTCCATTACCAATGCATTCTGATATTTTAAGGAAAATGGTGGAAACCTGATATTCCACCAGGCGCTTAAAAGAAACATGAGGGCCACACTGACCGTGGTGTGCTGCTCCTTCAGCTGGGTGACGATGGCGGGGTCATCCCTCTTGCTGGCCATGAGAAGCCTAAACACCTGTTCCCTGTACTTGGTCATGATTAGCTCTAACGCCGACTGGTGTTCCTCCAAAGATGTCCGTAGCTCTGCAGGAAAAACGAACACACGTTTGGTTTGTTTACAAGACTACACTGGAGAAGTACATCTTTCAGGTTGATATTCAGCAAAGAAGCTTCTATTATTAAACCATAATATCTTCCGGCATAAACTGCTTGGTGTAATTAACAAACACCAATATCCTTCCCTCAAAACTGGACAAAAAATGTACCGAAATCAAACACAATACAGTTCGAAAAATTAAAACACAATGATTTCCTACCTTTGTTTTCCTGCTGAAGGTCCCTGATCTGACGGTTTTCCTGTTGGATTCCCAGAACCAGACTGGAACGAGGCCGATGCCGTGCAACCTGATTCAGCGAGTCAATCTCTTCCTGGTACTGCAGACAAAAAATAACAAGACTGACTTCAAATGAACAAGTAAAAGTCATAATGCATCATAACTGAAAAAGTAACACCACTGCCTCGTGATTTATGCCTTATGTGTCGTTCCGTCCATTGTTAAATGTTTTTCATAACAGCATACAAATAGACTGGCATCTTCTGTAACCGCTTGTCCTGTGAAGGGTGGGGCTGGAGGCTATTCCAGCTGTCATCGGGACAAGTCGCCAGTCCATCGCAGGGCCAACACAAAGAGACAGACAACCATTCACAATCACATGCACACCTATGGCCAATTTAGAATCACCAGTTAACCTAAGGAGCATGTCTTTGGACAGTGGGAGGAAGCTGGAGTACCCAGAGACAGAAAGGCCCCAGTCGGCTTGTATTCGAACCCAGAACCTTCTTGCTGTGAGGCATCAGTGCTAACCACCACGCCCCATTCATATTCAATCAACACAAAGTTTATGTAACACCCTACCTGTTTCATGGCTTCCACTCGCTTGTTGAGCGACGTTGTCTGTTCGATTAGCATCTCAGCAGCGTTGTCGTGGTTGCGAAGCCTTTCCACTAGGGATTTGGCATCTGCCAGGACTTTCTCCAAGGTACAGTTCATGCCTGAGGCAATACAAGTCATCATCAGGAAAAACACTGAGAAAGATTAACAACAACAGAAATCTGGCTGTGAAGTTTCTCCCCAGTGGATGGTACAAGTGGTTTAATCACATGATTCACATTCCTAATAAAACCACAAACTGAAGGAGCTACTTGGATGAGTGGCAAATCATGTTCAAGAAACTCTACAAGTCTTGTTGTCCTTGTTTCATCTTACATTTTTTGAGACAACAGAAATCCACACAAGTTCCTCACTTCATAGTGGGATAACTCACTGTAGTAAATACCAGGCTAGCTCAAACAACAATCCATGTATTGCCGTACACAACATGAAATAAAACATTCAACTGTATTGTAAAAAGTTAAGTAATGTGTTTTCAAAGAATCCCACCACCTTGATTGCTTAAAAAAGGAATTAACATGATAAACACAGTCATAATTGATATCATCAACCTCACCCAGCCTTCAATGTTGCTATCAAGTGTGTACTTTGCATTTTACGTTTGTTTGTTTTTTTTTGTTTTTTTTTATCTTGGGTGATAAATTGTGCAAGTCAAACCACATTGTGCTTCGTCAACCTCACTGTTTATTGCACAGCTTTCTAAACTGTGCAGAGTTATACTAACAGAACAGACACAGAAGCAACCCAATAGTAGAATAAAGTTAATAGACACAACCTGTCAGAAACACGTACTTAGCTTGTTGCTAACCCCAGCCTACCTTCCTCCTCCTCGATGACACCTGCTTTGTCAGCTAATTCGCTTGAGCTAACTTTACCGTGTTGTAAGCGACATATTTTAACTGGTAATAAGCCATATTTATCTCAGCTGTAGTAATCGTGAATTACACATTTAACTAGTTAGGTGTAACAATAGAAACAGAAGACTTAGCTAACTTATTAGCTGACTAACTAATCACAGTAAAGCTCCCATGCAAATCCACTTACACGCTCATATTAGAAACATGATAATAAAACTGGCCGTCTGTTATCCAAAACAGTTTTTTTTAAATTAAAGGTTATGAATCAAAGAATAAATTGCCGTACCTGGAGAATTCAAAGAGCAAGACATTGAATTAAGCTAGCCGGTTACTTCCTGTTGATGTTTGGTAAATAACATTAGCTACAGGCTAACATGACTCCTCACCGAGGAGCAACAACTACAGGGTCTGGCGATGCCCCGTTCCTTCTTAAAACACAAACAAATGTCAGCTCATGGATTTAAACACTTTCCTCGTTCGTGAGAAGTCAGTCGTGAGGTTACAGCTAAGCTAAACGATGTACCATCCAAAGGTTCCAAAATAGCGTCTAACTCCGGTAGACTATGGTTACACTCTCGCGAGAACGACAGCGGGATTTGGTTTAATCACAGAAAACATGGCGGACCGGCTAACACAACTTCAAGACGCTGTCAATTCGGTAAGGCAAACGTTGAGGTTGATTTTAAACGTGCTTTAATAGATAAACATATCTAACTGTAATCTAACTAGTTATATAGTTCGGAAGTGGTAACCACTGCGAAGTATCTACCCTGTTATATAAGAAACGCGTTAACAATGCTACATCTGTACGTAGCTAGCCAGATATCCATGGTAGCTAACGACCAGAGGCCTGTGACATAAAACCACGAAACAGGTCAAACTTCAAGTTATACTGCACACAGGAACATTTACTATAATTATTGCTCTGTTATTACACAAACAACTGAACCTCAAAGTGGTGCATAGCTTGCAGTGGCAGACTGGTTGCCGACATCACTGTCAATAACTAACTTCCTGTATGAGTGAAAATGAAAATCATTTATTATGTATCTTCGTGTGTCTAGCTTGCCGACCAGTTTTGTAATGCCATCGGCGTCCTGCAACAATGTGCGCCTCCTGCTTCCTTCAGTAACATCCAGACGGCTATCAACAAGGATCAGCCAGCAAACCCAACCGAAGGTTTGTTTTTATTATAGAGATATCGTCCCTGTTCTTTGCAATAGATGTAGTTGTCTTTCTTATGTTATTTGTCTTTGTTATCAGCGCTTTCTGTTTCACATTGTTTATGTACTCTACATTTTATACCACTTTATGTTATTAATTTAATGGATTATTACCAATAGACTTTGACTTGCCACGATGCCATGATGATGACTGCATTCTACTTGGTGGATGATATGATGATGATAAAAGGACAACTGCAAGGGTTTCAGAAGACATAGCTTTGTCCCTTGTTTACATTTCACATTCTCTTGTTCTCTCATGCAGCCATTTTCCTTTATATCGTCTCTTTTTGTTTTTGGGAATGACTTCCATAATAGAGAAAAGGATTTCCTTAATGTTCGGGCTTAAATCTTGTCCTCTCCATCTCTGTCTAGAATACGCTCAGCTGTTTGCAGCTCTGATAGCCAGAACAGCCAAAGATGTGGACGTACTAATCGACTCTCTGCCCAGCGAGGAGTCCACTGCAGCTCTGCAGGTCGGCACGTTCACAAGTGCAGCTCACACGTTCAGCTCACACGTTCAGCTCACACGTTCAGCTCACACGTTCAGACATGCATTTTATTTAAAGCTTTCATGAAACAAGTGAGACGGAAGTTCTGATAGCATTTCTAGCATTCGGTCAGCAGAGGGAGCCATGTGTTTGCTTATACTGCTGCTCCTGCTGCTGCTGATAGTAAAAACTAAATATTCTGCAAAAGAAAACAACATCCGCTCATTGTATAAAAAAAGTTCTTAAAGCGCATGAGAACATTTACGATCATATTTTTATTGTGATTATTGTGATAATCATTGCATTTTATTGAGAACAGCAACAGTGAAGTGTTTTTTTTAGAAAAAAAAAAAACACTTCACATTCTTGGTCAGTTTTAATTGTTTATGTAAGCTGCCTTATTTGAGCTTGTCCATGGTGGAACAAGTTAGATATGACCCGTGCTATCTCTGTCTGTGTTGATTCCTTTTCTGGAAATAGAAGGATACATGAGATCAAACCCGAATGACCCCCTCAGGATAGCAGGGTAAAAAAATAATGCTCGTAACTCGTATGAGTATATATGGAATGACTGTTAAGATAACTAACTATATCAAGTCATTATCATTTACCGTGTATTTTTTTTTTAGCATTGCCACTAGCAGCAAATAGTCCCTTCATCTTAGTCTTCATCAGCTAAAAATGATTTTAGTATAAGGAGTTGCGTTAATAATAGAAAGTTTTCTAACATGGTTAAATGCAGTTTGCAATGAAATACTTCACCATTGCACTGAAAAAAAATCAGTTTTTATCAGTAGACGGAAGCAGTATTTAAGATATTTAACTGGATATTTTAATTTAATTTAAGTCTTTAAAACTCATCAAGCTGCAGTTTCTGTTGTCTGAAACATTTAAAAGCAACCCCTCCCAGCTGTCATGTTCCAAACTTTGGTACATTTTTGCCCCCCACCCCGGGAGAATATAGCTCCATAGTCTCTCAAAATCCTGTGGGAAACACTGGACTTTGGGTGTTTTTGGCTGATTTATTCCGCTCATCCACCACTCCTGACAGACGGTTTAGAAGTCCGGTCTGGTACCGAGGTTTAGCAGACATTATCTGGTGATGTGAGACGTGTACAGAGCCTTCCACACTACTTGCAGACTTAATGGAGCCATCCTGATCAATATCAAACATGTTTTCATTTGTAGGATTTAAAATCTGGATGATCACATCAGTACTTGCCCAACAGCCGATGAGAGAAACGAGCCCACGAGGAGGCAGAGCAGCTGATATGTTGTCGAGCAACAGTAAAGCATTCTAACCCTTGCTGCTAATGTTAGCTAGGATGCTAGCTGTTGACGGATACTAAAACTAGTTCTTGCTGCAGACATCCACACTAGTCCAGTCTTCTGTTTTTGTCATACAAAAGTCCTGCAGTTGTGTCGTGGTGTCATTTTGAACTCTTATGGTGTGTACAAGTTTGAAATGTGTGACGCAACCTGATTTTCAAAATACAAAACACACAGCTTTACGGAATCTTGAAGTTCTGGTTTCACTTCAGCTTTCGACAGACAAATAAAACTCATAATTCACATCTATAAAGGAACATATGTATACACTGTAGCAAGACTCGCTCCCATAACAGCCAGCTGTCTAGTTCACAAACTCGCTGTAGATGCATGTAGTGTATATAGGCAAATATTTACTCATAAGAAACTGTCACTTAACTATCAGGTGCAAAGGAAGGTCCCAGGAGACTTCCTACACACCTCTGAATCACACGCCGTTTCTCTTCGGTCTGATATGTACCTACTGAACTGTGAAACAGAACAAGTCAAGCTGCTTCACTATCATTACAGCAGCCAAAAATACAGTAGCAAAAACAGTGACTCGCTTTACAAATATTGTACAGTTGTTTTTGCATACATTACAACAGGTGCTTTTGTAGAAAATCCAAGGAATTTCACATCAGTTATTGGATTTGAAACTAAATGTGTGACCTCTCATCAGGCGGCCAGTCTGCGACAGCTGGAGGAGGAGAACCACGAAGCAGCAGCTCGTCTGGAGGATGTGGTTTCCCGCGGCGACATGCTGCTGGAGAAGATCCAGAGCGCGCTGGCCGACATTGCCCAATCACAGCTCCGCACCCGCAACGGAGCACCCAGCAGTCAGACGTCGCCAGCCGAATCCTGACCTGCAGCGCACGTGGTGCAGTTTTGGACAATTTTCAGTCGTTTCACTCACATTTGAAGTCTTTGTTTTTGCCCTCAGACAACAATTA
Organism: Chelon labrosus; assembly: GCF_963514085.1. Lineage (NCBI taxonomy): Eukaryota > Metazoa > Chordata > Actinopteri > Mugiliformes > Mugilidae > Chelon > Chelon labrosus. The sequence goes on from NC_140356.1 coordinate 4,985,477, forward strand.
CAAGCCTCACAACTCGCGTGTCAAATGTTCGAAAAACACTAGATGCTGATCAGTTTTGTGTGTGTGAGACAAATAGGATTCCCTCACAGGTCGAGGTGATTAGTTTACTATATTTTTCTGGTGCCCTTTAAGTATTTCTGAATAAAAAACAGTATCCATATGCACACTTTTCTTTTGATATAGTTTTCTTTATACAGAAAGTTTAGAAAAAGTCCTAAAGGATCTGTCAGGTTTTTATATGTTTTATGTACAGAATATGTCGCATATTGATTTCTGCCTTTGTGGATATTTATGAATAAATCCATCAGTAGTCTGCTTTAAAACGTTACATTGTTCAGCTCCAACAAGGTTAATTTTTCTTTTTTAATAAATTCCAGTGTTTCATATGTTCATTTGCTGCTATTTAATTATTTAATTTTACAGATTTTTTTCATTTATTCTTTCGTGCAGAAAATCGTCTTTCATGTCAACAGTATGAATGGTGTTTATTGTTGCAATAAGGTTCACTCTGGTGTAGCGATTCCACTTAATGGTTTTAAGTTATAACCTCGAGAAATTGCGATAACAGCAGTTTTGCTGAAAGGATCTAATTGACGATGTGGCAACGCTTCAGCTCATGAACTTTACAGCAGAGTTTAAGATGCTGTTGAAGAACATGCATCTTTAAAATGTCCGGTTTTTGAGGAACTAAGCTCTGATTTTAGAACATTACAAGATGTTTTAGAGGGTGAAAATAGTATGGGGAAATGGAGAGCGTATGATTTCATAGGCATTTCGAAACATTAGAAACTAAGTTTCACAATGAGAAAAAAAATAAATCAACTTTATGCTGCGCTTGTATATATGTGTGTTTGGTTACACTTGGATTGTTAAAGCTTGCCAGGAAACATGATAACACCGGTTTATTTTTTCCAATCTGATCATGTTGCCTCCATTATAAACTATTTCACCACACATCAACAGTCATGCGATGTGGTATTAGTTGTGTAAATAATGTGTCTCTATGATCTGAATCCATTCAAGACTGAACTTAGTGAAGCTTAGGCTGCAGGCCAGAAAGTTTATAGCCCAAATCTAAATATAGGTGCTGCGTCACAGCTCAGTGGGCCTCATTGATGTGAGAAATATAAAAACAGCCTTGTCTGCTGGACACCACACCCAGACGTGTGAGCAGGGTACGTCCGCCCCTGCATGTTGACATCATGGCCCTTACAGTAAAAGTCCTCAGCCCATCCAAATAAGGAGATTTATGACACTACCTTCTACTCTGAACTGTTACTGTTTTATTATCTGCGTTTTCAAACGCAATTAGGCCAGATTTTCCCGGAATACACCTGTTATTTGTCCTTCAGAGGCAGTCCACAAGGAAATGAAATATTCCAGATAGGGCCAATACATTGAAGGATCACTAATACGGTTACTGGAGGAAACAAGCAATTTCCTTTAGGTTTTCTGAATTTTAACATTACTGAAATGTGAAAACATACTCTGTAGTATCTTGTTGAACATTACAAATGTGTTATTTTGTACTCTTACAGCAAACATCCCAGATCGTACCATAATAAGAAACTCATTGAGTGTAACCGTTGCCTGCCTGTAGGACTTTTCCTCGTCTCATACTTGTATGTGTTTCTTCTAGTTTATTGTCGTTATGCAGGTAGTCTTTTAAAATGTCCATGTTTTGCTTTCATATTGTTATAGTAGTGATATTATAATACAAGTAATTCATATAGTTGAATTTTTGTTGATGTCTCCAGGTCAACAATGTTAATTAAAAACCTGCATTTTGTATTTTGATCACAATGTGACCTTTTATTGACCTTAGACACCCTCTTGTTCATATGGCATTTGTATATGGGAGTAAACTACTTATTTTACAGTAATAATTATTTAAATTACGTCTCATTTAATAGTATTACAATATAATTTTAAAGAAGTGCAACAAAGATTTCAAGTACTGTAGTATCCTTCATAGCTGCAAAGGCTTGCTAGCCAATTTAAACTGCATCCTGGACCAAAACCCCTACGGGGCGGTTTAAGTTTTCTGATTGGCTGACATAGCTGTCACTCTAATCCGTATTCCACATATAATTGGTCAGAAGAAATCACGGACCCTTTTCGCGGTTACTGATTGGTTCAGCCTAACGTCGTTTGCGTGTTACGCCGCCGCGTTAACAGAACGTCTGATGAAGCCGACGGTGTCAGGAAGCACCGCTGCTTATTTCATATTTTTTACGATAAAGACGGGAAGAAAAGCCGAATATACGGGTCAAGGACACAAATGAGGACAGTGAAATATTTTCGAGTTGTTTCGGTTTTGGTCGTTGCCAACGTAAGAGGACTTTTGTTATGATTTGGCGTTGATATCGGCGATGTTTACGGTGCAGCCTGGTCGGTTCTTCTGAGGGGTAGCCAATAACTGTAGCCTCCAGCCTTCAACTGCCTAAAATATTAGGCAGTAACGAAACACCACATTTTATTTCTTGAACGTGGGCTGGCGGCACGCCAATAATTGACTCTGGAGCAGGACACGGAGGTAGGACATTACATTTCTTATAAAAAAGCTATTTATTTGATGTTGTTTAAATGGTATTTGTTGCTGAAATTAAACCTGCCAGACATAGACGTAAAGGGAGTATAGCATATAGCTAGCACACACACGACACAGTTTAAAAAATGTCTAAATATGTATATAAAATAGCCTCATATTATTTTAGTAACTCAACAATGACTATTATCTAATATCAGTCATGCAGCAGTAGCGGGTCTGGTCAGATAGAGCTTTGACAGGGTGGCGTCAGTTTAGGTGAGTTGGAAACATTAGCCAAGCCAAACATTAATGTGTGCACAGGAGTCGTTTAATACCACATTTAGATACACATCATCTCAGCACACACACAAAAAAGTATTATTATCTGACAGATTAAAAAAAAAAAAGCAAAGTCAAATATGCACAAATGACATTTGTTGTGATAAAACATTTACTTCCAGTGACACTGATTTTGCTGAAATATATTTGAAACTACTTTTTTTTCCCCATCATCATTTAAAGGTCATTTCGTCATCGTCATTTCTTTCCATGCTGAAGCTTAATGGTTGGGATATTTTTGAATATGTGATGCATTTCCACTCGTGAAACTTTCTATAGCAATGCTGGTCAGAATAGTTTGTTTCTGTTGCGCCTCTCAGAAGTGGGAGTTTCAAGGGGCTTCACAAAAATTGCACAAAACTTTCAAACATTGCAAAACGGCGTCATAATGAAGCTTCCAGTGACCTTTCAGCACAGATGTGGTTGTTTACCTTAAAATAAACAGAAGGCTTAGTGCAGTATATATTAGTTGGTTGTTTAAGTGTTTAGGCTTCCAATTTGTGTGTGTGTGTGTGGACGGTGTGTGTAAGCCCACATGTGTGTGCACCTCATTCCTCTGGCTGGCGTCATGACTGAGCCCTTTCATTCAGGACGGAAAGAGTTTCCTGTCCAGTCACTTACAGTACTTAAAGGGTGGAGTGTGTCTGTGTCTGTGTGGAAGTCATCAGTCCAAGAAAATTCATCTATTATGGAAACAAAATGTAAACTCTTGTGGGGATTTTATTTTATTCAGATTTTCCTTCACACATGTAGCATTTCATTTCCCGCCTCAGTATCTGCCAGGTTTGGTAATAACTTTAGTGTGCCAGCGGGGTTATTGTCCTCTTGTTATGTAGTTGTTGACTTTTGTTATCAGATAGTGTCAGTTTCATTGGGACAGACATACTTTCTTGAAATCTATGTGGGTAATTGATGATGCACAATAAGTACAATGTTCTTTTCTTCAAGGATTTATTAGTGTTGTTTTGTTGAAATATAATCTTTCAAGACTTTGAGCACCAGTTACAAACCATGTCTTGAACTCGCTGTAAGCACAGGAAAGTTTGGCAATAAAGTCAACTTAACCTGCATTAACACGTCTTTTATGTGTTGTCTTTCAGTGTAATTTGGATTGGCTGTCCCCTTAACAATTCCAGTAACGCACTACCTGAGTTTTAAAACATTTCATTGAGATGAAATGCTTTACTGGATCCATTTAGTTTCAATGGACACTTTTAACCTGCAGCCTTGAGTTTCTAAATAGCAAACTTGCTTTTATAATGGCTTCCTTATAAGTGCCTGAGTGGTGCAGCCTTGTTTGTTTAGCTATGGGGCGGATCTGGTTAACTTCAAGCCAGACTGAATCCCTTCAGGCAGAAGTAAAGTCCTGGCTGGCTCAGCTGTGATGCAACTGTTTGAATGATGCTTCATTTTCCACCTTGGTGAGAAAACAAGCACAAAAACTCATAGAAGAGGACCATAACAGCAGTACATATTGTGAGGACCTTTTCATAGCAGAGCATTTTAAGACATTTCACAGTAGGACAAGCTAATGTTTGCTGAGTTCCATGAAGCGGATTCTTTGAACTTGATAACTGGGCTATCAAGATTAGATTGTTGACACTTTGAAATAAGCTTGGATTTTTGATTCTTCGAAGCTGGTTAAAAATTATTCAGAATTAACAACACAAACTACATGGAAAGAACTGAAATGGATGACAGGATTATTATAACCTGAATTAGTCCAGCCGCACTGTAGGTGCTGTATGTGTTATTGTGAATACTATTTAAAATTATACTATATATAACTATAACTACTATGATGTCAGCAAGGTATATTCCATCATCTTAAAAATAATAATACCTTCATCATCAGAACAATACATTGGCCCATCACTCTTATAAATTCCACTAGCCAGAAGACAAAATTTTATTTACCTGTAGTCATGTTCAGCACATGAACATTTGCCCTATCAGATATAGATCTGAGTAGACAGTCATCAGCTGCCATCTTATTACTTTGATGGATTTGGGTTGCAAGCCGACAAACACCATCCCAGCTGTGAAGCACGTGGGTGGCAGCATCATGTTGTGGGGGTGCTTTGCTGCAAGAGGGACTGGTGCGCTTCTAAAAATAGGTGGCACCATGAGAAAGGAAGATTATAATGAAGCAACATCTCAAGACATCAGCCCGGAAGTTAAGGCTTGATTGCAAATAGTTCTTCCAAATGGACAGTGACTCCAAGCGTACTTCCAGACTTGTGGCAAAATGGCTTAAGGACAAAAAAGTCGAATTATGACAAAGCTTTTAACTTTGTACAATAGAACATTTGTGGGTGGTAAGAAAAGGCACAATGCCTACAGACCTGACCCAGTTTTGTCAGAAGGAATTGACTACAGTTTCAGTAAGTCATTGTTAGAAGCTTGTGGAAGGCTACCTGGCATGTTTGACACAAGTTAAACAATTTAAGGGCAATTCTACCAAATTCAAACTGAACTCATGACTCACTGAAGGTGATGAAAGCAATAAAAGCGAAAATAAATCTTTCCCTCTACTCTTATTCTAACATTTCACGTGTTTTAAATAAAGAAGAGATCCTAAGATAGGGGATGTTTAGCACGAATAAATGTCAGGAATTGTGAAGAGTGTATGTAGACTTCTGATTTTAACTGTATATGGTAGCACACTGGGATACTGTGAATGAAATGCATGATACCTAATCACATGCCAAGTATAAATAGCCACACAAAATAACAGATTTGTACTCAGTGATCAAAAAAAGAAGCTGCAGTGACAGAGAATTAGTGGTTTTAAACAGTTTCTGGATAAACTTGGAATTTTATTTGTGTATTACACTTCGGACGTCTGCAGGTATCTCACACTGACCTCAGTAACCCGATAGGCTGTTTGTCAGTGTGTTCCTCTCAAACCACAGGGTTTGCAGCAATGATGTGGTGATTTTTCTCAGAAATCGGGAGTCAGGAAGTGCCTTGTTGTTGTGGCATTGTTCGGGCCCAAAACGGGAAAAGGACCCGTGACTAGACGAAACATGGGTCCTATCTCTGGACTGCAGGGCTATCTTATCTCTTTGTGTGTTAATCAGCCATTCATACCTTTCTGATGGCACACAGCTAAAACATTTGTATCCGCCCTTTTTTTTTTTCCCCTTTCTTACACAATCTCTTGTTAATATTCAATTCATTTACGGAGAAGAAACTTAAGCAGCCTCTCTCCCTCCTCTCAAGTTTTTTTCCTTTCCTCTGTCACGTCATTATTCCTGTTTTGTATTTATTCAAACGACCTACTACCGCTTGTGGCCTCCACCTAGTATGTACTGTATGTTTCTTCCGCTCTCTGTGGTTTCTAATCGTCACACACCAGTGTTGCATATAATATTCACCATGTCAATATGTGGCCCTGTAGAGAAAACGCCTCCCCAGTATGCAATCACACAAATACTGTTTAGATATTTACGAACAGTTTTTTTCTGGACTGAAGAGTTAATTGAAGCTCTGATTAATACTGCTTGCAAATGAATGATTGGCTTGTTCATTCTCACCACAGTCAACGTCCACTATCTCTGACGAGTACTTTTCCATCAGTTAGTCCTTCCTCTTTGTTTGCTTTTGTTGTAGAGTTGGCAGGTTGATAACATCCTAGACTGTAAAAATGCAAAGGAATCTATGCTGTGAGATGTCACAGATTAGTTCCTGGAACAAACCCTTGCAGACCATGAGCCATCCAGCACATGATTCCCTGTCCCTGGTCTGGGATCACAAGAGTACCAGGGACCTGTCTTGGGCATCCCTTTTTATTCTTATTAGTCCGGAGCTGAACTCATAAAAGTCCTGTGTGTTTTCTCCTTGTGTTCTGGCTCTTGGTTCAAGTTCCCTTTTAGTTTTATGATCATTTGAAACTTTCCCATACTTTCAAAGCAAGATGTGAGATCGCACCACAAAACTCTTGTAGTTTATGCAGAAGACTGAGTAGGCGTTTCACCTCCTATGTGGTCTGAGCGGGATCTGAAATGCGTCTTGGGTGTGTTCGCACCTGTGCTTGGAGCTGCACACTTGTAATCGGACCACCCAGATTGCAGTTTGCAATAGTAGGTGTGAATGGGGTCATTGAAAAGCTGCATCTTGATCATTCAGTTTTATCTTGCTCATCAGAATCAATCATAGGAAGTAAACTGTTTAGATTATGTTGTGATCTTTAAAGTGTGAATGAATTCCTCACATGTCTCTGTCTGACATTAGTGTGTTTGCGGTGATCAGTTGAGCTTGTGTTGCTGTCTCCTGCTTATTCTGATAAGTTTGCTCCTCTTAGAGCTACAATGATAAATCACCTTAAATGATATATTAGCCACTATTAGCTAATTACCAATATACTGGATCGATGTACTGTGTACGGCAGCCAACAAGTAACAATAATCACTCTGCAGAATTGTCTGATGTAATTTTGAAAGTCTGTGCTCACTTCATCTTTTATTACTGTTACTGTTCTTTAATGGACACATTAGATCTTAATTCCTGAAGTGTACTGTAGTAAATTGTTCTCACACTAAACCTTTTCAGTACTCATTAGAATATCTTTTTTTAATAGTAGCAACACTCCATTGCTGTCAGTGAAGGTTCTTGTTGTCTCTGCACTTCTGATTCTCGTAGCTCTGTTGGGGAAATACACTCCAGTTCAAAATCATATTCATATTTATTTTAAGCCCAGTTTGCTCAGAAGCAGGCAATCATCAGTATAGCATAGCGTCATATATTACATGTATGTATTACATGAGGAAATGGATGAAACGTTGTCATATCCATGTGGAATACAACAAGATTTGAGTTTTGGCAGGTATTTTTTTTCCATCTTTTAAAGTATTATCAATAATATGTGAGCCCAACAAAGAGCTTATGAATGCACCCATGCCTCCTGACGATTGTTAACCTCCCATGCCTTATCCATCAAGCGTCATCCATCTCCCTGTCTGGGAGGGGAGGAGAAAGATAAAGGGAAAGTGTGACATGGACTTAATGAACAGCCAGCTGCGGCATTATCAGTGACTGTGTTTGCCGCACCAGGTGAAGCAGTGTTTAGTAGGTGATTTGACATCTGATTTGTCTTTTCGCATTGTCATGCAGGATAGTATGGCCATGACGGGAGGGACTGCAGCTGCCCTTCCCATGAGCAACCACACCCGAGAGAGGGTGACTGTGGCCAAGCTGACACTGGAAAACTTCTACAGCACTCTGCTCACCCAGCACGAGGAGCGTGAGATGAGGTAAAAATCGCCAGAGATCAGTTATTTTCTACTAAAGCGCACCGCAGTACGAGTCACACGCAAACACGGCACACACACGGCTTTTTGGCTCTGAAACAAAGTGTTTATTGTTTTACTTCCCGGACATTGCACCTGCAATAGTCACCTGAAGCTGTAGTTGTTGCGACCTCTACCTCAGTTACTGCCTGCTCTCTTGTTTAAAGAATCAAGTGTCACTCCATCCACCACTGGAAAAGGTAATGATGCTGAGGTTTCACCCAAGGTGTGAGCACAACAAAGGGCAACTCATAAGCCACCACTTTTGTTCTCAGGTTACCTGAGAGCTGATCTCTTGTCCAGATGACACGGTTCAGTGCTTCCTGTAATAACAGCAGAGTCATTGTTTACACGTCTGCATAAACTGTGAGGGGATCATATTCAAGACCTGCCACGTTCTCGGTCATATAATATATTCATTGTTGTTTCCAACATATCTCAATTGTCTAGTATATTGTAATGAAATCATGGGTAAAATTTTTAATGATGTCTGCTTTAAGTGCAAATTCACATGGCGTATTTACCATGTAACGGTTCATATTGTCTTTTTTTAATTCCTAGGCAGAAGAAGCTGGAGAAGGCCATGGAGGAGGAGGGTTTACCAGATGAGGAGGTACAGTGTGCTTTGTCTTTTAGCTTATAGATGCAAAATGTGCTGTGAGTTCTTCTGATAACCCTCTCTATCTGTGTTTTACAGAAAGTAATGCGGCGCTCTCAGCACGCCCGCAAGGAGACAGAGTTTTTGCGACTGAAGAGGACGCGACTCGGCCTGGACGACTTTGAGTCCCTGAAAGTCATCGGACGAGGTGCTTTTGGAGAGGTAGATCAAAAGAAGCCACTGTAAAACATTTTTATAATATATGCTGACAGTTAGAAGTCGCAAGTCAAGGCCATCAGGAGTGTGTGAGGTTTCGGTGGTGTTCACACCCACCATAACACCGTCTCTGCAAACTCTTACCGCAGCGTCGCCACAAAGTTAATTTCGTTTCCTGTTTAATATATTTGCGATTCAGTGTATATATATTTGTATGTGCTGCGTGTAACCAAATGATTAGAATCAGTTCAAGTGCAAAGTGTTGTGTCTCCTTCAGGTGCGTTTGGTCCAGAAAAAAGACACAGGGCACATTTACGCCATGAAGATACTGAGGAAAGCAGACATGCTAGAGAAAGAACAGGTATAAGAACAGTTCTCATTGTTAAGGCATTCATGATCATGTACTGTACTTGTAACAGTCTTATCTACTCCCTCCCTACAGGTCGCTCATATTCGGGCAGAGAGGGATATTCTGGTGGAGGCGGATGGCGCCTGGGTGGTCAAAATGTTCTACAGCTTCCAGGACAAGAGGAACCTCTACCTCATCATGGAGTTCCTACCTGGAGGTTTGTGCTGACACCTTAAGGTTGATAGAAGTCCTCTGACCACAACCAAGTCAAAAATGTTAAGTCTTGGAAAAAAACGGGGTTGCTAAATCCACAAGTTTTGACCTCTCACCTTTTGCCAGGCGACATGATGACGCTGCTCATGAAAAAGGACACGCTGTCTGAAGAAGCCACGCAGTTCTACATCGCAGAAACAGTCCTGGCCATCGACTCCATCCACCAGCTGGGCTTCATCCACAGAGACATCAAACCAGACAACCTGCTGCTGGACTCCAGAGTGAGAACACATTTTTACTGCCTTCACTGTGACCTTCCACATCAAAGGAAAAAGACGAAGAAAGAAAGGCAGACTGTCACAGAGAGATTTCCTAAGTGTTGATAAAGTAAACAGTGTGGTGCATGGCTGTCTGCAGATTGCTTATCAAATGTTTATTTGCTCACAGGGACATGTGAAACTGTCCGATTTTGGCCTCTGCACGGGACTGAAGAAGGCCCATCGTACTGAGTTTTACAGAAACCTGACGCACAACCCGCCCAGTGATTTCTGTGAGTTACAGATCCACAACAATTCAAACAGTGATGCAACCAAGTGCAATTTAATTCATCTAGCTATAAACAGTAAGATTTTCAGTTCATCTGCTGAACCTTGTGAGACAAAAACACACTTTTCAAATAATGTTTTTTAATCTTTACTTTCCTGCATCTTTCAGCCTTTCAAAATATGAACTCCAAGAGGAAAGCAGAAACCTGGAAGAAGAACCGGAGGCAGCTGGTATGACTTTGGCATTTTACTGAAAGAAACAAGTACATATCCAATGAGCACACAACAGTGGCTGATGGAACTCAAATGTGCTGCACAAACAAATTAAGAAAATGTCATCTAACAACAAGCATGTCCCAGGAGTCAAACTGACTAAGATGTCCCTTGCTTTGCTTGAATCATGTCTTTTTCCCATTGTCCCATTAAGTTGCAGTGCGTTGAGCTTCTTGGCCAACACACTAAAGGCTTTGCAGACACACATCTAACAGTAAAGCAGTCCACTGCCACTGAGCAGCAGTGTCAACAAATATGTTGTACAACTGGAAATGTGGGCTGCTATTGTCAGTGTTTGTAGTGTTGTTGGTCTTTTAGCTTTGCCCCTGCTGTGGAAAATTACTGGACAGAGATTTTTTTTTGTCGTGGAGAGAAATCAAGTTTTGATTAAGGAGCCATTTCCTGAGCCTTTCCCTTGTTTTTGCTTCTGTAAACTCTGTGTTTGGTTGTTCCTCTTTTGGTTCAAGCTAACCTGTCAACCGCTCAGCATATGAGCTAAATATAGCACGTAGGGCTGGTTATCACTGCTGATTTCTAGAATCAATTTGATTTTGACTCCCAAAGTCCTGGTTTGAGTCATTTCGAGATATCTCAATTCTGAAACAATTTGCTTAGATATAAAAAAAAAGTTATTACAAAACTAATGTAATTTGTTACTTGAGTGATTTCTTATAAACTGAAACTAGAGGACACATCACATCTTGCATATGGCTTTCATTTTATCATATCTTATCATACTTTTTAAATCCAAAATGCTCCAGGCATCAGCTTTCAGGCCTGACTGTGGTCTCAGAGTTGTAGTCTCTGCTGTGTTATCTCCCTCACACGTGGACTTATATTTAGACAAGTGAAACCACTCTTGTGAGCCTGCAGCGAGATTTATTCTAAGGCTTTTTTTTTAAAAAACACATCACTTATAGCGTCACCGCCCAGGTGTGATGTTGGCTTGTTGGATGACTGCGCACAGTCGTGTCTTCTGTATTCTCTGCGCTGCGTTGTGTAGATGGAGAGCTACACAAACTGATGCTGACGGCGAACCATAAATTTGCCTTGAGAAGGAAAAGGAAAATGCATGAGTGCACGAACTGGCCACAGCTTGCACCCTTACAGCGTCAACTGACGCAGGAGTATTTTTGCAAACATAATTTTATGTAAATTATCAGTGTGAAATGTCAAGTTTGACTGGTCAGATCTCCTGGTTGAATTCTTGTACAGAAATGTTGATATCCTACATAAAGTCCTCACCTTTCAACATCTCGTGTGACTTTCAGGCTTATTCCACTGTGGGAACTCCAGATTACATTGCTCCTGAGGTTTTCATGCAGACGGGGTACAACAAGTTGTGTGACTGGTGGTCTCTGGGTGTGATCATGTACGAAATGCTCATCGGTAAGAATGCCTGGGTCTGGATATGACACAGACAGCTGAGAATATATACTTTTAAGTGATCTAGTGAAATGGCTTTAGCAGATGAAAATGACGTAAACATGCAAATTTATAACACGCATGTTGGTGCGTTCAAGGTTACCCACCCTTCTGTTCGGAGACGCCGCAGGAGACGTACAGAAAAGTCATGAACTGGAAAGAAACGCTCGTCTTCCCACCTGAAGTCCCCATCTCAGAGAGGGCCAAGGACCTGATACTGAAGTGTGTACTGCATGTTTGCCCTTGTGGCTGCAGCAATCAGTAGACTGAGCCATTCATTTTAAGCTAACATTCTGGGAAGGTTTGCCGCTCTTTTTATGCTTAGTTGAACTGTAAATTAACTCCCAGAGGATTTTTGAAAATCCTTGGATGCCACAGTGGGATCTGATAAACCATAATGTAAAGTGATTGATAGAGAAATAATTGAGACTAATTCAAAACATGTTAGTTGCTACCCTAAATGTGTGACTAGAGGCTAAATGGTGTTTGAATCGTTATCCCAGTTTTAGTTGAACTCTTTTCCAGTGTCATATAAAGGCCAAATATACTGTTATCAGTGGGTGATTTCCTCTGTCATAGTTATCTGTATGTACAGGGTGGTTGGACAGTTTTCTTATCAGTTTACCGTTGCTGTGTTTCAGGTATTGCACAGATGCCGAAAACAGGATTGGAGCTGGGAGCGTGGAGGAGATCAAGAGTCATCAGTTCTTTGAGTCCGTGGACTGGGAGCACATCAGGTACAGGCCTAAGAAAACTACACTCACTTCAACTAAATGCACCCACGTTTTATTACTAATGTTGTCCATTTTGTCCTCCACAGGGAGCGGCCAGCTGCCATCTCCATTGAAATCAAGAGTATCGACGACACCTCGAACTTTGATGACTTCCCTGAATCGGACATCCTCCAGCCAGGTTCGTCTTATGAAATATTTCACTAGCCACTAGCACTGCAAGAAAGTCCCTTATTAGGAACATTGGCCTTAGGTCTGATTGAGACAGAGCATGACAAACCACAGATGAGTCATGAGGAATGTTAAAAGGAAACAAAAAAAGGGAAGTTATTGAGCTGAGAACAAACGACATGTAACGTTTAATGGAAGCTCTAAGAAATAACTCTGCTGTATAAGTATTCTTAATATTATAATGGGTTGTAATTTGCTGTAGTTTGTTTGTGCTGCCCCCAAGTGGTAATTGGATTAAATACGTGCTTTTGTTTTTTTGTGTTTGTGAACAGCCAATGCGACGGAGCCCGACTTCAAATCGAAGGACTGGGTGTTCCTCAACTACACGTACAAACGCTTCGAGGGCCTCACTCAGCGAGGCACCATCCCCACATACATGAAGGCAGGGAAGGCCTGACACGCCCCAAAGGAGAGACGGTGTCGTGGGGGAAAAGATACACAGACGTTTACGGACACAGGGTCGGGCCCCGGAGCCCCGCTGGTGCTGAAGGCTGCGCCGTCGGCCTCTCAGTTTAAAATTAACCCTCATCACAAGTTATTTAGGTCTGCTCAGCCGCTGCAAGAACGCCAAGAGCTTGGAAAATTGAGGAGCGTTACCGCATTACCTCGGTTGTTTATATCGTATACACGTGCCGTCTTTAGCCATAGTTCTCAGGCCAGCTCACTAACTAGGACACTAAATCTGCATATCTGCATGTTCAGCGGCACATTGCTTCTGGAGTTGTTTTTTTTTTTTCTTTTGGGTTACTGCCCAAAGGTGGCGGTGGAAATGAAGCTTGAATACAAATCACTGCTCCAGCATATCCTCACTGATAGTTTCTACACTGGTGGCTACATGATCTCAGATGCAAACAGAATTTCTGAAATTGAAGACAAGTTGTATACACTGTAGTCTAATTCTGGAGGACTGATAACAACAGGAAGCACTCACTTCTTATGGCCCATACTCTTTTGTACCTAAAGGAAAGTGCCAGCATGATTTCCAGTGTTTTGTACCCCGTAAGACCGCCGCCATTTAAGTTTTAACTGTGATGGGAAAAAAAATCATCTTAGTTGGCAGAAGCCTCTTGTTTTAGTTGCTGAGTTTAGGTTGTTTTGATTTACAGCCTTTGTACGGAACGCCATGTACACGGTTATAGACTAGACTCGTCGACATATTTTCAGCGATGCTAGCAGCAGAGAAGGGTGCCTGGCCCACCACCTTGTTGTGCTCAGATATTTTTAATAGCTGCTGGATAGATTTAGTTTCCATCTGACATCACCCTAACGTCAACCAGTCTGGACCAGACACCTTTAAAACCAATGACATCACCATCATTCTCAGCTGCACTCTGCTAAAGCGCTAATTAGCAAATGTTAGCGTGCTAATGGTCTAAACTAAAAGGGTGCACATGCTAAATGTTATCCCTGCTAAGTGTCAGTATACACCGATCAGCCACAACATTAAAACCACTGGCAGGAGAAGTAAATAACATTGACCATATTGTGACAATTCAATGTTCTGCTGGGAAACTTTTGGACCTGGCATTCATGTGGATGTTACTTAGACATGTAGCACCCACCTAGACCAGACCAGGCACCCCTACCCCATAGCAATGACACTCCTTGATGGCACCCCATAGGACCCAAAGGCCCCCACTAACAACAGACACCACAGGACTCCCTCAGAAGGCCCATGTCCATTCTCTGATGAGTCCCAACTGTTTTGGAGGCACAAGGGAGACCTACACAATATTAGGAAGGTGGTCATAATGTTATGCCTGATCTGTGTATTATCATTGTCAGTGTTAGAAAGTTAGCATACTCATATTAGCTCCATTGTAGAGCAAAGCAGCCTATTAGCAAATGTTAGCATGCTAACACACTAAACTACAGTTGTGCACATGCTAAGTGTTACACCTGCTAAGTGTCAGCATGCTGACTGTTAGCATTTAGCTCCACTATAGGGCCTCACAGAGCCTCTAGCATAGCTGTGTACACTAATAATCAGGAATGTCTAATGATGTTTTTTTGGATGAGGTTGAATGAAAGCATTTAGATGTTTTCTTCACAGTTTTAACTGCTTTAAATGGCAACAGGACATACAAATGTACAAACACTCAAATCATGCTGGAATCCTCCTTTAACCCTGACACTGATACACAGTGCAACTTTGTGGAAGCTCAGTGGGGTAACTCTTCCTGTGGCATTGCCTCAGCGCTGTTGCTTTTCTCACAAAGGAACGACTCGTTGCCAGGAAACATGTAAAAGCGGTGTACCCTGCGCTAGACATCCGCTACTGTGGAGTGTTGCCCATTCACGGTGCCAAACAAACTGTTGAGTGTGTCCCTTCCCTTCGGAGCCAGTTGTTTTGTTCAGATAAGTGCTACGGTAATTGACGTTGCCCATGATTTCAGTCCAACTCCCAGTCACTTCCTTCTTAGATGGCCAAAACATGCAAAGTGCCTTTTTAAATAGCTGATAGATATTTAACAGATATTTAGCTACATTTCAGCGGGGATTAATCAGAAGTTAATTCAAATTAGATTAAAGCTGTTAGACTGAAGGAAGTAGCAACAGGAAAGGGTCAGAAAAGGGAAACACGAGCTTTATAAGTCAACACTGTCCCTTAAAGTTGTTATATTTAGTGTCTGCAGAGTGATAAAACTGTAAAGAAGCAAAGGCAGCAGATGGCAGCAGGCTTTTATAGGTTAGATAATAAATCGGAGGGCTCATAAAACATAATGTGTCAAGGAAAACACAATGAACAATGTGTCTGTTGGTCACGTAAAGATAAAACTAAATTAGATATGAGAAGCAAGAAGAATAGGATAACGTGGTGGATTGTGTGTGTGTGTGTGTGTGTATGATTTTTGTCTGTGAAGTAGATTATTTTGTTCATTTTGAGTGACGTATTCATTGGCTGTGTTTTAATGTGAAGAAATCCTTCAGCGTCAGATTTGAGGCCTGTCCTCGTCAACAGAACCGACCATTTAACCACCGCGTGTGCTCCGAGGTGTTACTAGGCTACAGTGCTAAAATAACGGTTACCAAAGAACTCTGATCGTCACGGATTCAGATGTAGCTGTCGCGTACTGCACTTAACGTAAAACTACCTTTTTTTAAAAAAATAATTCTAATAATAAGAGCTGAACTCAGTTTGCCACTTCTGTATCTACACAGAAAATGTGTTTGAACAGAGGTTTCTGTTAAGTCCGTTAAGTGTCAAAATGCAAAAATAAACTATAGATGTGCATGCAGGGACAGGACTTTACTGCAGTTGTGCTGCAGCCATGACAGGAATCCCACATGAAACAGTTTGTGGTGCTATCGAGGGACTGATGGAGAACGGAAGCAGTCTAAGCAGGTTTATAAATTAGAGTGATTCATTAAACCCCCTGTAATAACCTCCCTTGTTACATTTCATCCGCTGAACCTTAATATAGCCAGCAAGTTGTGCTAAAAATATCCGTTGGCCAAGTACACACACACACCAAGACTGACACCATATACAAACTACGGTTGACATGTATATTTTTTGTATTATTTATTATTTTCAAGTTTTACATGCAGATGTTAAATTGGAGTTTAGCTAATAGTCAGTTGATATAAAAAGGATGGTCTCATGTTACTTTCAATTTAAAGAGGTACTCCAGCTTTTCTGTAAAGTGAAGAACTTCGACGCAACGTAATCCAAGCTATCCAGACTTTTAACAGTGAATCCTACATTTCCCGTAATGCAAAGAAAGCTCCACACGACTAAATTCTAACATGACTATAAAAATGTCAAACACACACAAGAAAACCACAAGAGGGCGCCGTTCACACCTTCTCCTGAATGTTGTGGACGTGATCCTATTTGACGGCAGAAGTTCTTCCTATCTTAGTAAATGCTCGTGTCTTCCAAACTCCACGCTGCCTTTTTTGTTAAGGTCTCCGTTCTGGTGGCATCACTGTGACATCGTCAGGGTTGTTCCTTCTTTGCTCCCTCCGGTCCGTCAGCAGACACCGAGACGCCCTGGGTGTGATGAGTCGACTGAACATGAGGTGTAAAATGGTTGGAGTGCCCCTTTAATCGCTGACACAAAATGCCGTTAAACATTACAAGTCAAACAATCTGCATCATATCAAAGACAGAACCCTGTTAGTTAGGTTTTAATTCACATCCATGGGTCTGATCCAAATGTAACCACAGCTACGCCTGGGCTCCAGGAAGCTGTGGCCCTGCTGGACCTGACCGTAGGAAGACAGGTGCATGATGGGGGATTTTGCTTATGGCTACTGCTGCAGATACCCGGTTGTGTCTAGTCACTGGAACACGTTGACACGACACGGGGGGAAAAAAGCCCAACTGCTGAATCCAGCGCATCCTGTTTCACAGCGCTTGAGATTGTTTGTGAGAAACTAGTATGTGTGTGACTGTGTGAGAGGAACTGCAGGTGACAAAAATGATATTTCAATGAAGTAGATTCGCCTTTTGTTGTGAGATGATGTGTCGCCAGGTTCGATGTCAGACTCATGCTCTGTTTTGTAATAGAAAGATAACTACACTTTTATTTTTTCTCTGTCAAACTTTAATGAAAAGAGAGGGTATAAACTGTATTTGGGATCCATCCAATTCTATATATATATACAAATGGAAGTACTAGATGACTTGAAGTCCCAAACTGTGTCACTTTATCTAAAGGGAGTTCAATTATTGTGAATTGAGATGAGTTGAGGAAAAGTTTCCCTTTTACCATGTAATAATCCAGACAGTAATTTCTAATGGACCAAACCAGTTTACTGACTCCTTGTTAGGCAGATCACTGTCACGGAAAATATTTCCTGATTATTATGCATTGATCAAGAGAGCAGGGAAAAGTGTACATATCCTAAAAACAAAGCAACTGACACAAAAATAAAAGCAGATGAAAGAGTCTAGTTTTAGAAATGTCAAGAATCCTAGTAATTAGACAGATTCTACGTAATCCCCCGTTTCTCTT
This sequence comes from Chelon labrosus, assembly GCF_963514085.1. NCBI lineage: Eukaryota > Metazoa > Chordata > Actinopteri > Mugiliformes > Mugilidae > Chelon > Chelon labrosus. The sequence goes on from NC_140356.1 coordinate 5,003,182, forward strand.
GTTAAAGCTAGAATACAGTCTCGCTGGGAATTTGTAAAACGATTTCACCCCCCCCTCCCCCTCCCCCCACAGGGCCAGGACTGTGTCGTGAGGTATTTAGTGTAATGATGTGTACATATTGTTGTAGACACTTGAAGGTCGCTGTCTGGAGTGAAGGAGGAAATGCTCATTAATATATCCATTCACGTTTGGTGAGTTTTTATGTTGATAAAATGCATAAAATAATAAAATGAAATACTTTTAAGTCTGAAGGTGTCCTATATGTGGGGCTTTGGTTCACCAAATAACAACCACATGTCACATAAACACACTGAAGAGAGAGGCTTCAAGAAAGAAAAAAATAAATCCATTCATCCCAAACATCAAAACTGAATATAATTTAATTTTGAAATGTAACCTGGAGCACTTCAGTTAGTTAAGGACCAGAGTGGGTGGCTTTCTGAATAACATGAATATGTTATTGAAAATCATATGAACAGAGCAAATACTGATTTCACAGAGGCTTCTGCCGTTTCTTTCTCACTCATAAACAAAACACAGAACACTGATTATCTTGTGACCAAGGCATCTGTCAGATGGTGGGATATATTAAGCAGTAAGGGAACATTTAGTTGTCAAAACTGATGTGTTAGAGGCCGGAGAAATGATCAAGTGGACAAGGGCCAGAGTGTGATGGCTATCCTACAAGGTCAGAGTATCTCCAAAAACATTAGCTCTTTACTTTGACACATACCCCCTACCCAAGCATTGCTATGGGGTGTCTAAATGACATCCACATGAATGCCAGGTCCAAAAGTTTCCCAGCAGAGCATTGTATTGTCACAAGATGGTCAATGTTGTTTGCTTCACGTGTCAGTGGTTTTAATGTTGTGGCTGATCGGTGTAGCGTGGAAAGCCCAGCTTGTTGCTATGACTTACCGCAGCCACGAGAGGGAGCCGTTTACATGCACATTAGTGCATTTTCTGCTGATCAGGATCTTCTGAATGGGCACTCTGCCTCAGACCTGTTGGAAAGAAAACGCACAGTGCTGGTAGACAGTTTCTACTAAAGGATGAAAAGTCATGCTGATTTAAAACGCAACTGGTTTCTTATTTAAAAAAATAAATAAATAATAATAATTTCCAAATGTTCAAGGATTCAAGGATTCAAGGATTCTTTAGTGTCATTTCAACACATGTTGGTACATGGGATGGAACGAAATTAGTTTCTCTGGTCCCGATTCAAGCCATAGCAGAAATAGAAAATAGAAAAGTATAAATATAAATAAAATTAAGTAACTAAGAATCTGTACAAAAAAAAAAAATATCAAGAAGTATATAAATAAGCACTGTAGTAATTGGAGATTATTGCAATGAATAACACAGTAGTATCCAGTCCTGAACCACTGAGGTAGCGTGCAAGTGGAGTTAAAGTGACGAGTTCCCAATAAAATCATTAATTCTGGACAATATTAATCTATGTGTTCTTATGGGGCTTCGGGTTGCTGCTCTAGCAATAATACTGTAGGCTAATACCTGAACCATATATTTATTTATTATTATTTTTTTAATATGGCGCCACGATAAAAAAATAAAAAATAAAAAATAAAAAATTTGGGGCAGCATTTGAGCTTCCGGTTAGATATAAACTTACTTACTGTGCAATATATGGATGGACATTTCCCGCTAATTCTCCGCTGTGAAAAAAAAAAAAAAACAACAACAACAACGAAAAACGTACTTGTAGGCTACTTAAGTTGCGTTTTATTTCTTCTCCCAGTCTGAGTTTTCCCGCACATGTCCTCGTCACCAACCTGGTTATATTCGCGACTGGCCAAGAATTTAGCCCCCACCTGACCCCACCCCCTCCCGTCCAGCAAAAATCTAGTAGGCTAGTGTTAACCGGGTTTCTTTTAATCCCCTACCGCGATTAAGGAAACCGGGTTTCTGGTTTACATTAAGAAATCAGGTTACCGCAGAAAGACGACAGCACGTGGAGTTACTTAAGTGGTCATAAACGCACCCGATGCTGCTGTAACGAGCCAGGTCACGACCCCGTTATTGTCAAAACACGGATAAAGTTTTAGAATAAGCTTTAGGATACTAAAGACACTTGTCAACTGAGTAAGCTTTTCATGTCATTTGACAATTATTTATAGAGAGAAAATGCTTCAATTTATTTACATTTTTCAGATACACATTTAGGGTGGCACAGTGGCCACCCAAAGACATGCTCATTAGGTTAACTGGTGATTCTAAGTTGGCCATAGGTGTGCATGTGAGTGTGAATGGTTGTCTGTCTCTCTGTGTTAGCCCTGTGATAGACTGGAGACCTGTCCAGGGTGTACCCCCGCCTCTCGCCCGCTGACAGCTGGGATAGGCTCCAGCAGACCCCCGCGACCCTTAACAGGAATAAGCGGGTACAGAAGATGAATGAATGAATGAGTTACACATTTACAAAATATTGCACCTTAAATATCAGTAGTCTTCAGACTTAACAGAACCGAAATTAAAGGCAATTTCAGTTTTTTATTTTATTTTTTTACTTATTTTTTAATTTTACTGCATCATCAGTGGTTTCACTATACCATTTGAAATATTCACTGCCGGCCCAGAATAAACATGGACCCCTGAGGTGGGATTCTTCTGCCCTGAGTCATATTCATAAATAAATGAATAAATAATAAAGCTCTCATTGGGAGAGCCGGGGCATGAGGGTGCTTACAAAAAGGTCACAAAAACAGGAGAACAATGCGAGAGATTCGAGGCCAGTAAACCTGGAGGATTTTAAACTCAGTGACCCCACACACCCTAAAACGGACCTATTAAATGAGTAGGCTACCTCTATTGTTTTAAACGAGAAAGGTGAGGAGGTTACCTCTATTGTTTTAAATGAGAAAGGTGAGGACGTGAATATCCTAATATAGCCTATTAGTTCTTTCAACATACGCACATTTTAATCTAAAATGGCTAGGGATTTTTAATAAAAACACCGGTCTTACTTTCTTTGCCTTACACTCAAGTTAAAAAAATAATTTCATTCATCATTCTACCTTATTTTATACAGCTTTAAAAACCTGTTCAAGGTATACGTTTGTAATAGCTTTCCAGTCCGTAATATCATATTGATGTTACTTAATGTCTAAGATATCACTGTAAAAGTTTATAACTGTATTAATATTGACGTTTTTCGGGTTTCCTGAATACTTTAAGATGTTTCCGGGTTGGTAAAGTGCACGGGGACTCTGCACTTTCTCCGCAGACGTCCTTTAAATGGGTTAGCGAGCCAACCGGCGCCACGTGACCGTCGAGTTATATAATATATAGGTCAACACGTTTTTCTCTGGCACGTGCAACCATCATTCTTACGTAAAGTCTCGTGCAAAGGTCTCGAATTACACTATGTAGGTGATGGCCGAAGATCGTCAATGTTGCGAGTAATGCATCACGCTGCGATTTCTCTTTGAAAAAAGGGGAAAATGAGGACACGATCAAAGGCAAACGCAGGCTACAATGGGTGCATTCACGTTTTGTCTCTGTTTTACGGGAATCTATGTCTTTTTTCAGTATCAACTATTTATGAACATATAAAACGAAATACCTTTTTTTTTTTTTTACCTTTTTTTTTTTTCTCGTAGAACCAAATACATGTGTAAAACCTGAGGTCAGCCATACAGTATTTCTGCCCTACAAAAAAACATAAGCTACATTTAAACTATATAATATGAGACACATGAAACATTTCTCTAAACTGAATATAGGATTGTAATGTTGCATGAATTATGAAGGAAGACAATTAAGCTCACGTAGACTAAAAAACTAACTGAAGAAGAAACAGTGTTGTGTCTTCTAATAACCACAGAATATAAATGTATAAACTGAATGTTTATAAAGAACTGGCTCTGAGTACAGTGTAATGACTTTAAGACTGCTCCTTTAGAGAAATATGTTGTGTTTATTGTTAGTGTCTTCACATTCATCTGGAGAATGTTTGAGACACACAAAAAATAGGATTTTGTTGCAGTGGAAGTTTAGAGGCCAGTCACTGTTCTCTGAGAAAATATTCTCAAGAATCCAATAGTTTAAAGCAATTACCGCATTATGTTAATCATACACAACTCTCTAGTCTGGCCCATGTGCCCCATTTTAACCACGAGTGCAACTGTGTTGATCCTGGTCCCGAGAAATAAAGACAGAGTGAGACATCTTTCCGAATGCCGCTCTGATTCGAGGAAAGCAAGAGACTAGCGAAGTCAGTGTCGTGACGCGTTCGCGGCGCCTTTTCAGGTCACCAAGACGTGCATTGCACCAGAGGAAGTGTATTGTCTTTGGTCTGGTTTCGTTTGATGTGCTGTGATAACAAAAAAAGATTTATTAGCACCGTCATAATGTCATCGCACGTCAGACCACATACTTCCTGCCAGACAGTTAACGTCAATTACGTTAGTGATGGGAAATTCAAATCAGTGCAGCATTTAGCTTTCTGAATCCACCCCCCCCCCCCCAAAAAAAAACTCTCATTTGAATGCGTTACACTTCATAAACCTGTAGCATATATGCTCCATAAATCTTAATGTAGTCCAGTGGCATTCCGCCAGTCTCACTCATCTTCAGGCAGAAAGCTGTATGTTAATTACGGTATCTTATTCTCTGACTTAAAGGATGCTGATTCATGACTGAGGCCAACTGAAATGAATGTATAGTAACTGTTCTGCGTTGTCAGTTGTGCACGGGCATGAATGAATCCAAAAGGCGATAAAGGAGGAGACGTGTGTGAACGCTTCCCTCTTTCCTTTATTTTCTAGAGGACATGGGGTGTTCCATTCTCACCCATCTCTCACATTTCCACCCCCTCCAACCCTCTCCGCCTCCTTTGAAAAAAAAAAAAAAAATACGGGAGGAGGAGGGTGAAAGAAAAAAAATGAAGTCAATTATACGACAGCCAGGCTCTCCGAAGCTCCCTCCTCTCCCCTATAATACTACTACAGCTGGTGGCTCCACATGCGCCGCGGCGCTCCGTAGCCTTCTCCCGGCACTCCGGCTCCAGTCTATAGGCATGTCGGCAGTTGGCTCTGACGGGACGGCGGACAGGCCAGCAGGTAGGTGCTATGTACGGGTACGGGTCTCATGGCTACGGCACTACTACTGTGGTAATCATGTGTGTAACTCAGCTTGCCAAATTTATTTAGAGCCCCGGAATATTGGTTAAAAGCCTACTTACTTTCCTCGGCTGGAGAAAAGGTAGCATTTCTGCTTCCACAAATTAGTTCTTCTAAACTTGTTTAGTCTCTAAATGCGAGTTTAGTTTTACTGACATTATACTGAGTGATTTTCAGGCTACTATTTGCCTTGTTTTGTTGTTTAAATTCAACTTTATGGTTACATTAAGACGACTACACAGCGACTGCCGTCAGTGGCAACCGTAACGACACTAACTAACTGGACGGAAGCAATGGGCTAATAGCTACGTTACTTTAAGCAGCAGTTGCAGCCGCCGGACACCTGCCCACTGTACCTAATAAAAGAAGCCAACGGTCGTGTCGCGCGCGTCGCCGCATCCCCGAGGGGTCCGTCCATTCATTATTCTACACTACGCGCTCATGTACGTACGTCGGGGCGCGCGCCGAAGAGAAAGCTTTGTTCCTTCTCGAGATCCCTCGCTCTCACGCAAACGTTATGGAAACACGTCACTGTAACCATGGCAACGACTTTCTCCCAAAGTTTTTATTATAGTTCTGATTTTGCCAAACTGTAGGCTACCCACACGTTGCCCGTGCACCGCGGCCACCATCTTTACGCCGGCTGCTTGAGTAGGTTTATATTTGCCTAACCTTCACCAAACTAACCCTCAAGGAGCTTAGTTCGTCACGTGTTTCCACGATGAGTTCACCTGCATCCTTTCTGTTGGGCATGGACTTCGCTCGTTGGGCTTCCTTCAAAACTGGGTCAGTAGATCAGTAGAGCAGCGTTGCCTCCACCGAGCAGCAGGGGGAGTTAGTCGCTCCCTGCCGGCTCTCAACAGCACACACGCAGGAATGTCAAGTATGAAAGCCTTTCACGCCAGTCCCGCATCATGAAGTTCTGTTCCGACTATTAAATACCACGAAAATCACACAGAAAAAAAATAATAAATCAATAAAAAAGCATACAGACAACAGGAATTCACTTTTTTAACTGTTTTAATAATTCGCACTCAATACAAATAGAAAGTTACAAATAATACAATGTCAGTTGTGCATTACCTTACAGAAAACAATAAGTATGGAAAATCTCTTAACTTACTTAAAATCTGGTAAAATACATTATTATTATTAGTAGTATTAATATTATTATTTTAAAACTAAAAGTTCTAAAAGCATTTATTAAATTAAATTACTAATATGCAAAAATATGTAGCCAGTTACATTTATAACAATGTTATGCTATGCATTTGCGTGTTTTGCCTGTAAAATTACAACAATAACTAACGACATATATTAATTCTAAAGCATGGTCCTTATAAAACTTTCTCTCCCTAGTTATTTTACGCTCATGCCAGTATAGATAATTAATACATGAAATAAATAGATAAAAGTAAAAAGTGTGGGCTAAATGATTAAATGCTAGTAAAGTTGTTAGCTAACAAGCTAGCTTTATTGTTTAAAAACGCATAAAAATGTCAGTAAACCCTTTTAAAACCGTACCTGCAATATAAACTGCTTCCACACTGTATTTCCATATGTTTAAATGATAAAAACATAAATAAATTCATGTTTTCTCTTCATACCTCAGAGAAAAAAAAAAGGCCAGCAAATGACTTAGTGAATGTGTGTGTGTGTATATATATATATATATAAATTTTTTTTCAGTGCTATATAATATACATCTGCACGGATCAGCAAACTTTTAAATGCAACACTTTGTTCCCAAAGTGGTGCTTTCTGTTTCTGTATTTGGAGTGAATGAAATATTGAAATGCCAAAGACTATGTCGATTTTTAAGAAATATATATCCATGGAGTATATAATTATGTGATCCAAAAAGAAGCTTATTATTATTTCTATTATTGCCAGCAACTTTCAAATTCCATGTCGCTGTATTCTTTGGTTCACAGTATTTGCCTATTAGTGTCTGTTTTTTTAGCTATTCAAAAACACATGAGCTTTGTAGAATATGTATTATGTATTATATATAAAAAAACAAAAAAAAAACCTTCTACTTCTACTGGTCACTTTATATTTATATTTCTAACAGGTCACTTTATATTTTAACATAGTTTATAGTTGTATAAACATTTTATTTCTAGTCACTTTCTATTTTTTATATAGCTTTTGTATTTTATGTTCAATGTATGTTACTGCTACTGGATGCTTGAATTTCCCTCGGGATTAATAAAGTATCTATCTATCTATCTATCTATCTATCTATCTATCTAATAGCCTCCTATTGCCAAACATCCACAATGCTTGCACATGCTGGTTTGGAGACTTGCAGCAATTGTAGGTCAGTCAACCAGAAATAACCTAAGAACACGCTGTACTGTAACCGTTGACTTCTCTGCATCTATCCACGGCTACAGAAGTAGCGTTTACTGCGTGTCAAGCAAGGAGAGACTCTGAGCTGTGGAATAATGTGACTATAAAAGGTTTCAGAACAGAACACAGCCTACTAATATAACTCTGAAATGAAAGGGCAGTTAATACAAGAAATGTTATATTTAACTCTTGTTCTATATGTGGCCCAGTTACATATGTGGCCCATACAGTGTCCTCAAAGGAGTGTTACCTCTGGAATTTTCCCTCTCTGTTCGTGTTTGCACACATGTCATAAAATAGCACAGTCTGTTACGGATCTTTTCTAACCAGCAGCCAAAACAATGACACCTTCTGCACAACACTGCTAACTCTACTTCTAATACCCACACTTTTAAAATCCTGTAATCCTTTGCTACTACAAGCCTAAAGCGCGATTCTGAGGGATCACATTTTTAACATAAGGAACCTATTCACCCATTCAGTGCAATAAATGAATGGCCAAAAAAAGCTTACAGCCATGGAAAGATTATGTGACAACAGACACCAGCACTGACAAACCAACATCTCGTGACTGCAAATGCTGTTGAGCTACAACAGTATTTAGGTGACGCTGACAACGCAGTGCTTTTTTCTTCGTTCTATTTTATTAGCATTATTGAATTTTCTCTGCATTCAGTAGCTTGTTTTGTGTCTGGTTGTAGTTACTCTGTGTCTTTTTTGTTTATCTTTTTGTTCCTGCAAGTTTTCCTGTTCTCATTTTACTCTTCTTTCTTATAGTTTATGTCTATTCTTAGTCATCTTGGGTCTGTGTTCCTTTAGAATCTTTTTTTTATATGTACTTTGTACTTGTATTTCAATTTTTTTTGTGTTTTTCTCTAGTTGTTTTCTCTCTTTGTGGTTGTTTTGTGTCTTTATGTATTTACTAAGCATCGTTTCGTAGTTGTTTTAGTCTCTTTGTAGTTGACACAATCTCACAAGACACAACACTCAACCACTCTTTATCGCACGGTCATGTCTTGCGGTAGTCTTCTTACAGCAGTGGTTGTAATTGTTTTGTAGTTTGTATTCATTCGATTAAACTATTTGGGAACTCCTGTGTTCAGCTTTACCCTCAGCACTAAACACACAATCCTGCTGCTGTATTTAAATGGCGTCGGGCAGTTTCGACTCAAATCTGACGAACTATACATCATTTTCAAGCACAAAGCTTCGCAGCCCAAATGGTTTTCTATCTACGCTGCCAAATCCTTATGTAGTTCACTGTTTCCACAATAAGAGTCCAATAAACAAAATGATTCCAAGCTTGTGAATGGTGAATGGATGTTTGGTTGGACACAAGCCCTTGGGTGCAGAGAAGTTGTAAAAGGCGTCCAAATAAAATAACTGGATGGTAAACTGGTTATTAACTTAATTACAATATTTATAACAAGCAAGTCCAGAAATCTGCAACAAAAACAGGAAAAAGGAGTGTACCATAGTAACACAGACGTCATTGGACAAAAAGAGTCCAACGTATGAGAGAGAAAAAAAAGGCTTGACAGATTACACGATGACTGCTTTAGGGTGACGAAACATGCTGCACGTGACTGCAGAGCAAGCAAGTTGCTTTTCACGCCCATAGGTAAACATTAGTGGGCGGAAACCGGAGCACTAATGGAATAATAAAACGGCAAACGGTGGTGATCCCGGGCGACGTTGATGGATTTTAACAGTAGCCTTGAAACAGCCATCTGTGTTGAGTATCAACAAAAGGAAGCGATCCTTTATGCCTGAGTCTGAGCGCTTTGCAAAAGGGATACGTAAATACAGACCTTCCCAGCATTGAAACACACACTTCACAGACCGGCTCTTTGAGCAAGAAGTGATAAATGTTTTCTTGTTTGAAAGGATAGGAAGGTATTTTCGGAAAGAGGATGTTAAGAACTGTAAATACCAATCTCTACATCTGAGAAGCTGAGAAGGGATTTTTTTGCATCTGCCATCACATTTATGAGCTGCAGTGTGTGGAAATATGTAACTGTTAAAAATTCGGCTTCGCTTGTGGAACTAGCTTGTTCTGAAAGTACATTTTACAAACTTGCTGATATAATCTTTACCAAATAATCTGAAAAGTGCTCAAACTGTAATGTCACGTTGGACGTATTTGATACCCTGATAGCATTTGAAATATGACTTATTATCAGTTCATTAACGTGTTATACTTACCTCCCCCCTGAAAAAAAATTGGACAATTTAAATAGTATTAAGTCTTGTAATGCACAGAAAGTAAATAAAGTTTCCTACAATGTACTGTTAGTCACACACAAGATGTCAGGTTTTAAACCCAGACTGTATCCAGACCTTTGCTCTGGGTGTTGAGTCTGTCACATCAGTTTATAACCTATGCTCTGCTTAGGCTCTCTCGTTAACTTTCTTGGCCTGTTGCTGTCAGAGCTGTGCTGGAGTTGGAGATGTTCTGACAGTCTGTGCTTTCTCTGCTTTAGTGTAGTTTTACAGCGAGATATTTGAAGCTCAGGTGCAGAATTGCGGTTTATACAATAAATATGTTCCGCAGGTAGTTAGAAATGGACACTTTTATTTTATTGGTCTTGTATTTTTCTTATCTCTGACGCATTGTTTTTTACTGTTCTAAACTGGGTGCTTCCATTGTGATTTATATCTATATATAATTTAAATCAGGTCATGTGTACTCCCCTTTGTTGTATCAAATTCAGGATGATCAATACCTTGAATGTATTCAAGTGGGACTAATTGTAGATCGTGCATACTCTTTGTCACGCAGAGGCTGTTGCATCTCCACTACAGGTGGTGGTCTGTGTTCCTGCGTTTCAGGAATACAGTATGTCATCTGCTGCCCTGCAGGCTTGGCCTCTCGTCAGTACTCTTGTCACGACAGTTGCTTTTGGCTCGGCTGGCTCGGGGCAAGGATCGTCGCTTGCTAGATGTCATATTTTCAATCAGTAAGGTGCTGAGGGAGAATTTCCTAAAAAGCAAGGAAACGGTGTGATACCGCCATCAGCGGCGGGGAGCTGCCGTGGGCGGAATGGAGAGCCGGCAAGCGCTCACTCCCACATTCCACATCCGCGTCACTGATGACCCACTAAACTCCTCTGGAGGGATTAAAGAAAATGATGTCAATATTGTTAAAAGTTCTCTCCACTGCCCCTCTTCTTGATATGGAAATGTTTGGAAGTTGGGCTTTTGTACTTGAGAAAAGGGTAACCACTTTACTTCTTAAAGATTCACTGACATATTTCTAGGTCCTATTATATGAAACAGAAAATGACTTGTAACCCTGCCTATAATATACAACGTGAAAAACAGGGTTAATTATAGAAGTAACTTTCCTTGCTTAAAGTGAGAAAAACAGGGGATGTGGGTCAGTCTCACTCAATAGCCACGTTGAAAAGCTTTCTTCCCTTTTATCAACACATTTCTCACCGGTAAATGTCACAGCTGAAAGTATGGGGGTCCTGAGAAAGAAGTAGGTCATTGTTACAGCATTATATAAAGGTTAGGTAAGAAGATAACCCAAACCCCATTTACTCTCACGTGCCTCATAAACACGCGAACTGTGAGCGTTTGGCGCCATTTAATGGCAACTTTGAGCCAGTGCACTGAGAGTTTGCCTGGAAACAGATGACTACAGAGCAGGGCTGAGCCGAGGTATTTTAAGTCTGCGTGTATACGGGGGAGCCCCTAGACAGAAATAAGAAGACAGAATGGAAAAAACATTTTGGCAGCAAATGTTTCTGGGTCAGCTTTTAAAGTGGCAGAGGCCGACATTCCTGGCTGAGATATGGCACCAGGCACAGCTGTTCATCAGTCATCACAATTGTTTGAACAAAAAAATAAGACAAAGATAAGATCCTCTGAGGACAAATAATGAACCAACAGACAATGGAACATCTTGGATGGTTATGGGGAGCCGAAAAACAGCCTGGAAGCAAAGAAACTGAACAAATTGTGAAATTCAATCATGACTAATATTTCCACTTACAGAGTTGAAATACTTGGGTTTTTCAGTATAATGCTGGTCTTCTTAAGATATGCAAATCCAATTTTAATTTTGTATGTATTTATTTATACTTACAAAATTGTAGAAAATTCTAAACCTGTATAAAAAAATGTAACTTTGGCTATTTTAGCCATATTAGCATTAACCATTCATCCATTCTATCAATTCATGAAACTAGGTGTACATTCCACTGAAATCATGACCAGTCCTTGTTACTCAAGGTGCTGCAAATTAGGCCTTTCATAATTAAAAATTATATAATGAATTTAAAAAGAATTAAGAATTAAGAATTAAGATTTGTATGCAATATTTTAACAGATTGTGTTAAATATATATATTTTTAAATCCATCCTATACAGATTAAACTAAAACCCACCAGATATTTCCACAGTACACTAAATAATAAATAATCATCTTCACTCAATTCCTCTACAACCCCACTGGCAGAGCAATAATTCATTAATTCACTGACAGTATTACAGCAGCATCAGGCTGATGAATTCTCGTGAAGTGTCTCACATCTCTCTGATGGTTGTTTTCATGTATCAGATGCTGCTGCAGAGGAAGACAGGCCAAGCCAAACAGTCTCCTTGTTGCCAGCTGTCGAGCTGCCAAGGAAACGAAAGGGAGACGTGGAGGAGAGGTCAGACGCCCTTGTACGGTAAGAGGAGCGTCACGTTGTTTGCGGAGAAAAACAAACGCGGCGTTTTACTCATATGTTTTTCTCCGAAACAAATATGATACTGTACAATGCACGCGGTCTCTCTGTGGAATATTAAATGACACATAAATCTGTCCTTTCAATCTTGCAGGCAAAGCCCCAACTTCCAAATGGAGGATGACCTCAGCAGGTACATCGTCCTCTTGGCTCTTTTTATGTATTGTCTCATGAGAGAATACAGACAATGAATCCTAATTTGAATCCTTTTATTTGCAGATCTGAAGGAGAGGATCAACAAGTCAAAATGAAATGCTTCAGGTATTCTTAAATCAAATTACTGTGTCATTTGGGCCTGAAAAAACCTTTGTGGTTTTGATTAGTCTGATTTAGTTTGTGATGTCAACATCTATTTTAAAGCAAAACAACTTAAAATAGCTACATTATGAATGTCAGGTAATTGTTTGTCTCTAAAACAGATGACAGCAGGTAGAAATTTGAAAATGAATGTGGTACAGCCTGTCTGACAGATGAATGTAACTGCAGGGAGCCTCACCGGCAGATTGAAAAGCGGCGCAGGGACAAAATGAACACCCTCATTGATGAGTTGTCGGCCATGATCCCTGCCTGCCAGCCGATGGCTCGAAAACTTGACAAACTCACTGTGCTGCGAAAGGCAGTTCAACACCTGAAAACCCTCAAAGGTAACTTTTAGCCCACTCTGTAATTCAAAATGTCACTAGCATCAATTCTGTTGCTAAAAGCTGTGTTTTCAGCTGGGACGGGCAGCGCCTTTACAGACACCGACTGCAAGCCTTCCATCCTGCCTCAAGATGACCTCAGGCACCTTCTCCTCCGGGTATACTTGCACATGTACGACTTTGACTAGTCTCGTTTGAGTTACTCTGCATGTCTATTAATATTTCTGTTTATCCATCCATCAGGCTGCAGAAGGTTTCCTGTTGGTAGTTAGTTGTGACCGGGCGAAAATCCTGTTCATCTCAGAGTCGGTCTCCAAGATCCTCAATTTTAGCCGGGTGTGTTGCACTGCTACATCACACATCAGTTTTATATTAAAAAAAACGAGAAAACAGTGTATCCTGCCGTGTGAGCTGACCAAGCTACGCAACATTGTGTAACATAGTTAACAACGTGGTTGGATTTTCTTTCTTTGGAATGTTAGCAAGTTAGAATGTAACACAAAATAAAATGACATTTAATAAAAGTTTGTCAGATAAAAAATAGTTAACAGGTTAATTTAATAATATAATTTTTAAAGAAGTCCCACTTTTTTTGTTTAAACTTCTGCAGGTCAGTTTAACAAAGCAAAATCATTGTATTCTTTTTTTACTTTATAGTTAGCATAAAAGAAGATTTAAATAGCATATAGCCTACAGCTAGTCACCTAGCTAAAGCTAACTTTTCTTTTAAATGTAGTCTAGCTGTGTGATGTTAAACATCCATACTGTGTACAATTGTAGCACTAAGGTCGTGTATCATCAGCTACAAGAATAACTATAGCTGTTAAGCTAATAGTAACAAAATGTGTTTGCTAGCAGGGTTTGTAGATGTGTGTAATCTAATGGACCAGTATAAAGTATTTCCCTGTTATGTCAACCATACGAAATTCTCTTAGCATTACCTAGCCACTTTGCTAGCTCCATAATAATACCTGCAGTTGTTGGTTTTGTTTGTTAAAGAAAGCTATTAGCTTCAGGTACAGTAAAATGCTAACAAGCGGGACAACTGGTTCTGTGTGTGTTTAGCTGCTTTCCATTGAGCTAGCAGCACACGTTCCCAGCATGAAATGACAAACAAAGTAAACGTTATCTGGTGAAGCGGAACATTTAGCAGTCCGCTCTCCCTTTGGTGGAGACCAAAACAGAGCAAAGTGACAATTAAAGTGGACAGACACACGACTCCTACTTAACAATAACACTAATAATGCTTCATATTTGCTTGGTGTGTATGATCAGCTGTTGGCTTTTATGAACTGACCGGGGGTAAAGAAAAAAATAATCAGATGAGGAGCATAAAGCTTTACTGCATATTTATTTTCTACACAATATCCTGAATTTTTACATTATTAATTTTTATTTTATATATATTTTTTTGAGTTTCAGAGCTCCTTATTAAAGTGTCCACTTCATCTGCTCTCCGCATGTTTTTCAACTTGTGCTTCTGGCACATTTTATGATTGTGCCGACATAATAAATCTCTCTGACTCAGTCTTCACATAAACTGTTGCTGTGGAACATGCAGATTTTATGAGAAAACAACAGCAGATGAAACCTTTTATTCCAACTCTGATAAAGGTCTGACCATATAGCAATTAAAGGCTACTAAACAAGGCGTTTTATTTATTTATTTATTTAATTTGACACAGATAGCAGTCTCTAAGCTTGCATTTATTTTTTGAAAGTGAGTTTAAAGTGCTTGATGTTCCAACTTTTACATACGATCGTGGGCTAGCAAGTGAGGAATGTGGATTAGGAGGGATAGAAGAGAAACACTTCTAAAGAAACCTGATTCCATGTCTGCAGGACAGCATGTGTTATATGGGGGCTTACCACTAAACCATGGACTGGATACAGCTGAAATTGGTTGCATTCAAACCCCCCCAGTTAATCAACAACAATAAGTATGTGGTGTTTAATGCACAATAATGGCAGGGAATTTATTGAGTATATTTATATATATATCCTCATCCTTACTCAATATGCTACAGATATGGTTCAAAACTCTTGCTTAAATTGAAAATATATAGACTATTTTACACTACTTTAACATATTAAGTTGTTTTAAACGTATATTTAACATCTACCAATGAAGCGAAATGCAGAGATATTAAAATGTGACGAAATAGATGTCGTTTGATGTATGTCGTTTGTATTTATAGATGGAGCTGACTTCGCAGAGCTTGTTTGATTTCATCCACCCCAAAGACATCAACAAGGTGAAGGAACAGCTGTCGTCTTCGGAGATGTACCCACGTCAGCGCCTCATCGATGCAGCAAGTAAATCTGTCTGCAAACAATCTAGAAGACATCCAGTTAATGCTCGTGAACGCTGTATGTCATTGGTCAAAAATGCCGTTTTTCTGTGTTCAGCTGGGGTTCAGGTCCAGGTGGACACACCCGTCAGGGCGTCCCACTTGTCCACGGGAGCTCGGCGGTCCTTCTTCTGTCGCATGAAGCACAGTCGAGTGGCAGGGAAGCACGAAGACAAACACTCGCTGCCCGGTACTTCCAAAAAGAAAGGTGCGTCCAGGCTAGTCCTTCCTCGTCATCTAGGTATCAGGTTATACTGGCTGTGCTGTACATGTGACTAGCTGATTGCCACACTGCTAGTGAGGGAGCCAGCATGAATAAAACAGCCAATCTGGTAATCTGCTGATACAAGCATAACTCGTGTGTTTTGTTTGTCTAGAGATAGGTTCACATGACTGCAAGTTGCACTGATCTGTGCAGTGTTATGTTTACAATACAATGGAACATACAGTATATGCAAAACTGTCACAACATTTGTGTATATGATTCCTTTCTGTAACTGTCTGTGTTGTATTAAAATAGCGAAATATCAACACATCATTTTATCTATTAACTGATATTACTGAATGCACACTAATTAGTAAAACACATCTAAACTCTAGTTAATCCTGCTTTGTTATTTCCAACACCTTTTTGACTGGGACCTAAAATGATCTCAGAGATTAAAGATTTCACCTGCAACAGGATACAAATGAATCTAGAAACACAGAAAGCACATGAACTGACCCTCTAAAATCAACAGCCCTCAGCTTTATTATTTTGGATCATTTTGTTTCCTTTACCTTCAAGTGAGATAGCTGAGAGGAGCAGTCTGTTATTCATCCCAAGATTGGAAGCACTCAGCTTTGTGTACACAGTCATGTTCACTCCAGTGCCTGCAGGGCACTCTGGCCCGAGCAGATGATGAGGAGGACAGAGGATGTGTGCTAAGAAATTAATAGGACATTTAAATGTGTTCCTAGGCAATGAGGTCAGTTTTCAGGCAACCAGTGAGTGAAAGTGGAAACGTAATGCCTTCCTTGCTTACATAGGAGGAAAGTAAAGGAATTATCTAATTAGGATCTGGTGCAGATAGATGAGGGTCCCCTCATCCTCTCGCTACCTGCTGATGAAAGTTTGCTGTGGCTGAATGTAAGTAAGTGAGTCAAAATCTTAATTTCTTCAGCTGAGCTGCTTTTGAAAGATATCAATTACAGTGAGTACTTCTTATAAATACAGGAAGTGTCCTCAAACCAAATAGATCAAATGTTGCTTGGATACATTCTTAAACATTGTGAGGAAATAAATATATGATGATTAAATCATACGACTTTTAACAATATGGCTCAGTTTTAGTGAGTGAGTCAGAATTTGACCTTTTTTCTCCCAAACAGATGCCACAAAATCAAAATACCTTGTCCTCCTCCACAGGAAGTAGGTCAGTGTTATGGCATTGTATAACTGTAAAGTCAGATGGTGGTCCAAACTCCAGTTACAGTAAACTAATTGGAGCTGCGGAAACCGGGCGTTTGGCGCCACTCAGTGTCAAATCTCTGCAACTGCAATAACTTACAAAGGGAACCAGTTTTGGGAACCAATTTATTTTATTGAAAGCATATATGATTCTAATCAGTTGAAATGAAGTCAGTCCCCCCACCCCATTGTATCCTTTATAGTCAACTTAAATCTAAAATATATTCTAGACCTGATATATTTTATTATTCAACACAACAATTCCATCAATAGCACTGGAATTGGTTACGTTCTGCTGTAAAATATACATAATACATTGTCCAAATATAGTCAATACATAAATTTAAATTCTGTGAAGCCTTTACTTTGAATTGTAAGGTGGTTTATTATTTCTGAATTGCAACTCCTTAAATAACATTTTATTTAGACCGCTTCTTTTTTTGCCTACAGACACTTACAGGTACTGTACACTCCACTGCACTGGATACATGCGCAGCTGGCCGAGCAGTCAGCTGGAGACAGACGGCGATGGCGATAAGGAAACCGCGAACCTGACCTGCCTGGTGACGGTGTGTCGCCTCCACCCTCACGCGTCCCACCATCCTTCCAAAGAGATCAACACCAAGCCCACAGAGTTTGTCACCCGTTGTGCGATCGACGGCAAGTTCACTTTTGTAGATCAACAGTGAGTTTCTTGCTTCTAACTACGTCCATCTGCACTATTTATCTTTGCTCTGGATACACGGTTCGGCCTGAGAATGGCAGAGGCGTGCTGTGGTGAGGAGGCCTCTGAGCGTAACGGCACGAGTTTAGAAGTTCATATGCCGGTGGAGATAATCCTTTCTGTTTTTGCTGTTGGTTCTTAGAAGGAGCTGTGCATCTTGATGGCATCACATGAAAATCTCTTCTCATTTTTTGGGAAGTAATTTCACATCACAAGTACAGTGAATCACCTTATCAAATGATGAATGTTACACGAGAGGCTCATCCTACAGTATTCACCTCCATTTTCGCTTGTTGCTGGTTTTGATCGGCGCAATCCTGAGAGGCAGCGAGAGGGCCCTCTCACCAGGACAACTAAACTCTGTCTTCATCCTATTTTTGTTTTCCAGAGCGACAACAGTCATTGGTTATTTACCTCAAGAAGTTCTAGGCACGTCGTGTTATGAGTACTTCCACCAGGACAACCTGCAGCACCTCGCTGAGAAACATAGGCAAGGTAATGGAGTACACACAAGGCTGAAAAAATGATTTAAACTTAAAACTAATGCATGAAGTATGTATTAAAAAACATTTAGTTAATTTGAAGGCGCTTCAGACTAATGCCATTCATATTTTACTGTACTGGCCAAAGGGCTTGCAGCAACATCTACTCACAGCTCTCTGATGACACTCCTTGTCCAATCTCTTGGCAGTTCTCCGAAGCAAAGACAAGATTGAGACGCAGTGCTACAAGTTCAAAACAAAATATGGCTCCTATGTTTCGCTCCAAAGCCAGTGGTTTAGTTTCACAAACCCATGGACCAAAGAAGTTGAGTTTATCGTGTCATTAAACAGGGTTATCTCGTAAGTATTGATTCTTTGTCTGTGATTACCTATCTTGACAACACCTGAGATACGGTGATGTTATTTGGAGCAGGAGATTAGACGTAAAATAAACTCATCCATTGATCTATTTGAATTTGTTTCATACATGTTTAAAAATGCAGTGTTCATTAAGCAGAGCAAATGCTCCTTTCCGCCAACAGGGGGCCTGGTCACACAAAAGACGAAGAGGAAGCAAAAGCCCTTCAGGGTAAGACATGAGCAATGTGGTGCATATTCATAAAACAACAATTTATGTCTTGTGTGTCACCGTTGCCGTTTCTTCTTCAACAGTAGACACGAAGCAAATACCTTTAATTCCCGGCCTCTCCAGCGGTGTGGGCACAATGATCTATGCAGGCAGCATAGGGACGCAAATCGCAAACGAGCTTATCGACACCTACAGGTACATTCTATGTAAAAATGGTACAACTGATGGGGGAAATTCTTTTTCTGCATTTCACCCATCCATTTGTTCACACAGTAGTGTGTACACTCGGTGCAGAGGGAAGACACTTGTGTAGCAAGTTGGGGGTTAGGTGCTTGCTCAAGGCATCTCAGCCATGGACATGTGGGGTGGGGGTCCCAAGCTGCATCTCTAACCACAACACCCCCGAAAAGATTTTTTTTCTCCCCGTCGGGGAATCGAACCCCGGTCTTCCGCGTGACAGGCGGAGATACTGTCCACTATACTAACGAGGAGATGAAGACGTCAATGTGGGGGCGTGTCTCAGGAAGCTTTGGCTCCTCCCTCTGGTTCCTAATAAAAGGTGGAAGAGGAAGGGTAGTGATGGTGGGGGTTGAGAACTGAGACGAACGGAGAGGGTTTGGAGGCCACGTCTTTATAGGGAAGCAGGAAAGGAAGCAATTCCAAAAAAGAACAAAAGGCCAAAGCACACGAAATCCACAAGACAAAAACACAAAAAACAAAACAGAGATCAAATTGTTGAGTTGTTTCAAGTGTGGCATTTTGCATTTGGAAACTGTTGTTACAACGACACAAGTGAAACAGGCAATTCTTAGTCTTCAAAAACAAAACAAGAGAGGGATGGCTGTGGCCAAATCAACAGTTAAATAGAATCTGAATCACAACATCCAGCCTAGTGAAGAATACTCTTCAGGAGCTAGGCATATCATAAACCAGTCTACCATAAACTACAACAAAACATCTCTCCCAATATAACTGCATAAAGAGCCCAAATGAATATTTATGGTTGACTAAAGTTTCAATATTCATTTTATTTTCTGACCTGTTTTTGTTGCAGGGTGAACTCGTCTCCATCGAGCGGAGCTTCCAGTCCGTTTGGCGCAGCCCAGGAGAAGTGTGCTATGGTTTCCCCGCAAGCCAGCAGGAGTGTGAGTGACCTGAATGAAATCACGTTTAATGGAGGGAAAATGACACTCTTTCCATTAGCAATTACTAACGCGCCGGCTGTAATCAGTGTGCTTGATGACCTGCTGATTGTGGCATGAACTTTTATTTTTTGTTTCTTGAAGGAATGGCAGGATTCAGTTTTAATGCATGTATGAGGGATATTTTGATATTCTGGTTGATTTTTATTGCAAATTATTAGTGACAGATGTAGTTTTTATGCAAATTGTGGTCATGTTCGGTATTTATATGCAAATGAAAGCAAATCTTTCACAATTCTACATTTTTAATTCAATTTAATGGAGATAGAAAGGAATTTCTGGCGATGAAGGAATATAAACACTGCCCATGACCAGACAAAGCTCTAGTAGAATAGATAGAACTATCTACGTTTTGTACCGTATATATCTGAGATCAGTTTCCGCCACAGCATGCTCACATGTTTATTCAAATGTGAGATAATGTGACTGAGAAAAACAGCAGCTTGTTTTCCTGAGTTTAATTACACACTTCAGTGGGAAAGGTGAAACACCGGGCCATGTGCAGCCTTTTAATGTATAATGACTCATTGCAGGCATCCAGCGGAGAAGAGGCAGCAGGCACTTCATCACAGTCCCACTCCCAGTCTGACTCAAGGACAACGACGGGCGCCAGCAGTGCAACTTCTGAAAGTGCAGGTAATGTCAGCAGGGTAATCATAACTCCAGCGTATTAACAGTTTTTCCTCTGCATCTCAGCAAGGAAGGGGAAGATAGTTGGACTGCACACGCAAAGGCCTCTAAAGTAGTTAATGATGCTGATTCCATGAATGACTTTATAACTGCAAGCCCTTAAGCATAATTTGAACAAGATGTAAACAATAACATCTAAATCCTATGTCATTTTTTGCAAATATATAAATGAATATATAAATATATATGGCAGTATAAGAATATACGTATAAGGTAGTATAAAAATATATATAAGGTAGTATAAGAATATATAAGGCAATATGAGAAAATGAAAAGGCGATATAAGAATATATAAGGCCGGAAAAGAATATATAAGGCAATATAGGGGAATATGTTTATTCAACATAGCAATTCAGAATGTGATATGTAATTATTTGCCCATACTGACCACCCAATACACACCAACTGGTGAGTAAGGTACTTCTTTTCTGCAACCTGAAGCACTGCAGACAACAGAAAGCTGTGTTTCTGTTGACATCACAGTGATGCCTGAGGGGATTCCTCTTGTCTTGAAGTCTTGTCTCGTTGTGTTTTGTTTGACCCAGGCGAGCCGTCCCAGCTGGACTTGGACAGCATGGTGGTGCCAGGCCTGAGCAGCTTCAGCAGCGACGAGGCAGCTATGGCGGTCATCATGAGCTTGCTGGAGACGGACGTAAACATGGGTCAATCGGGGGACTTTGAGGACTTACACTGGCCCTTTTAGAGGGCGCCCAGGTTTCACACACCCTCTTGTGCCGTTTCTTGCTGCCTTCCGAAAACTTTGGCCGACCACTTAATTCTGATATGGCTGATGACTGACTTGGCCTTGCAACACTGGACTAATACCAAAGGCTGCAACATGTCATAGCTGAGGATGGGCATATGAAAGTTTTAGTTCATAGGAAATATTTTGACTATGGTTACCTTGTTCACTGGTTGTTTTTTGCTTGAAGGAAATTGAAGGGAAAGCGTCCCAGAAGCCTGCGGTGATTCAGTGTCTTCCTCAGTGACACTTGAGCATCCTCGAGGGGGGGCTTAGACTGAGACTTTCCACAGAAGAACAGTCTATTTGTTATCTATCTGTGACCGAGGTCTGGAGGGGAATCAGACTCCTGCCATGGGCAGTGCTGCTAGAAAAACTCCTTAAACCTTTGACACTTGCGTAACCTTCTGTGATAACTGACATGTTTTTTATAACATGGTCTGATTGTTCCTGATTGTTTTGTACTGATTTTTTTAAAGACACACGTTAAGTTTATGGTAATGGGAAATGTTTTGTCAAATATTGTGTCCAGTAAGTATTGAAGAAGGCTAAAAAGAACGTTCACACTTTAACCCCTTAATTGAGAATTGCAGATAAATATGCACATTTGGAGGTGCCTCGGGCCTCACACCAACACCACTGGTCCAGTTACATTCCATTTTTGGACATTTCAGCAAGCGCAGCCACAGAAAGCAGTCCGGGTAGGTGGAATAAAGTAATAACATAATAAAACAGGAAAGGCAGAACTTATTTCTCTTCTTAACTGATCTGAATCATCTGTGTTCAAAAATGATTCCAGCGTGTCTGATTATCAGACCACGTATACAACGTATGCAGTAAAAATATGTGCTGGATGTATGTGCAATGAGAGCTGGTTATAAATAAATTGTTAGACTAAAAATCTTCAATGTTCATATTAAAACGTTTTACATTATCATCCGCCAGCACCGCACGCACAGTTTCCGATTTCACCCATCAATGAGATCTGATGCTGTCAAAACCTACCAAGTGAATGTGTTTAAAGGAGAAAGCTCTACTTCAAGACAGTTTTTCATAAAGTAAATACTTGAATATTGAGTCTTGTTTACAGTTTGGGTCCCTGCATAAGTAGTAGGCATGTTACACAAAGACGGCTGAATTCTATCTGACTGATCTGATTAGACAGAAGGAAACTGAAAACTAACAATAAAACGTTTTAAAAGTTTAACCAATCAAAGCCACCTTGACAGTTTTACATGAAAAAATGTACACAAACATTTTCCTTTTGCAGAGAAGTATGATAATTGCCTGCTGGTGAAAGTCTCTTTTATTAAGTAAAGAAATCTAAGGGAAGTAGCCATACAACAAAACAAATGGGGGGGGGGGGGGGGGGGGGGTCTTTACATGGAGTGTTTTACATAAAGCTTGTAAAGTCTGTTTCTATGTTGATTGTGCACTCAAGGACTGAGCCCTAGTATGCTTAAACTGTGTGTTCACGTATTAGATACTGTAACCCAGACAGTTCTGTGAAGCTGATTTACTGTACAAGGAACTCCTGGAGACATACGGAAGGGCCGCCATAGATGGAAGAATGTTTCCCAGAGTCTTTAGGAGGACAGGTCTGACCTGGTTGTGTCATGTCTTGGGGGTCAGTCATGTCCACTTATCACTGCAACCTATTCAAAATGAAAACTCCATTTTGAGGCAACGTTGTTTTAAAAGCAGCTTTTCAGGATCTTGTTAGTGACAAATTTGAATTTAGAAGGGCAGGCGTTAATTCTTCATTAACTACGTAAGCATATGTGAAGGTGGATCTTAGTTAACCTAGTGACTGGCCTCAAAACATCACACAGAAACTCTGGTTATATCACTGGTTACCTTGAATCTTGAAAGTATAACGCGATTCTGTTGCCTTGAACACATGCTGTTTCTGATAATGTTCACAATGCTCATTTTGGCTTCAAAAGCAAACCTGACATAAATTGCTGTTGCCATTTAAAATGGACACTAAAGCATACTGAATATACCCTGCTATCAAAAGACAAAATATCTTATGTCAGTTTGTATGTGGTAACTGTTGTTGATGTAGTTCTTGTAACAAGGAATGGAAGCTGAAGTCTTTGACAGTAAAACAATTTTGTTTTTTTCCAGAAATGGTCCAAATCTCTTCTTTCATTTTAAAAGATACGGTGTCAAATTTGACATTCAGAGCAAAAACATATTTAAGAGAGGTGTTTGTCCTCACAAAATGCAGCAGAATTTAAACATGGTGGAAGTACTGTTATTATTATCACTTCCAAAAAGTACTTCAAAAATGTCCCATTTTTAAGACCCATACAGAAAATAAAGACAATAAAAGATGCTCCACGTTGAAATCATTAAATGTAAATAATACTTCATATTACCATAATTATATATACATATACCTATATATTAGAATAGCATTCACAGCACTTCTGAAGTGGCAGGACAGTGGCTGGTGTAGAATAAAATTTGACGATATGCTGATGATATTCTATTATTTCACTCAGATTGTTTATGTGATTATAGCTTACAGACTGACAAAACATTATGCTACAATCTCACTGACTACTAATAGTGGTTGTAAATGGGACTCAATGTTAATGCTGGAAATATCACGAGGAAACGCTGCCATGCTGGCAGTTTTTATTTGAATCCTGCCAATTTCAGCATCTTGTGTGAGATATGTTCATCACAGGCACATTATTCACGAGCGCTGTGACTGCAGTAAAAGTAAAAATATAAAAAAAACTGCACGTTCTTAAACGTTACACGGATTACGGATTCAGTTTCTTCTTGATTTCCATTAGGCTGTGGAGCACATTTATTTATTTTTATTTTTATTTGAAGTAGAAGGGGCTGTGAGCATAGTCGTCAACCCCGCAGAGCACCCCTGCCGAGTTTTGAGGGTATTTTCAGACTTTCACCAGATGTTTGAGGCTCTTTAAGTCTCAGTGCCTCATTTGCAATGCAAAGGTGAAAGGAGTGCAGTGATTAAACTAAATCGTTTCTTAAAAGAGATGTTGTCTTTTTAAATGCCTATATGACGTAGTCTACATGTGGAAACAAGTCAGCGTAGGCTGAACTCCAACATCTTCAAACAAGTCTGAATATTTGTTTTTAAATGACAAACTCCCACCTGAGTCACACATGTGCACCTTTTTTTCAATTAAGGTGTTAAATTCAGGTTCACTCACTATTATTACCCTTTATTCCAGCTTATATCTTTAATCCTTTCAATTCTATTTGCGACGGTAACTTGAAAAAATGCAAAACTCCCCTTTTGCCTTTTTGCAAGTCTTCTTTCTCCCCAATTCATAGTCTTTCATCTAAGCAGCTCAACTTCCAGCCCTTGCAGCTGAGGGCCCTTCCAATCCATACGATATGCAAACACACACACATGCCCATAGCAATGTATAGGGCAGACACAAAACAAATGAGCTGGTGTTTTAAGCTAGTGTTTGTTATACGAAGTACAGGTGTTTTTCCATCATAAACTTAGTAGAAATAGACTTAGGACTGTTATATTGGAATGCATTTGCTTTCACTAGCGTACCTAATGAACTAGCAAGTGAGTCTATAGCTCTGTTTTGTCACAGGAGTCCAGAGGCGCCAGACGAATCGCTCTGTCGTTCCTGTGTTTCAGTGTCACTCTGCAGACAAATGAGGTCATCTCCTCATTTTCAACCGTCGTGAAACAGTGATGAATTAGCTCCACATTTTTCTGTATTTACCCGGTCTCCTCTCTCCCTCGTCTCTGCACGCCCAAAACACAAGCCAAAACCCGCGGAAGGTTGAATCAAACAAAAATCTCTTTATTCAGCTATAATGGCAGCCTTACTGTTATACAACAAATACTTTATGGTAACAGAAATACCTAAGACCGTCGAGTCCAAGCCATAAAGCCATTTTTATAAAAAAATACTAATTAAAGTGCAGAATTAATAGTGTTCCTACTCATGTTCTTCTTCTATTGAAAATAAGAAGTCTGACAGTAAAAGGGCCTTGTACACAGATTATGATTTAAATGAATGTACATAGTTTAAAGGAACAACAACGGTTTAAGGTTAAGAACTTACTCCATGTTACTACTTAAACTTTACATGTCAGTTCAGTGCAGTTTCCACTGCATCAGAGATGAAGCAGCAGTCTCACAGTGTGTCTGACCTTCTTACGTTTGCTATTCACAGAATTAATATTCCTTTCGTCTGAACCTTTAGGGCGCCAAACGGCTCAGACTTTAGTTTACTGAATGCGATCATTTGCAAATGCTGTGCCACAAGTCTGTCTGTTCCTAAACCCATCTCTGGTCCCGAATGAACATGCTAGAACAGAGTGACAGTCAAACCCCCCCCCCCCCCATCCACAAGACAAACTTTTCTCATAAATAATTACATAACGCAAAGAGTTCCGACAGAGAAAACAGACAGATCTCGCTCTGCGGTGGGAGAAAGGGTCGATAAAAAATGATCGCTGCGTTGTTAAATCCATACAAACAGCACGAAAGTGGCTCCATTCGCTGGTTGCAGCGGCGGTGGTGTTATAATCACAGTGTCTCCCTACAGTGTGAGAGAGTTTCCCTCACTCGCTGTGGTGGGAAAAAAAACTTTCGTTACATCACACATGGCTCTGGTCAAGTGAAAATTCACAAGTTCACAAGTCAAAAAATATATATCTGTTAGTGTATTTAGGTTGAGATTAGATTACGTGGACCCCAGGAAGGCTGACAGGGATTCTTTTCTAAACAATTAACTATTTAAAAAGTTAATTCAACCCATTCAAACAAGCCTGCAGGTTTTTTTAAATTAGTGCACTCTAAATTACAACTTTACATCTCCCTTTGTTGACCAGCTACATCACGATTTCTGGAGGTTAAAGTACACAGGAGTATCACTGAAGACCTCCTCTTGCAGGAAGTGCAGCAGCAGCAGTTCAGTACCATTCAATGGGGAAGATATTGTTCACTTTCTACCGAGTCCAAGCTTCCGGAGAGGCTCATCAAGCATGCAGTAAAAAGGGGGGAGGTGCTACACTCGCTGCAGGTCAGTTTCTACACTTCTTCTGTGTCTGCTTTAAAAACATAACATCTGTATGAGAAAACAGGGATAAGAAAGACTAAAAAGAGTTCTCCACAACGTGCCTGTGACTTTTCTCTTTGCATGTTCCTTCAGTGTTTTCGGCAGGAACAGCGTAGCACATGGGGAATGAGGAATCAGGCAAACGTAACTACTGCCATGGCCTCTGCGGTGTCGGGTTGGGGTTGGGATAGATGGGCGCCGGCGTCTGGTGGGGGTAAGCTGGCACGGCTGTGTTGGGGTTGGGCGGGTACGTCGGGGTGGGATACTGCGCCATGACGTGTGGCTGGCTGAGGGCGGTGGCGTGGGCGGGCGAGGAGCCGGCAGAAGACGAGGAGGGAAGGTGGAGGTAGAGAGGGGCGGACGGAGCGGATGGGGCCGAAGGGGCCGAGGGCGCGGTCGGGGTCGGGACCCTCTGCAGGACGACATGAGGATACAGCTGAGAGTCGGAGCGATAGAGTCCAGGCAGAGAGGCCTTCAGCAAACTCTCCTGGCTCCTGAGGGAGAGGGATACAAAGAGCAACAGAAGAGAGACACTGTCAATCAGTTGCTACCAGTCTAACAATAAAAAAAAAAACTGCATGGTATTGGATAGTCCTACAATCAGTCAGAGTCCATCACTGCATAAAGCCTTCCCAAATGATAGCATGTTAGCTAATGAGCATGTAACACCAAACTATTTAAACTCAAACTTTGGTCCGGTGGTGCTGTTACAAGAAAACAAGAAAAGTCTCAGGATCATTACAGTTTATCCTAAGATATTAAGACATTTTAAATGTTAACCTTGTGGTTGACATGGAAAATTCAGGAAATCATCACAGTCGATTGGCTACATTTTCTGGGAAGCACAAATGTCTGTATAAAATTTCATGGCAATTCATTTTATTGACATATTCTGGCCTGCAGTTCAACTAACCAGTGGAAGGTTATATTCTGACACTATTTTCAGTATCTTCTGATATTTATAGACTCTACAAGTAGAGGCTGCACAAAAATATGAGGGGCCGTCTGGGACATTATTCAGAATTAGCTTGCATATACACAAGTGAAACCAAAGTCATTCACACACTATAGTGAAACCTCGCACATACACATATGAAACCATTCACGCACTACAGTGAAACCTCGCACATACACATATGAAACCATTCACGCACTACAGTGAAACCTTGCACATACACATATGAAATGCTCTCATGCACTATAGTGAAACCTCACACATACACATACAAAATGCTCTCGCACATACACATATGAAATGCTCTCACGCACTACAGTGAAACCTCGCACATACACATATGAAATGCTCTCACGCACTATAGTGAAACCTTGCACATACACATATGAAACCATTCACACACTATAGTGAAACCTCACACGTACACATATGAAATGCTCTCACGCACTATAGTGAAACCTCACACGTACACATATGAAATGCTCTCACGCACTATAGTGAAACCTCACACATACACATATGAAATGCTCTGACGCACTATAGTGAAACCTCACACATACACATATGAAATGCTCTCACGTACTATAGTGAAACCTCACACATACACATATGAAACCATTCATAGTCACTACTGAAATCTTTTTGAATATTGAAATGCTCTCACCCATACTAGTGAAATGCGAATACACATCTGAAAAACTCTAGCGAGTTCATCATTTTCAGTTGTATGTGTGCGAGCATTTCACTATAGTGTATGCATGACAATTTCAGTGTAAACGGAAGGTATTTCAGTTGAACAGGAAGGAAGTTGAACCGAAGTCCCGCCCTTCTACTTCCGGTCCATGGGACCTATCTTTCGAAAAAATATGAACGGCAGTCTATGGCGAAAGATAAATTATTTTCTGGTCCCGATCGACTTGTGCCTTGGATTACCATATTTTCCGGACTATAAGGCGCACCTGGATATAAGCCGCACCAGCTAAACTTTGGGGAAACTACAGATTGTTCCATATATAAACCGCACCCGACTATAAGCCGCTGGTGTTTTAATGTTTAATTACCGTAAGGGTTTCTTCTACCACGGAGGGAATTGTCGGGACAGAAATTACTGTTTGGAAACGCAAAGCGTCCCATTTATTTACATTTGACAAACATAAATCATAGCCGACTTTATATTGTGGTTTGATTGGTTGTTTAGGACAGTGGGCCACGGGGCTAAGTTAGCATGCTAATGCTAATACCATGTATGTTGCTGTTATTTGGTTAACGGACACTTTCAGTGTGTCTGTATGTTAGCATGTATGTTAACAGACTGGTGTTTAGCTGCAGTGGTGTTGTCATTTATAGTAAGTTTTCTGTTAGCCGTGTGTGCAAACTGTCTGGTAACTGGTATGTCTTACACAAAGACGTAGTAGTTACGCTGCTAACTGGTACAGCGTTACTGCGTCTCTGTGTCAGGATCTCCGTTAACATATTTTAGCATTTAGTGCTCTAATGGTGCGTTCTATTTGTCTTGTAAGCGCGACTTGCAACTCGGGAGTGACGTCACATCCGTGTCGGAAAACAAGTTACAGCGGGTTTTTGCGTTCTGTTTTGTACACAACACGACAGGTAGGAGAAAAGATGTTTATAGTGTTTATCTCGT
Source organism: Chelon labrosus (assembly GCF_963514085.1). Lineage (NCBI taxonomy): Eukaryota > Metazoa > Chordata > Actinopteri > Mugiliformes > Mugilidae > Chelon > Chelon labrosus. Next base: position 5,031,960 of record NC_140356.1, read on the forward strand.
TTACAGTGCAACCACGGCGGATTTCACATGTTCATTACATATTACACAAACATATTTCACAGTTTGATATCTGAATATTCCGTTTTGATTAACGTTAACGATAGGCTACTGCTGCGCTTTCTGCTCAAGACTCGGCATTGTTGTCATAGCAACATGGAGCGTCTCTAGCCAATTTAAACTGCACAAGCTACAAAATAACTTATTAAGCGGTATTTAGCTGTAGCGACATGCCTATTAGGTAACCGTATACACTGCTATGTGTACGACTTCTACATTTGGTTACAACAAAGACAAAAGTGCCTAAAATAGTAGAAAACCACAATGTTTACTACGTGTGATGCTCGTGGTAGCCATCTTGGAAACTGAACTCGGGGTCCTCTGAGCCTCGACGAGTTGACGACCTGTATATACGACCTCAGGGGGCGTTCTATTTGCAACTTCCGGTTCGTAACTCGGGAAAACGACTCGGAAACCGAGTTCGGTGGACAAATAGAACGCCCCATTACAAGACAAATAGAACGCACCATTAGAGCACTAAATGCTAAAATATGTTAACGGAGATCCTGACACAGAGACGCAGTAACGCTGTACCAGTTAGCAGCGTTACTACTACGTCTTTGTGTAAGACATACCAGTTACCAGACAGTTTGCACACACGGCTAACAGAAAACTTACTATAAATGACAACACCACTGCAGCTAAACACCAGTCTGTTAACATACATGCTAACATACAGACACACTGAAAGTGTCCGTTAACCAAATAACAGCAACATACATGGTATTAGCATTAGCATGCTAACTTAGCCCCGTGGCCCACTGTCCTAAACAACCAATCAAACCACAATATAAAGTCGGCTATGATTTATGTTTGTCAAATGTAAATAAATGGGACGCTTTGCGTTTCCAAACAGTAATTTCTGTCCCGACAATTCCCTCCGTGGTAGAAGAAACCCTTACGGTAATTAAACATTAAAACACCAGCGGCTTATAGTCGGGTGCGGTTTATATATGGAACAATCTGTAGTTTCCCCAAAGTTTAGCTGGTGCGGCTTATATCCAGGTGCGCCTTATAGTCCGGAAAATATGGTAATCCAAGGCACAAGTCGATCGGGACCAGAAAATAATTTATCTTTCGCCATAGACTGCCGTTCATATTTTTTCGAAAGATAGGTCCCATGGACCGGAAGTAGAAGGGCGGGACTTCGGTTCAACTTCCTTCCTGTTCAACTGAAATACCTTCCGTTTACACTGAAATTGTCATGCATACACTATAGCGAAATGCTCGCACACATACAACTGAAAATGATGAACTCGCTAGAGTTTTTCAGATGTGTATTCGCATTTCACTAGTATGGGTGAGAGCATTTCAATATTCAAAAATATTTCAGTAGTGACTATGAATGGTTTCATATGTGTATGTGCAAGGTTTCACTATAGTGCGTCAGAGCATTTCATATGTGTACGTGTGAGGTTTCACTATAGTGCGTGAGAGCATTTCATATGTGTACGTGTGAGGTTTCACTATAGTGCGTGAGAGCATTTCATATGTGTATGTGTGAGGTTTCACTATAGTGTATGAATGGTTTCATATGTGTATGTGTGAGGTTTCACTATAGTGCGTGAGAGCATTTCATATGTGTATGTGTGAGGTTTCACTATAGTGTATGAATGGTTTCATATGTGTACGTGTGAGGTTTCACTATAGTGCGTGAGAGCATTTCATATGTGTACGTGTGAGGTTTCACTATAGTATGTGAGAGCATTTCATATGTGTACGTGTGAGGTTTCACTATAGTGCGTGAGAGCATTTCATATGTGTACGTGTGAGGTTTCACTATAGTATGTGAGAGCATTTCATATGTGTACGTGTGAGGTTTCACTATAGTGCGTGAGAGCATTTCATATGTGTATGTGTGAGGTTTCACTATAGTGTATGAATGGTTTCATATGTGTACGTGTGAGGTTTCACTATAGTGCGTGAGAGCATTTCATATGTGTACGTGTGAGGTTTCACTATAGTATGTGAGAGCATTTCATATGTGTACGTGTGAGGTTTCACTATAGTGCGTGAGAGCATTTCATATGTGTACGTGTGAGGTTTCACTATAGTGCGTGAGAGCATTTCATATGTGTACGTGTGAGGTTTCACTATAGTGCGTGAGAGCATTTCATATGTGTACGTGTGAGGTTTCACTATAGTGCGTGAGAGCATTTCATATGTGTATGTGTGAGGTTTCACTATAGTGTATGAATGGTTTCATATGTGTATGTGCGAGGTTTCACTATAGTGCGTGAGAGCATTTCAAATGTGTATGTGCGAGAGCATTTCGTATGTGTATGTGTGAGGTTTCACTATAGTGCATGAGAGCATTTCATATGTGTATATGTGAGGTTTCACTGTAGTGCGTGAATGGTTTCATATGTGTATGTGCGAGGTTTCACTATAGTGTGTGAATGACTTTGGTTTCACTTGTGTATATGCAAGCTATTTCTGAATAATGTCCCAGACGGCCCCTCATACAAAAACCTCATATAACCCACATGGGTACTAAACCCATTTATGTCATTTAAAGTGTTTAGCATACCATGCCACAAGGTGGCGCACTAGCCATTTTCTCATTGTCATGATCATCGAGTGCGGTCTCACACTGACTCACAGCTGATGAACGCTGGTAAGAAAGACGATGTGGAGGTCGAAAATTCATGATTTATCACTGCATAGCATCTAATAAGTCCTTCGCTTATTAGGAACGAGTCTCGTGTACTATATTTGATGAGAGGAGCTGTTTCACCGCGTGAACCCTCTGTGAAAGCTCTGGTAAGCGTGGTTGCTACATGCTAAAAGTCTAGGCCTCGTTGTTAGCTTGTTGTGCGAAAATGCCTTTCATTGAGACACTTTTCTTAAACCATTTGGAGCGATATAAGTGTTTCCTAATGTTTGTATCATTGTGAATCGTATACACTGACTTTAAAAAGATCGCTAGCTGCGTTAGCTTGGGGCTAACGCTAGTCGCGAGTGGCGCTGCCAGCTCAGGTATTACCTGTAGTAGCCTATGTAACGTGAGTGCTAACGGTGTAGCTGGGTTAGCTAACGTGTCGTTACTGTTATTTATGAGAGAGATGGCATATGATGCATATTTGTGTTGACATGATGCCAGGTTGTGATAATTAATAACGTAATGTGTTTTATTGCACTGAAGTTGTTTAAATATTCATGTTGGTTAAAAAGTAATTCAACACTGTTAATTTATGGTTAAAAGAGTTAAAAAGAGGTATATGCTGCAGTTAAAAAGATAAATTCAGTTTCCCCAAGATGGCGCCCGCCTGGATATGCGAGCCAGACATGAACGGTACTGTGTTCCTTTTTTAATAAACTGCCTGTATACTTGCAAAGTTCTCAATGCTTCGGTTTACATGTAGAGACCCTAGTTATGCTACCGTGTAAGTGTGGTGATATTGTGAGCCTTGTTAGTGGTATAGAAATAGCGATTTCTTTTTATGTGTAAGTGTGCCCCGAAGGCTAGCGTTATACGCTAATTAGCGGTTTGCAAGAAAACTGGTCACATTTGACTAACAAAACAAATGCATGAAAACAAATACCAGAGAACGGTCGAACTCGGTACACATGTGTTATTAACCCCAGGTTCATTTTGCGCCGGAGTTCTCCTTTAACTCGTTGACACAGATAAGAGAATAACACAGAAATCTACCTGGGTAGTAGTAGTCATATAAAGTGAACTTTACACACACACACCACAGAACGGAACTGAACTCTCAACTTCTAATACGGGAGAAGGGACATTTTTATTTCATTTTTTATTTTACCTTTTTCAAGAAAGAGCTCTTGTTTTTCATACACTGTCAAAAATCTGCTTTTGTGAGGCAATAAATTGTCGATGACTTAATTTAGGAGTCCAACTTTCCGAACCTAGAAAGAGTGTAGTTGTCAGTAGTGTGTCAAGCTAAGGGTGCTACACCTCATTTATTTCATTGTGATGAGAACAGTTGGGTTACATAAACACCCATTTGTCTAATTTGTTTAGTTGAGATTATGAAACCACATGGATGTGTGACATCCAGGTGTCACTCTAAGCACTTGGTTTCCGGACAGATCTCAATAACGGACCACTACCAAATGGGTTCCAACCTTTCCCATGTGCACTGACCCAACACTTTTTTTGTGTAGTTCAATGCTACCAAACTGTTAAGCTTTGTGCTTCTTCAATGACTTATAGTTTCTGTGTTTCAAAGAAGACTAATTGTCATGGGTTTAGTTCCCCGTCGATGTAAGTTCTGCCAGTTTACCTCTGGTATCCTCTGTTCTCATATCCACTGAGGCCCCCTGTCAGGTAGAGGGGGCTGTCAGGAGCCAAACGGGGGTTCATCCTCTGGGACAGGTGGAAGATCTTGGGTGGGGGAAAAGCTTCCCACTCGCCCTCCTCTCTCTCCAGCCAACACTCGCTGCGGCGAGCTGACCGCTTTTCCCTGCGTCTGAAGAGGAGCATTATCAGCTCAATAGAGTTTGAGAACAACCTAAGACTGCGACGCCAATGTCTCAAGTCCTATACCTGCTCCGTCCCTCTTTCTTGGCTCGGTCCCGGCTGGATCGCTCCTGCATACAGCAGATGAGGAAGGACAGGGACATGGCGAGGATGACGATGCCGCTCACCACTGAAGCCAATACAGCCACCCTCAGTCCACGGTCCTCCGGCCTAGGTATTGCTTTTGGGAGAAAGAAAATGGCACGGTCTAAACTTCCTCCTGTAAAGTTGAGTCTGCATTTGGGTCCTACATCTTAGCTGCACATCATAGCATGTTCATACTGAATGTAGAAATACATTTAGACAGGCTCAGGTCTTGGTTGATGGTCATAAGATAATGGTTTGCTTTTAATATGGTATTCATCATAGCTTTGCTTCATTTGTGAACTCAGTTTTACAGTTGTAAAATACCTTCACAGACAGGCAGGTAGTTGCTCCACTGTGCTTTGCCGTTCCTGACGTTGCAGTAGATTTTGTCGCTCCCGACCAGCTGGTATCCCTCTCTGCACCAGAAGGCCAACACACTGCCGATCGATACGCCTGTGCCACTCTCCACGTAGAACGACCCCCGGCGAGGAGGAAGGACAGGGATACAGGACAGGCCTGATGAGAGGGAAGACATAACAGGTCACCTTGGGATTAGGACATACACCAACTGAGTAGAAGTGGTGAGTTTGACTCATGGGAAACAATCAGTGTTTGAAAAAGTTTCCTGAAATGTTTAAAGTTCATCTAGGAGGATAAAATATATATGTGTATATATATATATATTAATGCAATTCGGTGAGACTAAACTCTAAGGTAAAACAACTGACCGCTTTGAGCAACTGATAGAGTTGATTGACATACCAAAATACAGAGTTCCTTAAATGTGTTACTGCAAGGAAAAACTGTCCATAACATCAGTTCCTACCACCAAAGTCACTGTGCTGATAGGGACTGGAGCGTTGGGTGGATCTAGATGAAGCGGTAGCTGTGTTGATGTTATATTCTCTTCAAATAGCGAGAAAAACTAGCTCCCTACATACACTAGCAACATTTGTTATGTTCTTCTTGTTTCACCTGGAAACAAGCACAGGCGAAAGCCTGCAACCAACCATCAGCTACAAAGTGATGGGTGAAGAGTGAATCACTTCATATGTGGACGAGGCTTTCATTTTATTTTGGCCAAACTCTTGTGGTATCAATAGAAGGCCTCTGGATGGTTGTGAGGTGCTCAAGTGTCTTGCTGTCTCCAATAGCTAAAACCATTTTTAGCCATTTAAATTTTAAATCTTTCCATCTCATTTGCTTTTTTCTTCTGTTGCCTACTTCTCATCCACTTCCCTTTCTTCCCTCTCAGCATTTTTTCCCCTATCTTGTCATGCTTCTTTCTCTGCTCTCATGTCAAACATGGACATAACTTGATCCCGAGTGTCCATGATCTGTAGAGGGAGACTGAGTTTAGCATTTACCCTGGTAGGCAGTGAGAGATGGAGTAGCAGAAACACTATTTCTATCTTCCTTATGCTGCAATACCGCGGAGTGGTCTCGTGATACTGTAGCAGCTATTGTTAGACTGTGCCGTGGGGACTTTAGAGGCTCTCAGAAAATCTAATGTAGATGTACGTCGCAAAATGTCCCAAATTGTTTTGAAAGATCTTATGAAAATATGATTATTTTCTGCACGATTGCACTAAAGGACCATACGATATCTACAGGGGGTTGACAGTGTTGTTAATCAGTGCTGATGATTCAGCAATTGCCGAGGCGAGTTGCTGAGATTTCTGTGCTGTAAATGACCTGCCATGGGCAATACTTGCAATGTGTGGTAATGCAAAATCACATCTCTGGAAAAAAAAAAGGTGTCAGTGCTTTCAATTGTGTCCTGTTAGCACGGAAGGGTCTCGCAGACGCACAATGCCACTCTCGATGTTAGTTGTGAAGATGACTGGTTTAACATTTTAAAGGACAACTGAATGTGATTTTGGCCACTTGGGGGCAGCACTATAAAAACCTTAAACACAACTTTACAATATTACCAGTATGGAAGGTGTTAACAAACAGTTGTTAATTGACCCATTGAGCTGCAAATGTTGCAATAGTAGCATATATCTTTGGTTAGCATTCACTCACCTTTTAGCTCTGTGGAGCTCTTTAGCAGCCAGCTAGCCACCAACTTTGTTTGTCTACTATATTGTATTGTGCATGAGTTATTTTGCTGAGAGTGGGCATGAATCAAATCAATGATTTGAAAGAAACTAAAAGATTGTTATGGAGCAGCTAATTCCTTGTGGGTTCGTCACCATAAGAGACACCTTTGCACTGTCTCTTAATAATATTTTTTCATTGCTGATATAAAAATATTGATTTGTGCAGCTTTAATATGGTTTAAAGAATGACCTGAGAAAGGAAACTGCAGTGCTGTTTGGTTTGCTGAAAAGTTATTTTAATGACCAATGGCCAGAAGGGCACATGAGCTGTAGTATGCTTTGCTGTGTCAGTATTAGTCAGTAATCTGTGTGTGTGTGTGTGTTTGTGTGTGTGTGTCGGAGAGAGGGAGATGTCATCCTCGTATAAGACCCTGTGTACATGCAAGCTGCTCTCTGCTGATTAGGAGCGACAGATGGGAGGATTTCTGCAGCGGTAGAGACAGCGAGGCAGAGGATCCCGTGATCCTGTGTGAAGATGACAGCATCCCCTCCCTCACACACATATATATGTATATATATATATATGTATATATATATATATGCGTACACAACAAAGCACACACACCAGACACGTGCATAATGGTTACAGTACAGGGAAACAAGGACAAGCTGACTCTTCTCTTTAAAAGGGGGAAACTAAAAGCCGCTCTGCTTCCCCTAAGAGACCTTTTATTGATGCCATTGCTGTGTGCTTGTACATGCGTGCGTATGCCAAAGGTGAAAACAGATACAGTTATTCCAGTGGCCGATAGTTGCATAATATTCCATTAAAACTGAATCAATATATATATTTTTTGTAACGCACAAATTATGCCCTTAAATGACGTCTGTGCGAGCCATATTACAGTTGTATTACCTTCGCTCCATCCTGTCTGCTCAAATTTTAATATTTCGGCTCCAGTAACAAGCATTATATTTCACTCATTTGTGCTTGTGAGCAGCAAGTCTCGCTGTGAAAGCACACAAAAGAGTTTAATTTGCATTTGAATGAAAGCAATATGATATTTAATTAAAATGACATGAATGGAATTATCATCTGAGTTTTATCTGGTGAGTTTATCAGACCTCATTTCAGCAGCAGGAGCCCTAATAAAACGATCTATTAGAAAGACAATATGAAAACAACAGTTATCTATGCATTGTCCTCCTGGGGGCACTGATTATTAGATGGAGCTGTAAATTAACTTTCAGTGTGGTCTTTTTTCTTTTTTTTTCATCGTTCGGGCTTCTCTTAACAAACGGGCAGGCACAAACCTCTATTACATGAGCATTGAACTTTAGCAAGTACATAACTTTCACAGCTCTTATATTTTATATGTCACTTACAAGGCAATTAAATCGGTTTGGAATCATAAAAGAAGTATATATCATGGTAAAAAACATAACTTTCTCCCTGAATTTATGTATAGATAGCACCGATATAGAGGCACTAAAGGCTCCTCAGCATGGTAAACTGCAATCAGTTTGAATACAAACATAAATATTGATGTATGTGTGAAAATGCAAACTAGAGCAAAGAGAAACTACCGAGCTGTGTAATATTTCATTCTAGTTTCCTCGCTAACATTAATATAAAATATTTTATTGTTATATTACAATCAGCTTGCTAGCTAGTCAAGAAAACCTTGTCACATTGTTAGCACATTAGCTAACGGCTTTATTTTACCATTCAAAGTTCGTTCCACTTTTTGCTGTGGTTTGGTTTTCATTGAGGCTGTCTACCAGAGAAAAGGCAACAGACTCAAGTAGTTTTTTATGGAAGTAGGTGCCTCGTAAAGCAAAGCAAAGCTGAGCAACATTTCAAAGTTGACCTGGCTAGATCTGGTGGCCACTACCGAATCTGGCCTTGCTCGGCCGTTATGTAACATTGTAACGTACTATGAAGACAGCATAACATGGCATGTCTGCCGCTAAGCGCCTTCCTGTGTCTGTTGGTAGGTTTAACGACTTTCCAAAGCAAACCGTAGGCCTGCTGTGGATGCAAACAGATGAGAGCAGCGAGACTGTCGCCAAAAATATGAGCTAAAAGATGCTAAAAACGCTCAGTTGAGCTGAGGTAACCAACCCATCAGCACTAACGGCTAACCTTGTTTGTCAGAGAAGAAGCCTTTACCTCTATGAAGACAAATCAAATATTGAAACAGTGTGTGTTTTAAAAACTTTTTTTTTGGAGTCTCTGATGTAACACCCACCCCAGCAGGCAAGCTGACATGCTGTAATGAACAGAGAGGATGAACAATGATGGCAGTGTCGAACAAACAGCACATTTGCAGCAGGAATGAAAACCTGGATTAATGCCGAAAAGATTGAAAATGTGTGTTGGCTCTTGTGTGGTGTAGTTGTTTCTCTACTTGGCTGGAAGTAAAGCTGCGTCTGTGCTGGTGTCCAGGTACTACATGCTTTCCACAGAGAGATGAGACTACATTAGCTCAGTGTGTGTTGACACTGTGTTCTGTTTGCTCAGTCCTGTTAGTTCAGACCCATTCAGAGAAAAAAAATCCTCTGTCATCGTGGAAAATGCGGGTTGTCAATCAGAAGGTTCGGCCGCCAGCGGGGTACTAATACAACTCTGGCCTATCCCAACCTGGCAACCTGGCACTGCCAACCAAACATCCACTCTGCTGTATTCTTCTTATCACCCTCCCCTCTCGTCTCTGTCACAGAAGCACTCGGAATAGTTTGTGATTAAATAAAGATTAGGCTCTGTGCATTAAAGATTCAAACACACTCATTCATGTGCACACACACACACACACACACACACACACACACACACACACTGACAGATGCATTGCCACACACACGTATGTATTTTTACGGGAACCTTTACTCTCTCAATTTATTTAGAGTCTGAGGAAAGATTAGACAAAGAATGATCAAAATCTCAAACATGAGACTGAAGAAAAGACTCTCCCTCTTTCATGCTGAGGCAGTTTTGCCTGGAGAAACAATGCTTAAAAATAATCTGAGTCAGACTTTATCAGAAACTAAAAGTCGGAAGTGAAGCTAACCAAAGTCATCCTCTTGTCGAACATTTCGCTTGGTCCCTTAGCTCCAGCTGCTCTCTTATGTGATCTGACCTCAAATGAACATCATGCCTCTCTGTGCTTTACATCAGTGTATCTATTTCTGAGGCACCTCAATGATGCGCTGTATCACAACTGATTACCTAATCCTTTCTCTGCTTGCGTAGCTGGTGTCCCTGTACACATCAACACATGTGCGTTTGCCAAAGCCATGCATCAGTGCTTGTGGCCAGTGCGTGCCAAGTCTTTATGTTCATTTAGAACATTTATAAAGGATTATTTTTGGTTAAGAGCTCTCTTTCCTCCAGTGAGTGCTGAGCAAAAAAAGTATTTTAAATGCCTTGAGTCCTTTAATGCTGACTGTGTAATAACACTCTCTCCATTAACTAGCGGCATTAGCTGGATCTGGGCTGAGAGTAATCTTTCCAGTTAAACAGAGAAGGGACAGTAGGCCTGAGTTTTAAATGACAGACCTCATACAATAGTGGCTTTCAGTTAGCTTTGGCGAACCCTTGGAGTTCAATACATGCTGCGAAAATTAAAATGGCAGCAGTTTTTAGCCGAAAGCCTTCATCAAAGTTACATGACAGAGATACAAAAGCTCTTAATCCTACATTTTCCCATTGCGAATTCCACCACAGTGCATGTCACTTTGTTTCAAATGGAATAAGTCTTGTGGAAATGTAGCAAATCTACACATCAGGTTGTTGGAAATGGATACACTAAGGAGATGAATCTCAAGAAGATTAAGACTGACAGAGTACCTGATCTGGATATCCGTACTGGTATTTAAAAAAGGTGAGCTTATGTGAATTCGTAGGATTCATTCCTTTGTTTCCATCCTCTTATGGTTGTAAGAATTGCGTAATGAGAACACAACATTCGCCTTACAGCACATATAGTGAGCCTGATAAGCTTGTTCCCCAGCTTAAAATGACATGGGCTATTGTAGAAACTCATCAGAGGGGCTTCCTGTTTGTCAACACTGCTGAGCCAACAGTTGAGGGACTTCATCAAATGAAAGTCGCACCTCAGTACGTCCTTGGGTCAAAACCTCAGATGCAAGTTGGTGGATCTAGCTCTCGCACACATCCCTCCTCAGGCTTAAGGTTTTGGTTGAGCTGAGGCAGCACAAAAGGAAGGTTAATGTGTTAATGTTAATGTGTAACCTATAACTAGGAGGCGAAGTCCCACCTCTTCTGGGCAAACCGTATCACCATAGCGGATATAAAAGCCGAGAAAGGCACTGCTTGCTGCTTAAAGGTGTTGTTATTGTCATTAATACCCCACGTTTACCGCATCAAAATCACTATAGTGGTGATGGTCACACCAACTCCCAGAGGCTTTCCAAACCAACCACACTGCAAACCTGCCTCATTTGGCAACACTAGCTTGAATTTACTAACTTCTGGGGTTGCAAAAAGCATGAAATGCTGCAAATTAAGCTTTGATCAACCTCCGTTCCCACCCTCAGAAAACTCCAAAGTCCAAACGGTAACTTGGACAAGCCCCGATTTATGTTACAACCCAGCTCAGGGGCCGCAACATAAGGTGTTGCAAAAATATCTCGATAAGCTATATATAAACTGTTGACATGCGGTGACCTTTTGCAGCCGAAGTGTGACGTCTTCTTTGGCCTTTTGAGCCATGCGCTTTTATCCACACCTCAATAGTGGCTGATTAGAACAATTAAACCCATGAAGCACCCAGACACTTGCACTGCCACTGCAGAGACGTCACTTGTCTCACACAATACATACAGTGTGTTACCAGTGCCAACATCTGCGTCGCCATTGATACATTTCACCTCTAAGTCAGCTCTGGGTAGAGTATGGTTACATATGTTTGAGGGTGTGGTACTTATGGTTACATATTTTCACAGACTTATTCTTCTATAATTCTACAGCAAAGTGCAGCTCACTTGGCTTGCATAGTTATCTTTTAAAGGAACATCATGCCTCCTTTTCCTCGGCATCGTATCTATTTCTGAGGCACTGTAGTGTCATCACTTGTGATGTGCTGTATCACAACTGATTACCTAATCCTCTAGGCTCTTACCCTGCTTGTTCACTGGGTGTCCATGTACACATCAACACGTGCATTTGCCAAAGCCATGCATTAGCACTTGTGGCCAGTGCGTGCCAAGTATTTATGTCCATTTAGAACATTTATAAGGGATTATTTTTTGGTTAAGAGGTCTCTTTCCTCCGGTGAGTGCTGAAGAAAAAATATATATTTTAAAAATGACACTCTCTCCATTAACTAACGGGATTAGCTGTATATTTTCACAACATTGTGTGTCATTAATGGCGCAATTCACTATCCGCTGGAAGGAGCGGAGCATCGACTTTCCCTTAGTCTTTCACCTGATTGAAAGTTTCATTGCCAAGAAACCTTCTAACGCAGTAGTTTGACTGGTTATTTGCTCTCTCGCTGTCATGTGCAAAGATACCACTCTCCTACATATAGACTAGATGGTGTGTGTGGTTGGTCACAGCAGCTAATTAGCTTAGCTTAGCATAAAAACTGGAACCTGGGGGAAACCACTGCTTCTGTAAGGTAACTATAAGCCACTCTGCACCTCTAAAGTTCATTGGTTATATCATGAATACTAGTAGGTGGAGGTAATAGGCAGCAGGTTTTATACTTCATTTTACCATTTAGAAAGAGAGCCAGTATTCTAACTCTCAGCACCATGGAGCATTAGCTTTAAGTTTTACATGACACACCTGCTAATAAATGGTTTAGACAAGTTTTTAGATGTGTTTTCAGAATTTCGTCACTTTCATGCCCCCTGCCTTTCAGCTGCCCCCCTCCTGCTTCACCCATCAGAGTTGATGGGTGAGACTCATTTCAGACTCTCACTTAGCGACTTTGTCCAGCTAGTTTTAAACTGTGGGAAGGTAATAATGAAGCTGAGTCACTGCCAACAGCTATATTGGATTGACAGGCAGGAGACAGAGTGAAGTCTTTGTCCGAAGCTTGCCAAGCCTGCAGGACTCCAGAGTGACGATAGTGTTTGTCGCTGACAGAAATACCCCTGGATCTCTGTGTATGTGCCCTGGCATGTACCGTATTTCCACCCAAAGAAATTCTTCTTGCTTGTCATGATCTAAGAAATACAGACATTGGCTTTATTAAAGTTTAGACCTTAGCTAGAATGCTACCAGATTCTAATCCCTCCCAGACAGCCTAAAGAGAAAAGAATTAGGTGCATCCAGTGCACTCCTTAAAAAAGAACACCTCAAATGGACAGAAGTAATTGTCTTCCAGATACCCGGGACTCGACCCGCTACAGCTGAGTTTATCTGTATTTCTGTGTGTTAGCATGTCATCAATGGGATTTCTTGCGCTAGAAATAGCCCAGAATAGACAAAGGTAATTGGCTTTGCCTTTAAGATAATCAGATTACAGGCATTGTAAAGTTTCATGTTTACGTTTTAGGCTTTTGGCTGACGATCTTATCTAAAGAGACTCAGAGTGAGGAATAAGCAGCTTATTGTCATCGTGAGGCAAATGCCGTATCTAAGACTGGTCATTGTTTTTTTTGTTTTTATTGTTAGGAAGTCAGCTCCTTTTAGAATATGTAGCCATGTGAAACTTAGGCCAGTCCGCAACTGTGCTGTCCTCATAGTGGCAGTGCAAGAGTGTCCACGTGTTAATTGTCTATGCCAGAGCGGGTGTGTACAAAAGGCATGCAGGTAGAGGCCTGCACGCATCCACCGCTTGTTTTGAAATGGTCACCATTATCTTAGTTTGTTCCTTTTTTTAAGTTTTTTTCTGTCGGGTCTCTACTTCATGCAATGCATTGCTCGAATCAAAAACAAAAAGGATTCTCCCAAACTCCTGCATGGCGAGATTAAAGAGGAAGACTACCTGCCAAGTAACTGATATAGGACTCCTTCGGGGATTAACTCTAACATTAACTCTATTCACACACTATGTTGAGGTTAATAGGTTGTGTTACCGTGTTAACATTGAGGCTTAAGGCTTTTCTAAAGCTGAAATAACCACTGCTTACCAGGAGTCAGCCAACACCTTAGCAGGCAGTCCATCAGGACACCTCTGCAGCTTCTCACTCCATCAACAGTCTGCTATTGACCAGGTATCCTAGGGCTTCCTGAGTAACATTGACACAAACAAACTCGGCAAAAGTAGCCACCACTTACTATTCTACCATCAATGTAGCTCTTTCATTTTATCTGTGATGTTTAATCTAGTACAGGAATTACTTTCTTCTAGAGCTTACTCTCCAGTATTTTCTTTATTTTATAACCTCAAGGAAGTCCAGTTGGGAATCTGGTTTCTTGTTTCTATATCTATCTAGCTTAGCTATGGTTTAGATCTGGGGATGGCAATGTCGGTTGGTTCGTTGGTCTGACCATTTTGGTCCAGATCAGGATATATCTCAAAAATGTTGGAGATTCCTTGATTTTTCCTCTAGTGCAAACATGAGGTTAAATTTGTCGTCAACATAGTGAAAATCCTCAACCATCTACCTCCATAGGCGCAGTTTAGACTTGGATATAATCTGATCCCACATCTGTGGGCGGATAGCGAAGTGTTCTTGACCCTTCGCTGCCATTCACACTTTGAGAATGGAGCGCCTGGTTGATAATAGGTCGTTACAGTTCCATTCACTGGAGAAAAAAGACAGGATCAAACAATTTCCTCCTAGCCTTTAACAGATGATAGTCGTACAAGTTTCTGATGAGCAACACCCACAGATGTTCCTATTAAAAACCCCACCAGTCTCTTAGAACTGAAGAAGAGTGGTACAACTTTGTAAGTCAAGTTGGATATACCCATTTAAAGTTCCTAAATGATGGATCCTTTTTTGTGATCCCCTCATTTTAAGTGACACGAGCTACTAGATGGATTGAAGTAAAAAAATGATGGCAACTCCTCTGGTATTCTCCCTTTTTGGATGTGATGTAGTGCTGTAATGGTCAAAAAATGAGTTGAAAATACACAGTTTAAAAGCAGTTGGACCCTTTGAGAAATGAAAGAGCTTGTTGGAATCACCTGATCTGAGATTAAAAAAAGGTGACTATGTCACTCATCGTATCGCAAATACTGAATTCTGCATGTTTTAGCCTGGCAGGTTACAAATGTATGTCAGATGCTAAAAGAAAAGCACTTGAGGACAACTTAATCAATGGTTTAAGTCTGATCAATTTAATTCCAGGAATAGCCGGCAGCGAGGATTCCTGGACGAGCTGAATAATGAATCACGGCTTGTATTGACAGAGTCTGAAAGCTCTGGTTTGATCCAGCGCTCCAAGGATCTATGTCTTCACACGTCTGCCTCGCCAGTTTTTATCGATTTTAACACTGGGATTCGGTAACCCATGTGAGGACGAAGGAGACTTTCAGAATCTCTTCAGGCAACCTTTGACCAGGCCCTTGTGGCACTGAACAAGCTTTGTAAATTGATATGAATAAATACAATAAACACATTCAGGAAATAGTTGAGACATACGCATGTTTTGAAGATGTATTTGCTCTCATGCTGGAATGTATTACTTTAACACTGATTCCCATCAAGAGATGTAGCTTAGGAGGTATTCCTGCAGTTGCCCGTGAGTATTTGGAACTCAGTGTAGCTCAGTGTAGAGCTCAACTGATATAGAAAAATTTGAAAATACGAATCAATGAAAAATATATAAATTGCGTCTGGTGTATTGCTGTCAGCGGACACACAGTGTAGTGGTTGGCACCTCAAAGATTCTTGGTAAGATTCAAATTCAAAAAGTTGTCACGTGTTTGCTGATGTTAGGGCTGCAGAAATGCAGACGATGGATGGCAGGTTCCAATACTGACATTTAATCATTAAAAAAAGAAAAATCTGTGCAATATTCTTTTTTCTTTTTTTATCTATGAGGAAAATGAGAAACCTGCTAGCTAGATTGTTAGCCTTCTAGATGTCAGCAGTTGCTTAACAGCGATGCTCTCAACTTTATGCAGATGTTACCACTTGAACGCCAAGCATTTTGTGTACATGATTGCCTATCTTAACCATAAGCTTACACGTTCCATTTGAAGGCAGCATATTAACAAACCTAAGTTTGTCAGTATGTCTGACTAAAATGGTTGGGAATCACTGCTACACTGGTTGGGAATCACTGATCCACAAAAAAGGATCCATCAGGCATAACATTATGACCACATTCCTAATATTGTGTAGGTCTCCCTTGTGCCTCCAAAACAGTTCTGATTCATCAGAGGACATGGGCCTTCTGAGGGTGTCCTGTGGTGTCTGGCAACAGAATATTGTTAGTAGGGGCCTTTGGGTCCTATGGGTTGAGGGGAGGGGCCTCTGTGGATCATCCCACAGATACTTGATCAGTTTGGGATCTAGTGAATTTGTAGGCCAGGTCAACACCTTGTGCTGCTCTTTTTTGAGTTGTTCCTAAAGCTTTTTTGTGTGTGTGCCTGTGTCAGGCTGCATCCTGCTGGGGATGGCTGCTACCATCAAGGAGTGTCATTGCTATGGGTTGGGGGTGCCTGGTCTGGTCTAGGTGGGTGCTACATGTCTAAGGAATATCCACATGAATGTCAGGTCCAAAAGTTTCCCAGCGGAACATTGAATTGTCACAAGATGGTCAATGTTATTTACTTCTCCTGTCTGTGGTTTTAATGTTGTGGCTGATCGGTGTATATCAAAAGCTCTTCCCAGAAATGCACTTCTAAATTTACTTGTGTTCAGTGCTTTGTTTCGGCCGCAGCATCTTCTGAGTCCAATACGAGCTCAAAAGCCTTCTATATTTAACTGGATTTGTTTTGTTTTTTTCCTCCTGTGAACGTCAACCGAGACTGGTCGAAGCCAAAAGTAAACGGCCTAAAGTGTCCGAACACGAGCACGGCGTTGCCGCTGTAATCCAGTCCTGAAGGAACGAACCAAATAGGCTTTAAATGCGGTGGAAAAAAGTCAACAAGATCTGGAGAGCAGCTTTTATCTATTGATGCAAGTGGAATAAGTAGTTTATACTGTCACACACACACTTTGCTTCTGGCAGGCTTGATGTTAATCACACCTCCAGGATTGTGAATATTTGGAAGCAGTCTCACACAAAAGCTTTGGTCTGGCGTAATTCATGCATGTGGCAAGCCAGCTGATCACCTGTGTGTATGTGTGTGTTGTTAAAGCTTATTCATACACAGAGCCTCCTTTATGAAATGAGCACCAGTGTTGTTTATTCTCTAAACCCTTAAGAAGATTGGTGCGGTTTGGGACGAGCGCGCCCATTTGTAGCGGCCGTGCACATGCGTGTTTGTGTGAGAGCGGTTGTGTGCGCATCAGGCACGTGGTGTTTGCATTTTGTCGTCCGCTGTAGGCTATTCCGTGTGCGCACGTGATGGTATGGGCACTGTGCGCGAGAAGGGGAGGGTTGAGGGACACGAGAATAAACGGTGGGAAGACACAGACGAATAAACAAGAATGGCAGAAGCAAAAAGTGAAAAAGAAACAAGAAGCCGTAGAAAGAAGTAAGGCGACAGAGGGAGAGCAAGAAATTAGGAGAAGAGAAAGAGGGCTTGGTTACAACAAACACACAGACAAAGGAGACAATAAAGAAGGAGAGAAGGAGAATGGAGGAGATGAGAAAGGCAGCTCATGGTCCAGTGGAGGTGAAGTCATGCGGGATGTGCTGCAGCTTTCTCTTCAGGCTGAGCAGATCCAGCCTGGACATAATGATCCGTCTTTAACAGCATCACCTGACGCCTCTCTCTCTCACACACACTTCTGTAATCCCAGATGGACCAAAAAAGAGTCAGACACGAATGTAGAAACACTCAAGATTGCACTACAGTACTTGCGTACCATTGTCCCACATAAAATTCCCATGATACCTTTGTAATCATGTGCCCGACCCAAAGAAAAACGTGTCCTATCCGTAATCCGAGCTGTAAAACTAAGTCCTCAAACCTTAAAACAGCCCCTCACAGAAGTAAGAACCAGCCTTTGCACACACACACGGATACACTCGTGCTAAAAGAATCCCACGAAAGGACCAGACTGCAAACTCTTTTGCAATTACACACAAACACACACACAAGGATTTCCCAATCAAAAGTGAAACCGGGCAGGTACACGTGCAAGCGCCCCTGCACGCAAAATCATTCAGACACACGCGCACGCTACCACGATTCCCGATTCAAAGCCTCTCTCTCGGTGAACTTCGATGGGAAAGTCAACATGTCTTTTGTTGCCCTGCAAATACTTGTTCGCGGCGAGCAGATTAGAAAAAACAAAGTGGAGGGTTTTCAGAGCGAGCGGGTCACTTGTTGTAGTCGGGTGCTCGAGTACAAACTTTGCAAGCCAACTTTGAACTGAAATTCAAGGCAAACTGAACCGTTGCGGGCCAAACAAAGACGTTTAAGAAGGGAGGAATCCATGGTTTCATGCGTTTCCTATAGGACGACGACTTTTTGTCATGAGGCTCAGGTTCTGGGGCAACGTTGGGTTAGGAGACCTTACCTTCAAGGAAACGGACTTCACTGGAGGTGTGGAATTAGAGAACTTTTGTACAGTTCCTGTTTTATTTATTTGCCAGGATTTTAATGTCGACTGCAACCAAATAAGTGCATGTTTTTTGACATTCTTTTTTGACTTATGACCAGCATTATGCTACAACTACACATCCTCCTTTTTACCTTACCCATATTTCTTAAAACCTCCAACAATTTAACAGACCACAGACTGCAGTATAACACCGTGCTGTTTGCATGCCTACGCTATAATTTGTAAGATTTCTAAACGCCAAACAATTTTGTTCAAGTTAAATCAGGGGAAACGGCTTCATTTAAACACTATACATTTTGCAAGAACAGCTCAAAACTTTTAGAAGTAGGAATTATCATTACACTAACACAGAGAAGAATGTTTAGCCAAGGAAGAAGTCATCAACTAGTGATTGTCAGATAGACCAACCTGTGTAGTTTCTGGTGATGCTCTGAGTCTGCATCTCTGTCTGCGCCTCCGTCAGAGCTTCTGTCTGGGTCTCTGCCTGCGTCTGGGCTTCGGTCTGCAGGTCCGGCTGCAGCTGGACCGTCGTGCTGGTCCAGTCCTCTGGCGGCGACATGGCAGCGGTGCTTGGTGAGTCCTCCTGGCTCAGCGTGGACCCTCCAGCCAGGGCCAGAGCGCAGAGCAGGGGGCACAGCAGCATCCAGAGGTGGGTCCTGGCACTTTCACCCATGGGTCCCGCTTTCAGAAACACGGGGTCGGGTAATGGAGAAGATCTCTGTGAGGAAGAAGAGGAAGGAGGTACTCACAGCCTCATGGTTTGGCTGTGAAGGAGGAGGAAAGATTCCTGAGGGGAAAGTTCTCTCTTCTTCTTGTCTGAACTCTTCTTCTCTTCTCTCCTCACTCCCTTGGTGGAGGGAGAAAAACCATGCTGGTGTTTCCGCTCATGATGCTGCGCTGCATGGAAGTATGACAGAGAGAGAAGGGCCGTGAGAGAGAGTGTGTGTTCATGGATGCACGTGCGCGTATATGGTAGATCCAGCTGTAATCTGCCTCTTGTTTTCTACCCAGCCTCCTCCTCCTCTCCGTCCCTCAGCTCGCTCACTCGTGCTTCCTCTGCTCACTCGGTCCGCTGCTCGCTCTCTCTCTCTTTCTCTCTCACTGATCTCCAGCTGGGCTGACTGAGCTCTTGCATAACAGTAACTCATTCGCTGAGCTGTGCTGAGCTGTAACTCATGCAGCCTTAAGTCCTGATATTCCTGGTCGCTGCTCTTTCCCTCTCTGCCCCTCTCACCCTGTTTATCTCTCTTGCAGATTGAGTGTGCAGAGAGGTTAACGTGGGACTTTACAGGAAAACAATTCAGACTATTAAATCTGGATCACAGTCACCTGGAAGGTCACAAGCTGGAGTCGCCGAAAACTAAAGTATTCAGCAGCGCACCTCGGCAAGGACCAGAGGGTAAAAACAGAGCAGACAAAATGACATTGTGTCCCATATGTGACTGGAAAGAGCAACCAAGGATATATTTTAGTGCAGGGAATGCAGCATAAAGAATAATTATTCAGTGAATGCATGGTCCAACATGGGAAGTCTCAACTCAAGATCAACAGATTGTCTAAACAGGAGACATTTTTAAAAGTGTTTGACGGTCGCCTATCTCACACAAAATATTTATAACATATTTATAGTGTGCTACCACGGGACTGTCCTCCTATACAGAAAACTACAGTACGTTTGTGCAAGCAGCTTATTATGACCCGTAGTAATTGTGATGGGAGGAAAAGAGAAAGTGAGTACTGCAGGAACCGTTGGGCGTCACGGAGCCAAAGCTTTCAGAGATCTGAACATCAGAGGATCACCATCGGTCTCTAAATCTTCCTTCATCCCAGCCACTCGATCCTTTTCATCCCATCCCCTCAACCACTCTCATCCCATCCCTCCTCATCCCACCTCCTCGATCCTTTTCATCCCATCCCCTCAACCTCTCTCATCCCATCCCTCCTCATCCCACCCCCTCGACCCTTTTCATCCCATCCCCTACTTTTTCCTCCGCCTAACTTGGTTAAAATACACTTCTTTGTACCTACTGAGGTGTGGTCTTGTTAGTGAATGTTTTGTCAACCCATGCATCCATATGGGTTGCATGTTGGGTTGCATATGGATAGGTTCAAAACCAGTTTTATACCTATGGTCAGCTTTCCTTTTCCCTGTTGCCGTCCCTTATTCTTCTAACCACGACTATGATGGACTGTTGTTTATTTCTGATTACAAACTAAAGCTTAATTGTGGCTGTTTCATCACTCTTACTAAGATCCTAGACCTGACATGCAGTATAATAAAAAAGAGAGTGAGCAGGTGCAAACATACTGTGACAAGTATCACCTCATTGTTTAGCTGTCCGGCTTGTAAATGTACTCTGTTGGATCAATACCGCTGCTCTCATAATGTCATTAACTTTGCTGCAAGTCAATTTACAGAGGACTCTGGCTGGCTGCATTTATTGAATTGTATGGTGTGCTGCCTAATGCTGGGATGGGCCCCCCCATAGGAGCTGGGTTCTGCTCAAGGCTTCTTCCTGTTAAAAGGATTTTTTTCTTGCCATTGTCGTCTTAGTGCTTGCTCTGGGGGTTTGAGGCTCTGGGTTCTGTAAAGCGTAAAATCCCCCAACGTTTCTGTTTTCTGAGGTCTGGGTAGCAAGCCCAGCATTCAGCTGTGGTCAGTCTAACACAGTGGCCCTAGAGGCCGATGTGGAGGTTAAGCAACCACAATCTGCCGCACAACACAGTTTGTACCCAGAGCACATTCTGTATCTACAAACCAAACAATCACACTTGCTGATTTTGAATGAAGTGTTGGGGAAAAAAAACAAACACAAAAAGTCAGACACTCATTGACAAGCACGACACACATGCATTCATTGTTCGTTGCAGTCTAAAGGTGCCTGTGCAGTGAACTCACGAGATAGGAATTTACTCTGCAAAACACCATGTGCGAAGGTCAAACACCTCAATTCAAGTCCAACTCTTTGCAGTTTTTGGACAATTGACTGAGTGAGGGACCACCGAGCTTGCAGTCCGTGTTGAAATCATGACATGGTCTGTGTTTTTGGTGAAAGGGTGTGGGATTCATTCTCATTATGAGGTTGTTTGGACTGAGATCATTCATTGTAAAGTGGAGACCGTCTGCAGCTTAGTGAAGTCATCATTGCCACTTTTGAATATCTTTTCTTTTTCACTGCATCCATGCGTGGAAAAAACGTGACATCAGTACCTGTCTTCTTTCTCTTGCGTCACACTGACTGTGCGCACATCCCCATTTGCATTTCAGCCGCGTGTGTGTCTGCATGTGCATGCACCCTCATGTGGGACTGTGTGTATCACGGGCGGACCCTCAGGTGTAATGTGAAGACCCTGATAGCTCTTGTTGATAGCTCTCTACTCAGAAAGTCCATGCAAAGATGTGAATAATTGATGCATGTGGGACCAAAAATAGGAGAGAGTGACGGCGAGAGAAGAGGAGAGAGGTAGAGTCGGACGGCGATGAAAGAGCGAGATAGGAGCAGATAGAGTGAGCGATGACACGGGAGCAAGAGGAAAACAATCAGTGAGAGAAAGTAAGACAGTGGGAGATTGGAAAAGAAAGACAAATGAAGTGAGACCTAGTGCTTTTAGCCTGAGAAAACCGCCATCTATCATGGGTTCGGCCAGTAAATGGGGACACGGTGGGCTCTGCTGCCGCAAACTACATTATTTACAGCCACAGCTTTGCCAAAGTGGACACAGAGAAGGATTCAAAGGAGTGATCCAAGATTTTATTTTAAAGCCATTAAATTATAGCTGAAGTAGGCAAGGTTTTTATGGTAAAAAAAAATGCACCCATCCTATCTGTGTAAATCAGAAAATAGGGCTGGAATAGAGAAAGGTGGTTCCAGGTGTCAGGATTTAACTGATGCTGGGACATACTATAAATGCAGCCTGATAACTGAAGCTTAATTTAACACAGTAATTCTCAGCTTCATTTCAAATGCATCACTTTCTGATATCTGGATATAAAGAAATTTGCCTTTTCCAAATGTAAACATTTACTCTAACGGTCCATAGTGAAGGATGTGTGTGTTATTTATTGCATGTGGATATGTTTGTTCTCATTGTAACTATGAATTGCTGTATTGGTAGCTAAGAAAGCTCTAGAAAGGCCTTTCTTACATTGAGGCAGCGGCTACCTTAGGTTTACCAACACACCTGGAAAAAAAAGGGGTGGTCATTTTGTTATCTGTAACCTCACCACTAGATGTCACTAAATCCTGCACACTGGACCTTTAAAGCAGCACTAGTTAGTAAAGACGTGTCTCCTAAAGAACACAAGTCCACACTTTTTCGTTTTCTTTAGGCTGGCTAAGGCCCCGTTCAGACCTTGTATTTACATGCATCCTGAGTGGGCGCCATTGTGGTCATGGTGACGAACAGTGCTGTTCATGGTTCTGAATCATTCCTGACCTGGGCCTCATAGTACAAGAGTTTCCTTACAAGTTTTGAAATTGGGTTACATCACACATTTCAGGAGAAACTTTACAGATGTACTGTACTTCTCTCCAATCTCAAATGTGCACAAAATACAAGATTTGATAATAATGGCACATGTTGCAGGATATTGTGAGATTATTGTGTCAGAGGGAGCAATCTGGGAGCAAAGCACCACCTCATGTGATCCTACGTGATCTCATGCTGCATTTGACTCAAATACAACTCGTGCACATTACTGTTGGCGCCTGATATGAACCAGTCCTAACAAGTTTATTAGGTCAATTTAAAAGGTAATTCAGCTAAGCTGTCCCAAGGGGCCACAATGAATAATGCCTTGATTAATAATGACTTGATTAAGAAAACCAAGTAGTTTAAAATTTTGCTGAAGACTTTAATTATTTATAAAACAGCTGGGATAGGCTCCAGCCCCCTGCTACCCTTCACAGGACAGATGGGTACAGAAGAATGAATGAATGAATGAATGAATGAATCACGTTACACATGTTTGTTTAATCCGTGCAAAAACCATGGTCAAGAATTCCCATGTTCCGGGGAGTTTTGTTTAAAACAATTACATGGCTAGGCACAATAGCTTCCAGGAAGTTGCTACTTTCCATCATTTTCAGTTTCACGCTAAGCTAACCAAGTTAAGCTAACTAAGCTAAATTAAGCTTAGCTATGCTAAGATAAATGATGAGATAAGATTAGCTTAGATAAGATAAGATGAGATAAGATAAAATAAGTTTAGCTACGATACGATACGAAAAGCAAACTTGCTTTTGGTTGTAACGTCTTATTCATTTTAAATACGTTGTACTGATCATCTTCTAACGAAAATTTTCATTGGAAAAGTTCCCATGAAGCATGGTGTAATTCTGTTTCTACTTGGATTTTATTTTTCTTTCCTTTTTCTTTTTTTTATGGATTTTATACATATTTTATGTATATTGTAATTCACCATTTACTACTGTGACAGCTAACATGTATTTATTATTTTAAAACCATGATGTTCATTAAGCCGTTCTCTATTGCGCATCATGTTGATGTGGCTGTATGAGGTACAGTTCTACATTACAGAACACAAGCGTACTTTATTATGCTTCATTGTACAGAAATCCTAGGTTACGTTCTACAAATGTCGAGTGGTATTATCTTTCCCAGTGCTTATCATGTCTATATTATCTTAAATGCTTATTTAAATAGTTTTCTTATGTTGGTTGGCTTTTTTCATATATGCAATTGTTCAAGTTCAACCAACCGACTGAAACTTAAGCAGGGGTTGATCACAGCATTGTGACCTTAATACGCTGCATTTTTTAACATCAATAAATCATTGCCACATTAATTATGAAACACACTATATGTGTAAGTGGTGCAAACTAATCACCAGCGTGAAGACTGTCTGCCTTTACTGAGCATTTTACATTGTCACTGACCAGGCTGCATGTGAAAGAAAACCTGCTGTGTTGTTGTGCAGCAGAAAAAAAGAAGAGAACCTCAGGTCAGCTGGGTGGAAGGATGAGTCAGGCACGAGAAGCAGGAGCTGACAGATGTTTATGACACGTTCACACTTTTAAGACAACAGAGTGTAAGCCTGTGGGCAGGCCTGCACTAATGTGTTCATCCAACAGTGCAGTGAGAGTGGACTGCACTCGAGTGAGTAGCATTATGAGGATAAAGGAAACTGCCTGTCAGATATGGCTGAAACTGATTAAATGAGTACCTTTTAAATGCTATTGTTAGCTTTTTTTGTTGGTCTAACACAGAAGTCTCTCCAAGAATAGTCAGAATAGCAGATTGCAGAAACACTTGTCAAACAGCAATGCAAACTACATTAGTTTTCTCTGTCTTTAGCTTTCTGCATCGTTTTAATACGGTATGATTAAGCCAGCTGTTTCAAGATGCTGGATTTTTGACTCGCCAAATGCTTTTATCATTTATGAACATTTACATGATGTTCAGATTAATCTAAAATTGGAAATTTAAGAAATTTCTAGGTTGTCTTTAACTTTTAAGGTGACACTTTTGCATTCAATCCTTTAATACTTGCTCACCCTTTGATGTAGATTTAGAGTCTGTCGTTCACATCCAGCTGACCTTGTGCAGAACTTTCAGTGCTTCTGCCCTTCGTTTAACTCAGCCCTCGCAGCCACAAAATCTTCAAACCGACAGTAAACAACTCTCTGGATCTGGATCTGCAGCACAGTGGGGTTTCTGTGGATTGCAAAAAAAATAAATAAAAAAACTTCTCTGATTGGATTCATGTTTCCCCCACATTAATAAAGTGGGCCTGTTGTTTGGGGGGTTTTTTTTGAGCACCAGCAGCATCTTCTGATTTTGATTCCTGCTGCCAGACCCCAAGGGAAGAGAAGCAGCAAAGGGGATTTGGAGGGCAGGGAGGGCGGATAAGGAGTGGAAGGTTCAAATCCCTGGGCCAGCTGGGAGAGTAATCCTCCACAGGAAACCTCTGCTGGAGCGTACTTGAAGTGTCATTGAGCTCTGACCAAAGTATTGTCTTTGAAACACTTGTGACAGATTATTGCATTTGTTTGTTAGGAATTAACAGAGGACAATTATTCTTATATATGTGTTTGTTTTTTTTAGGTAAAAAGTACTAGTTGATGGATTGGAGAGAAACCTGAAAATGCTGCTCTTCCAACACTGAGGTAAATATGAGAGATGAAACAAGATGAAGTTATTGATCTCTGCGGGGAAACTAGGCCATCACAGCTTCTGAAGAGAGAAGGGCAAATGGAAAGGAAACAAAATCTGAGGTGAAAACTTTCAGCCCAACTCTGGTTTCCACACGTGCTGATCCCTGATTGAGATTGAAACAGTGGACCGCTGCTAATCTGTCCTCTGAGGATTTAAGTGAAGATCCGAGCTTCGGGTGACTCCCTGCAGCTCTGCCGTTAATTTGGGAGACGAGCAGCAGCGGCAGATTAAAAATAAGCAGTCAGACAGATAAACATGTGAAGGTGCAGCGACACTCTGAGAGACCGGGAGACTTCGGGACCCCTGTAGCTCGTCTGACCTTTCGCTTGATCTACGCTGCAGGACCTGGCTTCAGAAAGAGCCCAGTAATAACTAGCACAAAGGTGATTAGTCGAGGTCGTTCCAAGAGAGTTCAGTGAGAGGACAGCCTCTGATTTTTGCAAAGAGAAACATCCTTAAATTGCTCAAAATATCTACATGTCTAAAAATGTCAAAACACACTAAACGCTACAAAAATATGGAATTAACATGGAGTTGGCAAACAGACGGATTTGGTTCTCAGTCAGAACTGTGCGTGCGTGTCTGTGTGTATTTACGTCTGCTTGTGTTTGTGTGTGTCTCATGTTTTTGGATGCAGTTCCTAATCTGAGGTCAGCGTTTGCTGCAATCTGGCATTACTTTTATTTTCTATTTACATGTCAGGTCTTCAGCTAAGCTGTAATCCAGAGGGAAACGGCTTCTGCACTTCTATCAACCACAGGAAAGGTGACCAAAGAGTGTTAAAAAGTCTAAAATAAAAACAAAAACATGTAAAATCTTGACAAGGAATATTTAACATTCATAACATTACAATATAACAAGCATATTTTTCTACTTTACATCACTTGTGCCTAGTTTTGTGCTGAAGTCCTCATCAGTGCTTTAACACATTATCATTGTCAAGTAACAACATCCATCTTATTATGCTGTAGCAATTCAAATAAACCAGAAAGTAAAACATAAAAAGGGTTTTTGGTCACTGAGAATGCCCTGGACTGCTTTCTCTTTTTTTCTTGTGGTGTACCTCAAGGTTCTATTTTGGATCCCTCACTGTTTTCTCTGTTCATGCTTCCAGGTTTTATTATCAACAAATTCATATGTAACTCTTTATATTGTTGTGTTTATTTTAAGCACAAGAACAAAACTGCCTTGAAAGAGTGGATGAATAAAACCGTTTTACAGTTCAGCACAGATAAGACTTTACCCATATTTCTTCCTTCCATAAATCGTTTTTATCACAACCAACCCAACCATATCTGGTTGGTGTAAGCACTTTTATGTTATCGTGGTTAGATTACTGCAATTGCCTTTTCATTTGTTTTGGCAAGTTATCTGTTGTCAAAATTGTCCAGAATACAGCTGCAGGACTGTCAGACAGGGTATGCAGCAAAAGGTTATTTGGTCTTTGGAGGTGTGACTCTGACACCTTGGAATGCTTTGCCTATAGACATAGGTACTGTAGTGCAGTCTCTTTTGTCAGAGCTGAAGGCTAGCCTTTGTCTCACCATATGCAGACTAATGCTTGTATGTTTTATTGTGTTTAAGTTGCTTAGATTTTATTGTTATTTTGACTTTCTTTACTTATTTTTATGATTTCAAATGTAATATTAACTTTGTACTTGCTCTTCAAAGGGCACTGTAGGCCTCTTACTATGGTCACATATGAATTCAGACATTGAATGAATGAATTTGCAGCTGACAATACTAAAAACACAAATCACATGGCTACACATGGCCTGTAGTCCCAAAGCCAAGACAGTTCTACTCAGTAGATCTGACTCCAGCTTACAAATCAAACAAGCTGCTGCTTATAAAGCATATTCAGCACCACATAGGACAGGACAGCTCCTCCAGGGTTTAGGACACAGACTCTCTAGTGTTATTAGTTATACCTTGATAACAGTATACCAAGTAAATGGCCAACTAATGCAGGAAATGGTGTAATAAAACATATTTGTCAGACATTATGAAGATTATGATGAAAAATCACAACTCGCCTTGCTACTAAACTTGAACCTTTCCAAAAAAAAACTTATAACGATGTGAATGGCACAAAATAGAGCCTTTCACTCTTGTGAACATTGTATGCACAACACCATTTGAAGGCAGCACACTCACAATGTCTAAAAGCACTGTACTGTATGTTGCCGTGACAATGAGACTCAGCTGAACAGCGCTGCATGCCTCACACACACACACACACACACACACACAGAAGGAAGTCTTCTCCACCGACAAAGTTTCACACACCACGAAGCTTAAGGAGGTTCAGAGTGAATTAACTAATTGGGTTATGTAAGCTCAGAGGTGAAGAGGAAACAAACACACACGTTAACAGCATTATTTGTGGAGTTAAACACTGTTTAACATCCCAAAGAGCCTTTAGTGTTAAATGATATTGTGAGAGTGATTTAACCAGTGGTTCATGGCTTCTGATGCCTTATAAACAGCAACATCAAATGTATATGTGTCTTTTTCCCTCTTGTCATCTCACATTGAACCAATAACCATCCCATGATCCCCCTGAAGTCCTCTAACTACTTTCACCTCTAGCAGCTGCATCAGTAACACGGTGCTGCATGATGTCTTAGATAATAATATAGATGTCAAAAGGAGAAAACTAGTACTTTAATACTTTATACAGCTACACTTTGCTGATATTTGATTATTATTTATATATGTGCTTTTATTTAAATAGGATTTTCCATGCATGACTTGCAATTATCATTGTAAATTTCTATTTGGCACTTTGACTTTGGATCAGAATACATCTCCGCCTCTGCTTTAATTCAACTTTATCGTAAGAACAAACAATAAATGGGCTAAATCTGATTTTGTGAACCAGCTCCAATACTGCTCACGCGGTGGTCTTTTTTCTTTTCTTTTTATTTGCTGCCAACTCCCACAGGCTCGACCGGCTGCACTGATGCAAAGGTGCACAGATGGGCGCGTCTGTGCACTGTGACATCGCTGTTGGCTGTGGGTGCAACAGGTGCGCCAGATTCTAAAAAAGGGGTCTGCTTTAACTGATAAGCTAAAGCTAAACAGATTTAACTGTAACGTCCCAGACTGGTGGATAAAGTGTCGGCAGGAAAGGAGAACTTTTTACTTTTACACTGGGAATGTATTAAAGTCAAACATTTCTAGAGTGAGACCAAGCAAGCCCTGGAAAAAAATCCTGAACATACATTTTTAAAGGCGTTTTTATACTATGATTACATCCTGATAAGCACAGGTTGATAAAGTCAGATGTTAATGCTTTAAATGTATGCCTTTTACTTGCCAAAAGGGCTATTGCATTATCATGGAAAAATACGAGCGAACCTATATTTGTCAGCTGGATTAAAGAATTATTTACCTTTGCAAAAAAAAAAAGTAAAGTTGGGGAAGGAAGAAGCATTATGAGTGTATCTTGGAATTGTAAAATATAATGGAACCCATTCAATTACCACATTACCTCAAGTAAAAGCACTGTGCCTGTACGATTAATAACATTTTAATAATGATAAATGCATTTTAATCAGAGTTGTTCAATTGAATTGTTCTCCCCATAAAAAAAATTCAAATATTTGAAACTATTGGGATTATCAATATAAATTAAACTTTAACTTTTACCATAAAAGATCACTATTCGGTGCAGGAGTGCAGTACAGGAAGCCTGTACACAAAATGCTCTTGTTCGCAATTTCGCAGTGATTCCTCTAGAGGGCGCTGTGGGACCAAGGCCTCAAATCAGGGCTTCCAATTTCTGGCCTCTGGTTTCATTGCCAAAAGTTTGAATACCCGGTGATGTGTTAAGAATTCATGTGGCAGGATTAGGATGCCTCTATAATTATATATTTTTAACAATATATATAGAGAAAATAAACAAAAGAATAAACAGTTAATTCACTTCAGAAGTTAGGGTCCAAAATCCATAATTCCTATAAACACTGTATTCTGTAGGAAATATATAAACATCCCTTTATTTGCTCCAAATATATATATATATATTTTCATTTATGTACTGTACTTCAGGGATCAGTTTTGTCTGGCATACCCAATTTTATGTAAGTTAGTGAAATCTCGCGGTATTTTCTTCTTATCCCTGCATTTACGCTTCCTAAAGATTGCTCCCCTGCACAGACCCTGCACACGCACCGCACAAACTTCACTCCCAACCTGATTGGCGGAGTCACGGCCAGCGAGGGTGGAGCAAAGTCGTGATTAATTAGCATACCTATCCAGCCGCATAAATGCGCCGGCACCCTCACCTGATGCTTTGGAGAGCGTCAAACACGCAGAGGAAGAGAGGGGACCTCCTGGTGTAGTGCATGGCGCGAGACTCAGTCCCAGTGGGAGTACAACTCAGACTAGAAAAAACAAGTTCAGTAAAGTTCTCTCACCTCACTGGGACGCACACAGGTCCGGTCACCGTCCGCAGCCTGTGCGTAAAAGCGCACAGCCGAAGCAGAGCTTGACGCTCGCCCAAGGAGGACCGCTTCCTCCCTCTCCCCTCCGACTCCTGTGGCTGTGATTTGAGGCTCTCCCAGTCTGTGACTCACGCCCGGTTCTTTCGAGTTGTGTCCGGTCCGACCCAGAGACCCGGGTCACCCATGAGGCTGGAGGCCGCAGCCAGGATGGATTTGTTCAGGAAGCTGTGGAGGGCGAGGAAGCTGATCGTTGTGGTGTTCATCCCTCTGTCCCTGCTTCCCTTACCGCTCATCCATCCCACCAGCGTGAGTAAAACAATCATTAATAATAATGGTGCATTTTATCATTGTAAGCAAAGAAGGTGAACGTCCTCCAGAAGGGCACAGTTTTCAAAATAAGAGCAGGTACAAGTTAATGGTAGAATATCTAACAAAATAAGACAATCTACTACTCTACTTGTCACTGAAATATCACTGTACTGTTGGAATCACATATTCTAAGTGTAACAGACTATTTAAAGAATATTTTTCCATAGATTTTGGCAAATACAAAATCACTAGAATTAGTTTCTAAACTTTTATAAGTATATAACTGGAGATGGAGGCTCTAGTGTTCAAGAAAGATGTACAGACCATACACACAGAGGAAGTTACAACAGTGACGAGCTATGCTAATTTATTAAATATTCTGTAGTAGTCAATAAATACCTAGTGAACATCCGATACAGCAGTAAACAAACCATCCAGATGATCTGTTGTCCCTCCTCCTGGTTTGCTGCTAAGGTCCGCAGTGTCCTGATGGTCCTGTGTGTGACTGATTGTGTGTGCGTGTGCGTGAGAGAGAGAGGGGGGCAGAGGGAATCAATCAAAAGGCACACTGTCCTCCGTTTTGATGAATACTCATCTCGAGCTGTCCCGATCATCAGCTGAGCCTTGTGTGTGTGGAGAGGAGACGTCGCGACATGTTGATGAGATGCTGGCGATCGGGGTTGTTGTGAAAGAGCAGAGGGTCGACCAGAGAGAGGGAGCAGCTTGATACTCGGGCAGCCGTTTTGTTTCATTCAAAAGTGAAATGGCACACTGCACAATGCAATTTGCCAAGACACAAAGGTGTTGCTTGCATGTAAGGCTAAAAGATGTGTAAGGTTTTGTTGCAGTGTGGTACTGCGGGAACATAAACTTCACTGCGGTTTGAAAGTTTTTTGAGTTGCTCTGTTTTTAAGTAGGATTTTGAAATGAGCCCCGTGTTGCCGAGGCTCAAACCTGGGTGATTTGTCTGATTTGCAAACCTCTTGTCAACACGCTTTCATGCCAGATTCCATGATATCCAGTGAGGCATGCTTTTTGTTGAGAACAGCTTGACTTGAGATTAGGATATCCGGCTCTGGGGCTAGTAAAAGACTGTGACAAGAAGCAGACTTCCAGCTTGAAATTGTCCAGAATGGTTTTTGTAATATTCATAATATAGTTATGGTCAGTTTTGTGTCGTTCACATGTTGCCTTGGCATTGAAGTCCCAGTTCTAAGGATTTTTTTCTCTGAAAATCAATCACTAATTCACAAACATGTTCATTCATGTAGTATGATATTGTTTGAACTGATTTAAATGAACAGACCCCCCCCCCCGACAGATGTGTTTGTTCGTGTATCCCATCCTGATAAATAACAATGCGGTCACGTTGTTAATATTAACACTCAGCCATATCGTGTTTCAGCATTTGCCAAGTAAGCTCCAAAGCACACGGCGTTTCTTATCACACCGTTCATATTCAGCTGCTCTCGCAAGGTGTCCGCCAGCCAATCAGAGTCGGGGGGGCCAGGAGCCTTGCTTGTTATGTCAGTGGCGGCGGATGTTTGGCATGAGCGAGGGGCGCAGGATGAGGCCAAGAAAGAACAAAAGAACAAAAACTTCACTACAAAGAACAAGAAAAAAAACCCCAAAACAATCCAAGCAATTAAATTATATAATCTACCTACCGCCATGCTGGATTTTGGCCCCCACGTGGCTTCTTTACGACACCAGGGACCCCAGACCGTGTCAGGAATGTGACAGGGGTTCAGAGTGACACCGTGTGTGTGTGTGCTTGGAGTGGTACTGTGTCCAGCTGTAGCAGAACAGAACAGAACAGAACATCTGTAGGATGCAGTCAGACGAGGTCAGAGAGAAAGATGGAGAACAGAGGCGGAGAGGCAGAACCGGCGGCTGACGTGCTCCGTGCCCATTGGCTTGTCCTGTTTCACACCCTCATAGAAATCACGGCTCGCACAATCCAGGAAACTATAAACATACGCACAAAGAAAGTCCACCACTTTGGTCCAGACTGATATTTGTCAGTGAACCCTTGTAATCAGGTCAAAATTTACTGTAAAAAAAGCCCAACAGTTAACTTGTGTTAAATTCCAAAAAGGAAGTTAGCACGCTGGCGTTAGCGTCAGCTCAAATCAATGCTGTGCCAAAGTAAAGCGTCACTTCTACCACTCAGAACTCACTTCACAAATTGCATTACGGTGCCTTCAATGTGAACTCGGAAATTCCAGAACAGATGTTTATAGATGAGCGTATAATGTTTTAATGTGCTCTACTCTCATGTAGAGACGTTTGTATCACCAACTTATATTCATGTCTTTATAAGTTGCAATCAAAAACTCTAAACCTTCCAAATTTTAGTATTTAATACACATTTTTTTTTATCAATACAGATAATATGTTACCTATATACCATTACCGTGTGGAGGCTGGTTGCAAACTGCTATTGCTACTCTTGCATTTATTGTGTCTTATTCCCCCGAAAAATAAACTTTAATATGAAGTGTCGCTGGTTTGATGTCCATGAGCATGTGTGTCCATTTAAGGCCTCACAAGCATTTGCCACTATTAAAAAAGCAGGTTTTGTACGGGTATTTGGATCGTGTCAGTGTCTGTGTAGGCACATGCGTGTTATCTATCAGACTGTTTAGCCCTCTGTTGATTGGTTCAGTTGGTTTTCAGGCTTCAGCTGTAACATAATCTGTCTCTAACCCTCTCTTTGTTTTTTTAATCTAAATATCCAATGTCCATTTCCTGTGTCGTCCAAGGAAAACAGTTGGTTAATGAGACAATCAATGGGCTTCTGTTACGTGTTTAGAGAAAAACCGGCCGGTCAGCTGTAAAGCTCTGATGGTGTGAAGAAAAACGTGCTTCTCGTGTGAATAAAGGTTTTAGGTCACAGAGATAAACCGGATGCTCACGCTGACATCTGGCTCTACCACAGGAAAAAAAAAAAAATGATGTGATTAACTACATCAGACATGTGCCAGTCGGATACACATTTAGACAGAGACGCAGAACACTTTTAGAATCAAAATGAGCCTCTAAATAAGACAACCAACAGTCTGAATGAAACTTTTAGTTCCTTTACAAAAGTTCTTGGAACTAAAATTCTGGGTACTTTGGAAACGTGACTTTAAGTTAAAAGATGTCATGTAACTTAATTGTTATACGGAAAGCCTTAGGGTGCTGTTCACATTGACACCCTGAATCTGTTCATATGCAGAACTCTGGTACATGAACCACAGAACAGCATCAGATTATTTTGTCCTGATTGCCCTGTGAACATGAACTGAATCCGGTTTCCGGTAACTGCTGATCAGTCCTCTATAGTAGCTTGGGGCAATTTCAGCTCATTCCTCAGTACAGAAGTGCTTCAGTTCTGAGATGTTCTGTTGGGTGAAGTTCAGCACTTTGACCTGGCCATTCCAGAACATTAGCCATTATAGATTCTAGAACAACTTCTGTGCTTGGGGTTGTTGTCTTCCTGCATCACCCAGTTTCTCTTAAGACTAAGCTCACAGACACATGTCCTGACATTTTCTTTTAGAATTCGCTGGTATAATTCAGAATTCATTGGTCCGTCAGTGATGGCATGCGGTCTTGGCTCAGATGCAGCAAAGCAAACAAGGACATTACAACCTCCTGTTTGATGGACTGGATAAAGTTCTGTTGCTGGAATGCAGTGTTGTTTTGTCTCCAAACATTATGCCTCTATTTTAACATTTAAACTAAATAATTGTACTTTGGTTTCATCCATCCACACAACATTTCCCCCATAGTCATCTGGCTTGTCCATAGCGAACTGTAGATGGGCAGAAATGTTCTTTTCGGAGAGCAGTGGCTTTGTCCTTGTCACTCTGCCATGCACACCGTGGCTAACATGGAACATTAACATTAGCCAATGTGAGAGAGGCCTTTAGCTTCTCAGAAGTTACCCTGGGTTCCTTTGTGAGTCGTCTTAAATCTCCTCCATTTGTGTGTCCGACTGTGGGTTTGTGGATTCCAGGCTCTCTACAGATGGTTTTGTTACCTCTTCCAGCCTGATGAACAACAACAACAACAACTCGTTTTCTCAGGTCCTCAGAAAGCTTCTTTTTCCTGTCATCATACACATCTATAAACATGTGTTGTGAAGATCAAACTGCAGCAAATCCCTGAATTTCCAAACTAAACGGCACCTAAGTCTAATTACAGCGATTAAAAACACATCTGAACAGATGGACTTAAATCTGTCTTTGAAATGAACTCCTAGAGGACTTACTTTTCCACCTCACAGATATGTAATATTGGCACATTTTCTGGAATAACCAAATACACAAGTATAATATTTCCAGTTTTTCCCATTGGGTTCTCTTTGTCTACTTTCAGGACAGGAAAATCTGCTGATGTTTTGAGTAATTTTCATGCAGAAATGTATGCAGGAGATCATCAGGTCAAAACTGCTCCATCTGCAACAACAACACAACAAACATGATCAGTTCCTGTTTCGCACAGGTAGACATGTGTCATCAAAGCTCTGCTTAGCGCAAGTTCTCCTCACTGTCAAACTGTAATTATTACCATTAGCCTCAGTTGAGCCTATACACATCCAGTAAACATAAAGCGGTGTTTGCCAACACTGTGCTGCATTTCCTCATGAAGGATCAGCCTTAACCATTGAAACATATTGCTCTGGCAGTAGTAGTCCAAAAAGTAGGATTCCAACAACTAGCATTAATTGATGATGCTAATAAAGCCATTATATCAGTTTTGCGTTTATCAGAAAATAATAAAAAAAAAAACCCTCTGGGGTCATTATAAAAGATGTATTGCAGTTTCTGAAATGTGCAGCTAAATGCGCAGGACTGCTGAATAATTTAGAACTTTGATTATACATTTTTCATCTGCAGCATTGCGTTTAATGAGCGCATTTGTCTTTATATTTCGTGCGTGTAGTGATGCAAACTGCGGGTTCAGTTTTGTTGGTAGGACAGGGGAAGTGACAGGAAAGATGTGATTGTTCCGGTAGGCTCCACTACGGCTTGAACTTCTAAGCCTTTGCAGCAGTGCAAATGGAGTGCAGCCTGCTGGGACGCACACACACATGCAGTCGCACACCAGCTTGTTTCACCTCAGGCTCTCCGGCATCACATTCTTTTCCAGCCTCACAAAAAGTGAAGTGACCTTTCTCCTAGATTTAAAAAAAATATATAATAATCCTCACAGCAGATGTTGTCTCTTTCCTAAAAATCAAGAGTCATCATCTGAGGACGCATCTTGTCTAGAATTGTTTAACCTGGGTTTTTCCTCACACAGAAACCCACCTCAAAAACCACCTCATTTCAAACAGTCAGCCCTCCCTCAGAGTAACAGCCTGTATTGACGTCTGCCCCTTGACACGTCCCAGCATAAAGTCGGACTATCGCACAGGTCATGGCGAATCGGCTTCAACTTGCAAAACCAGAACAAATGAAAAAAACAAAACAGAGATGAAGGTTTGAGGATCAGATTGAAGCTGCGGTCTTTGTGTGGCAACTGCCCTCTGATAAACGAAGACCAATAATCAATGATGAAGGACTGCTGATCTGTCTCTTTTTTATCTGTCCATTTGTTCTCTCTCTTCTCAAAGCTCCTCTCTTTTCCTCTTGACATTCCTGTCAGAGAGATCGACAGGTCAGCAGTCCAACGTTTTGATTGTCTTTAATCCTGTTATCAGGCCTCTTGTGCTTCCTCAGTGTGAAGTTGTGTTTGACGCTGAAAGGTCACAGGAAGGCAAGCAGCTAAAGAGAAAAACACTTTGTAAATCACATTTTCTCCCTTGTGTGTCTTCCCTTGGGATTTCAATTGTTGTAATGTTTTCTTGGTGAGGCCCTCTCTGATTATGGACCCAAACACCTTGTTATGTTCTCGGCCTGATCCAGCGACAGGGCCTAATGCCTGGAAATGCCTCTTTCCTCTTGCCAGGTTAAGTCCGTAGGAAAGTATCCAAAAAAGGATTGCAGGCTGTGGCTTAAGAGTGACAACCTGTGAAAGGCCAACCGCTGCCAAGCCGCAGCTAACTTTTGTTATCTTGATTAAACGTCTAATTAAATTCAGCCTGGATCTCGTGTTTTGGCGCACGCCACCGTGGCCTGTGCAGGTGCCGCGCAGTTGAGCTCCGGGATCTGATCCACAAGACACTGAACAACACTGCGTGTTGTGACAGACGTTATTGTTATGTTTCAGATCTAAAGATGTGGATCTGCCTAACTTAAATCAGCCAGCTCTTGTGCCTGTATCCCAGTGCAGTTTTTCTTTGGGTACTCACTCTAGTGATGACAAATGAGAGAAGGAAGGTTTTATATCCTTAGAGAGGTGAAGTCATCACCTGGATAAGTCCGATATGTTAGATTTTTAGACATTTTTTGAGTTTAAAAAAGCAGATAACAATATATCGCCCCATAATGTTTTTTTATTTTCTCACATACAGTCACATAATGTGTACTGACAATTTTGATTTGAATAACACTTAAAAAAAAAATTACATTCAAGATACTATTATAAATTTTGCAATTTAAAAGTTCTTGTCAATGCTCCCTGGTGGACATCTATGCATTTGCATCCCCAAACCTTGATCCTTCCACCACCATGCTACACAGTTGGTATGAGGTTCTTATAAAGCTCTGGTCACTTCCCATGCATGACAGATGTGTGCAACATCTTCCTCATTTAAGACTTTTGCATTACATACCAGTGGTAACGGTCTGACATCAAGAGTTTCCTACATATCTTGTGATAAAGTTTGGGGTTTTTTGCATTAAAAAGCCTAACCTGGCGTGAGACAGTTGTTAGCCACTAAGTTCTCAACAGTGCTCAATCACTCCACAAAGCCCGCCTAAACAATTTGATTGGCCCAGCAGATCTTTGCCAGAGCATGATCAGTTCTCAACGGCGTGACTCCAGGACAGCTATCCCCCACAAAAATGTTTTGGTCGGGGGAAATTCAGGCTAGCTTAAAGGCTACAAACAGCCAGCTCTTGGGCTAATTTTTTAGCGGCCAATCCAAGGCAAAGTGTAAGTCTTTTAAAATCTTTTCTACTTTATTTCCGATTTATTTTATTGTTTCAACTCCCTTGCCAGACTCTTACACATCCACAACATTTTTCATGAAGACCTTAGAGACTCTTTCGATCTTGGGATGATGGCACATCCCCTGTCAGTCCACATGTCCTTTTTGGATCCGACTGTTCCTGCTCATTTTTATAATTTCCCAGATCCGTATAAACCTTGTTTTTATATTAGTGGCTTCATGGGGAGGGAGGTCATAATTCACACACCTTTTATCTCAACACTCCACATAATGAGTACATATATGATATTAACTGCAGAGATGCAGTAAGCTTAAAGTGTTTCTCTGTAACACTAAGAAGGTGATTTATGGAGTGATTGATTTCTGCAGAGTCCATGGTTTGCTGAGAGGCTTGAACAGGTCTGAACATGCTTCATGCTGGAGCCCTGTGCCTAATTCCTCCCCCCTCTGGGTTTATTAATTTGAGATTAACTGACCTGTTACTGGCAAGATGTTACACTGAATGTTCTTACGTAAAAGAGCTACAAGCTCACGCAGCATGTGACCACGGTAGGAACTGCTTATGTTTAATACTAATGGGGGGGGGGGGGCAACACAAAACAAAGCACTATCCGAGTCTTACATCAAAAACCCTTGGAAAGTTTTGAATTAGCGAACAATAATATTCTGCGACTCTCAGCTCTGAAAGGTTAATGAAAGTCGAGGTAATTTTCAGAAGGTCTTAACGCATGTCACGAGATTCTTCTTGAGTTTTTGAGGTTGGAGTGCCTGTCACTAAGCCAGCCGGTGTTGCAACAGGGCTACATGACGATATTATATAACCATAACCAGATTAATGCAGCATCGGTGTGTATGTTTTAGCATGTGTGTGTGTAGCCCAGTTGGATACCACACTGCCTCAACAACAATAAAGTCCACAGGGTGAACACACACCGTAGTACTCTGAATAACAATTTTAATATGACAAAATATATACATACATATTGCTATGTTAAAAACACTGACACAGTTATTATGTAGGCCTAATCACGCATGCTTTGCTTTCTGTGCTTTCTGCTATGTGGAAGTTTACGTAGGTTTGTGTTTTCTTGGTTGCAGGAGGCATGTTGCGCTTATGTGCTGATGGTGACGGCGGTCTACTGGGTCTCCGAGGCGGTTCCTTTGGGAGCTGCCGCTCTGGTCCCGGCCTTCCTCTACCCGCTCTTTGGAGTGCTCAAGTCCAGCGAGGTGAGTCGGCCTACCTGTATGTCTTTTTAGGTGACTATCTGGTCGGCGGTTCACTTCTCAGAGGTTGAAATAATCTCCATATAAACTCTAAGAGAGCAAAAGAACCGAAAACTATGAAGCTGCGGTATAGTACTAACTAGTACTAGCTTGGACTAAGTGTCAGATAGCCAGTTCTTCACGCATTTTCTTTTCTTTACTTATTTTTCTTTCGGAACAATGTTCATTTTTCAAATTGGCTAGCAGTGCTAGCATACTCCATTTGAAAATTTGGCCCAGTTTCCTACATTAGAAACATTAGCTAATGCACATATTACCATCATTAGCTAATATACACATTAGCAACATTATCTAATGTACACATTTGCAACAACAAACAAACCCCTTCGTTTCACCACATTACCCCCGTACTCCAGCATCTCCACTGGCTCCCAGTCAAATCCAGGATTGACTTCAAGATTCTTCTCCACACCTTCAAGGCCATACATAACCTCGCCCCTCCTTATCTCTCTGATCTCCTCCACATTGTCACCCCCTCCCGCTCCCTCAGATCCTCCTCCTCTATCCACCTCTCTGTGCCCTCAGCCCGCCTCAGTACCATGGGGAGCAGAGCCTTCAGCTGCTCCCCAACTCTGGAACTCACTCCCACCGGACATCCGAAACATCGACTCTTTCCCTATCTTCAAATCCAGACTCAAAACCCACCTGTTCCAGAAAGCTTACTCCCCGTGACTGCACTGTTCCATTTTTTATTTATTTTTTTCTGCTCTGTCTTGTTTTGTGTCCTTGTGTTTTGTAAAGTGTCCTTGTGTGTCTTGAAAGGTGCTCATAAATTAAATGTATTCTTATTATTATTAACAGCTAATGTACATATTAGCAACATTAGCAAATATACACGTAAGCAACATTAGCTAATGTACGCATTAGCAACATTAGCCAATGTACACATTTGGAACAATGGCTAATGTCCTGTACATATTAGCTACATTAGCTAATATACGCATTAGCAACATTAGCTAATGTACATTGTAAGTTATTTTCTCTTATTGAGAAGACAAAGATAGGTCATTTATACCGTAGACACTTGGAGTTTGAAGTGACAAGGACTCTGCCTAAGTATTATAGTGTGTAATGCCTTGTGCCTCCTGAAGAGAATGCAGTGCGGGGAAACGGCAGCAGACATTTAGTTCTGACAGTGTGTTACAGTTCTGGTAGTAAAAGTCAGTTTATCAGAAAGAACGAGTGTCCTAAACTCCACTGAGTATTTGTGAATAATTTGGGACAACTTGCACGTTTCTCAGATGTATATAATATTCCATGTTTTACAATAAAGTGTAACTACTAGCACTATATGACTAGAATGACTGATACTCCTCTTTTACACCAATAACACAGTTTCCTCCACAATAAGCTCACCTTCCTCTTCTTCGCCGTTTCTTATTAGCATTACATAAAAAGTGAGCTGTGGACCTCATGTGACCAAATCGCATTGACAAACGGTGACAAAGCTGCCTTTTAACACCACGGTAAGCCGCTTGCCATGGTTCTCCATAACTATGCCAGCAGAGAGCTTTATGCAACATTTTCAGTCTATTACGGTACTCTCAGTTTCCCCTAAACTCCTCCGCTTTTCCATCGCGTGCTTGAGCGCCGCTAATCTTCGTCTGTTGCCACCCGCTGTGCGAGTCCACACACTGTAAGTGTTGGAACAGCAGCAATAAAAAAAAAAAATGTAGGCCCTTATTTTTCTCCTGAGATCAAACATAATGTTGAAACTGGACATGGTATCAAACTGAGCATCATTAACTAAAATGCTAGAAGCTGCAGAGGGTAGTGTGCATATTTTATGTGCATATTGCAGCAGTTATTATGAGCCCGTGTCTAACCGCCACACTTCACATTAGTCATCACGGAGAATTTTAATATTTTAATCCTTTCTTTTACTAATTCTTTTAAGCAGTTGGCAACCATGGTTCTGATTATAAAGCAGCTGCTAGTGCTATTCTGTTTTTTTAAATTTGGGTTTAAATGCATCGCAACAGTCCAGGAAGTTACTCTGCATACTCTCTAGATTTTCTTCCTTAAAGTTTCTCTATTTGGGATTATGCTTTCCTTAATTTGAGAGCTAACTGTGTAGAGAGACAAATATAGCATGCAGCAAAGGTCCCTATCTGCAATCGAACTATGATAATTCATAGTACATTAATGCCCATCTTAACCAGTAGTCCTTCCAGATGCGCCGTGTAGTTCTGTACCTGAGATAGGTACGCAGACATGACAGAGAACGATGCAGTTGTGTGTCAACCACTCCAGCTGGGGAACATGCAGCACATTTTAGGTGAGAGGTGAGGCGAAGCTGGCTTATACAATGCTGCAATGCCGTGAACCCTACGGGTGGGAAGTAGAGCTGATTAAGAAGAACAAATGGTAAACTGTAAGTGTTTATCCAAGCGAGGGAGGGAGGAGTGGGTGGAAGGAGGAAAAAGCAAGAAAAGGTCCCGTTTTCCTAGATGGAATTATGCGCCGTCATCAGTTTCATAAAGCCGTTTTGGTATTGTCTGTGTGTGTGTGTATTAAGGTGGCAGCAGAGTACTGTAAAGACACCACGCTGCTGCTGATGGGAGTCATCTGCCTGGCAGCCTCCATAGAGAAATGGAACCTGCACAAACGCATCGCTCTGCGGATGGTGATGATTGCAGGGGCAAAGCCTGGCATGTGAGCATCACACACACACAGACTTTCACACATTTATAGTAAGCTTTGAAAATGGGAAAATATATGGAACACTGGAAAACCTTGGTTACAAAGCTCTTCATACAGTGATAAACATACAGAAATACAGTATATACACTATATTCTGATCTCTTTCTCATCCAGGCTGGTGCTGGGCTTCATGTGCTGCACGGTGTTTCTGTCCATGTGGCTCAGCAACACGTCCACCACAGCCATGGTGATGCCCATAGCCGAGGCCGTCCTGCAGCAGTTAATCTGCACCGGCCTGGCCGACACCCACAACGACTCCGAA
Organism: Chelon labrosus; assembly: GCF_963514085.1. Classification (NCBI taxonomy): domain Eukaryota; kingdom Metazoa; phylum Chordata; class Actinopteri; order Mugiliformes; family Mugilidae; genus Chelon; species Chelon labrosus. The sequence continues at coordinate 5,073,481 of NC_140356.1, forward strand.
ACGGCGGAGGCCCCCGAGGATGATAGTGGTACGTCCGAATCTGTTGCTACAAGAGAAGGTCACGGAAGCCTGGGCATTAAACAGATGTTTATAGCAGCGCCAACACCAACCATTCACGTTGACAGCTATATACGGAGAATTCTCTTATTAACAGATTAACACTGAGAAAACGTTCTTTCGTTATACTGATTATGACTGTTGTTGTCTGCAGCTGTCTCGGGCAAAGAAGATAATTTGGACAAGAACCAGTTAGAGCTGCTCTATCGCAATAACAGGTATGTGTATGTCGTGTCTTACCCCCTCAGTTTTCCTCGTTGTCTTCTAATTAACAATTCCAAATATACAGTCCTTGTCACTTCAAATTCCTAAGTGTTGCCTGATGATCCAGACATTTTCTTGAACTAGGGAGTTCTACCGTGAGAACATGGTACCATACCTCAGACTAAAAGAACATGAATATGGATTTGCAAAAGGGCGGATTTGAATGTGACAATGCCATATTTTGCTTTGATCACTACAGTTAGACTGTATAAATGACCTGTTTTTGGTGAATGTTGTTCCTCTGTGTCTCCCATAAAAAGCCAAGTCACACATTTTGACCATAATTGTCTTTTCTTCTTCCAGCAACGACTGCACTAAACAGGGACCTTCTACACTAAGTGTGGTAAGATGTGTTTATTTTTTTGTGGGAGTGTGTGAAGTTGTTGGCATCACTGCAAAAAAAAAAAATTCATGCACCATTAGTGAAGAGTTCCTTTCTCTTGTTCTTGTTCTCAGGTACAGACCTCTGAGGTAAATGGTCTGGGTCTGCCTATCTCCATCCACAGAGGACACGGCAATGGACAACTGCCGCAGGTTCATAGCATGTTATTATCCAGGAGGTTAACAAGCTGTGAGGTTTCTGGAAACAGGAACGTTGGTGATTTGCATTATTTTCCTCTCTCTTTCACAGGTTGCGATTGAAATCCCAAATGTGAAGCGCATCAAAGCCAGGAGAGACTCCCAGTATCCCACCAAAAGGGACCACTTGATCTGTAAATGTCTCTCGCTCAGCATCACCTATGCAGCAACCATTGGTGGACTCATCACCATCACTGGCACATCAACCAACCTCATCTTTGCTGAGCAGTTCAACAAGTGCGTACACATGCACACACACTCATATGTATGCATGAGTTAACCCATAGCTGTACCTGACTCCTCCTAACTCAAGCTAGAGGCAGGCTGGTGATGCCTAGACAGACTGATAGCAACATGTGAAGGCACGTTGTTATAGCCTAAACGATGGATCTCACCCATGTACTGTTGTACTGAATAGATAAATTAGTTTAAAATAACCAAATGCACTCTTTGTGCAGACTGTATACATGGAGGCATTTTGTTTTTGACTTGCTTTTGGAGCCTGTCTCAAGTGGCCATTTGAGGTACTACATTTCCGCGCACATTTTTGAGCCAGGGGTTGTCACTTGTTCATAACATGCTTTAGCCGGAGTGTCCAGTGTAAACCATAGACTGAATAAAAATGGAAGGCAAATCAAGTAGAGCTCCCTCTGGTGGCTGGCTGCAGTATAGGTCATAAGCTCCACCCTCTCCATGCTTGTGGATGGGACTTGGGCCAAACTAAGACACAAAAGTACATGTCAAATTCAAGGATGGTTTCAGTCATTTTAGGCAGTTAATATAATACCGGTGAATGTTCAAGTGGACAGTTTCTGAAAAGTTTTGTTTTAGTTAGTTATTTTACACTATAGAAACAGGATGTGACATCATAATAACTACAAGTTTCTACGCCAACCGCTCCATGAAGCAGTCCTGTAGGACTGTGAGAATTGGAAAAAATAAATAAGTACAGTGTACAGTCCATAATTTCTTTCTAACTAGTGGAGGTAGAGCAGAGCACAGTATTAATCAAACGCAGAAGTGTGGGCGCGCCATGCATGGCTCCACTCTTGGACCGTACTGCACAGACTGTGGCTATAACATGGCGCTGCCCTTATCTCTTCGAAAACAGTGTCAGTTTGGCCAATGCAAGGAAGTGGGGACGCGTTCTCCGTATTTACACAGTCTATCATGGAGGCATTTTAACATGGAGAACTGTGGGGATTGACTCGCTTTTGGTGCTAGCCACAAGTGGCCATTTGAGGTACTGCACCCTGTTAGTCTTTTCAGCCAGAGGTTGTCGCATGTTCATAACGTACTTTAGTGTGTTGATACTGCACACTGTATCAACACACAACATGGCAATTATAAAGTTAGTGCGCAAAAATGCTTGAAATGAGGCGAAGAGGCTTGGAAGGTGGTTAAGCTGACACTTAATTAAGTTTAGCGAAACAGAAAAACGAGAAACTTGGCAACTTCTGGTCGTTATTTGATCTAAGCCACTGGTAAAGAAAGTGCTTCCTTGGATTTAAGGGGCCATACTCTGGATATCATACAGAATTACACCAAGAAAACTATGGAAGCAACAGTCTCAAAGCAACTTAACAAAATGTTCTGAATTAATTAGTTCAGGGCACATGCCATCTCAACTTGCAAGCATATTCACAGTTTGATTGATATTTTGGCTGCTGTGTTGGCTGGGCTGAAACGATTTGTGTTAGCTCAGTGCCCGGGGTCTGAGATCAAACTAATCAGCCTCTACAGTCCTGACAGAGCCGATTTCCTCCAGCCGCTGCTCTAAGGCAGAATGGCCTCCTTCATGTTGCAGCTTGTTGGACAAAGGTCAGGTTTTGGATTCTGAGTGTGCGGCACCAGTTGTAATCATAACAATGTGATATTACTGGGAACAATAATCAATCAGAGGGATTGGGAAAATCCCCAAAAATCTACATTTGAATTTTGAGTGAAATCACATACGTAATTTCTTGAACATCTTGAGCCTGAAGTCGCCTTCATAAGTGAAGGTAAACATGTTTGTGTGTGTGTCTGTTCAGGTCAGTCAGTCAAAATCTGCAGCAAGTCCATGCTGGAACAATAAGTCATGAACTAGACCTCACATGCTTTTGAAAAAAACACACTTGACAGCTGACTTTTGGCTGAGGTGAAAGATGAGCGTTAGGGCCTTAAATTACACTGTTAATTACACTGTTTTGGTCTTCAGTAATCTGTCTAATTTCATTCACTAGTTTGTAATTGTGTTGGTACAAGCTGGTGTTGGTATTTTGAGGAACTTTGGAAATTCTGGTGTTGAAAAGGAAGGTTCTTAAAAGATCTGGCGTTTAATTTTCTGTAGCAGCAGCCAACAAATTTGGATTTTGATAATAAGGATAAATTGTTGTAAACACCTTATTTACTTCTTAGCAAAATATCTAACCCAGTGCAATGGCAACTAATGGCAACAGGTGACTATTAATGTTGTGAACCATTGTATGTTGTTCATTTGAGGACTTTAGTTTAATCATAGACTGTATATAAATATGGACAACGTCTCCCCACTTCCTTGCATTGGCCAAGCTGACGCTGTTTTCCTGGGCCATCTTGCGACTTTGGAGCCAGAGTCTGCGCAGTAAGGTCTGAGAGTGGAGACAGACTCTCTTGCGTTTTTGCTTAATTAATACTGGGCTCTGCCCTACCTCCTAAAGCTAACTACTAACAAAATAACTAAAATGAAACTTATCCAAAAAAACTGACATGTGAACATGCATCAGCATCATATTAACTACCTAAAATGACAGGAACCATCCTTGAAAACAAAAAATTATTCAACATATATTTTAGTATTTTAGTTTGGCCCAAATCCCACCCACTAACATGGAGGGGGTGGAGCTTATGACCTATACTGCAGCCAGACACCAGGGGGAGCTCTACTTGCTTTGGCTTCACTTTCGAGGAGCTGTTCCGCCGCCCATCTTTATACAGTATATGAGTTTAATATGCTTTTGTACTGGTTAGCAGGAAATTACTCTTTTTTTATGGAAAGCAAAGTTTGTTAGGACTAAAATATCTCAGTAGCTTTTGAACTTGTCGCAATTCTTTCAGCATTCATTGACCCCACAGGGTAAACTCTTTTGAATTTGGCAACCCCCAGACGTTTTTATTATCTAGTGCAGAGGTCTTTAACCCTTTGGTGCTTCAGATGACCAATATAAATGAATGACTGGGAGACCTGGGCTTGTTTTCCTGCAACAAGATACAAACCTATCAAGGGGAGACACCCAACGTGTGTCCCTTACTGTATGTCCTGTTTATTTTACATTTAGTTTTCATGGCATTAATAGCAGAAAGACATAGACATTGTGAGGACATATTCACAAAATGGGTCACAGATCCATCAGAGCAGACAGCCGAGTTGTAATGAACTGACCCCTTACCTTTCACGAGCTTTGGCTACTTTGCTCATTAACAAATGTTAGCATGCTTACAAGGGAAATAAAAAGGAACTAGAAAGCAACTTTTCCTAAACTAAGCCCCTAATGTCTCTCTTTCTGTACGTTTCTCTTTCCAGTCGCTATCCAGAAGCAAAGGTGATCAACTTCGGCACGTGGTTCATCTTCAGCTTCCCCATCGCAATCATCATGCTGATCCTCACCTGGCTGTGGCTGCACTTCCTCTTCCTCGGCTGCAAGTGAGTGCGTCGCACAGACCTACCTGCTCTGCTAATGGTCACTGCAAGTTGTGATTACTCCTTGCCCACGTCTGCATCTTATCATTATGGACTCACGATAATCCGTCTGTCTGTACGTTTGCTCAGCCGCGGCGCCGTTAGGTGTCCTGTGGCTGCAGGTTGAAAAACTCAGGCGGAGTGTGTCAGGTCACCGTGTGGTTGATATTGTTGTTGTTGCCCATCTGTTTTCAGCTTCAGAGAGACGTGCTCGCTGAGTAAGAAACGCAAAACCAGGAGAGAGAGGCTGTCAGAGAAGAGGATCCATGAGGAATATGCCAAACTAGGGCCCATCAGGTGTGTGTGCTGTCTCTCACCAAGCTTTCTTAGCCATATATGACTGAAATTTTGTTGGACAATTCAGTTAAATCCTGTGGAGAATTTGAGACAATGTGATTGAAATGCACAGGTGTTGAAGTTGAAGTGTGTTTTAATTATTTTACATTTAATTATTTCCAGTTCCATACTACGGTTTTCAGCGGTGCATGAATAAATACATTTACAAGGCCTAATAAACATCTACATAGAATCCACATATACAGTATTGCGTGTTTCTTACTCACTCACCCAGACATGGTATTGTGTGATAGTCATGTTGTCACTAATGTAAGTGCTGCTTATCTGCTTGTGTGTGTGTTTCAGCTACCCTGAGGTTGTGACCGGTGTTTTCTTCATCTTGATGACTCTGCTGTGGTTCACCAGAGAGCCTGGCTTCGTGCCCGGCTGGACGTCTCTCTTTGAAAAGTAGGCGCTTGTAGTGCTGCAGTGCACAACCGCAAACGCTAAGACGTGTGGCTTTGCTGTTGGTGGTGCAGTTTGTCAACAACACGTACGCACCCTGTCACACGGGGAACACAAATTTAGCCCATAAGATAACTTTACATTAGACTTTGTGTACCATGGCAAATTAAAACCATTGTAGGTGTAAAACAAATACAGAGACGGGTGATATTCTGAGAACCGCATTGCTTCAGTTTGCAAAGTTGGACTGAGCTCATGACATATCAGAAATGCTGCCAGTTGCTGTGTAATGCTGTGTGTCTGCAAATTAGATTTATAAATAAGTACGTAGTCGCCATTGAAGCATCTAAAGATTGATGAATCAAGCAGATTCAAAAGAAAACAACACGCAGTACTAGTACAACACAATAGACAGAGACATCTATGGGCAATTCAAATGCGATGTGTGATGATCAGTGATGGTGATGAGGCATGAGGTTGATCCAGCCTTGTAAAGTGAAGTGAAAAAATATTTCTATCTTCTTTAATCTTGGTGGAGCTCTGCTTTCAAATTTCCAACTGAAGCTCCAGTGGGCTAATAGATGAGGTCTTGGCCTCCTAAGACAGGGATTGCAGGGTCCCATTTTCTCTGTTCCATTGCAGAGTGATGCAGCTGAAGCTGGCTGGGCCCATAACCCAGAAGTTGATGGATTGAAACCATCCTCTGCGAATCACATGGGTGAAATGTGGAGTAGTGGCTAGAGAAGCAGCGTACCTTATATGTCCATGGCTTTACCGTGCCTGGGCTACCCTATGTCCAGGCACCAGGTGCCCACTGTAGTGCGAATGAATGGATGGGATTCATTCACGCTGCAGTGAGCACATGTCCAGGCACCATGAGGGATCAATACATGGAAAAATTTGAATTGTATGACTTTGTAATCCTTGACAATATAAAAGTTTTAGCCAAAACCAAAAACACTGCAAAGTTTCCTCTCTCACTATTACCTCTCTCCCCTGAATAGAAGTAATTTAATAGGTTTACATTGTCTGTAACTGTGTGTACTTTCATCTGTCATCTTTCAGGAAGGGCTACAGGACCGATGCAACAGTGTCTGTCCTTCTGGGCTTCCTGCTCTTCCTCATCCCCGCCAGGCGACCCTTCTCTTCCTCCTCCTCCTCCTCCTCCTCCTCCAGCTGTGGAAACTCAGGTCAGGACTCATTCAGCTGCCAGTGTTCAACATGCCTTTATTACTTTTGGAGTATCTTGTCTCAGTTATTTTTATTAAACGTTAGGGTTCATTCAGTGAGACAGTAAAGGATTTACAGGTGCTATAACGTGTCGACTTTAAAAAAAGGAAAACGTTGGTTTTATCTAATAATCCCAAAGTTTGCGACAAAGCTACGTGCTCCACATCTTTTCAAGCTTGCTTCAAGGTCTCCTTGTTTTCATCCGCAGCCTGGGCAGGTTGATTTATTGCCTGTGTGCTCCAGGTTCACTGGGTCACAGGAACCTCTGCTTTAAGAGAAAATCAGTTTACCACAGTTGTGCAGTGTTTTTGAAAAACATACTTGGAAACTGACATTTCACGCTGCTCAACACAAGATGTTCTCGAGCTGACCCGTATTAGTACACTAACTTAAAAGACGCACAGATGTGGTTCAGGCATGCAAACAGTCTCTTCGCAGTTTATGATGTTTGGGCAAAATAATCAGGACAAAAGTACGTTCATTTAGTGATTTTGTAAAGTATTATGTGACACAATTGTCTGTATTTGATCCTTTAACGTGTTTTTTAAGATATTTCCTGAACAAAAAAACAAAATTGCTGTGAATTTAGTATTAATTAAACAGAATTTAGTGTGTTCTTGTGTAATTAATCCATAACTGCTTGTATTTTCACTATAGTTAGCGCTAAACTGGATGAACTTTCCTTAGAACTTGTTTGAATATGATGAACTTTAACTTGAACTGTATCCACAGAAATGTGACGCTATTAGATTAGATTACCGCCCAGCTGTTGCTGTGATATTGACATTTTTTTCTGTGTTTTTGAACCATTAGATGACGATGCAGAGCCTGACCCGCTTGCTCCCATGATCACCTGGAAGGACTTCCAGAGACTGATGCCGTGGGAGATCGTCATCCTGGTGGGAGGAGGCTACGCCCTGGCAGCTGGCTGCAAGGTACTGCGCACGTGTGTCCTTGTGTTACTGTTCTACACCAAATATCCATGTCCTTGTCATACTGCACAAGGGTCAGGAACTGTTCGCAACCGTTGTTCAGAGACTTACATTTGCATTTTATGTCTGTGCAGGTGTCGGGCCTGTCGGTGTGGATTGGCAGACAGCTGGAGCCCATGAGTGGTCTTCCTCCCTGGGCCGTCACCCTGCTTGCATGCCTGCTGGTGTCAGCGGTCACGGAGTTCGCCTCCAACCCGGCAACTCTCACCGTCTTCCTGCCCATCTTGTCAGCGCTGGTACAACACACACTCCTTCACACACTTTCAAAAACCTGGTCCTCATTATTGTAAACCTCAGAGTGGTAAATATTGTGAGCACAGCCAAAATGTGTACACAAAGTTTTTCATTGGTGTGGCCTGTTGGTGGCGCCTTTTCATCTGCCTGTAATTTGAAAGACACAGACGAGTAGAAAAAAAACGACAGACAAACTCATAGAGAAGACATTATTATATAGCTGTGTATACAAATTACATAAATGTGCCATCGGATCGGATATACTTTAGTTTTTAATATGGTAACTACATCTGCTGCGTATCACAAACACAGATCAACTGTTTGAGTGTAAAGAAAGTTAGACATCTCAAGGGGTTAATCGCCCACTGGTCACTCCTCTAAGGGTAGGAGCCCCCGTCGTACAGCAGAGTGAGCCTGAAAGATTACCCCTGTCCTGGAACGCAGGTCACCGTCACCACACAGGAGAACATTGACATGATCCATGACTTTATCTTGACAGTCCAATAACACAAAACTGACCTCTAATAGGATCCATATGATCCATGGCCGCTGGACTAAGTGTGTAAAGTGTGAAGGGTAGTGTGCTGAATATAAATGCGCTAGGTTTACTAAAAATCCTTCTATTCTTGGCCACAAACTAATCAAGCACCCCTGGTGTTATCCACAAGTAGACTTCATTTATGCCAAGTGGTATAAAAACTGCCTGTACACACGCAACAACACAATCAGTTCAAAGGCTTATGCAAGCGGTGGTCCTTGTGCTCTAACCCATGACAATATACAGTCTAAAACACTACGCTAATGTCGACTGCAACATCACACAAGTCAATTACCCGATGAAGAAGTAAAACTGGAAAAACAAAAGAGTAAAACTCTTATTCTTGCTATGTGACTTTAGGGAATAGATTGGCTTCTTTGGAAACACGCTCATTCACTTTCTTGCTGTGATTTAGAGGGGATGATTAATACCATTCTCCCGGTTGTCTACAGAAGCTGTTAGCCTAGCTTAGCACAAAGACTGAGAACAAGGGCAAATGGCTAAGTGGCTTCCCTCAAGGGGAACAGGGTGAAAGGGGAAACATTTAAAAATGACAATGACTTGTAGCTGGTTTCCTGATGATGACAATAATTCTTGTCATTTTTAACACTTCCATCTTGGATTAAACAAAGCAAAAGCATATTGTTCGTTAAGTTTAGAGTTGGTTTAGGTTGTGAACTTCGGGCGCAACCACGGTAGCTGTTTCTCCACATGTTCGGTGCTAAGCTAAGTTAGCTGAGCGCTCCAGCTTCACGTCACAAAGACACAAGAGTGATATCTAACAACTTCCTGCCACTGAGAAGGTGAATACATGCATTTCCCAAAACGTTGGAGAACCAATTCCAACTTGTCCCGTCCTTTGGAGCCGTAAGCCTCTAAGCTCATCGATAGACCCTTTTAACAGCAGCCATTCTGACATGTCAAAGCTGCATAAAGATACAGACATAGGTGATAGCTTTACTTACGGCCTCGTTCCATTTAGGTGGTAGAGGGCTCTTGTATTGTGGATGCAGACTCACTGGAATAGTGGAGACACAATGGCTGCTTCCTTTCACTGATGTTTTTCTGATTGCTAAACATGCAACAGGGAGTCGAGGGAGAGAAGGAGACACGGCACAAAGAGTGGAGATAGTTCTAGTTCTAATCACGATCTGTTGAATATGTTTTTTTGGAAACCTGACCTCTCTCCTCTCCCTCTTTCCATCCCTCCTCTCCGCCTTCCCTTTGTCTCTTTTCCCTTAATTTCTCTCTCTCTTCCCCCTCTCCGTGCTCCTTCACCCCGCGCTCCCCTATCCAGTCAGAGACTCTGCTCATCAACCCCCTCCACACTTTGATCCCGTCCACCATGTGCGTGTCATTCGGGGTCATGCTTCCAGTGGGGAACCCCCCCAACGCCATCGTCTTTAGTTACGGCCACGTGCAGATCAGCGACATGGTACGGCACACACACACACACACACACGTGCACACTCACACAAGCTCTTTCCGCACCTGCAGCATCAAAAGGCTGGAGGGCACAGCGTGTCAGATTTTCATTAACACTTTGCAAACCCAACTGATCCCCGCTGGTATTTATTTTTCTGGCCACACGAGTTTAGCTCTTCATTTATTCGTGCATCCATTGATTTTTCTTTCCCCTCTTTACCTCCAGGTGAAAGCAGGTTTCGGGGTGAACCTGATCGGTGTGGCGGTGGTCATGTTGGCCATCACCACCTGGGGAGTCCCCCTCTTCAATCTGACTGAGTTCCCAGCCTGGGCAGTGGCCAGGAACATCACCGGGAGCTTATAACCACCGATGGGCCGGGACCAGCGGTGAGAAGAGGGATGAATTGCCGACAGACGGAAGGAGAGAAAGTGTCTGTGTTGAGAGACAATAAAGAAAAAAAAACGGCCATGTGGTGTGCCAAGAGGAGAGTCTTTTGCAGAATCAGACTGAATAAACTGGCTTTAAAGGAGGAAGATGGACGGTGCCAAGGTGGAGAAGGAGCGGAGGAAGAACTGTAAACCTGTTTAGATATAAGATTTTATTTGTATTGGCCTTATGGGGTTGTCACAAGGAATGTCAAATTGTCAAAGAGGACATTGGGGGAACTCTGAACTCCATCATTTATTATTATTATTATTATTATTTTTTAAATCTCTGTGAATGTTTGACGGAGATTATGTTTTCATCAAATCATTAAAAACCACAAACCTATTTGTGGTGATCGAGAACTGACATGTTTTTTTTTTTTTTTTTTTGATTTAGGACAGAAACAATGATAAGTATACCTGTAAGACCTTTTCAGAGCCTTGTTGTGTCTGTGGAGCAGTTGACGTTTAGGTAGAAATAAGCCATGTGAGGTATATGTGCATTCTTGCTGAACTTAACTTCTGCTGCACTTACGTGTATTTTAAGTGTATTGCTCTATAACCACACTACACACATTTTCAACATGGTGGGCTTATAAAGTTGGAGCTTTGTCTTCATCCAAAAAAAAAAAAGAAAAGCAAAAACAAAGTGGGTTTTCTTGAAGACGTTTCACCCCTCACCCAAGCTGCTTCTTCAGTTCTAGGTGACTGGTGTTTTTATTATCGCATGTAACAAATTCACACTTTTAAGGTCAGTTAACAACCGAATACTCGCCTGCAATTAGCGGATGTTGTTCAGATTAACCTGCATTGAGTCTTGTCTGTTCCCAGTGATCGGCACAAACTATTGATGGCCAGAAACTGGACAGACTAAAGGCAGGAGTAGGGGTTATATACCTGCGTGGGTTCTCTCCGGGTACTCCGGCTTCCTCCCACTGTCCAAAGATGTGCTCTTTAGGTTAATTGGTGATTCTAAAGTGGTTGTAGGTGTGACTGGTTGTCTGTCTCTCTGTGTTAGCCCTGCGAAGGACTGGCGACCTGTCCAGGGTGTACCCTGCCTCTTGTCCAGTGACAGTTGGGATAGGATCCAGCCCCCCCGCGACCCTCCAGATTACAAGCAGTTACAGAAAATGAATGTATGAATGAATGTTAAAATTGTAACATGTACAACTGACATTCAGTGAGTGGTGAAACGTCTTCTCATTTTGGATGACTGAGAGTCTCCAAAGACAGTTTTGTCTGCAGTTACACCGCTCAGTGTAAAAGAAAGCAAGAGGCTGCTGTTAAAGCAAGAGGCGTCTGATGTGGCTGCTGCTGATTTACTGTACTGTAGTGTTTCTCACATGCACTCCTTATGTCTGAGTTTAAAGGCCTTCATTTGTTTCTACAGAGAGAGAGAAAATCCTATACGTCCGTCTTTAGCTGCTAGTGGCATATTAGAAATCTACTTAAACTCCAGTGTCTTTACCAAAGTTTCTGAAATTGATTTTGTGCCCTACTATGCTGTGAACCTTCTGATTCCCAAATGCAGTGCCTTCCTTGCCACGTCGGTGCCTGTCATGCTACATTTTTTAGCATGGCTCAGAGCCCTCACCCTGTCAGTGTTAGTGCCTCACCGTGATCTCAGAGCAGTGCAGGGCCTCGACTCTCTACCTTCTTTCTGATCTGAAATCACGTAAAGCAAAAAAAAATTTAAAATGCATGTGCTTTTTGATATTGTTGCAATATAAAATATTCCAGATGTACTGTATTTACTAATCATACCATCATGTATTTTACGCTAAACAGATTCCCAAGCCTTTGTTTTAGAGGTTGGAAGGCTTGTATTTCCATTATTAGTGCTTTTATTTGTCATATTAAATGCATTTTAAAAATTAGAAGTTAAAAAAGGTTCCTTAGTTATGGGAGTAAGGTCATATTTTTTTAAGCGTAAGTCTGCAGGTCACAATTAAAAAAAAAAAAAAAAATAAAGTTTTCTGAAATTTTGCACTTTGGCATGTGAAGCAACAGGACGAACATGTTAAGTGTCCGGAGGTGTGGCTGTTCTGGCACACAGAGTGAAAGGCGGATGTGAGAGGCTACAGGGTCCCTCCAATTCCTGAGGTGTTTTTGAACGCAACACCCAAAGCGGAGGAGAGAGCTGTTGAGTGAGCACAGGGTTCAGTAGTTTGTTCAATCAACTGTCAAATCACAATAATTTCAAAATGCCTGGTGGTGAAAAAGGTTTGCACAAAACACGCATGGTACTGTGCAGAAATGTAAAACACGTGCCTTTATTTTTACACAAATTTTAAATGTAATTTGTGTTATTTTTATATATATATATATCACGACTACAGTATAGTTATATACCTTTGTGTAAGCTGAATCAGAAGCTGTAATGTTTGTAATTTATTCACTTCTACTGAGGATTTCATACATCTCAATGGTGTTGCAGCAGTGACCTTTGACCCAGGGGCCACACTCCTCTGTAAATACGGACACGTTTGTAATATAAATATACTGTGCCTTTGCCTGTTACGAATGAGCTGTACCATTTATAAATTATGAGTTTCACCTTGGTGGTGCGTTCATGTCCAGCTACGAACTAGAGTTAGGGAGACACAGTATTACACAATAAAAACAACTAAAGCCTCTCAGTTGATTTTATTTATTCACAAACCACACGTGACGGTCACACTCAGATTTAGGATCTGTCCTGGAATTAAAGGCTAGATCAGTAGAGTTTAATTCGAATCTCATGCCCCAACCCATGAAGGAGTACATGATTCTAGGTTTCACTAACAGACAAGTTAAGAAGTTAAGTTGATTAAAGCTGGATCCTTTGTTTTAAAAACGTGGCGGAACAGCTGAATAGGATAACATGAGAAGACGCCGCTTCACAATATGTCTGAGGATGTAGGATGAGAACATTTTCAAACAGGCCCTCTGTGCTGCCATTTGGATTTCGTCAAGCAGCGTTTGTCTGTACAAATAAATAACGATAAAGGTGAAGTAATATGTACTCTGTCCACAACACAGCAGAGCACCTCCCGCTCCAGGTCCAGGTCCAGGTCCTGCAGCTCTGCCCCAGGTTTGGAGAACAGTCAGTCAGTCTGCTGCTTTTGATCATCTCCTGTCGGGTGATGGTTACGATGCCTCCTGGGGGCCTTTTGCAGGTGTGAACCCCTCTGACTGCATCTTTTCCTTGTATTTTAAGAAGTCTCTCCTCTTGGTGAAATACTTCACCTGCCGGGGAAGATCAACAAGAGACTGAAGAACAGTCCTGCAGTATTTTCAGCTGTATTTTTTTCTAGATACTGTATCTGACAGAACATGCAAAGATTTTGATGACTTCCTGCAGCATTTACTACTCCTTTCCGACACCACAGTCAAAAGAGATCTCTAATTTAAATCGTGGTATAAAAGATGGGATACTTTACCCACTGATTTGGACATTTTGACTCAAACTCGCTCTGGAACATCTGGCAGGACGCAACCTTGTCATCGCTGTCATCTAAGCATTTCCAGAGAGCGTCCCTGGCATCCCAGCAGGCCTTTCTTTCTGATGAGTTTGGAGCTGTCATAGCTGCTCGATTCTGGGAGGGACTTCATGAAGAGGAGAGATCATTTAAGTAACTGCAGTAGATAATGCTATATAATATGCAGAGAAACATTTATATCAATCAACAATCTGGCACTGTATAGAGAAACCCACTATACTGTTCTATGCACTATACTATACTATATAGTCAATAATTTATGCCATATTAGTTACCCTAGGGTTTGTAGTTGCACACTAGCTATACTCTGTCCTCATATTATTTCCATCAGGTTGAACTACTTTCTGTAAGTTTATACAGAAAATAGCACCTCAAAAAGCAATATCTTGGCACCGCCAACTAGCTTTCAAATAGCTCTCAACTATCACTCTACCTACCAGAACAGGTAAGACAACACTGGCTGTCAATTAGAGATAGTTTGTATTAAACTTTCACTCACTGAACGTTAGAAACCTCCCAGAGGACTTCTTTGTTCCAGCGGTCGCTTCTGTTTGCTGCTGTCACTCCATGAAAAAATTCCCCAATCCCCAAAATGCGTAACTATCAAAGCTTCAAATAAAAGTATTTTGTAACGCGCTTATTGCGCTGAGCAAAGTGAAGGACGAGCACCGGAAGAACACTTCCTTGTGTCGCTCGGTGATGACGTAAGCGCGCGATTGACCAAACGCACCAGGTGATGGCGTAGTTGGAAAACAAAACAAGCGCGAAGGAGAGGCGTTTGAAATATTTAAGCTTACTTGGGAATAAAAAATAGCTACAAATCCAACGAAGCTGTAATAATAATAACAATAATTAGTAATATTGACGATTAATCAAGTGTTTTTGAAAATGTCGTCTCTTGTCATTTGTTCTCGGCCAGAAATGACGGTGAAGAAGCAACAGGTGAGTGATTCATTAGCTAATGTACCACCTTTCTCTAGCTTAATAGCTCTCATTTTCCATTAAATTTAGCCTGGCCTTGCTGCATGTCAAGGTTGTTCACTATGCGGTGATTTAGCTGTAACAATGCAGCGCTTATTGTGGTATTTTTCTGAGGTTAAATGTGTTTTTTCTGTAGGGCTAAGACAATCTCCAGAGTTGCAAACAGTGGGCAAGGCTGTAGCAAACATAGACCAGAAAAATCCGAAAACACATTTATTTGCACAAAACAAACTTATACTTTGTTCCCCTCTAAACCCACAAAACATACTTTAAAAAAGACATTTAAAGACAATGAAATTAAGATTTTCCAACTTATTTCAGACCACTAAATTAAGTGAGTGTCCTCTTGTTAAGATTTGAGTATAACGTGAAACAATGGGTTCGTTTTAGTATACGTTTTTGTAAAAACAAACAACAGCAAAAAACAAAACAACGGCAATATATATTCTTAATTTGAAATCGATTTCAACTTCCTCTGATTTTACTGCCATGTTAACTTTAAGCTAACGTTCCCAACATTAATGTATTAATTCATTCAAATCAAGCTGAGAACCTGGAACTCACAACACATCAAGGCTCAAAGTACAATTATGCTTTTGTGTGTATATGCTCACTTTCTAGATCATTATGTACGCTAGTGAAAATGAATGCATTCTAATGTGACTGTCCTGCACTAAATTGTAGCTTCGTGAAGGTTCATGAAGGTGATTGTATCCAGCATTAGTTTCAAATAACCGAGAGAGCTGTTGATTCATCCTTGTTTTCATTTTGGAGGCTGTGGTTTGTAGTACTATTGAACTGTATTGTTATACGCAGGCACATGTCTCTATCTGACAACCCCATTTCAGCCTAAATAACAGAAACACATTTGTGTTTGATTAAATCCACTTTAACAGCACCAAAAACTACATCCTCCACAGTGATTGTATGACTAAATTACCACCTTTCTGATGCTGACACGCACATAAACTGAACATCATAACAGTCATGAAGCTAAGATTTAATGCAGGACTGTTATATTAGAATATATACATTTTCCCTAGTGTACCTAATGAACTGGCAAGTGAATGCCTTGGCACTGAGTACTGGCTAGATGAAAGTGTGTGTTGTTGATTAACTCTCTCTCTGTTTTTCTCCCTCCTTCAGCCACAGCGACGGAGAATAGCCCAACTGGTTGCCATGGCGCCCAGCAGCAATCTGTCTCAGATTTGTGTGCGGACTGAAGGGAATAAAAAGCACAAGCACCCTGATGCAGTGGTTGAGGTGCCCGGCCTCTTCTTAGGAAAAGTAAGTGTTTGTTACCCTGTGCGTGAGCGCGAGTGTGACTGGAGAGTCTCTCTTTGGCTCCTTTAGAGACCGAACTTCATTCAGTATTTATGTCACACACCGTTTACTGACCTAACTTCAAGTTTGTTTCCTCCGCTGTCAATGAGTCTTTTCATTTTGGCCTGCTCCAATGAGGAGATTCAAGACAAATGTTTACAGCAGAAGTGCAACACTGTTTCTTAAATAAGAACTTTAATATATTCGAGGAAGGGTAAAGGCTGCAGTTTCACCCCCACAGTAGGAAGAGTTAGTTAATCATGCTTTATTTTCTGTTGTTGGACATACAGAATACATTTAGGGCTTCCACCAAACCACAGCCCAGCTATGCTGTACTCTTATCTATCAGGACAAGCAATATTATCACTGTTTCATTTTGAAACTCAACCTAAAATAATAAAAAGGAGGCTGTTTTGATATGACTGGAATTGAATTTGCCATGAAGTCTAAACACACGATATATGAGAGAATATGAGAGGAGGGGTGCTTGTCGGCTTATGTAGCTGATGCGCAAATGTAGTTCAGCTTAAAAAATGCATTAAGCTCTGTGGCAAGTGGCGGAGTTTCGGAGTTGTGTTGTAAATCTCTCGGAAGCAAACGAGCCTCTGCCCAATTCCTGTGTTATGTGCCACTCGAATTTGCATCCTCGTTTATTGTTACTGTAAACACAGAGTGAGTGAGACAAAAACGTGTCACAGGATCACACGCACTGTTTGAGTCTGATGTCTGACAGAAACACCACTGCAGGAATAAATGAGCAACTAAACTGAAAAAAGTGTTTACAGTTTCACTCCACTCTATCTCACACACATGTTCGGGATGCTGTGTTAACAGCTAAACCACATGCACACTGATCTTTGAATTCCAATTGAAGTCCACTCTCCTCTCCATTTTTAGAATTGTTAGTGAAGGATTCGCATGTGACCAGAAAAGATAAGGATATCGATGGCTTGTACTTGTCATATGCCATTCACTGTGTTCCCTGTTTTCAGCTTCCATTCATGAGTATCAATGTTTATTCTACTAGCTGAATGCCATGGCTTCATTTGAAAGTGTGGCGGTTTTTATTCATGTTGGTATCTATTCATCATACAGCTTTGCAATCTCAAGCTTAATCGTAGTTGTTGTGTGAAGGAGGCTTTCAGATACGATGGGATATATTTCCAACCAGTCGCTCTTAAAGTTATTTTCTCTTTCTTTTTCATAGCCTTGTTTTAATGTTTTTTAAAGCAAACTAGTGAGGTGGTTGATCCTCGGTGTCCTCATGAAGCTATTAAAAGCACTAAAGCAATTCCTCTTCCTCCCACTGCAGCAGCCACCTAAGATGGCATCTGATTATTTGTGGAGAGGACTCGAAATGTGATGAGGGCCAGTTAGATTCTCACTGTGAAGAATTATCCATTCACAGTTGTCACGACTTATGTCGCTAATGGAGAGAAAAATAGTGAGAGTTATGCTTTTTCCCGTTCTCTTTTCCCTTGTTTGAGTACCTGTCCCACTGTAGTGGAGCTGAAGGACACAAGTGTCACCTGTCAGTCCCCGTCAGATCAGGTAGGATGTCAAGAGAATGACAGGATCTGACACAAGACAGTTTAAAGTCAGATACAGTTGCAAAGGGATTATTGGACACAGTGACCAAGTGACTATATTTATCAGACTGCCTTCCATCTCTTTTTTTTTTTTTATATCGTGTAGGAATGAAATACATCTTGCCATTTCCCCCAGCTGTATATCGTCTCATTGGATATAACTTAAGTCCTTTATATGCCTCTGTGCTGGCGATAGCTGTGACTGGAGGTGAATGATTCTGAGTTGTTCATACTCTCAATAGAATTTCTTCAAATTTGGCACAATGCCTGGGCTGATGACAGTTTGGTGTTCAAAGGTCAAACTCACTGTGACTGTGATTGTTTTTGGCCATAAATCAACTCCTGAATGCAACATGCCAGAAATTAATCAGAAAACTCGACTATGGTGTCACCTCACGTCACCGGCGTCAAACAGTTGCACTTGAACACATTGCAAAGTCTACAGGAAATGGCCTGCTAACACAATTAGCACAATTTGCGCTTGTGTGAAAGGAAATAACTTTTCTAGGAAACCAGAAGAGCTACTATTACCTGGGAGGATAAGAAGCTACAGACTGCTGAATAGAGCTGCTTTTTCCTGAATCATGCTGATTAGTTGGTTTACATTTTAATAATTCTAGATGATGATGTTGTTTTTAAAATATTTGTATATTTGAAAGTTCAGATTAGATAAAAATGTAAAATAGTAAAAGGCTTCTGAGTACCCTTTTAACTCATTTTCTCTTCGTGTGCATTAGTTCTCTAAGCTAAACAGCTAGTCACCATTCAACATGCTGAATCATCCCGGCAACTGAGGTCTGACAAGTGCCAACGGTGGGGGGGGGCACACCAGAAAAACTAGGGCTGCAGAGCCTCATGGAAAATGACCTGCCGTCAGCGTGATGTGTCATGGCCCAAAAGGGAATTTCTTCAAATCTGGAAGAAATGTTTAGTTTGACTCAGGGATGTACTCATTAGGCTTTCTTAGTCAACGGTTAAGGTCAGTTTGAAATCATAAAACGTGTTTTTGACCACAGTTCCAGAAGTCACGGGCTGATAGGTGGTTTAGACTTCTGTGTCAATTTAACGCCGTAGCTATGTCGACGGTGCAGACCATACACAGACCCTACACAGACCCTAACGCCGTAACTGACGTGCACCTCCCCAGAAATATAACTACTCGCCGCGGTGATGTAGACTGCAAGAGCTGTGATTGGTCCACTTGCTAGGAGCATGTTTCCGCTTTATTATTTCTGGCTGCTTCTCCATTTCCGCAATTTTCAAATTGATGGTTTTGGATCAATACAGATAGAACACATGGAGGAAAGGTTAACTGAGGAGATATGGAGATACAAACATTTGTATGACTCGTCTTCGGCGAACGTTTCAGTGGCCATTGTTGAAGCGAGCCAAACTGATGAGGGCACAAGTATAAATGGCTCACACCGGTGTTGGTTACGTATGTAGATTACAGCGTCTATGTGCCGCAGTACCCTAAAAGAGGGTTAAGTTACGACATAATTTGATGACATTTTATATCTATAACATCAAATATCAACTGCACTGTGATATTTTTACAGGTAACAATCAACCACAAGCAGAGCATATTATTAGATTGTATTATTAAAGCATATTTATTAAAGTGATCACATATGCATATTGTATATTCTGAATCTGGACAGATGTGTATGTAAACTGCAGCCTGCCTTTTCAATGGAGGCATATAACAACAAGACTGTAATTCTTTTTTTGTGGTCACATCTGACATTGTGCAGTTTACCAGTGGTTAATAATGTGAATGCCCTGATGAAACTTTCTTCACCCTGGAGCACTTGTAGTAAATGGGTCAAAAGATACTAAAAAAACAGCCTATCCTTATTATACAGAGATTAACTCCCCCTATTTTTCTATTCCTCTCTATCTCATCGAGTCCCTCTGACTTACTTTATTACCTGGTGACTCAGAGAACCTGCCATCTTTCATTTGATCCATTGGAGAAAGGTTAATGAGAGGATCACGTTAATGTGAACGAGTGATTTCAGTGTTCTACACGTCGAGATTTGTGTTCTCTCATTCCATTTATCACCAGGTGCAAGACGGCGTCACGGCGTACAGTATTTATGAGCGTTAGATGGCATCTTTATCCCCAGCGACAAATTAGAAGCTGATAATTAGAGAAATCGTAGTTAGGTGTGAATAATGTAGCGGTGTAATTGGCGGTAGTCCTTATTCCTCCCGTGACGAGTGGAGAGAGTGTCTCAGGTGTGAGATGAATCACGTGGCTGGTGGGAGCGTTAGTGAGGCAGGAAGGTAAATGTCAGATCACAGTCAGACACACAGTAAAAAGGGCAAAAACACACTTCAAGACACACAAACTACTGTTTCAATCTTTGAAAGGATGGAATGTATTCCCTAGACTAACATAAAACCAAGCCTTAGTAAGTTTTAACCCTCAGAAAGTGAAGGGGCTTAGAATCTCCCAGATACACTCCCTTGCCAGTTCATTAGGTACACTAATGAAAATAAATACATCCTAATATCAGTACTAACTTATCCTCCCTCCATGACTGTTCTAATATTCAAGATAAGTTGAGATAACAGCAATGTGTCGGTACAACACAATACAATTTAAAACAAAGATGAACACCATAGTCTTCATGGAGATTTAGTGCAGGACTATATTAGAATGCATTTGTTGTCATGCTTGTAGCTATTGAGTTGTCAGGTAAGTGTGCATGCATACAGGTAGGTATCTGTTAGTGTTTTCTGAAGTCGGTTGATGCCAGTGATAAATGACAGCTACGACATTACTCTCTTAAAACAAGAATTTATTGATTATTAAATGGAGCAGATTGTCCTTAATGGATCTTGTATTTTTTATCTCTTGCTCCCTTGTCAGCCTGTTATTGCAGATTCTTAACTGAACTAAACTTATAATACTAATTTTAAACTTAATAGCATATACTAAAGTGGAGGAGCCGTGATAAGTAATATTGGTTATTGTGCAGAGCAATGTTTCAAGCAGGTCTTGAGGACGCATCAGTGAGCATATGCACTAATGATCAACATTATTCATCCACTTCACATGTTCAGGACGCACACATGTAGCTGCGTTGCTCCATAGCAGGCATCGACCGCTAATGGCGTCCACCTCTCTCTCTCCATCACACACACACACACACACACAGCCATCGACCAGTATTTGTCAACCCAGTGGTGTCCAGGATACTGACCTCCAGTTGCCTCGGCTGGACGTCAATACCACTGTCAACTCGGAAACGGCATCCACTGTCATGGCAACAGGGGTTCAGGCACGTAACACGCGCACATGCACACAAATACTTTTAGGATGAAATTATTTGAAAGAAAACGCCTCCTTCTTTTGAGCAACTTATTAAGTGCTCTGTATTGTTTTTGACAAGGTTAGATTCTTATGTTGACTCTATTTTTTCTCTTTTATTTCAGTTTAAATTTAAATACGTATCTCAGTTTGAAACATTAAATTTGTTGTTTGTGGTCCCTAGAGAAGAAACCTGGAGTATAAAATTCTCTTTCCAAGCCTGACACTGAATTTTTGGACTCTCTATGACCTTTTGTCAAAGTGTATGTACGTGTATAATCTCAGATTATCAGACTAGCAAACTGTCTACAGCAACCAGCGTAACAAAAACTGAAGCTATGGTGTGCATCTTTACCTGACACTTCATTATAACCAAATCAGAAGATATTCAGAGGCCACATGCTTCACCGCGGGTCACCTGAATGAGCTTGTGTTAATTTATTGACCTTGTTCCACTTGTGCTATGAATGTACAGTGCAAGAGAGGAAAGAGTGCAAACCCGTAATCCATAATCCATAGCTGCCCGTGTGCTCTGAAAACAGAATCAGCTTTCCGCAGCAACAGCATCTGAAAAAGCTCAGGATATCTTTTAGGAGGCAGCAGCACGATGTGGTCGTTCGGCTTGTACCATTCCACCTGTCAGAGCAGAGCATGCATGTTACAGAAAGAGGATTTGTTTTAGTTTTCCTTCTTTTTACACTCATGTTGCGCATGAAAGTGTGTTTGTCTCTGTGTGTTTCTCAGCAAGAGCATTTTTTTTCGAGCAGCTTTTATGTTTTCATCCTGTACTCTACTCTACTCTCTCTATTTTTGTCTGTAATTACATTGACCGATGCTACCATCAACACGTTATTCCACAAGATGCACTCGCTTTCTCTCACAAATGCACATGTGGGCTTATGTCCCGGAAGCACGGAGGCAGAGACGATATTGTAACAAGCATCCGTAAAAATGTTGGTCCAACAAGTGAGACTAGGCTCCCGTCTGAATTAAAAGGGATTATCTCACTTAATTTATGCTAATTAATGCACACAGAGCAACGAGAGCTGCGTGTTATTGTGTGACTCAAGCCTGTCTCACACACACACACACACAAACATGCGCAAGCTCGCGCAACTGTGTGCTGTTGCGCCATTGAAGCCTGTTGCTTGTGGAACTACGCTCATTCTTTTTCACAAGGCACACACACACAGACACACATTATCCTAGAGTCCAACCACTGCCAAATCTCACCAAACACACACACTGATTCCTCTGTGGGACTGTTCTGGCTTGGCTGGATCCACATTCTTAGGTTGTTGTGTGATGCAGCTTTGGTTCAGCAAACCAAAGCCTTTTATATAAAAACTACAAACACATATTATGCTACTTCCTTCCTGTTTTCTTTTTTTATATATAAAGCTTATTATAGTTACTTAAAAGAAAGTTTTTGCTCGGCATGACATAACCTAACCATGCTTTTTGTTTATTCTTTATAATGCCTTCGCTGTTTCATATAGGGACTATTTACACGGATCAGCCATCACATTGCGATAACCTCCCATTTTGCCGCCACAAGACCTCTGAAGGTGTGCTGTGCTGTCAGGTGCCAAGACTTTAGCAGCAGATCCTTCAAGTCCTGCAAGTTGCCAGGTGGAGCGCCCATGGACCTGACGTTTTTTGTCCAGTGATCCCACGGATGCTTGATTGGACTGAGATCTGGGGAATTTGGAGGCCAAGTCAACACCTTGAACATGTTGTGTTTCTCAAATCCTTCTGAACCATTTTTGCTTTGTGGCAGGATACATTATCCTGCTGAAAGAGGCTACTGCCATCCAGGAAAACTGTTCCCATGGGTGTACATGGTCTGCAGCAACGATTAGGTAGGTGGTACGTTCCAAAGTAACATTCACATGAATGGCAGGAGCCAAGTTCTCCCAGCAGAACAAAGCGTCACACTGTCTCAGTCGGCTTGCCTTGTTCCTGGTGCCATTTGTTCACCAGGTAAGCAATGCTCACACATCCAGCCAGGCCCCCTTCTTCTGTTTCTCCATCGTCCAATTTTGATACTTCAATGCCCATTGTTGATGCTTTCAGCAGTAGACACAGGTCAGCATGGGCACCATTACTTGTCTTTGTCTACATAGCCCCATACAAAACAAACTGTGATGCACTGTGTGTTCTGACCATAGACTGTATATAAATATGGACAATGTGTCCCCACTTCCTTGCATTGGCCAAACTGATGCTATTTTCCCAGTGATATAGGCAGCAACATGTTGTGACTTTGGAGCCAGAGTCTTCTCAGTACTGTCCGAGAGTGGAGCCATGTGAGCCGATATCAATGAGCGACCACGACCACGCTAACGCCAATTAATACTGCGCTCTGTTCTACCTCCACCAGTTACAAAGAAAGGTTGGATTATTCACTGTACTTATTTATTATTTTGTTTTGTTTTATGGAGCGATTGGCATGGCAATTGGTAGTCGCCATTATGTCACATCCTGTTTCTATAGTGTCAAATTACTGACCAAAACTAACTAACTGACGCTTGAACATGCATCAACATAATATTAACTATCTAAAATGACAGAAACCACACCTTGACGTGTATTTTAGTGTTTTACTTTAGCCCAAGTCCCATCCACTAACATGGAGGGGGCGGAGTTTATGACCTATACTGCAGCCAGTCACCAGGGGGAGCTCTACTTGCTTTGGCTTCACTTTTGAGGAGCTGTTCTGCCGTTCATCTTCCTATAGTCCATGGTTCTGACACCTTTTCTATCTGAACCAACATTAATTTTTTCCGCAACTCGTCTTTTGGATCAGAACATACAAGCCAGCCTTTGGTCTTTGCGTTCATCAATGAGCCTTGGCATTCACTATTCATCCTTCGCTGAAGCACTTTTGGTAGGAAACGATCACTGTCGACCAGGAACACCTCACAAGAGCTGACCCAGTCGTTTAGCCATCCCAGTATGGCCCTTATATCCTTCCACTGGCCCATTTCTCCTGCTTTCAACACATCAACTTTCGAGACAACATAGTGACTTGCTGCCTAATATAACCCATCCACTGACAGGTGCCACTATCACCAGATATTCATTGCCATTCACTTCACCTGTATCGGTGGTAATAGGGCATGCTACGGCTCGTTGTGTTTGTCATCCTTATTGCTAATCAATAACTTTCTGTTCTACAACAAACAAATCAGATTATTTACAAATCCAATAAACTCACCTTGTCTGAATTATGGGCTGTTGAGGTCACTATAAGTCAGTGCAAACATTTATATCAGAAATATATATCCTAAATTATAACATGACTTAATGGTTTCTATTTTTGTTGTAATATTGATTTGTGTTTTTGTGATGTGACCAGTTCTGCATAGTTTTATGTCAGAAATGGTGTAGAAATCAAAGGAATAGAAAAATCCTGGACGATAAGAGCCTCTAAGTTGGAGCCGTCTGCTGCAGACACACTCCCCGTCCCTGTGGTAATATCATAAGAGTATTACAGGAGCCACAGGCTACAGTGATTTCCATTAAGAGCGGTGGGCGGTGCGCGCACACAGCTCGTCTCTTATGGCGATACACGCGAATGCGCGTCCGTAATCACCCAACCAGCCAGCGTGCCCGCACTCCTCCAACCTACCCCCCCAGGCGAACCAATCCGAGTCGAAGTCATTCCCGAACTACGCCGACCCGAGTCCACAGCCCCGCCGCCGCACTCAGAGGCTGGAGAGGCGGAACGATGACCTCTTAGCGCATCTTTACGCACCCGACCCGCCGCCCGCCTCTTATAAACACACGCTTCTGCCTCTTTACGTTCAAGTCGCTCGCCGAGACCATGGAAGCAGCAGGTCCAAGGACCGATATTATCATCTCTCAGCTCCTGCTTTTCAGCCAAATAGGTAAGAAACTGAGGGGGGATTGACTGTGGCTGACATGTGATGCTGTGGACATCGCTTGTCTGAGATTGAGCGGCGCGTCTGTTTTATTCCCGCGGATATTCAGCACATCGATTCGAAATCTGCAAAAGCAGAAAAATGAATTTCATATGTCAACGTGACAGCACGTGAATTTCCGACGTGAGAATTTGCACCAACAGTAGGATACAGGCTGTCAGTGACTATTGTTATCCACTGAAATTTAGTTTCAAGGCAATCCAGCGCAGTGCAGCGTGCAGGGATTTATCTGATGTGAACGTGTTGAACGCCGTCTCCAAACACAAGTTGAAGAATGAATGAAATGTGGCGATGTGCTGTTTTTGCAGTGTGATCGTGTGAGCAGTTTGACTTGGTGAATACCGTGTTTGTTCTTGGTGCTCTCATAGACTCTGCTGAACTTGATGAAGACTTAATGTTGCTGCTAATGACAGGCTGCGCATGGCCATGTGATTATGTGATTAAATAGCTCTTTTTTAAAATGTATTCTTATAACCTTTATACTTTTGGAAAGTATTTTAAAAGGGATTGAGCATGTGTAAGTTCCATGTTTTTTGACATTATGAGGTGTTTCTATATGAGCTTTGGCTGCTAAATGTATAAGATATGACATCCTATAATTCTTTCTGATTGCCACAATGATTTTCTGACAGACCATAGTAGCTGTTTTTGCCCCACCTTACACAGTTACTCAAGATAATTGTCAGTGGAGCAGATGTGGAATCGCAGATCCCTATCGGTAAAGACATCTGAGAGCAGGACAGGGTGCAGAGTTGAGTAACAGGTGGGGGAAGTAGCACAGAAGAAACCAGAATTTTGTATACACTACTGTCTGTGTACTGATTTCTGAATCCTAAATTGCTCCAGACAGTTGCAGGATGAATCATTGCTTCATGTTTCACCAAAACCCGACTGGTGAGGGGGAGTTTCAGTTATAGTTTTATAAATAGAGAAGTCTCTAAAAATGTCAATAAATGTAATATTTAAACACAAAGTGATGCAAAAATGTCTTAAAGATGTCTGGAAAGATTCTCAGTCATCCACAAATTTTCTTTAACTTTAGTTAAAAGCAAAGTTTAGTTTGAGGCATCAAGTTTCTGTCAGTTGGAGTTTTAGTGAATTAATTTCAGTCTTCATTGCACTGATCACACTAATCAAATATGACATGTCTAAATGTATCACGAAATGTGGGGTGTACTGCAGAACCAGATTGTCTGATGAATTATCTACTGGGGTTATACACTCGGTGGCAGTCCTAGGAGCCCCAGACAGAGAGGTTCATGTGCTGTCCCACCAGTCCGAACTAGCAAAGTCTGTCATAGGGAAGATAGAAGGGGGCCCCATGTGGAGTAGTGTGAATGCCCCCTTTCTCAATTTTTCCCCAGGGCTCCAAACAATTGCCTGGTTTGCCTGTCCTAACGATGCACCCCTGAATATACCTACCAGTGTTAGCTTTGTTACAGGTGGATTGCGATATGTAGTCTAATGGGTAGTACAGAAATGTTTGGAGGACTTTTAAAACTGCGATACCATTATCTGGCCTGGAAGCCAGCCCGACTGCCCTCAACCACAAAAGCTTTGAGGCGTAAAATTGGTATGGATTCAGTCTGTTGGGAACTGTTTGTAGATCTACCACTCAAATCAAATTGTTTAGGTGGGCGTTATGTGGTGATGGACAGAAGAGTAACGGTGATGTAATTATACACGCCATCTGAGCCCCATGGAATTGAATTTATCTACAACAAAATGCATTTGATTGGTTCTAGGACAATTTTTTTCTCTGTAGTGGTTGAAATCCAAATTGCGTGTTACCAGGCTAATCATTGTCTGTTTATGTTTTTATGAAATTGATTTTAAAAGTTCCAAAAGTTTGACTCACTTTAAACTGTGAGTCATGTGCTTTTATTCAATCTAATGTTTGTTCAGACAGAATTACAAGGCCTTTTCATTGAAGTTGAAAGTGGTGAGTAAAATGAAAAACTTCCCTCGTTTGTTGAGGACCTACTTGAAAGCTCAGGGGACGCCCGGTAGTCTACATCCACTCATCTTCACTAAAGCTTTGTTTGGCATTTCAATTTGACCTTTGAGGGATCACAGAGCATGCTAAAAAGTTTAACATCGATTCTTAACAAGATTATCTGTTTTTATCTCATCATTTGTCCAAAAGCGCAGGAGATGAATCTCCTGATATCTCACTTAGGCATCTGAGATTAGAGGTTTCCAATTTTAGTCCCAGACACAAACCCGCATGCTCCCATTTGATTCCATTTTTTTGTGATCTGATTAACTCAGATGAATGCATGAGACTTTTTTTTGAATTCTCTGAAACTCTGAAACATGCTTACTGATGGTTATTGATAGGGTGAACAAGCGCTGTAATTCCTTAGCTCCCTTTGCTTTGGATTGGTTATTTTTAATTACAGCAGTGTGATCGCTGCTGCTTGTGTTTCAGAAAATGAAGCTCACATTTCCTATAAATTCCAGTGGTCTTTAACTCCTTCCTCCACCTGCTGACACCACAGGGGAAAGGCTGCTCCTTAATTAACTGGAGGTCCTTGGAATCAAGCAGTTCCAGACTGGCTGAGAGATCATACTCTGTCAGACCCATTATAGGTCTCAGGTCTTTCTACTTTCCTGTTCATATTTACTATTTCCTGAAATGCTATAGCACATTTAAAGTTTGGCTGTGATCTGAAGTTGTTTCCAACAGTTTAAGCTCATCTCTCTAAGCTTGTTTCAGTTGTCTGATGCAACTTGGCTCATTTAATTGCCAATGTTTATGTTAAATGTACGTTTTTTTGATATACAGTGAAAGAAATATCCTCTGGAGAAAGGAAGCACAACCATCTGTCTCACAATATGCCTGGACACCTCTCAAAATTGCACACATTTTCTTGGTCCGCGTTTCACTCACACCGTTTAATACAAAAGCATCACACACAACACACATCACTGTGATGTTCGCTCTGGGATCAGTTTTGTCAGTGATAACAGTCTTTTTGCTTTTTTACTGTGCCATAAGCATTTTCAGCATGGTTCCGTCTCTGCAGCACGCATCTGACTTCTCAGTGCTGCCTTCTGTTTGGCTTTCTATATGTGAAATTCAGCAGGGATGAGAGGCTATAGGCGTGTGCTCTGGTTTTGGTGCAACATATTGCCTTTGAATATATGTAGATCTGTTGGAAGCCACAGTAAGTTGGAGTTGTAGTATCCTATGATCCCTGCTGGGTAGAGATTTGAAACTAATCTGATTCAGCTCAGCATGGTGGTTGTGTCTGCACTCCTCTCCTCCGGTATTCATACCACTTCACAGCAGAGCCCAGTCTTTACCTTTTATTCCACTCAGCTTTCAAGACAGAACAAATTGCATTTGATGCTTTTGTTGTTTTTGTAGTTAGTGAGGATGCGTTTATGCTTCTAAAAGGCCGCATAGCATTTTTTGTTATGTGACTACTACATCTTTAGGAGGCTGAGGTTTTCTTGCGGTGGCGTGTTACTGCCAGAGATCACACAGCATGGCTCTCAGTCTCTTGACTGTGAAAGAATACATTTTACATTGTCAGCATTCCTAACACTCTGTATACCATAGATCCTTTTTCCATTTGACAATTCTTCCTGTGATCAACCAAAAAAACCCATCATCAGATAAATACCATACACAAAAGTCTGGGAGCCATGCCACCATACAAACCCATGACACATGCACTGCGTGATATTTGATGTGTTGTGGTTAATGTGAGTGCAGTCATCATATGTTCAGCTTGTGAGATACCATCTGGCCTCCCAGTGCACTCAGGGCATTTGAACCAGAGGGGTAGCATCCGGCAGCATAGTGGTGTGTTGTAATTGCCGACAAAATAGTGGCACATACATTCTGGTACACATACTGAATGCATAAATCTACGAGTAATGTAGATAGACAGGAAATCACAGTGGGCATTAGTGTTGGGTATTATTCACATTTGGACCAATACCACTACATGGAGTTTGGCACCGTACCCAATAGTACTCTTTTTCAGTACTTTTCTTTCTCTTTAATAACAAAAAATGAACAAAATAAGTCAATTTCAACGCTGAATATATTGGACCTAGCAAAGTGAAACCTCATTCTACTTAAACTAAAATATTGTTGGCATTACGGCACAACTGTCTTAAGTCGCTGCACCGCCTTTGTCTGTTATTGTTGCCGTTACTGCTGCTTTTTGTGACTATTGTAATATTTTCCCGTAAATAGTATGAAATGGTAAAGTAAAAGTAAAAATTCTGTTTCAGAGAACAAAACACTACGTCGGTAAGGAATCTGAGGTGCTGATTTCCTGTAGATGCCAAAGAAGTTGTTTTGAAGAGATGCCTCACTTTAAATTTCTTTTTCTGGCCTGGGTGCTGCTAATGCCTTGGCTTTTAGGCTATCAGATATTTTTTTGGGCATTTTTTTTCCGAGTAGTTGCTCTGGCCAGCACTGTAATTTCACATCACAAGACTAAAGATTTTTTACTAGGAGCTTTGTACACCCTGACTGCAGGTTTTAGGAGTGCAGACATTGTTGCCCGTGTCAAGTTTTGAAAGGCGTATCCATGCTACTTTCAAATGCATTCGACTCGCCATGTCCCAAACTGTAAACGTCCACAGAGATGATTTAGCCTTGCTCTTTTTCTTTCTCTCTTGTTTACTTTGTCATCCATATGCTCTTGCAGATACAGAAATTTTATAGGGACTTACTTGCTTACTTAAAAACCTACATAGGAACATTGTCCTCAACAGTACTGCTTCATTGTTATCTCCTCTTTTTTGAGACTGTACTGTGTATATAGTATGTTAGATATAACTGCGGGCCTCTCTCCATCTAGCTTTAACCCCGAGCTTAAGATGAGATTATGTGTGCACTCATTTACACGTGCACGCAGCCTGATGGAGTCGAGTTCTGTAAACCGACCGAATAAAACTCTTCACTGAGGGAAATAAATCTTGTTAGAAAGATTTTCCAAAGCCTTCTTAACTGTCTGGTTTTTAGCAGAGAAAATATAATCTGATTTCTTTTTTTGGCAACAAATACGGCAGTTGATGATATTGTAGTAAATTTCTGTTGGAAGATTTCCTTATATAGTTAAATCCTCTTGAATGAGGGAAATGGTTAGCTATGTTGCGCCATGAAGGCTCGACATCACAGACTAAAAACAAAAATAAATTAAAAAAATGGAATGTGTACTGGTAGAGGAGGGATGCACTGTAATCGTGATAATACAATGTTGATGTTGCCAAAACCACAGATGTTACATTGAATAATTGATTGCCTGCTTTCTACTGTGATAATTATCCTTCCATTCCTCTGTGTCTCCCCCTCTTACTACTAGTTTTTCATGTGGTCTCTCCATCTAAGTCATTATATTCATAAGGGCTCGTATTCTTTAATCCATTTAGCTGCAGTCTGCTCTTACTGTGGCAGCGTACGGACATGGCTATTTAAAACCAGTCTGTGCCATGAGTACAGCTGGATCACTTTGATGCTGAGCATCCTGGACAGGAAACTCTGATCAGTGAAACACTTCTGTCAGTCAAACCTTTTTACTAGTTTTTGGGGGTGCTCTCGTTAGTTAGAGTGATTTGTGGAAGTCTCAAAGGTAAATGTGGGAAAGAACAGTGGAAATGCACTTTATAATTTACAAGACAAATCCACAGAGCAAAGCGAACTAAACTTGTCTGCAGGTTTAGTTTCCTCATTAGTTTCCTAATGCTGTAACCCTCTCACACTCTCTTGAGGAAACTTTTCTTTTAAATGCAGTGTTCAGTGTTTGTTGTTATTGTTTCAATGAACCCTTTGCCTGAGTGTACTCAGTGTATTCCGGTTAGTGATTTTTTTGTAGGTGCAAATGTTGGTAGTATTGAATGAGGATCGCCAACTACCAGCTCGCCAAACATCCACATTGCACAATTTACAGATTGCTGTGTGGCTGAGTTACGTTTCCAGAGTAATGTAATTCTACACAACAGACATGTTTAGTCACATGATTTTGGTTCTTCTTCTCCTACTCCTTTGAGTTTTGGCAGCTATGATGCTAGTCAACCTCTACTAAAACAGAAGAAGAGGAAATAGTCATCTCTGATTCTTGCCAGCTTGGTCGCTAGCCACTAATAAAACTGATGAGAAAGAAGAAGTTTAGATGCTGCAGGGTTTTGGTTTTGTTTTATGGCAGATCTAGACAAATGTTTTAATGCAATATTCATCAACTGAAAATGCATATCTTGTGACCATTGAGGTAAACTAGGCATTCTTATGCTGGTGTTCAAAACCCTTGATCTATGTAGAGCTTATAACCCTCCTTGACAGAGGAATTGTCCCAAATAATTGCTTGCTTCCTGTATTATAACAGGTGGATGCATATAAAAATTCTGAATATAACTGCACAGCAGCTGCTAGCAGCTAGCATTTGTTGTCTGTGTTGAATTAAAAGCTGTAGTCAAGGCTGATTTCTTTGTCCTTTTCAGGAACGGGATGTCATGACGAATCAGGGAAAGATGCAAATATGGGTGTTTTTCCCCAAAAGTTTCAGCCTGCCCACACACACAAAAAAAAAAACAGCAGAGCTTTCAAACTAAAATGGGGTCAACAGAATTTCCAAAATTTCTGTTTTAGGTTTCCTAAAATGGGAGGAAGCTTATTTGTGGAATACCGGAAATCTCGCTTGAATATCAAATACTCACCTCCTGTGGTTTACAGTTTTCTCCTTTGCAGAGAGCACCAACTATAGCCAGGTTGTCAATGGTGACCCAGTTATTGCAAAATAACAGAATAACAGCTTTGGAAACAGTTTCTGCAGCATCCTTCACTTCTCTGTTATATTCTTGAGATGTTCTGAAGCTATAAGGGACAGTATCAACAAATGGATTTACATCTTGGTTGGAGAGCAAGGTGTTTCCCTGTGGAGGTTGGTTGCAGAGGATTTGCAGCCCGTTCCTTGGCCAGAGCCTTTAGCAGCTTAGGCATCGATGGAGAGAGGAGGAGGAGAGCCATCCGCAGTACCACGGAAGCGGCAGAAAGGGCCTCAAGATGGCTGTGGCTCAAAAGAGGAGATCCATGGAGTCATGGTAGCTAGTTAGCCGTCTGGACACAAGCCGGGACTTGATCAACCCCGGCTGGGTCACCTGGAGGAGGGCGTATGATAGTTGAAAGACCCGAAACGCCCAGTGAATCCAGGTACATCACTGAGGATGTGTCCAGACTAGGCATCAGTAGATGTATGTACACAACATACTTGGTGGTGACTTTCAGCGTTATGTATTCGGTAAAGTTTTGTTTAGGTCAAGGTGATTTTTGCAAGGGAGACAACAGAGCAAATTATCTTCAGGATGCAGTTGTGTTAGAAACAAAATGGGTGCAATAGAGAAAAGTTCAAACTAACATTCTGACTTCCCAGCAGTTGATCAATCACAGGATTGTCGGTTTGGGAAGGTTACAGAAATGGCTGGATGCTAATTCTGATATACAGAGGGAGGGTGTTTCAGATGCTGGTAGGCGTCAAACGTGCATCTCGCTTTGAGGGTAGCAACATCCGAAGCTTCTCAATGCCTGGGAGACTTTTCCTGACCGTTAAGTACCTCATGTCAGATGAAGCGGTCACACGTCTTTCTCTGTAATTACAGAGGTGAGGGTTAGAGTTAAAGAGATAAACGGTGCCCAGAAAAAAGAACTACATTCTCCATTTGAATAGACGAAACAGCTATGGCTAATGGGCAGAACAGTTTGGAGCAGGAAAGAAGGATGGCAAGATAACACAGAACAAAAGGTTAAAAGGAGAGGAAGAGTGAAACTAAGTCTCTGAAAGCAGTGCTCAAATGTTCAATCAACAAATGCCAGTGCTCTCTCTGTGGTCTCTCCAGTTGAGAAAGTCTGTCTGAAGTTACAGCAGCTGACAATGGCCGTCTGTCTCTGTCTGTGCCCACATACAAAAGCTACTGTTGTTTTTACAAGAGGCTGGCACCAAGGACTGAGGCTACCGGAGAGGGAGAGAACCTTGCTAGTAGTCTGCGGTCCAGCTGGAGGGACTTTAAAATGTACAAAAATGAATGCACACACAAACACAGACACACTTCCAGGGCAGTTCCTCAAAAGGTGTTTGTTTATAGTAGGAAAACTGATGAAGTTACTGTCAGACTATGGACCTTCAGACACTCAGCGTTGCAGAGTGTGGTTAACGGCCAGAGATGAGATCGCATCACAACCTTAGGATATCTTTGTTGTATGGCATTGTTCTTGCTGTCATGATGTAGCTTGTGACTATTGTTGTGCAAATTTTGCTTGGTGTTAAAGCCTTTGTTGGACATCTATAGACCTACATCGGAGGTTAAATTGCTCATGGCAGTACTGAGGCTCACCCTAGCTGACTTGTGCTATTGCATAGCAATCCAGGCAGAAGGCAGAGAATGCCAAGCGGTGACCATCGAGCAATGTCTGTACTGCACATTCATTGACTTCAGTCTTGAGTTTGATTAAGTGCATGTAGCTGTTGCAACATAAACAGTGGAACAAAGTGCTGCAGTCTTTATTCAAGCAAAAAAGCCAAACTTTCCGGCTTCTTAAATATCAGGACTTCATAGTTGTCTATCCAATAAATGCTATATCTTGCGTCTTGTATATCTATGTTTCTTTTGTCTTAGGATGGATATCCCCTCAGATCCCCGGAAATCATGATTGTGATTTTCACTGTGTAAAAATAACAGATTACAAATGATTTGATAGTAAATCATTTGGCTGACCATTGACCATTGGCTTCATGTTCATCTGTAGTGTACTTTGACATTAGCACAAAATTGCGGTGTCGCAGCAGATATAGGACATTTTACATAAAACCATGGTAGATATAAAACATATTAACATTTAAATACACGAATTATAATGTTCAAAGTGTGATGTGTGCTCTGCATAGAATTGTTCCACTTTCGTTTCTCGTCAACTGTCCAAGCACCAGTAACATTATTCATTATATTCTGTTCATTCAAATAATCAGAATATGAGTCTGGTAACACTCCATCATTATGGGGCATGTCTCAACCAATGTAATGACAAAAAAACATCCCTGTACCCAATTGATAGTCCTACAACCAATCACAGCCATTTTGTTATAAACAGTTTTAGCTCCATGTCGCTCAGATGGCATGTATAACTGCGTTGCTGTTACTCCTATGCCCTTCACTGCATAAAGCCCACCCAAATGATTTGATTGACCCGGCAGATCTTTGCTGGAGCATAATCAGTTCCTAATAGAGTGACTCCAAAAAACTGTAGTTAGTCTGGTTTCCAGGTTGCATCCATTGTGCAACACTAGTAACAGACCGCTGTTCATAATATTAGGAACTGGAAAAAAGAGTAGAGATTGACAATGACCAGAGGAAATGAAGTCTTTAAACTTAGAAGTTATATTACTTTTAGGGACATAACCTGTTGAGCTACACACACAACATATAATATTTATAATAATAATATAATATTTATAGAGGAAAACATTTTTCCATTATCTTCATGTATGTTATTATTATGATTGCAACCATGCAACCATTGACAAATGCTGTCCAGAATATTCCCTAGAATAAGCCAGACACCCATTTTGCTGTTCGCTGTTGAAAGCTTGTTGCTTGTAGAGTTGTCCATTTGTTCAGTCTGGTCTGCCTTTGGCGAGGCGGGCTTTCTGCTCTCACCGTTGGTAACTCAATTCAAATCATCTTTACATGCAGATAACTTTCTTTCCTGTCAAGAGAACCCTCTGGCAGGGCTTTGAAGCGGAGCTCGCCGTTCAAAGGACCTGTTTCTTTACCCGTCTCTGCTCGTTTGTTTATGCTTGCTTTCTTCTTCTTCTTTTGGCAGTTTTGACACTTCAGGGCGTGCTACTCCACTGCAGGGTAAACCGCACTTGAGATTTTGCTTGCTTTCCTCCTTGTTTTTTGCTGCTTTGATCACATCCTGATTTCCAACAAGGTGTCAGACCAAGGTCATAATAAAAGAATATGCGTTAATCGCATCAAGAAAGTTTGTGGTGTTAAAAGGAATTCGTTATTAATGACAAGACAGCTTTATATTTTGGTACTCTCAAAGTAAACCGTGATTTTCTCAAGCTTTATTTCAGTATAGATTTGTTTGGTATGCCAAGAGAGGAAAATACATAGTGAGTACTTGAAGCAACATTCTTTGAGGTGCTGACGAATTTTATTGTGTAAAGACAGAAACAAATACGTAAATCACACTGGAAGCTCTCAGCATAAGGCCGTTTAAAAGAAAAGGTTCTGGAGAAGAAGTTTTTCTCAGGGCTTTCATCTCCTAAGCAGCGGATAGCTTAGCTATTCTAGGCGTCGTTGAAGTTTTGTTGAAACCGCAACCAATTGGTTTGATGAAAGTTAATGGAGACTTGTCTATTGCTTTTGTCAAGCGTGGAATTTGGAGACGAGCGGGGTAGAAGTTAACTGGATCTGAGCGCAGTGTAAACTTTCTATTCCCAGGGAGAAAGTTCATTATAGGGCTGTGGCTGTGACCAATCAGTGGTCTGAAAGTTGATTAACCCCCACCAGCCGACGACCTCCTTTAGTCACACACTCACACACTCGCATTTCAATGGGAATATTTGGGTGGCCGCTTGGAGTAGGCTCCCCTCCAAGAAGCGTACACACACATATATCTATATATACACATGCACACTTTAAAATAGCGCTGATGTGTAAGTGTATAAATATACATGAACATACATTTATTTGTGTAAGGTGCAAGTCTCATGTGTCTTGGTGTTACTATCTCAGTGTGTGTGCTGTCTGCCAGACAAGTGAGGAATTGGGGGCGTGAACCTGCAAGGAAAAATAGAGAGGGCGGGGGACGGTTTTGTATCCATGGCAATAGAGAGAGTCGGATCAGGAAGCCGACAGGAAGTCAGGGTGTTCCACAATCCATTGGAGAGGGGGGGCTCTTCCGTTGTCATGACGCTGTGAACTGTTGTCATGGAAACTCCACTGATTCAGGCTGAATGCTGATGGGAGGCGTCTTGAATAGATTCTTCAATGAAGCTATGTCATCGGCAGTCTCGGCACTTGTTGATAAGCAAGTTTAGCAAAGTTATACACTACTGTACTGTCAAAAATGTCAGCAGACGCATAAATTAAATAGAAATAGAAAATGGTTTGTTTCCAGTCCTTAAGGAAGGTTTTTTTCTCCTTTATGTTCATTTTGGTGTTCTTCTTCTACTGGTTAACCGTAGCAGACTTTAAGCTCCTTGCTAGTGTGATCAATTCTTTTGCTTTCAGATCCCAGGAAATCTCAAACAAGATTTATTTATTTATTTTTTTTTTAAAGCAGAAGCTTATGTATTAGTTCACAGCTCCGCTCCACTGAACTGCTCCTGGATTCTCAATTTGTGTCAAGCAGATGGAAATGGTACATTTCAGTGCTCTAACTAGGCAGGCAGATTAGTGTGCCGTGCACACACACACTCGCAGTCCCTCACAACTGAGGTGGACAACTGCAATCATACATGCTCAGTAGATATGAAAGAAAAAGCCATGCAAAGAAAACACACTAACCAATGGAAGAGGAATTGGGTTGAAACATTAAACACATACTCACACATAGAGACCCACGCATTCATGTGCCAACTGGCTTGCTCCCTTCTGTCCCCTGTGCTTTCTCCCTCTTGTATGCGTGTGTGGCCTAAATGTCACCTCACATCGCACACTCCATAGTGTCTACACATGTATCATGACCTCATTCATCCTCTTTTATAATTCACTATTCAGCATGTTTGTCTGAGACATGGGTCTGTGCATGTCCGCGTTTGAATCGTTGTGACCGAGCATATGTCCCATGTGTCTGTGTGCCGTGTTTATTCATAGCTTCTGGTTAAGATATGTCCTGCCTGGCTGGTTTGATTTTTAGCTAGAAGCAACCATTTGAGGTCAGTCCCCTGCAGGGCCTCTGCCACTCGCAGTTCATCAAAAATATCCCAGCTGTCGGCTAAAATGTGGAGGAAACATCCCCCCTGGCTATAACCCAAACTCAAGGTGGTTGAAGAAGGAAGAGTATTACAGCTTAACCAGGTTAGAAACATTAATTTTAAACCCATAAGTAAAGAAAGAAAAACGCTATAAAAAAAGTATAAACCTAAAATATTCATACAAAACATGATCAAAAATTCATTTGATATTGTACTTACTTCTATATGAATATAGTTGTATTCAGGTTCTTTTATAATTAATACCAAATCAATATTTATATTTTGAATCACTGAATCACTGAATCAAGTCGACAGAAATAATTGCGAACAATTTTTAAATAAATTGGTAATTATCTGTGAAGAACATTTTCATGTCATGTCATCAAGTCCTTCGTATATCCAAAAAAGAAAGCCCAGTCAAGGGCAACTGGACTTGTAGGGTTTCTTGAAGATGTTTCAACACGCGTCCAAGTAGCTTCTTGGGTTCTAAAAGACTGATAGGGAGTCTGAGTTTAAATAGGAACATCTTTCGATAGGAAGTAAGAACGTGAAATGACTAGTTTCTGTTCATGATCTGTAAATGGAGGAAACTCAATGGTAAATGACCTTGTATTTATAAAGGACTTTTTTATCTATTAGTATTCAAAGCACTCTACAAGGGACGATGCCAGTGCGAGCCATTTATATTTGTGCACTTGTCAGTCTGGCTCGCTCTGTAACAACGCCACCCAAACACTAGTTGGCGCTAATTTTTGTTTCTACTTCCTGCTTCACTTTCAACAATGGCGACTGAAATTTCACCGATCACAAGTCATACAAATGTTTGAATCTCTGAACCTCCTCAGTTAACCTTTCCTCTGTGTGTTCCATTTGTATTGATCCAAAACAATCAATTTGAAAATTGCGAAGATGGAGAAGCAGCCGGAAATACTAAAGCGGAAACATGCTCCTAGCAAGTGGACCAATCGCAGCTCTTGCGGTCTGCGTCGCTGCGGCGTATAATTACATTTCTGGGGAGGTGCATGTCAGTTACGGCGCTAGGGTCAGTGTATGTTCTGCGCTGTCGCTGTAGCTTCTGCATTTAGACGCAGAGGTCTAAACCGTCTATAACCCTCCAGTCTGTGGACAACCCGCTCTACCTGCTGAGCCATACTATTCTTAGATGTGTTCCATACCTTCACATTGGTTGTGGGAAGGATTCGACAGAACCTGCACTCCCTCCTGTCATGTTCAACATGGATAACATAGGGAAAGTCAAAGAGCTGTAGCTGAAATTCAAGCAAAAATACTCATTTAACCCAAAGCAACGCTGCTTACATCAGTGGCTCATGCTGTCAGTGTGGGTATTATTCATTTGTTGCCCTGAAACACACTACTTTTGTCCTGTGGCGACCCAGCAGAAACCAGCAATCACTTTTCGGTTGTCACCAGTGTGCATGCATCTGGTTACAGCTGAGCAGAGTTTTAAGTGACAGAACAAGCTTGGTTTTATTAGACTTTCATGGAGCCAAATAGCTGTAAAGGAATTTGTGATACCCCATCTGGCTCGATGTTCTGGGGTGTTACCTGACACTGCGCATGTGTGTGTGTGCATGCATATGTTTTCTAACCCCCCCATCCCCAGCTGTTCAACTGTATTACCACCTCCAACACAGGGCCCCATATTCTCACGGTCACCTCTTAAAACATGCAGACACACTTTCTCACAAAAATGACTTCATTGTCCCTTTCAGAACAACTTGAGTGTGAGGCTCTCCACATGCTGTATTATACACACACATGGACACACACACACACACACTGAGATACCAGCGATTGGCTTTTTTGATAAGGTTTTATATTCCGGCTTTAATGTCGTTGAGTCCCTCCGGAACAATGCTTGGTTTGTTTAGCACCCAGAAACAATATCCTCCATTTAATGTTGAGCCTAATCTCATTAACTCATAACCTGCGCTGCTGAACCTCATTGCAGGCTTTTGTTCATTCAACCAGACATAGAAGATAAATGGGAGACATCTCAGACACAGCAGGACATAAATCGACTAAAAAGGCTCCCAAAATGCCTGGCCTCATTCTTTAAGCTAGGAAAAACCATATATAGCATGAAAAAGTGTATTCTGTGCAAAAACTTTCAAATCAAATCCCAGTAGCTGGATTAAATGTGCAGTTTACTTGCTGATATTCTTCAGAAATGACTTCACGGATATTTAATTAGACTGCTATATAATGATGCGTATGCGGCCCTATTAATTAACATTTAAATTAAAATGTTCATGTTTATCTATTCCCTATATCTGTATGTCTTCTCTTTGTCTTTGTCCGTGACCATCCTGCTAATGGTCCTGTGCGTAGTTTTAATGTGACGTGCAGCGTATCAGACAGGGGCTGACGGAGCAAGATGAGGCAACAGAAACAGTGACAGTGAATGTGAGAGAAGTCGAGCGTACTAATTTGACCAGCTGACATGCAACACAGCTGAATGCTATATAAGTTATAGTCTGGCCCCTGGAGGTATGCGCCTGTGCATGTGTGCGTGGGCGCGTGCTCGTGACACCCAGGTCAACAGGTGTCACGTTTTGCGTGACGCGGATGTCGTGTGTGTTCGTCGCTGCTCAGTTATGGCAGATGGTAGTTGGTAGTCGCCTTTAGGGCCTTTTTACGTGGGAAAATATATTTAACAGTGGTTACTTTTATTTGTTGTGGGCTGTTGGAATGCTTCTCATCATGCGATGACGGATGACTCCATTGACAGACTGTATGCCGAGAGGAAAAGGAGGAAGTAGTTAAAAAGGATGTTTGAATTGGGGTGTTACAGTTTGGTCCACCTCTAATATAAAAGAACTATTATATTACCATCACTACTACCAACATGATGTTTCACCATTGTCAAATTATAGTTTGACTGGTCTACACCTGCAACAGAAAGGCACACTCGGAGAACTGCAGTGGACCCTGGAAGCAAAAATTTGAAAGGGAGGCATTGAGGTGTGCTTGGGGGTATTAGTGTTAGGTGAGTTTACACCAAAGATCCACAATGAGAGGGGCCGAAACTTAATGTCATTTCAGTGGTTACAAATTTATAAGATCCCATTTGAGAGCAACAATACATCGGGAACGAGTCTTATCATTTATTGGTCTTGGAAGCCCAGTCATTAACGTGAAAACTTCATGCTCCATTTTGCTTGAATGTGGTGAACTTGTGTGGTGCTTTGTGTGCCCATTCATCAACCCCAACCTCTTCAACCATAGCTTTTGCTCTGCTACATAAAAGACTGTTCTCCGTGCTTTGATACATGAAACATAGTTAGTTTTAAGCTGAAAATGTGATAGATATGTATGTTTTTTTTCCTGTTTCATGTGCACAACCTTTCATAGACTGATAAATATACAGAACCTTATCTGTTTTCCCCCCTTGTGATTTGAACACACAGACGCGCTGTTGCAGAACTAACACAGAGCCTCATTTAATAGGACAACAGTAATAATCTCTACTGTTAGAAATCTGTTTATATCTCCAGAAACACAGCCTCGTACAGTTCTCTCACCTTGGGGATTCGAGCTAAATCAGCCCCGGGAGTCTTGCAATTCAGCGCAGTGCTATTCATTAGTGTTCAGCTAGGATCGGCTGTGATACGTACCCCAAGTCTATTAATGCTGAGCCGTCTTCAGTGAATCCTCCCTGCAGCATCTCCATCCCCCCCAAAAAATACCATCAGAGGCTATCGCTGTATGATAAAAAATAGTGGCCTCTCACTGGAATTCACCGTAACACGTAGAATATTAAGTAGCAGTGATCCAACACTGGCTCAGTGCAGTGCTAAAATTCTTTCCCCACACATCTACGTTTGATTGAAAGCAACAAGTTCATGCCCCCTCTGTGGGGGTCATTGAAAGGCCTTCTAGGAAACACAAGAGATTGGTAACTAAAGAAGGAGACAAAAGGGTCACGGGCAAGCAGATAAAATGAAACAGTAAATTTCAGAACTCAAAATCCCTCCCAGAATGAGCTGAACGTGATGGATTGATGTAAGAAAATCTGAGTGTACACACTAGCCTGTCAGGATGATGGGTGTGGAAGGTTGTAAGTTTCCATACCTAGACTTTGTGCTCTTTGTCCATGTGTTTGGGTGAAAGCCTTAATCCTTAATAGCATCGCTCTGTTATCTGGTAGAGTTATAAATGAATTAGAATGGGAAAAAAAAATAATGGAATAATACAAACACAAGTCAACACTGATATCTTCCATTTGACAAGGAATGTCATTATTGTTTTTCGTTTTCTTACTACTCCATATTTAATTTAAATAAAATGTGTTTAAATCAGCCGCCAACCTTAGAGTAATAGGCATCAAATATTGAGAGGTTTTTAACATTCACTTAGATTGAACTGCACAATCTTCAGTTCTGCTTTGGCCAAATTACCAGTTTGAGTGTTGCTCTTGTAATTATCCTCAGTGACTGACACTCTAGTGTGGGAGAAACGTAATTATTCTGGTTATAGGCTGACAGTTGTGGAGTGGAGTCATCCTCAAACATGGACCAGACTTCAGCAGATGAATTCAGAACAGATTCATAACTCGAAACCGGTGTTCGCTCCATCTGGTTTGTGGCTGCCCTTGATTCGATCGCCGGTGTGTGGCGATACAAGCGGCACGTTGTTGGAAACCTCCTGTCCTTTGACCTTTCCTTTATGAATAAAACAACCATCCATAGAGATGTTATGCTGCAAACCTTTAATGTCAGGTCCTGAGAAATCCGATAGGTCAGGTAGAGTGCAGATGGGTGGAATAAAACAGTGTTTCAGCTGTGAGTTCATGCATGGCCGGACTGCAGCAATGAAGCCCCCATCACTATCAGCTGCGCTCTTTAAAGCGTGTAGCAGCAGTGTGTCTTTGCTCTTGGCTTTTTCCTTGTGCTGTGCTGTTTCATCCTCTCATCTCCGTACCATCTCAGTTGACTGACGGCTACGGTATGTGACGGCTACTTGACATTTTGTTAAACTCAACTTTGCCCCCCAAAGTGTCCATCAAAAATCGGCCGTTGACATTTTGTCTTTTTGTCTAAAATGGTTCAAGGAATTAACATTGCAGATTCCACACTTAAATCAAAGACTCACAGGCCTACAGTACAGTGCCAGAAATCAGATGCATTTTAGTGCATGACCCATCACACTGTGTTTTATTTTCAGAAGAAAGCAGATTTGTGCCTTTAACACAGAAAGAGGAAGGAGCTGACAAGAAATTAAGCATGAAGAGATGCAGCAAAGGTCCCTAGCTGCACTCAAACCTGTGATGTTATGCTTCACGGTCAGCATCTTACCCCCCTAAGCTACAAGAGCTCTACTTTAGACTGATTTAAAATAACTTCTATGTTGCATTCATTTCTTGCTGATATTTAATTTAATCAGTTTTGATCTGTTATTGTCAGGGATGGATCATAGACATGTTGAAAACGTGAATACAAAACCAGTCTGGAGACTTTCAGGCTACGTTCTTATATCCTCATTCCTTCTTTTGAGTCACTTTCTGAACCAGTTTGGTGGAGACATTTTGGATACATCAGACAGGAGCAACAAAAATAGTCCCCCACAACATCTATGACAACATGGCTGGCTGAGAGACGTAATTGTCACCTCATGAGAATTCACTTGGTCAGCTGCTTTGTTTGAGTGCAGCTCCATTTCTGTTTCAAAGAAACTTTGATCTAATAGCCGTGTCAGGATGCATCAGCTGGCTGACCTGAATAAAGGGCGACTGATGTCAGAGTACGTTGGTCCGTCGGGCTAGTACGTGGTTACACTTTTGTAAACCTGGACTGGCCAGATGCTGTTAGGAGACTAAGTTGTGTGCAGAGGAGGACATTGTAATGCAGCAGACATACAGCAGACTGAACAGTGAATCAACCAGCAGGGATGTGCTGCTGCTGTTTTCACATTTCAACATTGACCTCATGGGAAGAAAATACTTTAGACAAATCAATGCATTTACTCTGATTGTTCAGATTTCATCCATTAATCCACTGCAGTCACATCGTTTTCCTAGCTTAAGCCAAAGACTTATTCAAAATTTAATTATTTTTCAGACGGGAATTAATGTTCTCTAACAAGAGCTCTAACTGTTGCATTGAAATAACAAGTGTATGTGTGTTTATATGTGTGTGTTGTACATGTTGCACTGAGATGCCAAGGGCAAATTAGTTGGAGTGAAACCCCTCACAGTGTGATGTTAATTAAGCTATTGTTGACAGCACATCCACAGTTGACTCTGTTTTTCAATCTCCCCAGTGCCTACCTTTCATTTAATTTTCTGATTCTCTCTCTGTGTTCGTGCTAACACGAACACGGTCATCAAATATTTAGAATTTACAGTGGGAATGTAGGGGAGCTGCAGTCTTGTCGTTACAGGAGCAGTTTTTAGACCGTGATGTCAGCTGTTCGTCCAAGTGTGCTCACTTGGATGTAGCGTGGAAACCAGACCAACATCCTCATGTACAATTTTTTGTTGGAGTAGAAACTTTGGATCTCCCCTGTTGGGAACTGATTATGCTCAGCATGGCAAATCAAATCATTTGGTGAGCTGTTTAGAGTCCACTCTCGTGTCTCTTGTAAAATATATTTAAAATATATAAAATAACTTTAAAGGATGAACAGCATTTGTCTAGAATACCTTAATCGCTTAATGTTACATACTTCATTGCTCTGATTGGTTGTAGGACTATCCAGTTGTACACAGAGGCATCTTCTTCTCAATACGCCCCATAATGAAATTCTTTTAACGTCACCAGACTCATATTTTGATAAGAATTGAGTCTTACTGCACTAGGTGAACTTAGATGGGTTAAATGCAAAGAAGAAATTCCTTGTATATGTGTACACGCTGTATATGCATGGCAAATACTGATATTTCACAAATATTCATCTTGCATAGCCAAACCTATATGCAGATTGCTTTGTCGACGCTAGAGAATGGTCATTATAATTTTGGGATCGCAGAAAAAAAACTGCAAAGATATAAATTGTTAAACAAAGAGAAAAACAGCAGCAAGCTGCATATTGTCAGGTTGGTCTGGTCATGCTGCAGTTGTTTTCACATTAGAATATACTGGTCTCTGATCTTCCTCGACTCGGTCTGTCGTTTCTCAGGGGAATCCATCCAGTCCGTACATACTCCCATTCTGCGCCACTTTTCGTCGCTTTCAAGAAAGAGCTATTAACTTCCACTTTATGGGTAATGCACTGTTAACCAAATTCAGGACTCATCGTCATGAAAAAAAGCAGTGTTATTGTGAGGAATGAGTCACCGCTCAGATGTTTACAGACCTTTTGCGGGTTTTTTAAGGCCACATAGTGTTCTGTTTTTAGCCG
This sequence comes from Chelon labrosus, assembly GCF_963514085.1. Taxonomy (NCBI): domain Eukaryota; kingdom Metazoa; phylum Chordata; class Actinopteri; order Mugiliformes; family Mugilidae; genus Chelon; species Chelon labrosus. The sequence goes on from NC_140356.1 coordinate 5,117,612, forward strand.
TTCATCCAGCGATTCAGCAGAGAGTTTCCTGTAACCTTCAAAAGCAGAAGAGAATGCTATGATTTTTTTTTTTCTTTTTTACTTTCAGCATCAGTCTCTTTTGGGGGAAAAAAAAAAAGGAACGTAGCAGAAGGGTTCTAAGCAAGTGTGAAATACAACATTAAATCTTCTCTTGGCTGCGTCAGGGTTTGTTGAATATTCATTAAAGTTTTACAGATCATGCAAATAAAAAATTAGGTTAAGAGTGGCTGCAGTGCTTTATATATCGTCATAGCGGTTCAACAACACATAGTGCGTATGTCATGTCAGCACGTGCGGTTTTATCCTGTGTTTATCTCCCGCTGTTATATACAGTAAACAATAGGATTATTCTGTGTTCATCTGCGCCTCATGGACAGACTTAATGTTGTGGATATGATGGTAGTTGTCCGTGACCTAAATCTGACTCTACACGCGGCTTTCATCTTCTCCGAGGACAGGTTTTTTGGTATTTTTGCATCAGTGAGAAAGAGATCAAAGAAAGACGAGATGTATTGTTTTAGTCCCCTGATTTCTTTTTATTTATTCATGTTGGTTTCGAGCCGCCGGTCCCCTTCATGATGAGTTTTGATGTTGTAATCCGTATTAGCATGCAGCCCCCCCTGCTCCTCCCCCCTCCTCCTCTCTAAAATAGACGGCAGTGCAGCAACAGGCTCGTCAGATTGAGTCGGTCTTTACCAAGTTTGACCTCGACGTACACATTAACTATGCCATCTGGTTGTGTCTGAAGTGCTTTACTGAGTGTGAAGCTATATTTGTGGCTCCAAGACCTCACTCACAAACCACTCGAGCATATATTTCTGTGTATGAAACACATCTAATGCGTTGCCTTATTGGGTGTGAAGTCTTGGCAGTGTTACTGTGTTGATGTTTTGTGGATATACTGTATATGGACGGTTTCCCACCAGCAATTATCACTTGGGGATGTTTCAGACATGAGGTCACTCTGCTGCTGCAAATTAAAATGATAGAAAAGTGTGCTTGTTAGTGCAGTCTACACAACAGTGTGTGTTTTTCGATGCAGACGCAGTGTGTTTTTAGCAAAACCTTAATTTAGTCACCATCTCATAAAGTATTGACTCATCCCTGTTTGCAGAAGGAAGAAGGGAGAGAGAGAACCGGTTGACAGATAGGAATAGGAAGGAGATAGGAAGAGAGAGTTGCGCATTTGTCTGTGTGTGTTATAAAATGTCCTTACGTGTCATGAAGGAAGGCTAGATGGTCATAGAAGGTCACAAAGCTATTAGCGAATTTACAGCTAGTGCTAGGATCGGTTAGGCAAGTAGCACCCTGATACGTTGACTGAAACTGTGACTTCATATATCATTGAATCCTTTACTATCCCAGGGTGAAAATTACTTCCATGAAATAGATGGCTTTATTTGTGTTAGAGCAGATGGTGTTCTCTCTGCAGCCTGTAAAGTGCTCTACTGTTTGGTGATAACTGATGATACTGCTACACTGTGTGTCTGTGTCTGTCTTTGGCTGTGACATTGTGTTATTGACATGCGTTGCGTGGTCCAATCACAAGTGGACAGCTCTAAGTCTGTTCACACCTGGCATTACTTATGAACTAGGGGTTATACCGACTAGTCGATTAGCCAACTATTCAACAAAATCAACAATTTGTTGGTTTTGTTTCATTGTCAAAGTTATTAGACCTTCAGCTGCTATACACGGAAAAGGATACCGGATTTTTTTCTTCACCCCGGCTTCACTATCCTATCTTACAACACGCTGTAAAGTACTGTTAAATGCTATTGACAGTGCTGATTTATATTGACCATACATATCTGCAGTGCACAGTATTGATAAGCTCATGTGTTTATGTTCAGTTCTGTTGTGTTCTTTTTGTTAACATTGTTGCTGTATTTGTAAACAGTGTTTTTTTGTCCTTGATGTCAGTGAATGGACCATACGAGAGACGGAAGTTAGAAATGTCAGACTGACTGTGTTTATGGTGTTGGCGTGGGCTACGGCCGATAGTAGCCCGTGCTTCAATAACCTTGCAGAAAAGCCTCCATAGCTTCCTTTGTGTGAGACAGTACAATATGTATTCAGGTCAAGAATATAGATTTAATTGTTGCAAAGCATTACTTTCTACTGTGTTTTTATGTGTGACTCATTGACTAGTTGACATCGACTCAACTTGCACCACATATTAGTCAACTTTAATAACTTTAAATAATCGGAAGTGATTAACCCTTAGTGTGAGCACAAGTTCAACATTTGGGAAGCACCCATATGTATGGTATGTTACCACTGCAAACAGCCCGTTGTGAAATTTTGACTGGAAAAATCTCCATAAGTAAATTCTGATTTGTCATCAGAAAAAAAAATTCCGACATGTTTTAGTATACAGATCCAGGGTTTCCCATACAATGCTAACACTTTGGCAGCCCGCCACGGTCTAATTTACTCCACCACGGTCTCATAACAAATCAATAGTTTTGCATGTTTCAAACAACGTTGTGCTTGCGTTTATTTTTCCAATTGCTCCCGAAAGCATCTCTCCCTCCGTCCCCTCCCCAAAGCCGCCACCCCCCGACACCCTCCACACACACCTGCTCTGTAATTAATTCAAACTGATGGAGAAAACAGTACGGACTCACGTATATGTGTTGTTCACTACTTAAAATTGACGTTACCTCCACTTTTTAAAATCCGATGTTTGTGCTCTTGATTTTTTAGACCTTTTTTTTTTTTTTTTTTTTTTTTTTTTTTACAATTATCCCGAGATTTGTTGAAAACCCAAAGGAAACGAGTCCAGACGTAACGTCTACTAGCTAAACTTTATAAGCGCTAGCTAATAAAGTTAGATTGAAAGTCAAATGTTTACTATAAATTTGATTTATCCGCTGAAACTTTATTTAAACTTACGTTCATTTGTCCATAGAATGCCACGTATCAACAGCCTTATGTTTAGTATTCCTGTACATGAACTGACGAACTGTACAGACTGCTGCTGTTTGTCGCTAAATCCAATATGTGCATTATTACAGTAATTTAAACTCAGCTCTTATTTTACAAGTCATATACTACATTAAATAGTTGGTTTGCATCATAATTATAGGGTAAGATGAGTACTTGGTTAATTAGCAAACGACACATGAATACAGTATTTATGACCAAATTACACAAAGCCTTCTTACATCTAGTAATGTCACAAAAGATATTAAAAATTTACCCCTGCTAATGAGAACTCTAGTGGTTTTGTGTCGTAGAGCAAAAATCCATTAATGCAGAGGACATCAGCCTCTGTCAGTGCAGCCCAGGCCACATTGTTGCAGTGTTCACAATGCTAAAATATTTTTATTCATATACTCCTCAAATCAGCTCCAATCATTGTCAAAGTGACCAGATTTCAGTGAGTCCTCTGTGCCTCTTGGGTAGGTGGTACTTACAGCTCCCCCAAGTGTGAACAGTTCATGTTGGAGAAACTAAAGAACTGTTCTGTTTTGGCCATATCCCAGAAACCTGTGTGTAAGGCGTGTAAGTCAACATGCTTTGAAAATAATGCTTAAGCTAGAGATGCCCTGTGTCTGAAGAGAGAATCAAAATTGCATTCATTTAGTTTGCTGAATTAAGACCTGAAACGCCAATTTGCGTGTAGTGGCAGCAGAACGAAATTAACATCAAACAGTTCACTCCTAGCAAAGTGGTCTGTTGTAAATATCGCTCTTGTTACACAGCTGATTAGCTTGGCTGTTCATGCACAGAGCAGTCTTTTTATGCCACTTTTCTGGACTGTGTCCAGTATATTGGCATCACAAATGACAATATTAACAGATTTGCTGCTTTATTGAATAGAGCCGGTCTTTCTCCCAGCATGCTCAGTGGTTGAAAGACTGAGGGTGTCCCTGATCAAATGGCACACATAGCGGCTGTTTTCTGTTATAACATGTTTTCACCACTCTCTCCATCTCTGATAGTTGTGGCAGCAGAAGCGTTGGTCCAGGGCTTGAGGAACCTCCCTGAAGACATCGACTGGTCCTACTCAGGTCTGTTGAACCTTTATTTTTCCTGCTTTCCATTCTTTATCATGATATTTGACTGCCATGTGACAACACAGATCGTTTCAGGTGTTTTTTGTCAAGAGTTTTAAGATCAGTTGTTCTATGTACTGTCTCTTTGTGTTAATCAGTACAAGGATACAAGATATGTTTTACAAGAACAATTACAATTATTATAATAAAGGAGCATCAAAAAAAGAGTTTAGACTGGGAAGCCTCATGGACTGAGCAGCCCTGTTAAAATCACACAGGCCCTTCTTAAAACAGACAGCGCTGCTGGTAAATGTCAGCCTGAAAGGTCTGAATATCGCATGAATTGAAGGAATTATCTGTTACCGTCTCCCATGAGAGAGCCTTGATCTGTCACAGACCATATGGTTAGATGACATCAGCTAACTCAGCACGGAGCCCCCGCGGAGCTAATCTGTGGTCCAACAGAAACAAAGAGTGGACACAGACAGACTGTAATGGGCCCACAGGGAGAGATTAGTGTCTGGTCAGGAGGAGTCCGGAGGAGCGATCAGACTCAACAGGCCATCAGTGTGCTAAATGCATAGCTATTAGACTTATTAACCTGTACCCCTAATTAGCATGCTGCTGACATGTTCCATTTGAAGCTGCACTTTATGATGTATGATATTGCTGGCAAAAGATCTGACCCTTTGGGGGTGGATGCTGTATTTCTCAGAGTCGTCATGTATAAATCAGGGAACTTATGGATTGATCAGATTGAACATCCTCCATCTACAAATTAGCCCATAATGTGTTCACATGTAGCTGGAACGAGATCAGTAAACCTATAGACAGAAGTGAAAAGTAGTTACATAAATGGCAGAAAAGGTGAAAAAAAACCTGGTCTGGTTTATGAAACTTTCTAAGTCAGTTAGCACAGTACAGAAATGACCAGAATTTGCCAGAAACTGATATCTGGGACTTATGTCGACATCAGCAACGTCTTTGAAGCCTTACCTTTCAACTGCTTAAAAGAGAAGCTTACAGTTGCTTACAGATAAAGATTCACAGTTAATATCACAGGAAATAGTATCTGAGTTGCAGAGGGAATGTTTGCACTATGAAAAAAACATACGCAGTATTATTTAAAGTGAGAATTGAAGGATTAACGTTCCTCACGATCGCTTGCTGCACTTTTTGTCTTCATCCCTTCACCTAATTTTCTACAAATTTCCAAAACCATGACAAAGTCTGTGGCAGTGAAGCGTGGCAGGTGGATGCATAAATCTCCCACCTGAACGAACTATTTTCTCCAATTTAAAGACCCCCATCACATCACACATTGCCGTTATTTGTCAGTACGTGTGTTAGAATTTGAATATATTAAATACTATAAATATAAATGTTATTCACTTTTGGCCAAATTAAGATGGATATTTCCGCAATAGCCTGAACACAGACTGAGACCTTTAATCCCTTCAAACTGAAATGATGAAGATCTGTTAAGTTGTGCCTGACGGAAATTCACATTTTAATTAGCTAATATTTTCCTCATTATGGATGTAGGCCTTTTTTCACCCATCCGCCATTAATCAGAATGTAAATTTTTAGGAACCGGATAAAGGGTAACTGCAGTACATCCATCACTAGTCTGCGGCTCTAGTAAAATGTACTCTGACACTGCCTATTAATGATGACATTTTTAACGGTAGATGAATAGCCACCATATATCCTTTATTGTTTTTTTTACGCAACTGCTTGTCAGCTGCAAGCTCAAAGAAATACTGTCATCTACATTCCTCCTCAGCTTTGGTTTCTTCCAAAGTGCAACTCATGCATGTTCTCGCTTAATGAGTAAAATATGAAATGTGTTAATTAGAATAAAATAATAATGAAACATAACACACCAAACAGAATCAAATGAGCGTAGCAAAACTAATTACAACTAATTTAATTACTTCAACTTGTTCACCACTTTCATGGGTGTAAACATTCACCCACGTTGACTTTGAGGTTTAATGTGGAGCGTGGTCATTAGCCAGGTTTTAATGGACTTAAGGCGAGGTAGTGACAAAACCCAGATTCACTTCCATGCACGCACTCAAATAAACTTGTTTCTGCTAATTGTTTTATCAATAGATACACATGCATCATTTGCAACATAATGGATATGCTGCTTCTTTCTTTCTACTATTCTCTCTCCTTCTCATTTTCTCTCTGTTGGCTTTTTGCAGTTCATCATCTCAACTGAAGCCCTCTCAGTGGCAGTTCATTTCGATTCACTGTAACTGTAGCCATTCCTGCTGTATGCGTATGTGTGTGTGCATGTGTTCACAATCTTGTTTTTCCGACCAGCTCTGTTTCTTGCCTTGTGCTGTGCGCTGAGCCGTGAGTAAAAGCATTAACATGTGAAAGAAACACACTTCATTGTGAGGCACTGTGCACAGCTTTTTAGTTAGGTCAGAAGTAGGGGGGGGACAAAAGGGAAATAAAAGAAGGAGAGGCGAGGGGGTTGCGGGAGAGCGACGGAGTGAGTGTCGGACGGTAGAGGAAGGTTTGAAATTAGGCGACATCGAAATCACAATACCTCTATTCAAACTGAAATCATGGTTGTGCGGTTAGATTTTCCACAACCAGTTTAAAATGTAACTTTTTGACAGCCTGACATGAAGCAACAATTCATTAAGACTAAACTTGTGAGATTTAAGATAAGTCAAATACGTCTTCTAAAATTATGACTAAGAAGGCTTGCTTTATCACCTTACTATATGTTTTTAGGTGACCCAACAAATGCATGTCCAAAATTGACTTTTTGCTCTGTTTTTGGTCTCCACCATCTCCTGTGGAAAGCATCTAAATTAGCTACTGTGTGGCTCGGGTAGACATTTGTATGCATAAAGCAGATTTATGTGAAAATGGTCTGAGAGCAGTTGCAATTTGTTGACACTTTCTGTGGGTTTAACTTGGAAAAACTGAAGCTTTTCAATCAAAGTTTTCCATTTCAAACTTGATTAAGTTTCACTCTGACTGAATTAAAATCCCTGTAGCCTTAATGGGTATTTAAAGTGCTTGCCATAAATCTGTTGGTATGCTACGTTTGAGCATGAAAGAATCCTTCCTCCTCCTCCTCCTCCACCTCCTCTGTGTTGTCCTCATCATTACTCCCTGCTTTGTCTCCAGGGGGTCCCTGGAATCCTTCTGCCTGGAAGCCACCCCTCAGGGCCCCATCTGTTATGTGTGCTTGTGTGCACGTGTTTGTGTGTAATTGTGCGCTCTGATAACCTCGATCACCCAGGAAAATGGAAAATCTTTACAGGAGTATTATTGAGATACTCTAACGCTGCTAGATGAATGATGAATAACATTTTTTCTTTTGTGTGTGATTTTTGTAACATCAATATAAACCATCACAACAGATGCACTCCTAGTTATATAAGATGCAATTTCCACTAGAGCAGCAACATAATAAGAAATAAGAAAAAGACAAAAGGAACATAATTGAGTCAAAATTTTGAATTCACTTTAGCATTTTTTTGTTTTTGTTCGTTTCTCTTTTCTGCACCTGTGTGTCTGTGGCTTTGCCTCCCTCTGTTCTCTGTGTCTGTCTCTCTGTCTCTTCTCTCCTCTAGATCCAACCAAGTCCTAGCCGGGGGCCATGCAGGCTTCAATACTCCCCCTGTGCTTTGTCTGGGGACCACAGGCACGCACATACACATACACATGCACACGCATACGTGCATGAATTTTAAATATGAATCCTTCCTGTCCTGTCCTCGTACGCTTGTATAATTCATATCTTTAGGTTCGGAATTACAGAATTGCGAGGAGAGGCGGGCTGTGACTGAGGATTTATATGTTCACATTGGGAATCAGATCACACGTTTGGTTAAGTTGTTCAGCCGTTTCCAAGAAAACATCCCGTATGTACCCTGCAGTAGAACAGAACGACGCCCCTAATGCAGCACAATCATTAGGAGCAGACTGATAAGGACGGTAAGAGGAGGCAGTGAGGGATTCATCTGGCCAAACCTTAGAGGAATGATCAATTCAAGATGATTCATGTTAGTCACAGTAAGTGTAGTTTTGGCTGTATATCATCATAAATCCAGATATTAACTGTAAACATTAAGTATTCATAAAAATGGTATTAATGAAGAGAAGAAGTGATTTTTAATATAATGTAGCTCGAAATGTCGACGTAGGGAATAAAATGCGGTGTATGTATAAGTCATGTTTGTCTTATTATGTCGCCATCATGGCAAATATTAGCCAACAGGTGAACATTTTGTCCTCAAAGCTGATGTGTTAGAAGCAGAAAAAAGGACAAGTGAAGAGATTTGAGTGACTTTGACAAGGGCCAACTTATGATGGCTAAACGACTGTGTCAGAGCATCTTCAAAACTGCAGCCCTTGTGAGGTGTCACCAGTCTGCAGTGCTCAGTATGTGTCAAAGTGGTCCAAGGAAGGAAAACTGGTGAACCATGTGGATGGCCTGGTGCTTGTTTGTAACTTTCCTGGGTAAGTCATGCCACCAGGGTGCACTATGAGAATAAGGCCGTGTGATGCACTGGGAGACCTTAGGTCCTGCCGTTAATGTGGATGTTCCTTTGACATGTACCACCTATTTGAGCAGTATTTCAGACCACATACCCACTTTCACAGAAATGATTTTCCCTGATGGCAGTGGCCTTTTTTAGCAAGTTCAGAAATGGTCTGAGGAGCACAACAACATGTTCGGTGTGTTGACTTGGCCTCCAAATCCCCCAGGTCTCTATCCAATGAAGCATCTCTTTGATGTGCTGGGCAAATAAGTCAGATCAATGGAGGCTCCCCCAAGCAATTTACAGGACTTAAAGGATCTGCTGCTAAAGTCCTGGTGTCAGATACCACAGCACACCTTCAGAGGTCCAGTGTAGTCTATGCCTCGATGGGTCAGGTCTGTTTTGACAGCAAAAGAGAAGCCTACACAATATTTGGCAGGTGGTCAAGGGTTTTACGATCAGTATATGCAATCGCAGATTCCTAGTAGATCACTTGAGGTGAACTTTATATTTCTGCTGTTACTGTCACAATTTTCAAGGCCGTAAATGAAATGATCGCCGATGTGCAACATCTTGAGAATGACAATCCTTGAAATTCACACATCTGTTACTTAATGGGCTTCTTCAGTCACATCCTGTCTTGTCACTGTACTTGAAGCAACATGCTGCCCCGCTGTCCATCCAATCTCTTTGACACAGTACCATTGCCGCAGGAATGCTTGTTTAAGCTTGTTTTTCACTGATTGGATATGAGGACTGACAGCTAAACCATCTTTTTTTTTGAAAGAATTGTCCTTACTTCAATGCTATTTCTATAAAATGACAGGCTGTTATATGAAGAATGAACATTTCTATGGGGCATTTCCACCTCAGTCTTTTGCTGATACAGTCACCAACTTTAAGCCTCTCCTGCGTAAGAAGTGATTCGCTCGATGCTTTTCGCTTTTTCGTTTCGTTCAAGGCTCTGGTTACCTAGCTAACCATCTTGTATATTCCCCACATCATGTTTCCAAATGAAATGGGCCAAACATGAAAGTATTGCTTGTGTTTGGACAGTGCTAGGTCCTCTTGACCACTCTCTTGACCACTCTTGATCAGAAAATACCGTCAGCAACGTGTCCCCTCCATGTTCGCCCAGCGCTCCAAGCCCACTATCAGCATGGATGTGAAAACTACTTCTAGAGTCTACTTCCTCACATTGATACTTTTTGGTAGTGGTGAGTAAGTGACAGATCTGCTACTTTTTAAAGAGATTAAGATGATATGATATGATACAGGAAACAACTACTCACTCTGGCCAGGAAGCCCTGCCCAAGGCCAACTGATTGACAGCTGCAAAAGGCAAAAGCAGGGGAAACAGGGAAAAGAATATTTTCCGTTTGCTAACTTAGTATGTCTGTGTTGCTCTGCGTTGCTCTGCGTGTTTGTTGGATGTGTAAATAGGCTGCCTGCTGACACATTCACCCTACCTGTACATAGTGATAATGCCAGTGCTGTGTTGTCTGCATGCTCCACTGCCCCCAAGCAAACACAGAAATCAATTCCGAATACTGCTTGAACACGCTCCTTTGAGGGGAATACACGGAGAGGAGGTAACGTAAAGTTGTCGGTGGTGGTGATTTCCGTCACAAATGATAACACTTTTTTATGGTGGCAGAGGGGAGGAACTGCTCTCTTTTAACAGGAGGAAGCCTCAGGGTGGTCGGGATGAGAGGAGAGAAAAAAGATGAGTGCTGAGCAACAGCAGACGATAAACACTGAGCAGGTTCTTGAGTAAAACCGCCACCGCTGGATGACTAATTGATTCATTATAGTTCTCATCATGATGCTAATAATTTGTGATTACTTAACATACTTCAGCGTATTGTAGCCATTTGAAAGTCAGATGAGCCGGCCCCATGAGGGCCTAAATGCTCTTATATGACGAGAAGAGAACACTGAATCCTTGATTCAAGTTATTGAAGTGTCTCTCAGCCAGCTAGCTGTGCGTTTTTTCCTTCTCTCATCTCGTGCGTCTGTCTGTTGCCTCTTTCTCCGTCTACACGCCCGTTTTCACCACCCACTATGTTCTCCGCTGCTTCCTTAGTCACCAAATACTTTAGGCTGACTTGTCTTCTGCTCCAGTTGTTGCTCAGCCTGTGTGGCAGCTCCTGGAGCCTTGTGGGAGATGTGAGGTAATGATGCAGAGGTGTGCATGTGTGTCTTCCTCTATTCGCAAATACACACTTTCCGCTCCGCGTTCTCTTTCTTTGTTCCTTGCGTTCACCAGTGTGCAGCCGGGTTAATGAGTTCATTTGCCGTTATTTCTGCGCATTCACTGCTCCACATGACCATGACAGGAAACAGTGTGACGTGTGATGAGTTCAGTATCCAAAAATCTCAGTAAACTTTACACATATTTTCCAGCCTTGCCACTATAATCTTTCTTCAGCATGCACAAATGATACAAATAAATCTCATGGGAATACTTTCATTGATCAAGGTAGTTTATTAGAAAACTAATAAGTACAGATATTTGATGTTTTATTACTCTAATCAACCTTTGGTGTAGTACGTTCAGATAAACAATCAGTTTCCGTAGCCAGTCTGCATGACTTCAGAAGTTCAGAACAAGCCGTCAAGATCACATGAAGAGCATATGGCTCTCTGATTCATACCCTTTTTTTGTCTTCATGAATAATCTGACAGGTCTGATTGTCAGATACGGTGGCTGCTGATGTGTGTGACAGTTCGTCATTATAATAGATCTCACTGAATGAGTGATGAGCCAGTACGTGTGTGTGTGTGTGTGGGTGTGGGTGTGTTTGTGTGCGAACAGTCCTTTCTCAGCCATTCATAATACATTCATTTAGGAGCTTAGATCTTGTCAGCTTCAGAGTCCCTCCTTTATGTGGGAGTCAGTTAGTATGTGTGTGTGCCCATGAATGCATTCATAGACATTGATTCCCCCTGAATAAAAATGACTGAAATCTCCTCTCGCACAAAGGTACAATTTCTGTGCTCAGACGAGGCATCCAGCTGTCTGAGATGCTAATCGGAACACATGACACCGGCTATGACAGAGCAATTTCTCTCGAATAGAAAAATTTTGCACTGAATATTGAGGTTTCAGCACAGAGTTGTTTATTTCAGGTACAGAGAAACACAAAGTGCCTGAGAATATATAGGATATAAACCTATTTTTTGGTTGTTTTAAAACCAACCCTTCATATAGAGTAACTGTAGCAGGTATGATGTTTGCCCTCGCTGTTATCACTGCAAACAGTCCTCACAGTTGCTAGAAGTGTTCTTCTTGGTGATCGACCTGAAACAACTAAAGAATCTCAAGTACAATTTATAATAGAACTGCAATTTATGTGAGTAACTTTCGTTGTATAGAAGTGATAAATAAATAAGATGATTATATTTTTGCCATGATTACATTCAAGTCATAGACGAGCTTTACCTTTTAGATGGTGTTGATACATCTAGCAAGGCTGTCTTTCACCAATTAGGTTCTTACAACAAACCTTTATCAGAACGTTTGTCAATATACGTTCTTGTCTGTACTTGTTTTCTTGTGCACATGTCAAATGTCATCATTCGCTGCCCAAGTAATGTTCCAATTAAAAGTACACATCTGACCAAGTCTAAATGCCCCGATCTATTCTTGCCCCGACCCTTTTATTGAGGACGCATGAGGTGGTGTAACATTTTGCTGGCATAATCAATTTCATTGCTTTTCCAACTGCATCCTCCCGTACTTCAAAGTTGAACTTATATCCAAATTACCAAGTACGTAGTTCCGAACTTCTCGCATTGAGAAATGCCAAAAGTTACGTTTAGCTAGCTAGGATAGTGAAAAGTAACTTATGCAAACCTTTATGCCAGCCTGCCATAGCCAGACTCGTTATTATCAGAACATGAGTCTGGTAACATGCCATTTGGCTGGCAAAAGATCAGAACCATTTTGTTTTTAGCAAATCGGGGCATAGTCAGTTCTCAACAGATGGGTTCCAGGCCAACGTTCTGCCACAAAAGATATGTGGCTATGGAAGCTGATCTGGCTTTCCAGGCTACCTTTGTGCATCTCTGTTGGTTCTTTTCAAGCCTTCACTAGAGGCTTCCTTATTTGTCATTATGGTATTTCACCTAATTAGTGGAATTAATGACATTCATTTTGTCATTTATTAGGCAAAAATATCAGCTGTTTGGTTTCTAGATAGTTAAACGTGTGCTTTAGGCTTCATTATGTTGTATCCTTTTTAGGTTCAGGATTTTTCTTTATTACATTTCTGTTTTATCAATAGCAGTAATAACACAGATTCAAGAGCTCCGCCGTGGCTTAAACTCAAACAGCAGCTTTTTTCTTTTTTTTTTTTGCTTTTAATATTTGATACGCATTCAGCTATTTTTGCCGGCAGTGATGCAAACCGGAGCAGACAGTCCCCAAAAAGTCAAGCCCTACATTATTCAATTTAATAATCCTGCATGTTTTCTGAGCAGTTAGCTCACTCAGCGGTGCACAACCTTTTCACAGAGGGTGAAATGGGCTCTGTGTGTTTGTGCTGTCCATGGGAGCTTAATTGGTGTATGCGTAGGCAGGGGCAGAGATACACAATTTCTAGTCCATAAAATAGAGTATATCAGTGTGTATATACAGACACACTACTTTCCCTCATTTTTGTTCTTTCTGTGCTTCTTTCTCCATCTTCCTCCTCATCTTTTCTGTTCCTGTTTTTGTCTCGTCCTTTTTACTAGCCACTCTTCTTTAAGGGAAGACCTCTTTCTTTATCACCTTTACTCTGCTCCTCTTTCTGCTCTTACCTTAGCCTCTTTGTCCTCTGCTTGTGTATCGCCTTTCTTCTCTTTGTCCTCCATGCACTCTCCTCCTCTCTCGTCTTACCTCTCCTCCCCTGAGAAGGAGGAGTGAGCTGGGATGATTGGGGTGTTGTGGATAAAAGGAGCAGCAGCATCAGGTGTAAATGGTTTCTGTCTGGAGCACTTTAACAGCCGACTGCTCTTCCGTCTGCCGCAGAAAACAAAGTTCCCTCCTTAAGTTTACAGACATCCTTACTCCTTTTTTGGTCTTTTGCGCAATTTCTTATCTTGACAACAAATGAACACTAGTTGTGTCATAATGCTGAATTTTAAGCAAATCAAACAGATTCCTCCTTTTGTGTGGTTATTCTGTGAGTCTCCCACAAAACAAACACTTTATAAATATATAAAAAAAATCTTTTATTATCATATTTAATCAATTTCTCAGCTACAATAACACTGGCAGCATCCGCAGACTACTTTAAAACGCAAATCAAACTCGGAGATATGAAATGCAATTTCCATATTTAATCTTCTAAATTTGCCACCTTGACTGAATGCGAGTGGGTGTTTATGGATTCAAAAGAATGAAATGAGTCTTCATTTAAATCCAACTCCAGCTTCAGGGAATGTTTTTCTCCAACCTGTCAGCTACTTGTTGCCATGGTAGCATTATGTCAGAAGAGTAACCGTGTGTGTATGTTTGTTTTTGTGTGTGGTGTTGTGATGCTGACAGATGAAACTGCAGGGGTGAGGTGTCGTTATTGGCACAGTGACACCCCTGACATTTCCCCAGCATACACACGCCCCACGCGTACTCGTAGAGTAGTAACCCCTTTATGCAAAATACGAGTCGACATCAATAGTGATTAAATTCAAAACTACAATAGTGAAGTGGCATTTGACGTTTCAGTAACAGATGCTGTATGTGTTAGATTATGAAAATGAAACTGTGTATGACTTAGGGATGTCCTGATACCATGTATTGTCAGATCAAGTATACGTACTTGAAACTTGGGTATCAGTTCAAAGTACTGATATAAGTATTTACTTGCGGTTGGTATGGAGTGACTGCTTCGACTGTCTGTTTCCTTGGATCTTCTTGGTTGAGCTACACTTGGGGTTCTTCTAGGCGTAGGTAGGCTATGACAGAAATGTCCAGCTATCCAACTGGCAAAGCTTCTCTGAGCCCACGTTAACAGCCAGCTCACCTGCCTACTGCCACTTATCCCCTCCTCCTCCATCTTGTCCTCCTTCTTCTCCTCTTCCTTCTTCTTCTTCTTCTCCTCCTCCTTCTTCTTCTTCTTCTTCTCTATCTTCTCCTCCATCTTCTTCTCCTCCTCCTTCTTCTTCTTCTTGGTTTTACTGGTGGAGGTACATTAATGGCACCTATTGTAACACTGGATTCTGTGAGTATTGGTCCTACTGCATTGTTGCATGCTGTGGTAAAGTGGTATTAGGTATGGTTACTGTTAGAGAATAATTTCACTTCCCTATAGATAGTTTGTGTAGTTAATGCTAGATTACTGCTGGGGTCAGTTATCTGCCCTATTTTCTCTCTGAGGAACATGCCATGGCCATGGTCCCTCTTTGGCGTCTTCAATCTCGCTCTCTGGCTGTCTACAGACACAGCTGTAGAGTTAGATGATAACGCCCTCCGTCACTGGATGACACTTTGTATTTCCTAGCTGGTGTGAATCCTTATCTTCATGTTTATGTACTATAGCCAATTGGATGTTAACACATCTCCCCTTTGCTGCCTCGGCCCACCTTTCTAGTATAAGAATCTGAGCTTTACTGTTTGACCCTTAGAACTGAGGTGGACTCATGCACTTATGTTGTGATGACGAATCTTCTGTTCTGCTCGATCGAGCCTAAATAAACTCCTTCAGCATAAGACATACAGGACTCTGGTACTTCTTCTTCTTCATCGGCATCACCACAAATTCCTCCCTAACAGTTACATCTGTTGTTTTCTGTGTACATGAGCACAAGATTTGATTGATACTGATAGTAATATCACATATCGCTAATAGTACTGATATTTGGTCCCGATATCAGAATCCATGTCTGTGTTTAGGGTACTGGTAGATCTAGTCCCAATACTAGTGGGGCTTTACTAATAATGGAGAACATGGCTAACATGTGGACATATTAAACTTAAGGCTATGCAGATGTGTCTCAGTAGGTAGAGTGGGTTGTTCAAAAGGCCAAGGGGTTCCCAATACTTGTTAACCCGAGTCTTTTCGGTTCAGTCTTGGTTCAATGCCAAATTGAAGTGCTGAGTGACAATAGGTAAGAAATAAATACAATGAAGCAAATACCTGTATTTTTTGGGGAGGATTTGGGTGACATGGCTATTTAAGTGAGCAAGTTACTGAAAGGGAATAGCTTAACAGTGCTTCTGCTGACTTCTGAAGAAGAGCACTGATTCCTCTCTGATGTGTACTATAACTGTGGAGCTATAGCTGGCAATCAATTAGCTTAGTTTAGCGTGAAGTTTTAAATCAGGGGGAAACAGCTAGCCTCCCTCCAGGCACACTCCAGTGTTCATAAATAGACCTGACTAATTAACACATCTGCCTCGTTACATGTGTGCTATAAAAGTAAACGTATATTGGTGAATGGCAGCAATTCTATAGGGCTTGTGATGCAGAGCATTTTATTGAATCTCATTCACCCATTAACCCACATATGGATGCCTGAGAGCCTGTTTAACAGTATTCCCAACCAGTACGCATGCTTCTGTCAACTGACTTTATCACACTGATAGTGATAGGGGGCTACAGGAAATGTGGTAATGCCTTGTGAATACTATAATATGTAACCTGAAAACACAGTATGGGAAAGCCATTTGATGTTTTACTACTACTACTACTACTAATGAGCTTAGAATATTATACCTGAGAGTGGTCTGTTTATATGCACGTCATACTCAGTGTAATTCTAGACTATATGGAGTATAGGTGTATTTTAAGGCTAAGACAGAGAATCTCTCTCTACATTCCTACTAGCATTCCTACTTATCAAGCTATATTAATTGTAAAGGAATTGTATTATTTTCATTTTTACATCATATATATTACTCAAAGTCATAATTCCAACTGTGTCCACAAGTGACAGAACTTGGGTTAAACTATATTTTCTCCTCTCTCGCTCTCTCTCTTCTACATACTCGCTTACAAGCAGACACTCACATCCAGGAGCCAATACCTGTTAAGTCATGTGTAACCAGTTACAGTTAAACCATCTGCTCTGACCTCATTAGACTCTTTGTCTTTACTGTGTACTGTCCAGGAAAGCATATACATGTTAATGACAATATGTTGGATAAGAAGCATCCAATTATGCAGCCATGTAAAATTTTACAATAAGCCTTTCTTCTATACAGTTGTTCGTACGAATGCACATATACCTTTTTTTCTCAGACAAACTACGAATACTTACATTTGGATACTTGCTTGTCCTGAATACTGATATTCAGTGATATGCGGATGCTCAGCTATGCCTTGACAATAGACGTTCATGTGCGCACACAGGCACATATACTTAAGCTTGTCAGGGCACTCATATTTAAATCTGCCTGAGCTGTACCTGAATCCTGGGTAGGAATCGGCTACGGAGTCACCACACCGGCAAACCTTATCTGAGCCAAAAGATTCTTGTTAACAGCCAGCTAACAGCCCTACTGCCACATACTTGCACAGTTACTGTTGGCTATTTATTGCAACCCAGGATTCTATGAGTATAGGCATAGTGCATTGCTGTAAATGGTGTTAGATTATTTATTTTTTTCACTGATCACTGAGCATGAAATTAAATCTTATGTATTATGTGTTCTTCATTTTTTATTTATTTTTTTTGCACATGAATATAATGTGAAGGTTCTGCACACACAGTATACAGTATGTTCACAAATGAAGAAATAATAAATCCAAGCAGAATGCAGTCAGTAGATAAAAATGCAGATTATGTATTGATACATGAATACATTCACAAACACACACACACTGCATATCTTTAACTTTAAACATGAATTGTAAATTTTGACATGTGCTCATAAATAAGCAATTCACTGATGCCCAGACATTTTGAACTCGTGGTATTAAGCCAAACACTCATGATAATAAACACCTTCTGAGCTCTAACAAGAAGAACGCTACTTCTACTTTTGATAAAAAAAATTTATTTATTTATTTGTTGAGTTTAATGTTGTGGGCTGTTCTTCTTTTACATTATTCATGTGAATAGCACAGCCTTGTTAAAACACCCACCCACACCACATCAATAAGTTTAAGCAGACTCCATGCGGCACACTTCAAAAAACAGTTCACACATATCCGCACATGCACAGGGCACCAATATATGAACACACCGAATATAAAATAGGCAAATATGCACCAATACACATACACACTGTAGCAAACAGTGTGAGAGCATAAAGTGTGACCTGAAGCCGGCCAGTAATGTTTGGCCTACAGTTTGACCATCTGCCCCTGTAGAGCTACATTCATTCAAATGTCTGCATGCTGTTATCGAAGAGCAAAATACGTATCTTTTTAGACTTCAATGGTGCATTTAAGCACCCAAGCATGTTGACATATATAAATAATAATACAGCTACACACATACAGCTATTTGCAAAGCAGTCTGTTGAGAGTAACAAAGTTACATTTGCTCAAGATTTAGCAACACTAATCCTCTCTTTACTTATACAGGTACCCTGAACCAGCGTAACTGGGGAAGGAAGTATCCGTCCTGTAACAGTGCCAGGCAGTCACCGGTGGACATCGATGAGACGTTCACCCAGGTCAGGCTGCAGTACCAGAACCTACAGCTAGAGGGCTTTCACAAATTGACAGCGGAGTCAACCATCATCCACAACGATGGCAAGACTGGTATGTTTTCTGCTCTTTCCTTAAAATATACATTCTGAGAAGTAAAGGTTGCTTCATGCTCCTGCAGCGGGTTTACGCAGAGCCTGCACCGTAGGGTGCTCACCAGTGAAAGTATCCCTGTGTGCCTGTTGTGGATATCACTACAACACAGAAAGTAGAGAAGACGAGGCTGAAGAAGAGAGAACTATCTGTGGTTGTGCGGCTGCTGAGGGATGTGAACTGCACTTGGGACGTATCACAGCTGTTGGGGTTTGCGTCGCTGTGAGGTGTTGTTACATTTCTGGGGAAGGTGCATTTCAGACTATAGTGTAGGGACCAGAGCGATGCTGTAGCCTTCTAAGTAGAAGTGACGCATAACCATAAATCTAGCTTAAGTCTCAACAATCAACATGACTTCTAAGCATGAAATGTTTTTTTTTATTCAATGGTCTTATAACCACAATCTTAAGCAAAGTTGTCAACATTCCTAAAAAGTCTTGGTTCCAAGTAAAGCTGCAGAAGCCACAGTTGGATTGTGATCCTGCATGGAATTGAACGATAAGCTGGTTTACTTGTACTAAACTTGTATTTTCAATTCCAGACAAAAGCTTATAAAGCAGCAGACAATATATGAAGATACAGTATGTGGTAGATTCAATCGATGGAAATGGTTTTTACTGCATTCTGGTTATGGGTGTCTTAATCCCAAGACGTGGAAAGAAGCTTAACTTTCCAGACTCAACAAAAAAAAATTATTCACAACTCTGAGGTTAATGAAGGGGAGCAGCAGCTAGGATTTAAAAGAGAACGAAGAGAAAGAGACTGTGTAATTGAGGGAGAAGCAACCAGAGGGACAGCAGTACAGAGAGATCATGTGGAGAAAGAATCAATGCCAAGAGGGAGAGATGAAACTGAGCTATAAAATAGCGGCAACAAAAGAGCAAGAGGGAAAATGTACATTTATATGGAGAGGGAAGGAGGAGAGGAGAGAGATGAGGACGATGTGAAGAGACACCGAGAGGAGAGGCGTCATGTGGAGTGATGTCTGGCCTGATAAACGAATGAAAGCTGTCTGAGCTATCATCACCATCGTTCCAATGCTGCTTGGGCTGTAGGCTTGTGCGTCTGCACATGTGTACCTCTACATGTCAATGGCTGCAAAATTAATCATTTTTGCTCTGTGAATTCAGAGAGGAAATTGCGTATTAAAAAGATATTGCATAGCTGGCAGGATAGAATGAGAGAAATATACGACAAGGACCGTCTCACTGTACTGAATGCTCTATCCTGGCATGAGACATCCTTTGTCAATAAAATAAACGAAGCAGTCCTAAATCTTGATTGTATTTAATATTTCATTGATGAGTTACAAAAAACTACTGCTTTTCTTTAGTGTGTTTTTTAAAAAAGAGTTGCTTCCAGAATTATAACAGAACACATCAGGCAGTTCCCACCGGAGAGACTTCAAGCACCTATGATGCTATCTGCCACACAGACTGACAAAGTTAGCTCCTAGTTGGTGAACATAGTGAATCATCAAGCCACTAAAAACCGAATATTTCCTCTCATGAATTGGCGCAGATGTCAACAGAGATAAAGCGGGAGTGAATATTTGACTTGCGTCCGTTGTATGGCCGGGAACAAGATTCATAATAAATGGTTTGCTCCCAAGTGGACAGAAAAATCTGTTAGTGTTTAAATATTGCTTATTACATTGTTAATTAATACTTCTAATGAATCGCAGTATCCACATTTAAAACAGGAACCCATCTGAAGTCTTGGAAGTTTGCAGCAATCTACAAGTCTTGTTAGTCATACAGTCTCCAACTGTACCAGTGATTAACTTGGCTGTAGGAAAGGTTTGACTCCCTTCATTTTCTGAGGTGAAACTGAAGTCCATGTGTGTGTTTCAGTGGCCATCAATGTGGATGGGGAGTTCTTTGTTAGTGGAGGAGGCCTAAGCTCCAGGTTTCGTGTTGGTAGAGTCACCTTCCACTGGGGACGCTGCAATGCCTCATCAGATGGGTCCGAACACAGCTTTAATGGGATGAAGTACCCCCTGGAGGTAAAGGAGTAGTACACAGCATCTGTTAGGTCTAACAAGGAACACTGTGTAAAGATAACCCATGTGTTTCTTGCCATGGCACAGATGCAGATCTACTGCTACGATCCAGATGACTTCCAAAGTCTGGATGATGCTATTAAGGAAGGAGGAAGGGTTGCCGCCTTGGCTGTGCTCTTTGAGGTAGGTTGACCTGATTATAATCCCATCCCCGGGGATACAAAGATAATACCATTGGTGCCTGACTGCGACATTGACAGTTGATGCTTGTGTTCCTGTCTGTAGATTAGCCTTGAAGACAATGAAAACTACATTCCTGTCCTAGAGGCCATCAACACTGTCAGCAGGTTTGGTAAGCCACTACTGCGGAACTCTGTGTCGAAATAAGGAACGTATAGCTGAGAGTATATGATGACGGGTTGCTGTTACACCAGTAGAGGAAAGACTTTTTGATTTCTGTGGCACAAAGATTAGGCAAAATAGTCTTATTGACTGGAAGACAGACAAAAAGCAGATTGGCAATGCTTGAAATGATCAACTTAGAGTAAGCAAATGGTATAGTTGAAGCATTTTATCTCAAGTACCTGACCATGCACCTTTGAAAGGTACTACTCCCTCAAGCAGGAACCTAATTTAGACCGTAGTCCTTCCTTTGTCTTATTTACTGTTGGAAGCTGCTGGTTCCTAGTCCCTGCTGTGGAAACACAACTATTAAAGGTCTTCAACTGGACAACTGGAGGTCCTAGGGCCCAGACACAGGCAACGTGAGATTACGACACAGTTTGCCTTTGTTGCTGATAGCTGTATGTCGGTTTGGTCAATCGTTACCTTTTGACAACTCACAGTGAAAACGCTTCATCCTCATAAAAATATTTGTTATTTGTTGCTTTTACCAGGCAAGAGTGGGTCAATGGAGCCTTTCAGCTTGAGGTCCTTGCTGCCTAATAACACAGATAAATACTACATCTACAACGGCTCACTGACGTCACCCCCCTGTTCTGAAGTGGTGGAATGGATTGTCTTTAAACGCACCGTGGCCATATCGGAAACACAGGTCAGTTAATGGTATCAGACACAGAGGCGTCCACTGTCACTGATTTCTTTCTGAACGTTTCAACAGGCTCTAAAGAAAAGAATCTAGGTTTTCATTCACTCTTTTATGAATAATATTCCTCTAAGCATTTTTATCATTCTCATTCTAGTTGCAAAATAAAAAAGCTTTAGGAATCAGCTCCAACCAATAAATAGATTGCAGTAGCATTGATGAAAACCTACAAGCTTTATGTTCATACTCACATAGCATACAACATTGGCACAAGGATTCAATGTAAAATCTTCAAAATAAATGAATGTTTTACCAAATACAGCATCACTGCTGTCTGTAGTCGTTGTGTCTGGTTGTGGTTTGTGCCTGGCTTGAGGTCAGCTGTCTTTGACATGTGTGCACAAAACAAAAACCCAAATCTCACACTGAACTGATGCAGTGTGACACTTTTAGTCAAAAGTTACATGACAAGCTTTTGTTGTGGCATGAGCTGATAAAAACAGCAACACAAGCTGACACTGAAGCATTACCGCCATTTGATTCCTCACTGAAGACGTTTAAGGACCCCTGAGGAACGCTGACTTTGGATCAAATCATCTGTGTAATAATCATCAGTTCTGTAGCAGAATAATGGAGATTGAACGAGGCCCTGCCAGCGGTTGCGCATTGATGTTTGTGTGTGTGTGTGATTTCGTTCGCGTGATTGAAACGGTTTGGCAAGGCATGACACGTGCACATTGGAGCAAACCAAAAATAGAGCAGCGCTGTCTTTCTGCCTCAGCCTGGCACCAAAACAAGCCTCTTAAACACACACACACATGCATCAGTTTTAGGTTTATTTTGGCAACTGGATAGAGACAAGGAAGGTGCAAACACACACGTTTCTTTTCTTTGATAACAGTTTCCATCTGCTCTCTTTTTACTCCCCCCCCCCAGCTGGAGTTGTTTTGCGAGGTGATGACCATGGAGCAGGCCGGGTACGTGATTCTGACCGATTACCTCCAGAACAACTTCAGGGAGCAGCAGCAGTTCATGGGTCAGGTGTTTGCCTCCTACACCGGAGTTGAGGACGTACTCACACCCAGTATGTCATCACCTCAAGTTATTTCTGCTTCAGACTCATTTCATTTGTTTACTTCAATTCTCTAAGTATTCATCATGTGCCTTTTTACTGAGAGAAAAGAGAAACATTGTTGTAAAAAAGTGTATGACATTCAACAAATGACTGAGTAACATGATCACTGTGGTACTAACCTACCATACCAGACTCACTTATTATCAGTCCCTGCGTCTGGTAACACTGGTTAGTCTTCTGTCCATCAGAAGGCTGAGCTTTCCCAACGGAGTGACTCCAGACCAACTTACACCACAAGTCCTGTAGGAGCAGGAAGATCAGGCTGGCTTTGTCATATTTTACTGCATTTTTGCCATATGTTCTGAAGCCAGGTTTGCGACTGTTGCTTTGGTAGCGTGGCACTGTGTTAAAATTATATTTGGCAGATACACCGATCAGCCACAACATCATGATCACCGACAGGAGAAGGAAATAACATGAACCATCTTGTGACAGTGCAGTGTTCTGCTGGGAAACTTTTGGACCTGGCATTCATGTGGATGTTACCAGACCAGGCACCCCCACCCCATAGCAGTGACACTCGTTGATGGTTCCCCAACAGGATGCAGCCTGCCACAGACACACACACACACAAACAGTTTAGGAACGACTCAAAATACATGAAGAACAGCACAAGGTGTTGACCTGGCCTCCAAATTCCCCTAGATCCCAAACTGATCTAGTATCTGTGGGATGATCCACAGAGGCCCCTCCCCTCAACCCACAGGACCCAAAGGCCCCCACTAACAACATTCTGTTGCCAGACACCACAGGACACCCTCAGAAGGCCCATGTCCATTCTCTGATGAGTCACAACTGTTGTGGAGGCACAATATTAGGAAGGTGGTCATAATGTTATGCCTGATCTGTGTATGTTGCTGCTGAAAAGGGAGTCCAATATTTACTGTACTTCAGAGACTACAGCACAGTCTGAACATGTGCTCATGATCACTTTTCCTATTAGAATGAATCTTTTAAAGATCTGCCGCTAGTCTCCTAAAAGAGCGTACCAAAAGTTGTGTGATAGAAATATGGGAAGTGGCTCTTAAATGCACTTTCTGAAACTGTCTGAGGTTACACCCTTTCAGAATATTACTGTAAATGAATACTCAAAATACCTTGGTCTAGTCAGACACATTTTAATTTTTCTGTCTTTTCATAAGAAGCGTGATTAGACACGAGAATGTGTTTAAATCCCAGAGGCCGTTTTGCAAACTTTGTGGAGAAACTAAGGGTTCACATTCAAGGTCTGGGGTGATACGTGTACAGCACAAGCTTAATTTGATGGCACACTTTACCGTCCTTGGAGATGAAAAGCAGCGTACCGTCGCTCAGAGTGGAATTTTAGAAACGGCTCAGAAAGTGAGTTTGATCAAGCAGAGATCTCAGCAGCAAAGCACAGGCTACGAAACTGGCATTGATCAACAATTCTGTTCCCTCCCAGCACACAGCATGCCGTGATTTTGTACCATGAAAAATTCTTCCTTATTAGGCCTTAAAGAGTTCAATCCAGAGTCTCTAAAGCCTTTCACCAATCTAATTTATAGCAGATTTTGGGGCGGCGCGGGGGAGAAAATTGAATCTACCCTCAGGGATCAATATAAATATTACATTATTAATCTTATTTTTTGTCCGTGTCTGAAAAATTACCCATTTTCTGCTTCCACCGGGGCTGTAACGCTGCCTTCCAAGGTCAGCCTTATCGTGATCATCAAAAGATATAATTCACGACCCTCTCCATTTTCATAAAGTCGACCCTGAAGTAAAGTGGGCCTTTTGGGTTGCCAGGGAGCTCCACTTTGTAGTTCAGTGGTCCTGCTCCTCTCAGCGCAGGCAATTTATTTTGCAGCTCCTTTTTGAAATTGAAATAAAGTATTCAGAAATTCATTTGCCTGTAACAAATTCATGCAAGCATACACACGCAGACGCCACCCCAGTCATTGCAGCATTCACCCCCTGAGCTGAGGAAGCGGAATTCTGTATTTTTCGATTAACACAGAACTTAATGAGTACCGTTTTTTTTTATAAAAGCTTTTTGTTGAGTTTTCTTGCATCTCATTCTCACAAATGAATAATTAATCACTTTTACCAACGTGCCTCTGTCCCCAGTCTGCAGCTCTGAGCCCGAAAACGTTCAGGCTGACGCTCAGAACGACACGACCATCGTGGTGACGTGGGAGCGCCCCCGCGTGGTTTACGACACCACCATTGACTGGTACACTGTCACCTACCAGAGGCTGCAGGGCCGAGACCAGAACAAGATGGAGGACAGGACGGACGGAGACCAGGACGTGGTATGAAAGCTGTCTTCAGATCTCTCCTCAAAAAACAAACAAAAATAAAAACTACTCTCTTCAAACAGCAGTCATATGTGCATTTAAGTAATTTCAGATATGTTTTCTACACTCCTTTTTCTTTTACTCCTGCAGCAAATATCAAAGTGTAATTAGTTAGAATACCATCCATCCATCTAGCCGCTCTCATTCTCCATCAGTCCCTCTCATGGTACGACTGCTGTTGGAATCGAAGTGGCTGAATGATTAGTTGACAATGACAATCAATCTTTGACCTTTCAATGGGTCACTGAACATCCCTTATTGTGTCTAGCAATATGTGTGTACTGTGTATGTGCATGTACAGAGCATTTGTGTTAATGTGGACAACCATAATCATTTTACTAAATTCATTCAAATTGATTTATTAATTGATTAAGGATATGCAAATGTAGTAGTTGTGGCGTTTCCATTCATTTCCAGCGTGAGTACCATCAAAACAAATTTATTCAAGTGCATATTATGATAATAGAAACCATGCGAAGGCTTTTATAAAATAATTTGTGGCAAAGGTGTATTTAGTGTGACATAATGTCCTCTAACTGTCTAATATTGGATGGAAACCAGTATGTATGGGTATGTTCTTTTTCAAACGGTTCAGTCAGGAGTCAAAGTGTACCTAAGTCAGAGAAACCAAACACACAAAAACAAAACATGGATGTTTGTAGCCAAGTCGTACCTCTAAGACAAAAAGAGTGACGTTAATTTTAAAAATCCTTGAAGAAAAAATACACGCGTACAGTTTATTTGTTGTGCCCATTACCAACAAGCATACATATAACAGGCTGATTGAAGGAAATACACTCTCAGCTGGACTTTGATAGCCAGCTCCACCACCTGCTGCCATTGAGAGTGTGTGTGCCAATTAGTTAGCGAGCATTTAGAGAAATACATACACAAAAAAATACCAAAGTAATGGTTAAAACCTTGACTCCAGACATGACATGGGGTGGTTCAATAAGGCGGAATCTTTGGAATTAAAAGGCAGTAATTATTCAAGTAACAAGTGTGAACTGAAATGTTTTGCAATTTTGGAGTCCCAGGGGAACTGAGGAGATTTGTATGACTCGTCTTTTTCTGCGAAAGTTTCAGTCACTATTGTTGAATGTGAAGTAGGAAGTGGAAAGTGAAGCAGGAAGTAGAAACAAAAACTTACCAGATTGGCCAAAAAAAAAAAAACTAGCGCAACAAGCCAGACTGACGAACACACAAGACGAGCACCGGCGTAGGCTACGTGCGTAGGTTGCTGCGTCTATGTCCCACAGTACCCTAAAAGAGCCTTAATGCAGACTATTGAGTTGAGACAATCAGGATGAGATGGAGGTAGGGAGGAGGAGTGCTGCTCAACAGACAGTCTTGCCAGAGGGACAGAACTACAGCAAATTTAAAGAACTGGGGAATCGGGACTTCTCTGAGAATGCAGGCAAAGAGATCACTGGACAAGAGTAGTGACACTGAGATTGAGAATGAGGTGATTTTTACAGCGTGGGAAAGAGGAAATGACAATGGAGCAGCAGAAGTACTGCAGCCCATATTGACTGTGGAGGAGTAGAGACGGAATGTGTGAACAAATCTTCATTATTGAACTTTTGCCTATCTTCATTATGAATTCAGATTGGACACAAAAACAGACCAATATTGAACAGTAGCAAGGCCAGGATAACTATTGCTGCAATTATTTTAGTAGCAGTGTTAAATAACAACCAATTTAAAACTGATTTAGATGGTGTAACATAAGCGATTGTGTGGATCAAAGGGTACTAGCTCATCTGCTGAGGTTGTGAGTCAATAAAAATGACTGAGAAGCCACTAATTTAAACTCCGCTGACTTTGCAGGGTGTCATCATCTCCAGCCTGCTGGCCAACAGCAGCTACGTGGTTCAGGTGGTGGCCGTTTGCACCAACGGTCTCAGAGGACGATGGAGCGACCAGATTATAGTGGACATGCCTTTGGAAGACCCAGGTACAAACACACGGAAGCTTTGTGCACAGTAAGATCACACAGTTGAACCGTTGCATTCGCTGAGTCTTTGTTTCTTTCCTCTCATTCCAGAAAGCGAGTCTTACCCCGACTCCGTCACAAAGGATGTTGAAGTCAACAGGGAGGTAGGACAGTGTGTATCTGCCATTTCATCTGACCTCATAATTGTGCTGAATTTTGCACAATTATTCTGCAGCGTTGACGTTTGCCCTGTGTTAAATCATGTCAGTGAACCTAATTATTATGCAAATGAATGTAATTATATTCCTAATTCACTTGTCATTGAGTGTTTGGAGAGCAATATAAAAGGTGATGAGTAACTTGAAGAGGGACCAGCTAACCTCTTCATCCTCCATCATCTTCCAGCTATCTGTTACTCCTTCAATACGGAGACCCGTCCCTGTAAGCACAGTGTATAACCCAACTTCCTGTGCCGTGGCTCAACAAAATAGTTTTTATTCTCTCTTTAGGCCTCATCTGGAGCCCAATGGGAGAAGCTAGAGAACCAGAATCAGGTGGATTTGGTTCCCGAGGACCACAGCCCGGTGGAGGAGGTCCCAGTGGAGCAGACCAGAGTTTACCAGAACCAACCCTTCGACCAAACCCAAGCAAACCAGAACCTCCCGGTGCAGGTCGGCACCCGTTCGACCCCAAAGAGTGCCCCTGACTCCGCTGTGCTGCAGAAAACTCGACACAACCAGAACGCGAGGAAGAAACCGAGCAGAAACAAGTCCAAGCCTGATGATATGGATTGGAACCGCGTTGATGGCGACCAGCTCATCCCAACACAACGGCCCTTCACCAATGGAGGTGTTGACGTCAATAGCGCGATCTGGGCCACGGATCAACCGGGCTTCCTGTTTCCAGTTGCTCGGACAACCACACCGCCAACCATCCGCCGGCAAATCACAGAAGAGGCTTCATTGTCAGTGTTGTCACATCAGGTACTCAATCAGTGACCTTTTTCATTTAATGTTTTAATTTTTTGAGACACAAAGAGTTCCTTGAAATATTTTGATGCAACTTATCACGATTAATCTCGCGTTTATTTTTGTCTACTGTCTCCTCTGCAGACAAGTGATCCTGATCCACCAGCCCAAGATGGTGAAAATGGCCTCAGCTCTTCCCAGTCGGACCTGTACACCCCTCCCGTGGAGGACATCCAAGTCACAGACATCTTCTATGAAGATGCTACAGTGTCTGCTGCTGTGGTGCCAGGTCAGATCTGACACCTTTATTCAACAAAAATCTTGGACTGCCACTACTCTGCTGTGACAGGGAAAATAAAATGTTTAAATGCGGCGGACCACTCATCCACTGATATTGTTGATATTTAGGATTTCAAATCTGGAAGATTACTTCGGTACTTCCACAATAGCCAGAGAGAGAATGCTCCATGACCTGGCCCTGTAATCTAACCAATATACTGTAGTGTGTGTGTTGCACTTTTACTTACAACTCTCCTAGTTTCTGCAAGTTTGAGATTAGAGAGAGGAATATCTGTGAAGTTTCTCCTTTAAGTGTGTGATGCAACTTCATTTCGAAATTGGGAAGGATTTCAAAACCCAACTTTATTAAAGTATTAATTGTGGTAAGGAAGAGCTGTTCTGTTTTTCAAGTTTAAAGTGGTCAAATTCATCTGAAAGCCCTGGAAAAAAGGCAGATTTTTCCAGTTACATAAATGTCTATTAATAAGATACTGTTCTGCTTATATGATATGTTACATCCTGTCAGTTTATACTGTGTCATTTTTGTGGCACACACATATAACACACACACCGCATCTCTTTCTGCCCACTTTGTCCGCAGGTAATGAAGTGGACAAAGGCTCCGAGTCGTCCTCAGAAGACGGCGATGGCCCTGTGAACAAACCCCTACCCAAAACCGTCTCATCCTACACTCCCTCCTCCCTCTGGATCACGGAAAAGACGGCACCTGCCAGCAACACGCTTGCCAATTCAGTCTACAAATCACTCACCACCTCGTCTCTCCTCAGAGTGTTGATGCACACGACTCAGCCCATGTTCAATGGTAAGACGAAAAACCCTCAAGAACACCCCCGTAAAAAAATAATTCACTTACTCTCTGTTAAAAGCGGCTGTGAATTTTCACTGTGGGGGATTTTTACTGAACAGCAGCGTGGTGTGAATACATGTGGTGTGCAGACAGCTGGACTTAATTGCGGTGAATGCTCGCCTTTTCTCCTTTAATAGGCCGCTACCCTGCGGCTAATCACTGCCGCGCTCTGCGGTCGGGGAGGCTTTTTGTATAGTGACATGATGTTAATAATGCTGGTGGCGGTGGTGATGGTGAATGATGATAGAAAAAGAAGGAGGTGGCGCTGATGATGATTGGAGTGATAATCTGGCTCAGAAATGAAAAGCGCTTCTTCTGCAAATCTTTCAGCATGTAACTGGAAGAGGTCAAATTTTTCCCTGCCTCTGTATAATCTCCTGGAGTCCATTAGAGCTTGGTGATTTTCATCTACTTTCAGGACTCCTTCTCTGGGGCTGAATTCTTTGCTGCGGCTCAACGACGCCATCTGGTGGTGGTTGTTCTTCTTCTCTGTCCTTCTTAAGGAATGCGCTTCATCTGCCAATCTTCACCATTTATGACTCAAACACAGTGAATAACTTCTGATTCTTGGCTCTCTTCTCGTATATGGTGTGGGGAATGTCATTACTTGTACAGCCTCTGATTAAATCTCTCACCTTTAATCAAACTTTGTGGCGTATCTTGGAAGTTCAAATCTTCAGTCTTTCCTGGCGTTCCTACGATTCGATGCCTGGCAATATATTAGTTTCAGACTTTGACTTTGGATTTTCTTGCAGCAAATGAGGACTCAACCACTGATCAGTCGTCTCCAAACGCTCTAGCTGGAACGATCGTGAACCCTGCAAACCCTGCCGCCTCTGTCCCTGAAGGGTCATTCTCGGCTGACAGAGATTTATTCAGTGTCGCGTCGCAATCGCTCACACCCATCAGCGAGTACGCCAGCAGTTTCCGTCCTTCTCCTGCCCTCCGTGACAAAAAGAAAAGCAGCGTCATCGTTCATCGCAATGACAAGTCGTCTGAGGAGCGCTCTTCACAGAGCTCTACTCCTCTGGGTTCTCAGAATCAATCAGTCACCACGCACTCTCATTCTCTGCCAAATAGTTGGATTCACGGTGGTGTGGTCATCTCGCCACATCATAACAACGAAGAGCAGGCCAGGGTGGATAGACGTAAAGATGATTCTAAAGGTTTCAGTTTGTCAGACAGGTCATCAGAGGGCAGTGGATCAGGTTCTGGCCTTGACATCAACAGGCTCAGTCCAGAAATGGACGAAACTTCCACCATCGCAACTGAATTATCTTCCTTTGCCACCGTTAGCTTTGAAGTGGATGATACTGAGGAAAAAAGTACATCACCGGGGCCTCAGATCTCGAGAAGCAACATGTACATCAAGAAAGAGCGTGAAACCGCGGCAGGGGTAGAGATAGGGGAGAATAAAACCGAGCTAAGCGGTGGGGATGAAGATAAGACGGGGGGACAAGGAGGAAACGACGCTGGGGATCAGAGAATGGATAGAGAGACAAATGAGAGAGTTAGACGGCTTAACAGCTCAGCAGGCCATGACATGCTGGAAGAAAAAGAGACTAAAGAGGAGAGTGGCAGTGGGTCAGGGGACGTGAGTGGCTCTGGAGAGCATGGAGGAGTTGATACCAAAGAAGAATCAAAGAAAGTTAGTGATGATAAAGAAGATTTCAGTGCTATGGGTGAAAGCGAAAATGGTGAGAAAAGCAGTGCTCCTAAAAGAAGAGGTGGTCTGCAGCTGAACGCCAGTAGAAATAAACCTACAGCAGTGTCCCCGCTGTTGGACAGCACTGAAGAACAAGGCAAAGCAGGCAGTCTAGATGAAGACAGTGAAGATACAACTCTTGACAGTCCAGTTTTCGGCGGAGGCCCAGCGAGTGAAGGACTCTTAGAAGGAGATGGTAAAGAGGGGAGAGGAGCTGGTGGGTATGCAGCCGCAGCAGAGTTCTCAAGTGTGGATGGGTTGTTGATTGATGCTGCCAGAAGTCCTGCGGTGGGACATCTTGTCCCTCTGTACAGACTGACGGATGGAAACAAAGCAGCAGGGGAGCAAATGGAAGGTAAATATTGGATCATGATTGAGCCTCTTGTAGAATATAGAAAGTTCATTTTCCAAGTCTGCGTTAGATGGTGCTCTTTTCTGCATTTAGCCACGATCACAGCATCTCCTCTCAGTGCTACAGAGCATTTTAGCAATTCTTTTGGATCCGCAGACTGCAATTTTACTATTTTATCCATGTGGGATGTTTCCAGCTGTGGAGGGGCAGCTGTTTTCATTGAACGCGGCAGAATTCAGTGAAGCATGAAGGAGACAGCTGCTAAATGGTGAATGCAGTGGGACGTTTAGCAGCTAAAGAGACAGATATTTCTGTCATGAGGAGGTGGAGACCAAAACAGGGATAAAAAGAAGAGCAAATATTGGGCTTAGAGTAGTTAAATGATCAAAAATATGTCTATGGGAACAGTGTTGGGACAATAGGACTACTTTAGAAGGTGGTACTAGGACATTTTATCAGAAAACATTTTGATTAGTGATAGCAGATAAAACAGATTTTGTTAATGATTCACCTTACAGCCAATGCCACCTTGCAGATTCAATCTCCAAAATATCATTTCTGTCAGGACGGTTTGAAGAGAGGATGAAAATCTTTAAATAAATGGACTCAATCCCTGCTCTTCAAATGTTCTCTCTCACTCTAAACTATTGTTTTATACATTTAATATAAATAATCTAAGCTTGGATTGAAAGATTATCCTTGATCTTGAAATCTGTCTGCCCCTCTGCCGCTGTCTCCCCCTCCCTCCCCGGTCTGATCGTCATCCTCTCTCTTCTCTTTCAGAGGGCAGCAACAGCAGCCACGAGTCCCGGGTTGCCCTCGTTGAGGGCGTGGAGAGGGAGAAGAGGACGGTCATTCCCCTGGCTGTCGTCTCCACTCTCACCATCCTTTGCCTGCTGGTACTGGTGGGCATACTCATCTACTGGAGGTGCGCACGGACAAAGTCGCAAAACATCTGCCTGTATCAGCTCCACCCCAGCCCTTTCAGCCACGTTCTGATTTATTTTTTGTCACAGAAACTGTTTCCAGGCGGCTAACTTCTACCCAGACGACAGCGCGTCGCCTAAAGTCGTGTCTGCTCCGTCTACGCCCCTGCTGCTGGCCACAGGTAACGCAGCGGCTTGTTGATTGTAACTGCAGCACAAAAAAAACACCGTTAATATGGCGTGGTAAGCACAGTCTTGTGTTACAGACGGTCACGAACCTCTGACGGTGAAGCAGTTTGTGAAGCATGTCATGGAGCTCCACGCCACCAACACTTTCTGCAAGGAGTTTGAGGTGCGTCAGATTGTCAGTAACACTATTTGAGATCAGAAAAGTGTCCCAGAAGTTAAAAAAGATTTGATTTACACTCTTTTAGGTGATTATCTGAGATTTTAACCCACAAAGGTGTATAAAAACCTCATTTGTCATAGCTCTTTAATGCTCTTCCATATTTCTATTAACATCACGCTTTTTAGAAATATCATTTAGCACAATGCTGATGTCGTCATGTTATACAACAGTATGTAGGAATGGTGTTTGGCGCTAACTGTGACACCGCAGCTCGGTTCTCCTTCTAGTCTCTAAATTTAAACATGCAAACTGAAAATAGAAGATTTGAGCTCTGGAAAAGGTAGAACAGACGGATTAAAGACGACCTGCTGCAGACTGCCAGTCTTGCCTCAAACAAATCTCCCTCTCTGTTTGTACTGAACGCGCGACAAGATTTTACAAACGTCTCACGTGGAGCGTTGACATGTTTGAGCGATGCTTAGAGGCTTGGGAACAGCTCGCGGATTAGTTCGAACCGCAGGAACATCTGCATGGCATTAGTCACCTCTGATTCCTAGCATGAACCTCCCAAGCAGCACACACACAGAGATAGGATTCATCCAAGTGTAATTCTCCCTTGCTGCCGTGTTTGTGTGTATTCCCCCAGTTCGTAACAGTGTTTTAGCTTTTCGCCGTAGCTGCAACAATAAACCTACATTTTACATCAATAAAAAAATATACAAAATAATTTTAGGTATGTGCACATTTGAAATGTTGCCTTGATATTAGTCGCAAGCTTAAAATCCACAGCTCAGATGGGAAAGGTGTAGTGTTTCCCACTCAGCGCCGCCTCTCTGTGTGTATCTGAGACCCCAAATTCCTGTACCTGCACTGACTCCCTGTCTGTCTGTCATCTTGTCCCCCCCTTTCCCACTCTCCTCTCACCACCTCCACCACCATCGTCGTGCTTTCTGCATCCTCACAACCCTCCATTAGATTGTCAAAGAATCCTACGAGGTAAGACGCCTGCCACCCCTCTCCAGTTGCAGAGGTGTTGTTTTCTTGCCCTTTCTTTACAAGTCAGACAAAACAATGGCATTTGTTCTGAAGTGAAAAGCCTCTCTTGTTTCACCACCTGCTGATAAAATAAAGTCCTTGTGGAGAAACTTGCCTGCTAGTTCATTAGGCACACTGGTGAAAACAAATAAACTAAATCTTAGCGTCATTAAGGTCATGGTATTCAGCATTTGTTTAGATAACTGAGTTTGTAGTACTATTGTATCTGTAACAGTAACATAACACCACAATCTACATCCTCCAAAATGATCATCCAGTTAAGTTACCACATTTCTTATTCTGTTTCAATATAAAATGAACATCGGAACAGTCATTAAATAGGATTTAGTGCAGGACTGATATATTAGAATACATTCATTTCACTAGTGTACCTAATTTTTTGGCAACTGAGTGTATTTTACATATGAAAATTCTCAATTCTGCTGCATGGTGATGTTTTAATTGTGCAGAAAATCTATTAGAACTCTTCATTTATAGCTCCTCCCTCCAGCTTCATTGAAATATGAGGTTTAAATTGTAGGGTTGGGAATAACCAGATGCCCCGCAGTGCACCAATCAGCCACAACATTATGACCACTGACAGGAGAAGTAAATAACACTGACCATCTAGTGACGATACAGTGTTCTGCTGGGAAACCTTTGGACCTGGCATTCATGTGGATGTTACGTAGACATGTAGCACCCACCTGAACAGCACAAGGTGTTAACCTGGCCAAATTCACTAGATCCCAAACTGATCAGTTATCTGAGGGATGATCCATAGAGGCCCCTCCTCTCAACCCATAGGACCCAAAGGTCCCCCACTAACAACATTCTGTTACCAGACACCACAGGACACCCTCAGAAGGCCCATGTCCATTCTCTGATGAGTCACAACTGTTTTGGAGGCACAAGGGAGACCTACACAATATTAGGAAGGTGGTCATAATGTTATGCCTGATTGGTGTATTATCACATTTGTAATATGCTAATCAATGCAATTACATATATTATCGTTTATTACCATTTTATGTCATTTGCAAATTCTGTCCCCAAAGGGAAACATAAATTTGATCTAATAAGATAAAGTTCTCAGTCTGTTCCTCTCAGTTAGATTTGACCGACCAACACTATAATAAATAACCCGTCGTAATTTTTCATGCAGAAGTCCTGTCCTGAATACAAATTGGCACCTAGTAGTGGACTGAAAAAGCAGCCGATTGTATTGTACCAAAGCAAAAATTCCACAGTTGCAAATTAAAAACTTTTTTGTGTAGTGATAAAATATTGCCATGCAAAATATAGCCATCCTTGCTATATCAGTTTTCTTCCCCTACCGCTACAAAATAGCATACTGAGCCATGTAGAGTATGAACCGGGGCTATTCCAGTGTCTCTTATTAAGCACTTTGACTTCTTCTTCTTCTCTCACATACCTATTGTTTTCCATTATGTTTTTACATTCTTAAGTGTTTATTGCTTTCTGCTTTGTCTGCACCATAGACACTTGACCAGTACATATACACAGCTAATGCAGCATAATTAATGAAAGCCTACTTCTCCGTCCTCATTTGATGTTACTGTGTTGTAGTTAAGCTTATATTTATTTGAGTTGGATGTTCTGTTTCAGGAGGTGCAGGCATGCACGGTGGATATGGGCATCACCGCCGACAGCTCCAATCACCCAGACAACAAAAGCAAGAACAGATACATCAACATACTGGCCTGTACGTCATTGTTCACACTGTATACCCACTAAGAGTTACAATTACGTTTTATTCAAATGTAAGTATGCTTTCTTACCTTTTTCCTCTCTCAGACGACCACAGCAGAGTGAAGCTCTCCAACAGTTTGGACCGAGATGGGAAATGCGGGGACTACATCAACGCTAACTTTGTCGATGTGAGTGCGTTCCTTCTGTGCGTTGACACACTATATCCTGCGTGTCATGAGCTAATACACGTTTTCTTTGCAGGGTTATGAGCGAACGAGGGCGTACATCGCAGCTCAGGGGCCTCTCAGAGCGGGCAGAGAAGACTTCTGGAGGATGATCTGGCAGCAGAACGTCTGCGTTATTGTCATGATCACCAATCTGAAGGAGAAAGGACGGGTAGGTGCTGACATAAACACCAGCTTCACCGCAGAAATAGAATCACTTCTTCTGATCTGATGGACCTATCTGCTAGAGAGAGTGCTCAAGTCTTTCATTTTTGCTGCTGTGCAATATTTCTTTTTTTTTTTCTTCTTCAAAATCTCAGTGCCTTTGCATCATTTGAGCGTGAACGTGGTCGCTTTGAAATTTTAAATACCATTCGAAAATGAGAACGCATCCCGTTGACTGCAGGCGGTTGCTTTTCCTTTTTTGCGTCTCTTCTCTATGTCAGCAGGAGACGCCCACTGATTCACATCAAACCTGTTCACCAGTTTCACTATTCCAGGTCCAGATTGCATAAGATATTCCATTCCGTTTCACTGCCGTTTGACAGATGAGAAATAGCAAAGGCTTCTCTGCTTTTGTAACACACTTGCAGGATTATCTTTGGACGTGTGGTAGAGATATTAGGCATGAAATCCAAGGTTTAACATCTTCGAAATCGACTCATTGTCTTTATTTTTTACCTTTCTGCAGACAAAATGTGATCAGTACTGGCCTGAAGAGAACACAGAGGAATACGGCTCCTACCAGGTGACCCTGAAAAACACCAAGACCCTCGCTTACTACACACTGCGGGCGTTTACTGTGAGGGATACATCGAATAAGGTACATCCACATGCTTCCTCCTTCCCTTCTTAACTTACATTTACAGTACATCCATAAACAGCACTGACAGTCCAAAGTGAGTTTGTGGTTTAGTTCTGTCCTGATCTGTTCACACTAAACAAACTCCTGGTCTCTGGTCCTCCAGGTGTCTCAAAAGAAAGTTGAGCACACAGTCCTCCAGTACCACTACACCCAGTGGCCAGACATGGGCGTCCCAGAATACACCCTGCCTGTGCTGTCCTTCATCAGAGCATCTTCTCAGGCCAGGACGCAGGAGATGGGACCTGTCTTGGTACACTGCAGGTAGAGTGTGTGTGTGTGTGTGTATGTATGAAATTAAAAAATAAGTACTTAAATATTGAAGGCATGTTATGTGTGTCTGTCACAGTGCTGGTGTAGGAAGGACAGGAACCTACATAGTGATAGACAGCATGCTGCAGCAGATCCACGATCAAGGGACAGTGAATGTTCTCGGTTTCCTAAAACACGTCCGGACTCAGAGGAACTTCCTGGTTCAGACGGAGGTAAGCAGAAGTTCCTGTTCCTGGGATATAAGTGTCTTCATCCATCTCGTGTAAAGACTTAGTCAGGTTAGGGTCTAGGTAGGGTGACAGTTATAATGAAACAAACAGTGACTAGTAAATAGGGTTAGAGAAAATCTCCAGGAGATAAGTGTAGGTCGTTAATGTCCCCTGTAGTGATGAAAACATACAGAGAGGACACTACAAAATACAATATATAGCGCATTACCTATACTCTAACCTAAATGCAATCCTAATGTGACTGTTACAAACAAGTCTTAACTCTCACAGCCCAAACAATGGCCAAAACATTCACACTTTCCCTAAGCGGCCTCACTCTGGTGGTCTAAAACCCTGACTGGTCCTCATAAAGGTAGACATTAAAGTGCATACACATCACTCTGTCTCTTTTCTCACTGTCTTCCAGGAGCAGTACGTGTTCATCCATGATGCTCTGGTGGAGGCCATCTTGAGCCGGGACACCTCCGTAACCTCTGACCTTCTCCACACATACGTGTCTGACCTCCTGACCCCTAGTGCTACAGGCAGGACGCGAATGGACAAACAATTCAAGGTATGCCGCTTTGCATTTTTCCCCACCTTGACTAAACCTCAAGTTTTTAGCTCTTCTTCAACGGTTCTTGAGCATGTTACTCTCATGTGCCTGTGCACATGAAATATTTGGCTTTTTTTTTTTCTGACTTGTTTCAGCTGATTAGTCAGCGCCAGGCCAAGCACGCAGACTACAGCACTGCCCTGAAGGACGGCAATGCTGAGAGGAACAGAGCCAGAGCTCTGATGCCTGGTAAGCACAAGCATTATTATTTGGGCAAAGAGCTGGTGTATATTTATGATTATATACCAGCTGACGTGATGAGGGGCCCTGTCTTGAGGAGACATTGTACATATTCACAAATGAAGTTGTTTTTAATCAAATTATTAAGTTGGGATCAAGTAATTCTACCATAAATTTGTAATTTATTTATTTATTTGTTTTCATCCATGTTGGCTTAAGAGTACTTTCACATCTCGTTCATTTCTCTGAAACCAGAAGCGTTTCCCCCTCAGGTCGGTTCATTTGGGCTGGTACCATCATTATTCTTTTGAAACAAATCAACGGACCAGAGACCATTTAGAGAGGGAGCGTTTAATTTGCAATGAGAACACACATTACCCACGGGCCTATACAACCTTCTGTTTAAAAGCTTATAATTATGTAGTTTACCGGATGTGAGACACTTTTGAGCCTTTGTTATCAGCAAATTGCATGCTGCACTGGATGACGGGTATTTGTTGTAGGTCCAAGATTGTGTGGAATAGTTACGACAAGCAACATTATGCAAGGAACATGTTTTGTTATTTCCTGCTTGTCACACATATTTACATCCTTGGATCTGTGGCACATTAAAATACCAGACTACATAACGCTTTGTTGCAGTTTGTTGGCTTATTTTCTTAACTCGTATCTCTAACATCCCGTCTCTGCGTTTTCGTGCAGTGGAGAGATCAAGAGTCTCTCTGACCGCTTCAGAAACGAACTCCACGGGCTACATCAATGCCTCCTACGTGATGGTAAGACCGCTGGAAATGGTGCATTCATTAGCATCTTTTATAGCCACTTTTTCTGTTCATTTTTTATTCAAACATCAACAAAGCATTTGCCGCTCTTCTGATGCCTGTGTTTTCACAGGGACGCCACTGCAGTAAGGAGTTCATAGTGAGCCAGACTCCTCTGAGCAGCACGGTGGAAGATTTCTGGAGAATGATCTTGGAGCACAACACGTGCACCATTGTGCGTCTGCCAGACACACACAATCAGGTAAAACACACACTCTACGTATATTGTACTTATTAATGACTAAATATTATTACATTTGCTTTTTTTTTCTGTTCCCGTCAGATTGAACTGGGGGATTGTTTTGTCTACTGGCCCAGTAAAGACCACCCAATGATCTTTGATGGTTTCACTGTGTCATACTCCGGCAAGGAGCACGTATGTCTGTCTAATGATGAGAGACTTATGGTGCAGGACTTTAGGGTGGAGTCTGTGCAGGTGACACACACACACACACCCACATAAGAGGACATTTCACATTCTGTAACGTCACATTTAAACACAATCAGGGACTCAAGCTGTCTTTTTTCTCTCTCTACGTCTGTCTAGGACAATTATGTCTTGGAGGTGCGTCAGTACAGCGCCCTCTTCTGGCCCAACCCGGACAGTCCCATCAGAAACAGTTTTGATCTCGTCAGCAAAGTCAGAGAACACAGCAGACCAACTCAAGGACCTACGGTCGTACATGATCCGTGAGTATAAAACAGCCAGGCTTCCTTTTTCCGCCAACATTTTGTTCTTAGTTTGCGAGGTTAAATGTGTGTTTTTATGTGTGTGTGTAGTTTGGGAGGTGCTACATCCGGGCTGTTTTGCGCCCTCACCACCCTCTCAAGTCAGCTAGAGGAGGAGGGAACGGTAGACGTCTACCGGGTGGCACGAATGACCAACCTCATGAGGCCCGGGGTGTTTAATGATGTAGTAAGTACTGACCCGTACTTAAAGAATCAACCGGTGTATTTAGAAAGAAAAAGATGTGTTAAATATGTTAGTGGCAGACTTGAAGGTGTCCCCTCGTCTGCAGGAGCAGTACCAGTATCTGTACCGAGCTGTGCTGAGCCTGGTGAGCAGCCAGGAGGACCAGAGAGCCCTGCAGAGTCCAGAGACCAACGGATCTGTACCACTGGGACAAAACAACATCGCAGAGAGCTTGGAGTCGCTGATGTAGAGACACACACACACACACAAGCAAATTTAACACAAATACAGTATGTCCCATACACAGATAAGGCATCACATGAGGAGTACGCCTTCCATGTGATGATGGGTTAACATCGTCATTCTTAAGATAAATATGGGCTTAAAGTGCAGACTCT
The DNA here is from genome assembly GCF_963514085.1 of Chelon labrosus. NCBI lineage: Eukaryota > Metazoa > Chordata > Actinopteri > Mugiliformes > Mugilidae > Chelon > Chelon labrosus. The sequence continues at coordinate 5,157,021 of NC_140356.1, forward strand.
TAGCTTTAATTTGAGGGTATTATAGACGCCACCAATACTCTGGGTACATGTGGAGACAGAACTCATTGAGAGATGAGGGCCGTGCTTTGTCTAGGCTGGGTGTAGCTGCCCCTAGTCGTAGATTTAGATGCGCAACTGGTATAAACATTTACCACAAGGCTGGACATAGCTAAGGCTGACAAAGGGCTTTCACCTAACTTTTTGGGTTCTATTTTTGAGGTTTATGAAGGGTTTTAATCTTGTATTTGCTCTTTTGAAGTCTTTTCTTTATGCCAGACTTGGATTTCAACTCTCAAACTAAAGCTGAGAGTTTACTCTTCACGCCCAGCTGCAACTTGAACATGTTTTGGGAAACAGCTAAATTAACAAATAATCTATCAGTGTCCAAAATGATATGGACGTAACTGTATAACAATCCAGTATAGTCCAGTCTCTTCACTCTGAGTCACATCTTATGAAAACCAAATCTTACTTTTCCTGACAAGTGAAGCCCATTACCAGGAGCTCTAAATACTTCTGCTGTCTGACACGGTGACTGCACCTAAAAGCTTTTAGCCATTCAAAGGATTTCTTTTCACGAACTCACCCTACGCGTCTGCCAGGTTTAGTCAGACCATTAAAAGTGACCTTTACTTATGTGTCGGTGTTAGCCTGCACAGCAGACAGAGCCACGGACACGCTCCTTTCTGTTGTTAGCCCTCAAATCGGATAAAGTGGCCAGCATCCTGTCAAAGAGGAAAAGGTACTACTTCCTAATAAGGCACGCTTTATAAATGAACAAGTGGTTTTAGGAATGGTTAATAAAACCCTCTTTAACTCAACGGAACATTTCTAAATACATATTTTGCTTCTGGGAAAATGAAAAACCTTCATCCTTAGCTAGCATAAAAACATCAGCATAGGATTGTTCTTTAAATGATATATTGACCATTAATAAAGCCATTAGTTATAAGTACCATAAAATGCTTCGCTGCCTTACCAGGAGGAACCTGCAAACCTTTCACCTCTATATGTGTCTGTACAAGCAGAAAGAAGGGCAAACATCTATTAGGAGTATTCTCTTCAGCTAAATGAACACGCTATATACAAATCTACGGTAGTGGAATTGATGTTTCTTAATGATGAGAAGAGTTTCCTTAATGATTCCAGTTATAGAGTGATCTTAAATTCATTACTTTTGAGTCTTTTTATTTTTTTATTATTTGTGGCTTCTTTAATTGCCCTTTGTTTGTTTTCCAATAATCTCATGAATGCCATCTTTCTATTAAAAACAAATAGAAAAAAACCTTAAGGGAAATAATGCAAGAAATGACACTTTCTCTGTTTTCCTGTCGAATATTTTATGCACTGCACACTAACCAGCAGATTTTGGGGCTCAAACTACCACAACATCCTTATCTAGAATGATGCTTTTAATAACCAAATTCTCTAAGACGTCACTAGTGATAATGAAATGACTGCTGGTCTTGGCTGTCTCCTGTCCACTGGCTCCATGGTTTCTGGTACCCAGTGCCTTTTGTAATTCACGTTATGGTACTTAAAACCCATTTTGATACAACCGTGCGACTAATATGCCAAAACGTTGATGTGTTATTTTTATAAAGTGATATATTGTTGGGCTTATTAGAGAAATGTCACTGGGCTCGGACGTTTTATAAAAGTTTCAGTCTGGGATTCTGCTCATGAATTAATTTTTTTGAAACCAGAATAGCAGCGAGGATCTCCAGCAGAATAAAACATAAAAGATCATCTTAAAAAAAAAAAATGTCATTCAGTTGAGACTATTCTATTATAAGTATTCATCAGATGCAATGAAAAGAAAGACACACAGCTGAATTTCAGTCTTGTTTCCACCTTAAGTAGTTGGAACTTTTAGTTCCAGGAACTTTTTAAAGGAACTTTTAAAGGTTCCTCCAGACTACACCACAGTTGTCTGAGTTTCCACTGCAGTGTAAGGCCGCAGCTCTTTTTTGTGTGTGATTCTACAGCAGTTTGTTCCCCTTCTGTCCACTGTGGGAAGGTAATAATGCATAAAACTACGCAACATCGTTAACGCCCTATAAAGCGACGAACATGTAACTTAATTTGTGTGACACAGCTAATACCGCTAATACCGTTCACAGTGCTTTGCCCAAATGAATCATTGCTGGAAAAGAGATGAGTATTGGTAGTAAAGCTGAAAATGCCTGAAACGCTGCCTAGCTCAGCTTTTCAACTGTACGTACAGCTACTGCAAGCACTTGACCAATCAGAAAAGTTCATGGCTGCAAGCCCCACCGCCAATGTTCCAGGGGCTTTTGGGTTTGAATTTAATTCGATCCTGGTACCTGCAGTGGCAATACACTGAATACTTCCAAAGGTTCCTGGTTCTTGAGGAAAGTTATTGTGGTGGAAATGTGGCATTATTGGTATTTTGAGACACTTTCCATTCTGTTCATCCTCAATGGCACAGACTAAAAATGAAATTCAGAAGCTGAGAGCTCTAACTTTGAATTTTGGGTGAAAAATAATGTCCCTTGAATTTCATTTAGACCCTGGCCCCTGTTGTGGAAACACCTCTGAAGGTTCCTAGTCTTTGAGGAAAGTTCCTGCAGTGGTAATGCGCCATTTTTGTTATTTGGAGCGGCTTTCCATTCTGTTTATCCTTAATGATACAGACAGAAATTCAGACCGAGAGCTCTGACTTTGAATCCTTGCAGTTCCTTCTGTGCCACTTGCTACGACTGTTTAAATCTTTAAAGGAGCCCAAATGCTTTTGTTGCGTCAGACACGATCCATCAGCCTCTGAATCACTTCCAGACGTGCTGCCGCTTCTCTCTGTGGCTGCTTTGCACTCCACAGAGTTCTCATTTGAATTCGCAAAATGGCACAGATCATTGAGTAGACGGCAACCGAGCACATTTAGTGATTCAGACCTGTTCTAACCGGAATAAAACTCTTTCTGTGTATATAGCCCTGAATACATCCAAGGCCAAATTACTGTATGTTTATACTGTACCTCTATATATTTTCTATTTTACTATCAAAGGTGATTTTCTAGTCATTTACACACGCAGTATATATAACTGTGTGGATTCTATTTGATAATTTTAGCCTGGAAATATTGATCATGTTTATAGTTTTAATGGAATGTTATCTCTTTTTATCTCTATGATTAAGGTAGCAGCTTAATGTCTATATCTCCAGCCATAAACTGGTGCAGTATGTATAAAGCAACAAGATTAAAGATTTGTTTCAAACCTTCTCTTGTCTCTTTTTCATTGTAGGTCTCATATTCTCAGAGACAGCAGATGAAGCCGTCCTGCTCAGACTTAGGCTGGTAGGGAAATATATTCTCGTTTAGTCATGTGTGCGTTAAGACTCCGAGTAAAGACACAGGGCCATATGATGATAGCTTTAACATGCTTTTATTTCTCCTGTAATACATTGTATTGCATTGTCTCCCCCTGATCCACCTGTACATGACGCGATAGCAAAGACAGTAAGTGAAACCATGAAAAGTTACCAAAGATTAAGTCCGCACCAAAAATATATATTTCTAAATAATCATATTAATATTTGTCATTACACATCATACTGTAGCAGTCACATAAGATAAAGTGTATATAGTGCATTAAGAATAAACCTCGTTATGCAGTGAGAATATGAGGGCCCATCCTGGGTTGGTTTTTAATTTATTTTCATCCTGCCTTCACACTCTGCATCGATAATAAGTCTACATACACCTACTCGCATCAAATCAAGCGACACTTCCAAAGCTTCACGCAGCTACACCTATGGAATTTCTAAAAATGTTTGCAGTGGGTGTGTTTGAGGTAACATCACAGAGGCCGATATTTGTTCTGCCCCGGGTCTTGCTTTTTAAACTTTTCCTCATCTCTTGGCATTAGCCAGACCACTGTCTCTGACTTTTGAGCTGTTTATGTATCTTTGTTTCCAACTCTGAGTCAGCCTAAAAGGACCCAATATGTAAAAAAAAAATAAGTAATCGTGTCTTAAGTAATCGTGTTTACAGGGTGCATGTAAACAAACTCAAAGAAATAGAAAAATAAAATACAAATGTTATTTCTTCACCAAACCTAATATTTTCTCTGATTTCTGATCATACTGAGTCACTAGTGGAGCCCATTTTCATGCCAGTTAACTACACCAAATATTATAAGTAAGTTCCGATCAGAAGATTTGTTGAAAAAAATAATTTAAAAATAAATTAATAAAATAAATCCTCAGTCTACCCACTACCTGTCGGACGGTGAGCACAAATATTAATGTCAAGTGTTGGGGGAAAACAACTAATTTTATAATTTTACCAGGAAACAAATCGAAAATGATGATAGGTTAAGTAGTTCGGCGGAAGCCATTTTTTATGGGAATGCCTTAAACAAAGCTGTAACACGAACCCTAGTCGTTGATTATACACAAAGATACTATGATGCAACACTTAAAATGCTATTATGGCACGCAGTCAACAGAAAGCTGAAACTGCATTGAGAGAATGTTTTTGTCTCCCCCTACAGACGATATGGAAAAAAAACACCAGCACTTTGGCTATCAAATCTAAGCCTTTTTGTCATCCTGTGCCCAAAACTATAGTGGCAAATAAGAATACCCACCTAAGGCACTAAACCCATTTGAACTGCATCATTTATTTTCTAAAGTCATTACTGATACCTACTGAGTCTGGCCAAGTAAAATGATCATAATCAACATTTAAAACAGCATTAATTCCAAGTACAATTTGGCTTTGGTTATACTTTCAAATGTTTTCTGTGGCGTTTCTGACCTTTTGAAAAGGTTTGTTTACGCTCTCAAAGACCCACAAATAAGGGTGCGCACGCGTGGTGTGATGCACAGTCCTATCAGTGGCTGACCAACAGGTGGCGATACCGAGCTAGGAGGGCAGTCTGCCTTATAATGCTGGCTTTGCAATTGTTTTCTGAGGAATGAAATGCAAGAATGTCATGGATATGAACAAAACTGGATGCAAATTGAACTTCTTGTTTGTTTGCACGAAAACTCCACGGGTACCTTAAATGTGAAGAAGAATAAAGTAGCACTAATGGAGACTTCTTACTACAAGAAAAACAAGATAAGATTGGACACAACTGTCTCTAATAAAAGCCTCAATCTCTCAAATTAAGCTGAATAAAAACCCAGGCCCCTATTTAAGAATATATGATAAACATTTGTTTCATAACTAAATACTATGTGATAAATTACATAAAAGCAAAGTTAATATTTATAGATATATATCGTCTTGTGCAATAACACTGAGTCCAAGTCATACAGGCAAGAAAATAAACTGTATATTTCTTTCTGTATAATAGATCATTTTGGGAAAATAGCTACATTCTCTACTTTGGCTAAAATGCTACAGCACCACAACTTCCACTTGTTTCAAGCATATGGTGAGAATCTGAAAACAGTCAGAATCTCTGGTTTGTGTATTGTCACATTGCTGTAAAATCACACATGGAGGTGAACTGAAAAATAAAACCCGTTGATCTGCTTCATGACTTCGTTTGGAAATAAAATGTCCTTTCTAGCAGAAGGCACTGTGGTGCTCTGCAGCATTAAAAGGCCACGCTCGACACCTTGTTAGATTTCCTACAGACAAATAATGATTTAAAGCACTTAATGCTACACGTAGCCCCTGTTAAAAGCAAAGAAGAGCAGCTCCAAGTGTTTGCTAAAAGCGAAGGCCCCTGCTCATTTTTTTTTTTTTTTTTTTTACTGGAACAAGAGAATCTTGTCTTAGGTTATGCATAACTTCTTTTCCTTGTCACTTCTGAACATGTGTGTATGCATGTGTATACTCCTCGGGCTTCTGTCAGATGTCCTCTTTTCATCTAGCCTTAATTTCCTTGACAGCCCTGCTGGACAAAGAGGTGCAATCAGACACAAGTACAAAGCACTGGGTGAAGCTGTGTGGGAGAAGAGGGAGAAGCCTTACGGAGTTGGTTCGTTTGCGTTTCCAGCAGTCTGGGTTTAGCCTCTTCTGCTCGTCAGCGAGTGCTTTGGCCTGAAGGGTGAACGCGCGACGCTCCTCTGTTCGCATTTTCTTCCACCGCTCACCGAGGAGGACGCTGATGGCTCTGCGACATAGACACATACCACATAAAGATACGATACATCAAACAGGAATGAACACAACACACCACCAAACGCAATCGGAGAACACGCCTACCTGTTATCCTTGCCTGGGTACATCTGTGTGTACTCCACTCTAAACTTCTTGGCAAACAGCATGAAGGCGTTCATTGGCCGCTTGCACTTATTGGACGTGGCGCTGTTACCTCCTTGTGCACCGACAAGCTGGTTTTTGGCTGCTGGCTTTCGCTGAGTGGAGTGGGAATGGCTGGGACTGTGTGTGTCTGTGGGTTGAATACAGTTTCACATAAGAACAGAGGTTTTTTTTTTTTTTTTATCTTTGCACCATACAGCTTTCTGTTAAAGAAATTGTATTCCTGTTGCAACTTAAAGTACTACCACGTTGCATGAAAGAGGAAAAGAAATATAAAGAGGTGAGTCCATATACTACAAATGTCGCTGAAACTGCTTCATGCTGTGTTTTTAGTTTTTGCACAGTCATTAAGAAGGGATTAAGTTTGAGGAAATTTGAAGCACAGGACCTCGTAACGTGTCTCTGTCTGGGGAAACGGCTCCCCCGCTGGACTGGGAGGCTCGTCGCCGTCTGGCCATGCTGCTCAGCACGTACACCGCAGAGGAGTCCAGAGGAGTGAAATCATAACTGAGGAAAAGCGAACATACAAACAGAGGTCTGTCACACTCGCATCATTTTGGTAGTTCTGATTTAAAAAAACATTAAAGGATAAGTTTGCAACTGTCACGTTTTATATACGGTGAGCAAATCCACAGCCTGCATTCTGAGAAACGTGTGTTTCAAACTGAATCTAAAGCTAAAATGAACAAACTGAACGGGAGAAATTGTGACAAGCAAGCTAAAGCTGTTTCAACATACATCCATGCACCTGATTATTGTTTTATGACAGTATGGGAAAATTGCAAAGCTATCCTCTAACACTGCATCCTCTACATTTAAAACTGTACGTGCCTTTGGCGTTTAATACTACTGGAACATTATACTCTGCTTTACCTTTTAAATGTGTCAAAGACCAGTGAATCATCCGTGTGCTTGGCATCTCTATGTCCTGGAGGCAGGCACACATCTCCTACCTCCATTTCATAGCACGGTATCCCATAATGCACCACAGTCAGGCTCGGGTAAAATGACGACCACCCTGATATGAAGAAGGAAACAATATGTGTAAAACTGTCCAAGTATTAATGTTGTTTAATCGCTTTCACTTTCATACCTTTGTTTTTGACATAGAAGGGGTGATCCAGTGGGCAGCGGGCGGTCACGGGGGTACATCCAAATGCCCCGGGATCAAAGGTCAGCTGTAGGACAGCCTGCCCAGACAGCACGATCTCTGCATGCTCCACCAACTGCAGACCCTCAGAGCCATAACTCTGCCAAAGAGCAAGCAGTATTTTACTCAGTATGTACTGTTATTTTATTTTCCTGGTTGGTTTATCTTGCTCTCAGCCCTCTCCGTTCTTCTCGGATTATAATCACAGACAGAAAAAACTGCCTACGTTTTCTTCTACGTATATTGTACAGAATGTTGGTGGTTTTATTGGTGTGAACCATAGACTGTATATAAATATGGACTCTGTATCGACACCTCCATGCATTCCTCCACCTCCACCAGTTACAAGGAAATGTTGGATTATACGCTGTACTTATTTTTTTTTTTACAAATTTCATGTTCCTATGGGACCACATCACGGAGTGGTTGGCATGGCAACTGGTAGTCGCCATTATGCCACATCCTGTTTCTATAGTGTCAAATAACTAACTAAAATGAAACTTAGCCAAAATATTGACACTTGAACATACATCAACATTATATTAACTACCTAAAATGACAGAAACCATCCTTGAAAAAAAATTATTTGACGTGTATTTTAGTGTTTTAGTTTGGCCCAAGTCCCATCTGCTAACATGGAGGGGAGGGGGTGGAGCTTATGACCTATACTGCAGCCAGTCACCACGGGGAGCTCTACTTGCTTTGGCTTCACTTTTCCACCATCCATCTTTATACTGGGACTGAAGTGCAGAGACACCTCAGCAATCACACAGGACTAGAAATGCCAAATCAAAAAATACACTGTGAACTTAAAGACAGTCAGCTGCTTGTTTAATATACCTTCAGAAATCTGGACTGCTCCTCATCAGCAGAGTCTTCCTCACAAGACTCCAAGTCTTCAACGTCCTGCCACTCCACATTAGATCCATTGTGGAAACGCAAATGTGTTCCTGGTGACAGATAGGAGCGGCTCTTCGTCACATTTACAAAATTTACATATAGATAAAACCTTACAGTCCAAATAAATCGATCCAGTGGATCCACAAGTCTATGTTTTTCGTGTAGAAAGGGAACGAGGGAGGGAGCCTTTCATTGGATACAAAATTAGTACATGCCCCCGTATGCAGGATGAGTCATCAAAAAGTTTTATTTGTCTTCCAAGGAATAATACAGACTAAGGTTCAGTTAAGAATCCCTAGAAAACAACTGTTTTGTCAGTGTTGGTGCACGGTATAGCACAGGACATAGTATGTAAAAACATTAAATGTGACTTTATAGGGACTTTAACAGAAAATACCTTTAACTTTAAGGTACAAAAAGGACACTCTGATTGATTATGTATGTATCTACCTTTGAGAAAACAGTGCCAGGCGGTGGGAGGGCAGGAAAAGCTCCAACCCATATCTTCATCATCAGACAGAGAGGATCTTGTTGATACTGCAGAGCCGCATTCACTGCTCGCCTGTGGAAATAGGAAGGAGAAGCCGTGACTGGGACAAATCAGCAGCCTCTTTGTATACTGTAAGCCACTTTGATCCATAAATCTGCAGGTTTAACCAAAAAAAATAAATGTTCCAGAGAGTAGCAGTGGTGTAAACGGGTTCAGGTTCATGACAGTAGGAAAAAAGCTAGTAAACATTAGCTGTACCCGGCTGCGCTGACGCTGCCTGCCATGACCTCTGAGGGGTGACATGGTGCTGCTGGGAAGAGGAGGGGGAGGCCGAGCGTAGGAATGTAGATCACTGCTGGTGCTTGGGATGCAGACTGGAGAGGGGCTGAGAATGACAGTAGCTCATAAGTGATAAATGGTCAGAGAATGCCCTGACATGTCTCCAAACGATGGAACAATGACAGTGATATTCATAATGTAGCTTATACGTAATGTCTTTAGGCCTTTTGATGTTTTAAGCAGTCACTTGGATGCATTGCAGGACTTAACCCATGAGATTAACCCAGAATTCAAGATGATCCACAGGAGAGTGGACCAATCTTGACATGAGGAACTACTGGCAGCGAAGGGCATGTTTTAAATGTGATGACAAAAGCCTTATACGTGTGAATTATCCTTACAAAGATGGCAAGAAATGTTTACCAACATGCTAACTCCATAGCTTGCTACACTGAATGTTTGCTAGCCTTCAAAGCTCCTCAGAGTGTGGCTTGTTATGTTTCCTCTCCTATGTTATGCAGTTCGTCAGTCAGACTAGTTGAAAGCAGTCTGAGATAAATTAAATAGTTCATCCAATCACATGCTGTTATTTTTCAAAAGTGTCTGCCCTTCTCCAAATAGTTTCCAAAGATGTCTTCCCAAGTGGTTCTGTGAAACAAACCATCTGGGATGTCAAGTTAAGTAATTGCGACCCTTTGACTCGACACACTCTCAGCCTTTTAAAGTATTGCAGCAAGATGTTTTAAGGCCTCATTACCTTGCATTTGTAACAGAGAAGTGTCGTGCTTCTTTTGAAGATGGGATATTCTTGGGACCACTAAATCGTTTAAATACAGGCCTTCAATGTGTGTATGGTTATTTTCTCTACTGAACCCACACTCGGGGTCCGGTGTAGGTTTGTCAGATTTTTGAAGAATCACGATTACAAATTTCAATGCTAACTACGGTTACAGGTTTTCACAATTTATCTAAGGGAACGGATCTAGCAACGGTAGCGTAAGAAGTTAGGACTTGACCCCATGGTTGGTGGTCAGAAGTCCAACAAAGGGTCAACTGATAGAAATAACAATAATGAAAGTCCATTTGCATTCTGGCTAACTTGTCTTGACTGAATCCATCCATACATATGCAGTAGCAAGGATCGAGCCAGCAGATGTCGCCATTTTTTTACTATGTCAAATGTTTCATAACAGTGAAATATTTACACAATTGCTGTGTAGTGAGAACACAATCACCCCAGAATTGTTTCTTGGATTTATTAGAATTTGAGGAATAGTTTACATTTTGGGTAAATGTTTTAAGCATTCTGATTTACTTTTTATTGTTTTTTAAATGGGGAGAAATCAAAAATAATGTGGTCAGTGGGATGAGCCTGGTTTTAGTTCTTTTACCTCAGTAATGTGGTTCAGAAAACACATTAGAACAACACATTGTATACTGCCATTTCACTTAAGCACCATATATCTTTAGTACATGATATTCAGATGTAATTTACAGGATGTGCAAAGTACACCTACCTCTTGTAAGGAGACTCCTGTAATAGTGGGCTCTGAGGTCCAGTGGCGATGTGCGCCAGCTGTGTCAGCCAGTGCGTCTCTGGAGGCTGTGGACTGTGTGCTTGCGCGTGTGCATGCCGCTCATGGTGTGACACGCCCAGCTCCACCTGGTAAACAGGTGCTGCCGTTGACTCTTCTTGGACCTCCTCTAGCTCTGGGAGGTCGTCTAGGAGAAGAAAACCAGCACGAGCCGAAAAAAACAAGGTGGATTCAGATACACGTCATTGACATTGTGTTGTTGTCAGCTACTAGTTCTCTTACATACCATATTCCATGTAACTGTCGCTGGTGGGGAGGCCGAGCGAGGCGGGGAAGTGTTCGTCACAACGGAGCGGATCACGTGACTGGTCTCCATCGGCGTCCATCATCATTCCTGTCAGCAACGGAATGAGATCACCGTGAGAGGAGCAGACTACAGGTAGCTTAAATTCTGCAGTAACTTTAAATTTGTACATCGTCAGACATTTTTGCCGCAGTAGAGTTAGTGTTTTACTGAGCGGTTGTGATACTGTATTGAAAACACATTCCTCAATCTCATGTTTTAAAACTCACATCAGACAAAGGAAGTATACTTTTATAAATGTTGTGTTTGTAATGTTAATGAATCACTAAATGTTAATTATTAGTATACAGCAACAGCAGTGCTTGCAAACTTTTTAAGTAATAGCCCAGCAGTTGGCTGGAAATTAAAGGGATACCAATATTATCACTGAACACAAGGTTACTCAACTGTGTAATGTCCTCTATTGCTCTCCTAGCAAGGGATCTTATTTTGGAAAAAATATGTGTTAATGGGAGATTTGTGAGCCATGAATTACTCATGCTCTTACTGGGGCCTTTAAAGTCTGGATATCTTGATTTTTACCTTTCCCACTCGTCTTATTGTAATTCTGCATCACAGCAGTAACCGTTTTATATGACACTACAGCAGGAGGTGTAAACTGATGTCCACTGCTCTGTGTTTACCTGTGTCCTCAGCCTGAGGCTCGGGTTCCTGCGCGCTGGTATATTTGGGGTCGCTTGGGAGCACGGCTGGAGTGACCACCTCCCACACCATGATGTCCAGTCACTGAAAAATGTAGAATGATGGCTTTTTGTGCTATAGTTAACATATTTGTTTTAGCTTAATTATTAATAACAGGAGCTCTAGAGTTAAGGCAAATCTAACATTAGCATTAGCACTAGCCTTGGTTTAAAATCCCCATGAGTGACTGACTCACTCACAGACAGAAACTCAATCCTTCACTGAGCTGTAATGTATAGGCCATAAATGGTTGGGGTTACATAGGGTGACACTGGTTGCCATAACACAACTAAGTTTAGACACTTTTTCAAAGCTCCAGCTCATTTTTTAACGTAAGGACATGGTCACGTCTGTAGATAATAGATTGTAATGTTCCGTTTAACACATATAAAAGAGATAAGAACGTGTTTCATTCTTATTTTGTTCACAAACTTCTCATCATGTGACTACGTCTTGTTTATAAACTTTGAGATCCTGCACGCATGCGCACAACAGCCCATTCATTCAATACCGAGAAGGGTAGCGATAATAGAGTTGAAGTAAGTATTCGAAATGAGTACCAAAGCACGACATTAATCACACAAAACGGGCTGAAAAGCGCGACGGTGTCGGCTACAGTTAAATGTTACAAACGTCAACGTTTTATTTTACGTTTGTACAGCTTCAGACGAAGACAGTGTTATGTGAACGAAACAAAGTGTCGTTGAAAGCCTGTTGTTACGTCGACACAAAACGGCCAAAAGCTTTCTCGCTTAAAATTTAAGCGACAAAATAACGTCGTGACCGAAATTCGAGGTGTGAAAATATGTTAAAGTGCATAAAAATGGACGACCCATTATATTGCGCAAAAGCCATTACAACAAAACAACTAACGTCAACAATGAAGCTTTGCGGAGCGAGCAGCAGAAACTGCCTTTACGACTAAATACAGACGTTGTCAGCTTCACTTCATTACTCCTGTATTACACACAGGGAAAAATAACTCAAAATGTTAAAACACTTTTTACATTTAACGATTTAAAACCTATAAATGATTTCAATGAACTTTGCTCAACTCACCAAAACAGTCGCCTTCTACGGAAAAGGGGGCGGGTGTAAACACAATTTCCCAAGCGATCCTATTGGGCAGAACTCGCGTCAATCAACTGCTTCTCACGTCCTCATTGGTGGGTTCGGTGAAAGCTCGCTCTCCTCATTATCAGCACCGCAACAATAAAACACTGGGTGGGTTAAAATGGTGAAACATGGCTAGAACAACTTTGAGTGACAAGTACAAATCCTCCAAACACTGTATAATGAACATGTCAACGTTTCAGCACCATGGTACTAGAAAGTTTTATATCCCTATTGTAAAAATGTCGATCTATCGTTTAAAGATTGAGATCCTCTAAATAGAATATAGTACTACTGTATAATTATAAAATAATCATGCAATGATAGATCCAGTACAACTACAAGAGTTTCTCACAAATAACCTTGTCGACTTTTCTGGACTATTTGATAACTAAATGTATCATGCGAGACGTAATAAATACATTACGTCTCGCATGATCAAATTTGTTCACGTGAACAGGACACAGAACATTACAGGATCATGCAGAGATGATTCAGAGCCCCAGTCACCGTCAAAGACACCTTTGATTTATATGTAAGAATACTACATTTAGGTCCTTTCTATCAGGAAGTGATAAACAAATGATATAAATGGACAATTTATACAAGATTATCAGAAGTAATCCGATTTAAACATTTTTATGCGATGGATGTGTGTGGAATCGTGAGGCTTCATTGCCCTCTAGTGGTCAAAGTGCGGAAACGGCAGGATGAATCAAGTTTGACATGATTACATAAGTAGATTTCCGGTTAAACGCAACAATGGAAGTTTATATATTTTTAAATTGATTAAACCTCAACCTGAAGCCATAAGAAACAAATTATCAGAAATTACGGATAACACTTTTTTTTTCCTAGTTGCAACTAGAGACACCTCTAAGTGCACACTCTTAAATGCAAATATTTATTGAATTTCTTTTCATTTATCAGCTAAATAAACCTTTTGCCGTTTTTACTGTATTAATTCATGGTAACATTGTTATTATTATTAAAAAAGTCTTCGGGTTCAAAAGTGTAAATCACCCCCGTGCTGTATAACGACGCCAGAGTGGTGTTTTACTTTGGAGAGAAACCGGAAGTATTGTTCTTGTTCTGAGTAGAAAAAGTTAGCCGGTGAGTTTGGATTGACTCTAGCTCAGTAGAAGCGCTTCATTTCCTCAAGTTCGGGCTCCGCTCACAAAGTTTAATAAAGTACTGTTTCGCTCTGTTTTGTGTCGCCTCATTCAGCATAAATGCCGAAATCTTCGCTCGGAGCTGCGGGTTTCGTTGCCGTCTGCGTTCATTGGTGAGTCATAAAGTTTTTTTTAAATCCTAAATTGACGGCTCTCCTCACCCGATTATTATGGCAGCGGTACCGTTACACTGCAGGCTAACCACAGCCGTGTTAGCTTTTTAAAATAAAACCTGTGTGCACTGCTCTCATAGTTGCTCCCCACGGTTTAAACGGCGGGTATAGAGCTAAAGATGTTTGAGACGGTGCGGTTTATAGTTACATTCATGCATGTTTACTGGGTTGCTTCCTGCTTTTTAAAGCTTCCTCTGCTGATGTGACAGAAGCAGAAGGGAAACTCCAGCCATTTATTTCTATCAGCTCCTAGCACTTGAGTCAGTACAAAGATTTTCATTAGCCAGCGGTTTATAAATCCATCCTGCATTGTTATAGTGCTGTATAGTCTAGAAATTAACTTTTAAACTGATACATCATACACATATTCAACATGGCGTGCTAAAACTACTTAATTATTGTTTTTAAAATATAGGTATGTTGGCAGTTAATTAGGTACACTAGTGAAAACTAAAGTATAACAGTCCTGCACTAAATAGTTTACAGTGCTGTTAAACTGGACTGAATTAAACACTAAAGTGTTTCTGTTATCTGGCCTAGCCCACTGACTAAAACGAGGCTGTCAAAATAATAGGAACGTGTCACTACAACACAATTCAGCCGCACTACAAACCACAGCCTCCAGCATGAAAACACGGTTGAATCAACAGCTCTCTCAGTGATTCAGATCAAATGCTGGATACCTTCATTAGGTCTAAGGTTTAGTGCAAGGCTGTTATAATGCATTCACTTTCACAAGTGTACCTAATGGATTGGCAAGTAAGTGAGAGCGTTTGAGAGAGCTCGTGATTCATGACCACAGCATGCTGTGTCTTTACGCTCCCCCTCCTCTAAGCTAGGCGATGGACAGGCAGCAGATCCAGGTGAGCGACGAAGAGCCTGAAGTCCCGCGAGAACAGAGCCGCAGAAGGAGGAGGAAGAAAGCCATCTCCTCGTCCTCCTGCACCTCCATGGATCAGATCACTGTTGAGTTCATACTGCCCACCGTGGCGAGGGGCGGGAGCGGCCCCGACTCCTTGCAGCTGGATGTGGCCGGAAACTGGACTGTAGAACAGGTCGGTCTGTTAACTCTCTCATTATTAAATGAATCCTCACTTTGTCTCTTTTAGATCCTGACTGAACAAAGCCCAGCCTCCACTGATGGGTCAGCTGATACACTCTGTTTTGTTTTGTGTTCAGCCGCTTAGGGCGTGTGTTGTGCTAAACTAGGCAGCCATTATTCAAATGTGTTACATGGTGTAGTAGATAAGTAACTGAATATAGTCAGTAATGCAAACATGTTTTATCCAGGAAGTTCTGGATCAGTGTTTTCTATTATTCTTCCATCTAAGAGAAGGAAAAATCCCCGGAAGTATAAAGTGTCCTCTTTAAACATGAATTATACAAACTGGATGAAATGCTCTGTCATGCCTACTTCTTGTTTTCCAGGTGAAAGCTCAGGTGTGGCTAAAGGCGGTGACTTTAAACATCTGCCCTGACTTCTACCAGCGTCTTTCTCCTGACCACTGCATCCTGCTCTACCAGAAAAAAGGAAACGTTTGTGAGATCTATGACAAGCACCAGGTCTTCCAGACGTTAGACTGCATTCGCTACTGGAGAGGTAACACAACTGCTCCTCCCTGAAGTCTCAAACTGCGCTCCTGTTCTGACATGTAACACATTTTCTTGTTCTTTCAAAAGCCCTGAAGAAGGACATGGGGCGGATTCAGCTGGTGCCCCGTCCGCAACCTTCCGACGAGTCCTTGCAGTACCAGCGCTACCTAAACTACCTGATAGGCTATGATGTGACCGACGTCAGTAACGTCCACGATGACGAGCTGGAGTTCACCCGCAGGAAGCTGCTGACGCCGCGGCGCATCGAGCTGTCGGACCGCGACCCAAAGCTTTACTCAATGGACCCCTGGATGACCCGCAAGCCACTGCCTGAGCACCTGCACTCCAAGGTGTGTTATTCTTGTATTTGCATAACAAATTCGTGAACTGCTTCGTCTGCTTCAACCGCTACATCATGACCCGTAATGAGAAGATGTATTAGAGTGTGAAATAATCTAAAGCTAAAATGTGTTAGCCTGGAAACCAGCCTGAACTTCAACAACATTTCTGTGACCTGCAGAGTACCGAACTCACTGAGAATAAGGTCAGATTTAGCTTTAAGTATACCCATAGATCCATCAGGATGTGTCTGACCTGTTATGTGTCTGCAGAAATACACAAAAATTGCCTTTTTAATGACTTAATCTGACAGCTGCTCAGGTTCAGATTTAGCTCATTCAGTTTCATGTCATTCTCATTTCATCCCGCATTTCACATGACCTTGATATGAATTTAGTAACCATGTAATCCGGCAGCATGTTTGGATTTCCTTACATAGCGTGGACAGTTACTGGCTTGTGTTCTTTTGATTTAGTCTCGTTACATCTAAACATGTTGCAGGTCTGCGTGTGGTACAGTCCTTGGTTTGTCAGTTCAAGTGAGACTAGTTAGAAATCTAGAAATCAAACTTATCCAGGAACTGGCAGATTTTTGAAAAGGATCTTTGAAGAGTATTTGTAATTATTGCAATAATTCAGCCGTGCATTCACTAGATGTTTCATAAAGGGCCGTCAGTCGATTCAAACATTTAATCAGGATTTATCGCATGATTTCCATTGTTGACACGCTAATTAAACGCAAATGAATAGCTTATATTCTTTCTGTTCTGAGGGATATTTCCCATGTTTTTTTTACTCTTATCAGCATGAGAGTGGACAAAAATGCTTGCTGTAGGCAAATGTACATTATTATTATTGCAGCAATTTGACAATGCAATGACAAATATTCTCCAGAATAACCCCAAAGGCACTGCGCGCCTAAAACATATGCATCTACAAGCTATTCAGCATGGTCTGCCTTTGGTGAGGTGGAGGACGGCCCTGTGTTGGTATTTGTGGTATTTGAGACCGGCTGCACTGCGGTGGTAACTCTGTTCACACTGAAAATAGCTTCGATCTTGTCACCCACCCACCGTCTGACACGGCTTTGAAGCTGAACTCAAAAACCATCTTTCTGTATCTGTCTATTTAAGGAGGTTTGTTTCTACCTGCCGTCCTCTACCTTCTTTTCATTCATTCCTTTCACTTCGTTCCCCCTCAGGTCAATAACGGTCACATCCTGGTGGTGATCCACATCGGCACAGCCAGCCAGACCATCAAGGTGTCCATCGACGACACGCCGGCTCAGGTAGATAAATGTCACAATGAATGCCAGCTGTGTGTTTGCTACTTCCTGTCTAATTTCTGCCTGTTTTCCTTACTTTTCAGGTACTGGCGAGCTTTTTCACTAAGACGGCCAATAAGAGAGCTCTGCTGGGCATCCCTGACAACATGTGCGAGTCAGACTTTGTGCTCCGTGTCTGCGGCAGGTATGGCACACAAAGTTAACCACATCTGAGCTGAATGCAGCCGGTGTAATCTGCTCTGAAAGAGTGAATAATTTGATCATATAAGAGGGTAGTTTTAAAGTGAAAATATTTTTACATAGTAACAGTTCAGTGTCCTGTCACACAGGGAGGAGTACCTGTATGGGGAGAAACCTCTGCAGAACTTTAACTGGATCCGTCAGTCAATGAAAAACGGGGAGGAGATCCACTTGGTTCTGGAGGCACCGCCTAATCCCAGTCTGGATCAGGTTCAGAAGGAGGACTGGGCCCAGGTGGACGACTGCACTGGAGTTGCAGGTGACCGCCCAGATTCAGTTGTTAACGTTATATTGATGCTTCCATTACGTTCTAACTTCATCTCCCAACTTTTCTTCACAGGCACCCACGAGCAGCTGACCATCGACGAGAAAGACCACGAGCGAGTGTTCACCATCTCTATGTGGGACTGTAACAGGAAGTTCAGGGTGAAGGTGCTGGGTATTGACATCCCATCCCTCCCTAAAGTCCCAGAGTTTATTGTTTACATAGAGGCCAGCATCTTCCACGGGCAGCAGCTCTTAGCCCAGGTAATGAAAAGAACACGATCATTTGACAGTGCCAGCTCTGATCATTGCTCAATCATTAGGTACAATGTTAAACTAAACTAATAGATTCATGATTATGTCAAGGTTAGGCCCAGATACAAACATCACAATAATGACTGCTGACTTGTTTTATAGACAAGCAATCACCTGCTATCAGCACCAGTGACTACTTCACAATAAAAGCCTCACTATATTCTACCCGTTTAATGATTTTAAAGCCAAGTAGCATCAATGGGACATGTTTACTTTGTATTCGAAGTAACTCAACACACTTCTGATGGAGTTACGAGAGTGGGCAGATAAAATTAAAAACAGTAATGCTGTTTCCTGAAAAGTTCATTTGAATCCTGCAGGGAAATGGTAGACACCTACTACTGACACCAGTAGTAGGTGTCATTAACCTCTGTAGTGTACTGAAAGGTCATTACAGAAGTAAATGGGATGGATGTGGTTGAAAAATGCTAATCACATTTCTGGAAAATAATAACTTATACAAAACCCATGGGCCTGAATTTATTGTTTTAGGAGAGGACGACCTCCAAAACGTTCAATGAAGAAGTGCTGTGGAACAGCTGGTTGGAGTTTAACATCAAGATCAAGGACCTGCCTAAAGGAGCACGCCTCAACCTCCAGGTAGAGTCAAACATTTCATTCAGGCGGCGTAGTTTTTGTAACCAGTCTTCAGATATGCAGCGTTACTTGAAAGCATTCGCACCTCTCAGAATGTTTTACATTACATTCATTGCATAAAAATGAGTCAGCACATCAGTGAATTTCATGTCATGAAAGTAGATAAAGCAAGTGTTTCCGGTAACTGCTGATCAGTCGTCTACAGCGGCAGCTTAACTTCACTTCTGAGGTGTTGGTGGGTTTCCTCACCTGATCAGTTTGTTTCAGGTCCTTCCACAACATTTCTATTAGATTAATTATTACTTCGTATAAATTGTCTTGCTGCTGTTTCTCTTAAGATTCAGCTCACAGACTGATGTCCCGACATTTGCTTTTAGAATCTCCTGGTATAATCGGAGAGCAATGGTTTTGTTCTTGCCACTCTGCCATGCACACCACGGTTGTTCAGTGTTCTCCTGATGTTGCATTCATAAACATTAATCAATGGACATCTTGCTTTTGGAGTGATCTTTGTTGGTCGATCACTCCTGTGGAGGGTCGTCTTAAATCTCCTCCATTTGTTCACAATCTTCTACTTTTAACTGGCACTGTATAAAGGTACATATATACGTTTGTTGGCAAGAGGTTTAATTATAAAATACTGTATATTGGAATTATTATTCTACTCTATGAAATACTGGTTCTCTATCCTTTATTTTCCATCCAGGTGGTCTGTGGGAAGCAACCTCAGTTACCAAATTCCAAATCAGGTTCTTATCAGGATAATACATCAGGAACATCAGGAACTGGCAGCCTTGAAGGTAAAGTCCTGTCACATCCGTTTGCCTCTCATGTCTAAGATCAACAAAGTGAGGCTTCATTTTCTCTCTGTCCATGTTTCAGGAAAAACCAAGAGCCGCCTCCTGTACTACGTCAACCTGCTCCTGATCGACCACCGCTCGCTGCTGCGCCAGGGCGAGTTCATCCTCCACATGTGGAAGATGCCGGAGAAGAGCGAGGAGAGCAGCAGCAGCATCAATGCGGACAAGCTCACCTCGGCCACCAACCCAGACAAGGCGTCCTCCATGGCCATCGCCATTTTACTGGACAAGTACTGCTATCCCGTGGTGCTGCCCAAGAGCAGGGATGTGGGCCGGGATTGTGGAGCCGGGGGTGACGAGGCAGAGGGAGGGGAGCGAGGTCAGAGAGAGATGCCGAACCACCTGAAAAAACAGTTTGAGGCCATTGTGGCTACTGACCCCCTGCATCCACTCAGTCCTGAGGACAAAGAACTGCTCTGGCACTTCAGGCAGGCGTGTATGCGAGACCCCAGGTAGTTCATTTGTTGCATAGCAAATGAAGTACAGAAACTTCTGTTTTTGCCTGAATATCTAATTGTGTCACAAATCTCCTGTCCCCAGAGCCTACCCAAAGCTGCTGGGGTCAGTCAGGTGGGGGAAACAGGAAGATGTTTTGGCAACACATCGTCTGTTGGAGCGCAGCAGTGCATGGGACACCAGGTAAAAGGGTTATCACGGTTACTCTCTTTACGTATCTTCCGTCAGTCGGTTCACATCACCTGTCATCTTTGCATTCCCCTTCAGTGGTCTGGATGTTGGTCTGGCCATGCAGCTGCTTGACTGCCACTATTCGGACGCTCAGGTTCGCTCAATGGCCGTCAGGAAACTGGAGACGCTGGAAGACGATGACGTGCTCAGATATCTGCTCCAGCTTGTACAGGTTTACTTTCCATTTTCTCTTTTTTATGCTGATGTGTTGAAAGCCAATACAGCTGAAACACTTTCCTGTTGCTGCATATCAAATATATATTCATTTGACAGAAGTTATTGTTTGATAATCAGCCTCAGAATCTGGGAGTCGGAAATATTAAAGTGGAAACCCGCTACTACCAAGCTGACAAATCACAGCTCATGTGGTGCGCGTTGCCACGATACGTAGTTACATTTCTGCGCAAGTGCACATCAGGCTACGGCGTTAGGGTCTGCGTATGGTATAAGTGGGAACTTCCAGGACTGAATAATGTAATAAAAATGTAATAATAATAAATGTAAGCTAATGCAGAGGTGCCAAAATATGCAGTTCCTCTAATGACCACTTGAGGGTGCATCCAAAAGCTAGTCAGTCCCCATAGACTTCCATGTTAAAACTGAGGCCTTTACAGCAGAAATAAATATGTAAACAGTCAGGTGCAAAAAAACATTCGGTGCCTATATCTAATTTCCATATTGTTGTCAGGAGTCCATGTGGAATTTTTATCTCTCTCTCTCTCTCTCTAAGTTTAAATTGTACCACTGCTTACATTAATGCATTAGCCTGCGAGTTAGACCAACTTCTTCACCCCCAAATGTTTTGTGGCAGAAAGACAGTCTGGAGTCGCTCTGTAGGGAACTGATTATGCCAATCAAACTGTTGGATGGGCTATTCGGTGATGGACAGAAGAGTAACAGGGTCGTAGTCATACACGTCGTCCGAGTGCTGTGGAGTTGAATTTCTTCACAATAAAAGGGTTCTGATTGTTTGAAGGACTATCCGGTTGCATGCAGACCATTTCTTTCTCTGTATCGGTGAAATACATAATGAAATCCAAATGACTTATTATCAGACACATATTTTGATAAGAAAATAGTGTGGCTATGCCAGGCCAGTAGTGCATAGTTTAGGGTTAGGATAAGTTGGTGCCGTCACAGGTTGTTAGCTTTCTGTCCAGGTGTCACCCGGCAGTCTCGGCTCCACGAGGCCTTCACCTCTTTGCTCATTTTAAATTAGCCTAGTAAGAGTAAGAGCACTGTATGAGATCCACCACACTGAGCTTGAAAACCACTCGTCAAGAAACGTTTGGGTGACCTCATTCAGGGTACAGTCCATAATTATGGCGTTACCATGAGCAGTGAGTTAGCTTAGCTTAACACAAGGAGTGTAAACTGAGGGAAACACTATGAACAAACCTGTGTTAAAAAAGATACAGCACCTGAGTCACCTACATGAGACATGTATATGACGTGCCTCTGCTGAACACGTACTGTTATTATAGTCATGATACCATCATCAATGATTTGATTGATGATTCAAAATGCAAAGCACTTCAGGAGATGGATTAAGTTGGGATGACACAGCACTTCTTTCACTTCCTCTCCTGCTCTGCCTGTTACGCTGAATTTCGTGGAAAGAGGCAGCTGAGCAGCCTGTTTGCCGTCCGATGCGTTTCCATAGTTGTCTCTGTGGTCAGCTTTGCATGAGCAATATCAATTATCAGCTGGGGCCAACAAAAGGGCCTTTGGTCTGACAGGAAAGTGACGCTTCCCTTCATGAACTGTAATCAACATATTACTCAACTTAGTGATACGTGGACGGATTTATTCCAGTGTGTTTTCCAGCATTTGAAGCTATAATATACACACTATAGGAATACACTGCTGCCTTTTAAATAGCGCATTCCATCCATGAAATTATTATAAAGTTTTAAAATAGAAAACTGTTTACATCGTCTCATATGATTTTGTTAATTCTGTCTGCTCACTGTATGTCTACACAAACCTTACCGGCTGAAGCGCTCTCTGCTTCCTGCGTTTCCATGTGAGTCACAACAATGAGCCCTGTGTTTTCATTGCACTTCCTTTACTGCCACGGTGCATGTCGAGCTCCACCACACTCTAACCTCTGGATCACTCCTGTTAAAGATGCTGTGAAATTCTCCTCTTGTCCTCGAAGCCTTGAAACATTTGACACGCTTTCACGTATCCACAGAGCCTGTTTTAGCAGTGACATGAATGTATGTCAGCACGCGCATCACTTTACAGCACCATTATCCATCCAAATGCTCAGGGTGCATTGTCAGATCTTTAGGTCCCAGTTGATTTTGAAGAAAACCACAGGAAAAACTATAATTGTGAATCCTTTATTTTAAGTTACAATATGAACATTATAAGAACTTTGACAGACTTTTTCCCCAATAACAGTTCAAAAGTGTTAGAGAATTGCTTACATGTATGAGATTGAGTTATTTTTTTAGCTGTTTGTGCTTTTATCAGAAATAAGCTTCCTTGGTTTGTGTGCGTGTGCTGCAGGCGGTGAAGTTTGAGCCCTACCATGACAGCGCTCTGGTCAGGTTCCTGCTGAAGAGAGCCCTGAGGGTAAGCAGGACAGACATCTGTGTGTTTACATTCTTTTATTGCAGCATGTGAGTGTGTATTCGTGTGTCTTTATTTGTTGTTCTGGCAGGTTTCAGTAGCAACGGAACTGCAGTTTTGACATTAAAAGGGATTTGAACCTTTATTTGCCTTCTGATTGGTCTGCTGACCACCGAACAGACGTCTACTACCCTTTGTCAAGCCGCAACTTCCTGTTTTACTGTTGTTAAGTTGTGGGGGTCTGTTCCCACATACAAAAATTAATTATGAATTATTATGATTCTTCTTAAATTTGAAGAAACAAACGGTTTATATACATATATTTACATACGGTGTCAGCATGGTTGCTAATGTTACCTCTAGACTCTATTATTAGAGTTTTTATAGTTTCTCTATGGCTTTGGAAAACCGCATTTCTATTGTTAGTCTAGCCTAGCAACATGCGGTTACAAAGGGTTGCCCTTAGGTCACTGGTCAGAAGGCCAACAAAGGGTCAGTTCTATTACAAAAATGACTTCTCTCTTTGTGTGGATTATGACATAGCATTTCATTTTCTCGGTTTTCCCTCCACAGAGCAAGCGTATAGGTCATTTTCTCTTCTGGTTCCTGCGGAGCGAGATCGCCCAGTCCATGCACTACCAGCAGAGGTACGCCGTCCTGCTGGAGGCCTACCTCAGAGGCTGTGGTGAAGACATGCTGCAGGACTTCAGGAAACAGGTGATGCATCCTAGTTAGAACATTTTCGGAGTTGTTTTACGGGATTTTATGCTTTTATATAGATAGGTGGAAGGACAGAAAGACAGGAAGTGATGGGATGGAGAGAGAGAAAGACAGACAGAGAGAGAGAGAGAGGACGACCAGCAGCAAAAGGAGAACTTTACTGCAGCAAGGACTATAGCTTTAGTTCATGAGTATTCAGAACATGCAGTCAGATCACAATCAGTCCTGATTCAGTTATTGCTGACTGATCCTAACTTTGGCAATACTATGTACTGTGGAGATTGACCTATAGTGGTGGAAATGATGGAGCAGTGTGTTCTTGCCCAACTTCCTCCGGTTCTGTGCAGATATCTAATCTTATGTCACCTTTTGGTGATATTTGCTGAATGTCAGGATTTGATGGGGTGAACTGATGCTCTTCCTCCACACAGATGACCTTTTGGCTCAGAGCAGACTATTGCCTTTAAGAGTAATATCCTTTGTGTGGATGCTGAGCTGCTGTTTCACCTTTTCGTTTTAATGTTTTTTTACACCCCCCGTGGAGGCCACCATGTGGCTGTGCAGGGGTGTAATGTCGTGGTTGTTGCTAGGGGCGCAGGGGGATTTTTCTTCTATAGATTTGATAATTAAAATGAACTAATGCTTTCCAGGTGGACGTGACTGAGGCTCTGCAGAAAGTCACCCGTGAGGTCAAGGCCATGTCTGCTGACAAATATGACGTCACAGCACAAGGTGAGGACGAGAAATCAGTCAGTTCTGTAGGTGTGAGGCTCAGGCTATGTTTACATGGACAATATTTCCTCAACCCAACTGAAATGCTTCCTATTAGAGATTCCAGCATAACTGTAGATGCTGATTAAAATGATTTAATAAGATATCTGCATTAGGGTTAGGGTTACATGTCCTAAAACATCCATCAATATAGAACTATCTTACAATCAGAAAGTGGTTCTGCCTCCTTTGGAGTCTCAGATCTGACAGAAATAGAACAGAACCTTTTGACCGACTGTCTAGGTGTTGAACAATCATTTACAGATCTGTTCATCTTTGCCACCATCATGTTTCTGTCTCTGTATCCAGAGAGAAATGATCCTGGTTATAAGGTGCTAGTTTTCCCTTTGAATTATTAAAAGGTTTACGCCACATCTCTCAATTTGATTGAAATACCCATCCAGTCTGTCCTAATTGAGGTGGTTACAAAGTGTATCTTTATTCTGACTGGACTATCACTCTGATTATGAGCAGAATACGATCCGAGTTCATGCAGTTCTCACGGTGAGACTGCTTTTTATGGTGCCCCTCCTAGTTTTAAAATAAACACTTTACATAAGAACTAAAGCTGAAGTTCATTAGTGGTTGTGTTTTTTTTTTTTTTTCTAAATCTAACTAAATCTGCGTTGTTTGTTTGTAAGTGGTGTTTCAGTTGCGTCAGAAGCTGGAGACTCTGCAGTCGTCTGGTATGCCAGAGAGTTTTAGAGTCCCTTATGATCCAGGACTAAGAGCTGGAGCCCTGCTGGTGAGGGACGCACACAAACACACACACATCCTGAAAAGGTCAAAATGTTGTAGGGGCCAGAAAAATGCCTCCACAAGGTTAGTGTTCTGCAAGAGTTTATCCCCCACAACTTAATAAAAACTAGAACACGCACAGACAGCTCTGTAAGTGTAACATCAACCACAAGCGTTATATAAAACCGTAAAATAAACGGAAATGAGAACAAGCAGCCTCAGCTAATGTGACTACTGATTCCTAACCACTCGTCATGTCCGTGTAGATTGAGCAGTGCAAAGTGATGGCGTCTAAGAAGAAGCCACTGTGGCTGCAGTTTAAAAGGGCCGACCCCACCACTCTGTCCAAAGACCCCATAGGCATCATCTTCAAAGACGGTGACGACCTCAGACAGGATATGCTCATCCTGCAGGTGAGTTAGCAGCAACGTAATGTGTAGGACAAGTCAAATCATGGTAGAAAAAAAAATTCTTCTTCTTTTGTTCTTTCAGATTCTGCTGATCATGGAGTCGATCTGGGAGACGGAGTCATTGGATCTCTGTCTCTTACCATACGGCTGCATCTCCACTGGCAACAGGATAGGTCAGTGATCCAACGGCACGCATGAGGAAAACCAATTGGCTAACCATTTCCGTGGCACACTTGGCTCTTCCTTAATAAGCTATGTCTATAATGGACTGAATGTTGTTCATTTTGACCGACTGTTGTGTGTTTAACTAGGATGTTTCTGTGATTCTCTTCTCTTTCATTATTCTTAAATATAGGTATGATTGAGATCGTTAAGGACGCCACCACCATTGCTAACATCCAGCAGAGTGTTGTGGGAAGCACCGGAGCGTTTAAAGATGAAATCCTCAGTCAGTGGCTCCGGGACAAGTGTGTCAGCGAGGACAAGGTGCACGTCACGCTCACATGATCATATAATGCCATGAGACTCAGCGTAAATATAAGTTAAATGTTATGAGTGTGGCCGCTGGTATAGCTTTGCTTCCAGCAGCAGATCAGAGGAAGCACCAATGTGACAGGCAGGAAGGAAGCCACCCTCTGGGTTTTTCCTGTCACCACACACCGCTCACACACTGCTACTTATAGCTGAGACACCTGCACCTCCAGTGTCTGCTTTCAACAAGGCCTTGTTGAGGAAAAGCTTTTTTCAGTCACTCCACACTTGTTGGTTTATTTTTTTTTTCTGTACATCTATATTGAAAGATTTGGTGGGAGGATGCAGTTTTTTTTTCAGTGCTGCCGCCTCTTTCACACATTGGCAGAGCTGATAGCTGTTAGTGAGCACAGCACAAAAATCATAGTTCCCTTTTCTTAGCTCTTCTCAAACGGTAAAGGATCCATTTTGTGTCTTGCATCTAAATTTAAGGAGTTTTCAAACTAAAATCTTCTATTCTGAAGCCCACTATTCACATCTTCATATTATGGAACAGATATTATCGTACTAATGGAAAATTAGCTAGAAAGCTCTTTTATTATGTGACAAACATTTTCTCTGTGTGTAGTTCCAGCAGGCTGTGGAGAGGTTTCTGTATTCTTGTGGTGGATACTGTGTGGCCACCTATGTCCTGGGTATTGGAGATCGCCACAATGACAACATCATGATCACTGAATCTGGTAATCTTATGTCTCAAAATCGCATCTAAAGCCATACTAGGAGAGTACTGCAGCCTGCAATGTTTAAACAACGTCATTATGTTAAAGGAAATACTACTAATTTCCTTTGTGTTTCTGAAGGGAACCTTTTCCACATCGACTTTGGCCACATCCTGGGAAATTACAAGAGTTTCATGGGAATCAGTAAGGAGTGGGTTCCCTTCGTTCTCACACCAGACTTCCTGTATGTCATGGGAACGTCGGGGAAGAAAATTAGCCCCCACTTCCAGAAGTTCCAGGTGCGGAAAATGGTTTTTTTTCAATTCAGTAGACACACTGCAGGGGGACAAACAGAGAGATTATTTTTTCTAGTCATGGCATATTTTTTTTTTTTTAAATGTTTATTATTTTCTCGTTCTCAGGACGTGTGCGTGAAGGCTTACCTCGCACTTCGGCATCACACCAACCTGCTCATCATCCTTTTCTCCATGATGCTGATGACTGGTATGACCTCCTCCTTAAAGCTGCAGTGCAGAACTTTTATCTCCCCCTACAGGCAGGAATAGTAATGACAAGGCACACTGATATACACCTACTGCACACTGTTCCTCATTCTCTTTTCTTCTAAAAGCAGTGTTTCTTTTTTATCTGGAGCATCAGAAACTTTTATTGCATGCTTCCTTCCAGTTTCATTCTTAACGTTGACTTCATAGAATGCAAGTTACATTTGCGACACTTGTGGTTACTAGTTTCTGTAGGCTACTCCTTCTGTTGCTATGGTTGCTCCCCTCTTCCTCTCTGGTAAACTGTCATTGCTGGTCGATGTACTGTATAAAACATCATTACTGGTACACTAATGACGGAACTTCGCAACCACATTTAACAACATTATTGCACTGCAAAATACGGAGAGATTTATTTTCCAGTGATTAGCTTAGTTAGCATTGTGTGAACTCAATTGCTTGGTTACTGCTTTGATTTTCTATCCTAATGTAGCCAGAGTCAGTTCTTATCAGACGATAAGTCTGCCGTGTTTCAACCGATAATAAAAAAAATGGAACTCTCCGAAGTTGTAGTTTTAGATTTAGCTTTTGATGTTTGTTGCTAATAAATTGTTAGGCATTTGACTCTTATTTTTCTGGCCATCACTAGGTATGCCCCAGCTGACTAGTAAGGAGGACATCGAGTACATCCGTGAGGCCCTGACCGTCGGCCGCACAGAGGACGAGGCGCAGCGCCACCTACTGGACCAGATAGAGATCTGCAGGGAGAAAGGCTGGATGGTTCAGATCAACTGGTTTGTTCATCTGGTGCTGGGGATCAAGCAGGGAGTGGAGAAACGCTCCACTTAGTGCAGATTCAGTTAGAAAGCTGATTTAAAGAGTCTTACAGTACAGTAACACAAAACTGAAAAATCAGCCACCTGCTGAAAATAAATACACAAAATGGTGTTCTTAAAATCCCTGCTTGATCTTAATAATTTTATAAAGAATAACAAGAGCAGATTTAGAACTAAAAAGATTTGCCTGACTCAGTCTGGAAAGAACCGGAACAACACAGGAGCTTCATATCAGTTAATAAAGATAATAATAAGAATAAAGAGACAACAGAACTGAATTAGAGCAGAAAATAAACTGAATTTAGTAGTGCTTCATTGCACTACATAGACCAAGTGAAACATCCCCAGCAAAACCACGTAAAACAATATATTTGTTTTGTTTCATTTCCCTAAATCCACCTCACCATGACAACCAGAAGTCACCACAAGTTACCTGGCATTTCCAAGGTCTTAAAAAGTTTTCATTTATGTGTTACCACTTAAAATGAGCTGATAATATGAGAAACGTTTCAAAAGTAGAAGCCGAGAGTAGAACACTTGTTTTGTTTAAGAAGAGGATGTCTGTAATGTTTACATTCATCATTTAAGAAAAAAAAAAAGTAACTTCCTCTTTCATATTGTCTCATTCAGACTCATTCTGTGCTTTTATAGAAACATTTCTCTCACATTTCTGTCAACAATCAGCATCTTAAAATGTGGTAGGTGTCACACTGGTTTACTGAGGTTTAGCTGAAGCAGTGTTACAAGCAGTGTCCTTCCACTCCACCATAAATACTCAGCTAAGTGTTTTATATTCAGTTTTATTGACTACTATCCAAGCAATCATGACATCAGACACATATCGCTGAACCATTCAACATGAGAGATTTATTATTTATATAGGACCATTCTGTCTATTTGCACTAGTTGTTAATGAGTTCTTCCAAAATTTTCATTCCAAAAATGTCTAACTACTGTAAAATCATTGAAGAGCTGCATATCTACTAATACTACACTGGTGTGGCGGCAACGCTCAGCACGTGCTGGTCAGTGCTGTTTTAACTTCTTCTTTTGTTTGCTGTGGAAGGATCTGGAATATTTTAAACTTAAAATCAAAACGGTGTGAGTGTATTATGTCTTAAAGTATGAAAAAAGAGCTGAGTAGAGTTGGAGGCAAAGCACAAGTACCAGCTTATAAATACGTAATATAGAAGAAGAAAACGGTCTGAGTGTAAATGATGTCGCCGTTGAAGTTAAAAGCTATAATAAGGAGACTGAAAATCAGTGTTTAGTTTGCCTAAAACATGTAGGAAAGATTGAAACCTTCCATTTTTGTACTAAAGCCTTTTGTGCCTGTAAATGCTTTCAGACGTTGATACTGGAAAATGAAATGGCTGAAAAATGTTCCTTTTTCTATGTTATTTTATCAGACAATTAAACTCATGTGCTACAAATATATTTGACACTTTCTCAAAATCTCAAATCTGATTTATTGCTTGTTTGCACATCATAATTCACACTCCTGTATCTGTCATCTTTGCACTTAAGTCTCACTCGCTGTTATCAGCCATGGTGGTTCACCGTGACCACAAGATGGCGCAACACCACAGCCTCGTCCCTGGATTTACAGGACACGAGGCTCGCGCCATACGGGGCAAGCTCATCCCTTCTTTTACTTCCTTAGTTTTTTCATCCTTCCACTTCCCCTCTTCCCTCCCGACAGTTTCCCATCTCTTCCCTTTTTTCTCCTCCTCACCTTCTCTTCTTTGTCTTCAGTTTCAGCAGAGAGTGGGCGTGAGTGCGCTGCATGAGGAATGGATCTCTTTCTGCTGTATATGTTGCGATGTACAGTGTTGAGGGTCTAAATGGATTAGACAGATAAGCCCCCTCCTTCCCTGCAGCTTTGAGGCCTCTTTCTATACACCGTTAATTGTAAGCTTTTTAGCGTGTCTATGAACTGTATGGAAGCTTGAAAGCGATGCTGTTCATTGAATAGTGAAATGTGAATGGATTGCAGGATTCTTCTTCCCCCTGATCCCTGATTGCCACTGGAGGTGAATTTCTCCTACTATATATATATTTTTTTATGTGCAATGCATCAAGTATCATCAGCCTTTTTTTTAAACCAACAACCAGTTCACTGATGACATTGGATCTAAGTTATCTTCCACTGCACTATGGCCTGAATAAACTGCACTGGACAGTAATAAAATCTAATTCCATTCTGTGCATGAACAGTGCACCTTTAAATTGAACAGCCATATTTAAAGGACCACTGTCGAGTATTTAGAAATAGAATTTAGTTGTTATAAATTTGTTAGCCTGTAATTATGATTCATTGCATTTTCAGTTAGTTGCGACCTGGCCACTAGATGTCGCCAAGTCTCACACCCTGGTCCTTTAAGTGTCTGAGTAAACAGTATGACTCAGTGGACGCAAAACTCGTACGCGCTGAGTACAGTGTAGTGCAGAGTGTGGAAACTATGGGACCTTAATTCAGAAGAAAAAGACATGCGAGTCAATGAAAAGAGACAAATAGTTGCTTGATCTGTTTCGAGTTGTTGTGTTAATTGCACCTATGATAATTTAAGTCAAGAAAGTCACAGATTGTGTAAGATTGTGAAGATACACAATTAGAAAAACCGCATGCTCAAAAGTTGCATACGTTGTGTCGTCATAACAAGCCAACCGAAACTGCTGTAGGCAGAGCTAAATAGAAAGAATGATTTTTACTTTGTTTAATGTTGGTGTTAGTGACATGCACCAATCAGCCACAACATTATGACCACTGACAGGAGAAGTAAATAACATTGACCATCTTGTGACAATCCAATGTTCTGCTGGGAAACCTTTGGACCTGGCATTCCTGTGGATGTTACTTAGACATGTACCACCCACCTAGACCACACCAGACATCTCCACCCCATAGCAATGGCCTTGATGGCAGCAGCCATCCCCAGCAGGGGATGCACACAAAAATGCTTTAGGAACAACTAAAAAAAACATGAAGAACAGCACAAAGTGTTGACCTGGCCTCCAAATTCACTAGATCCCAAACTGATCAAGTATCTGTGGGATGATCCACAGAGGCCCTCCCTCCCCCCATGCCATAGGACCCAAAGGCCCCCACTAACAACATTCTGTTGCCAGACACCACAGGACACCCTCAGAAGGCCCATGTCCATTCTCTGATGAGTTACAACTGAAGCACAAGGGAGACCTACACAATATTAGGAAGGTGGTCGTAATGTTATGCCTGATCAGTGTATAAGTAAAATAAGTTGACCTGATATCAAATCATACTACCCTGCCTAAATAACTCATGATTACAAGCTAAAATCTAAAACAAAATCAAACACTCTCTCTGTAGCTCGGGCAAAACACTCAAGCAACCAAAACACTGCCCAGATGTCCACCTTGACAGCAGTTGGGCTTTCTCTACCAATCTTTATACTTCCAACTGTGGAGGTGAAGGAAACAGTACCTGGAGGAAGCACAAGGAAGAGAAAAAAAGACAAAGACACAAGACACAAATAATGTAGCAACACAAATACTGCATTTAAATCCACTTTTTCCTTCCAGGGCTGTTAGTTGCAGTCTACCGGAGATAAAAATGCATATCTTTGCAGGGCATACTTTAAAGCACGAACAGATTTTCAGGAAGCAACATTTCTTTCCAGAATAGACACGCGCTGCGGCTTTTATGGAATAACTCCCTCGGCTGTGACAGGGTTGGGAGGCTGGTGTGGGAGGGAACCGGAAGAAAGTAGAGCGAACTGGATCATCTAGAATCGATTCCCTCTCCTTCTCTATAATCGCTTGTTCTTCTCCGGGAAGACATGAACCAGATCAGACGACGGGGGAAATCACTACGCGCGTGTGTGCACGTGTGTGTGTGTGTCATCCTGTACTGTTCGTGAATGTGGGCGCTCCTCTACTTCTTCCTCTTTGTGAGGAGCAAAGCGTGTCCTACAGCTTCGGAGTGAAGACATCGGTCCTGACCTCGCTTCTCTCAGGGGTTACTTCAGGGTCAGGACCTGGTTTTAGGTTAATTGGCGTCTTATCGGGCTCTGGGTTGAGGTGCTGCGTAGAGGGCCTGGAAAGCCAACGGTACTGCAGTGATCATGTGTCATATGATATGTGATCATGCCCATCTGTACGCACATATGTAAAAAAAAAAATGTTATACATGCATGTATATGATTATGTATGATGTGTGGGTGTAATTCACTCTGTTTATGGTAAGCGTCTTCATATGGCTTGAAGAGCGGAAACACGGATTTAATGCTTCCCCTCTCAAGTTACAGTGTAGCTGGTGAAGATGTTTCCATTCATGCTTCTGCTTTTCATCTTTTTTTTAGTATATACACATCAAACCATATATACAGTGGAAAAGTACCCCCCCCACCCCCGTTTCACTGTAGCCCCAAATGTAAGCCTTTCATGTTCATGTTCAATCTTGACTTTTGTTCAAGTAGAAGCGGCCATAGATCGGTGAAGGAGCGGATGCCAGTGAATCTACGAATCTACTGGACAGCCCGTGGATACCCCCACCAGCCTTTTGTTTTCTGTACAGTTCCATTTAATCTGATGTGATGTTCGGGTACGTAGAGATCTTAAAAATTTCTCGTGGTGGAATTTTCTAATAGTTTAATAGAGCAGAGTTGGCGCTGGGCTAACGTAATCAAGTTGCTAGCTGTGGCCTTATATTGACCCACAGACATGAGAGCAGTATTGATCTTCTCATGCGACTCTCTGCCACAACTTGAATAAGTCTATTGCTGCCTTCAAATGGAATCTTCGTTGCAATTTTTATTTTTTTTTTGTGGTGGAGAGTGTGTCTTGAACCGCTCCGTTGGAACATGCTCCTGCGAAGATCTGCCAGTCAAATTGTTTGGGCGAGTCAGATACGTCATCCGAGCGCTGTTGGGTTCCGAACGGCTGCCATCGGAAAAGCCAGACGTTCGTCTAGAATGTCTGCTGTTAGAGACAGCAAAATAGCTTCGAAGGATAAATAGTTAACAATGATCAAGGCTTTTTAAGATAAGAAGGACACGTGGGCAGAGGGGGGACGAGACACAGATGAAATGAATGAGGGCGGAGAAACCAATCCAACAATCAAAGGGGCAAAACGCAGGAACTTGGAAGAAAAAAAACAAGGAAGAACTTTACAAAATAAAACGCGAAACCCAAAGAAAACCAAACAGGGTCACAGGAAATACTGAAAACACAGAACCATGACAGTCGTGTACACACAATGCTGGGCTTTCCATGCTAACATTGCCCATAAACAGTGTTAAAGGTGTTTGAAGCTAAAGAGGCTAACAGCTGAGCTAGCTATCATTCGGGTAAAGACGAGGCCCATGAAAGCGTCGACATTTCCTTCAGACATATTATGGTATATGAAAGGAAATATGACTTAAATAAGCAAATTCTGACAACATCTCACGTTAGTACAGCTCTAAAGCTACTTTCGACAAACATGCTAAACACAGAAAAACTGCTCCATTTGAAAGCGCCATACTTCTAAAGACAAGGGGTCAAAAACAAAACAGAACCACCTATCAGAACTAGCATTTATGGAGTAGGTTCAGGAGTTTGAGTTACAGTAGCTCATCTGTTGCAACGAACCTCAGAGGCCAACGCTTGCTCCCCTATCTCCAGTTCACCGCTGTTCCTTCCTTGGAACTTGCAATTTTGATCGTTACTGACCACTGCAGACCGAGAACACCCCATAAGAGCTTCACTTTTGGAGGTGGTCTTGCACTCACTGAAATATCCCACCCCCTGACGGGTGTCAAGACGATGAAATAATTCAGTCAGCGGTCATAAATGTTATGGCTGATCGGTAACTGTAAAGAATGTTACATGCACACGCGCATGAAAGTAAAACCATAGCAACATGGGGGATTTCAGAGAAGTCTAGATGTTTCATTTCTCTGTTCTCATTTTCATGCTTCGTGCTCATGCCATGGTTCAGTGCAGTCTCAGAGATGAGCCACATGAGTATGCGGTGTGCTAATGGTTCATTAAGCGAAAATGGGTTTATTTAAAGCTGGATTGTACTCCTAAAAGTGAGAAGTGGGTAAAAAGATGTGGCAGGTGTGTACAAGGCTGACATAATCATATTACACATCCCTAAGTGTGGGAGACTTGTCATTCTCTCAGGTTGACACTTTCCACCGGTACCTGCTTAGGATTCGGTGTCTCTCTCTGAGACTTAGCTACTCATCTGACTTAACAGTGAACTTGAGCGACTCCTACAAGATTACAAGACGGTCATCCACGCGGCCGCAGAGCAGCCCGTAGTCCGAACTTGACCTTTTCACGGTTTCCTCGATTACAACACCTGGCCGTTAATGTTACAGCCTTTAATATTTAACACCCCGAACATATCTGTACCCGCTGAAACCGGAGCCTCAAGGCCGAGGTGTGCTCGGGTGCGCACGCCTGTGTGTGTGTGTCGGTGTACCACATCAGATAGCTTTAGTGACAGAATACGAGGGCGCGTGAGACTGCGCTGCTGCTGCTGCGTGCGCGCTTGTGTGTGCGCAACCCGACACTGCCTCTCACACTCTATCTGTATTTAGCATCAGTTACCATCAGGTAGAACAATTAGTCACTGAGCAGGCTGGCCAAGCAATTAGATTGGGAGGAAACAGAATGTGCAGCACACGACCCTGCAGCAAATTTGATCGTTTATTTCATTAATTACATTCGTAGAGGTAGAAAAGGAAGAGGTGGTGGGTAGGAGCTATATGCACCTGAGTGCTGTGTGTTACCAGTCAGGTAGAGAGAAGGATACATTTATTGTTGTGTAAAAGTCTCTTTCTTATATTTTATACTATTGCTGTGTGTGCTGTTGTAGCGACTTCGCAAATCCAAAGAGTCGCTGAGAGACAGAAGATAGGCCCTATTGTCTGACAAAAGAATCCACTTCGAACCCAACTTCAACCATTTATTAACAAACAAAAGATAATCAACTCATGATAATGTGCTCCTAAATATAACTAAAGTAATCACAGTGGTCAAAGAAAATTAGTGGTCAACAAAAAATATGGCGACTCTCTCTCTCTCTCTCTCTCTCTCTCTCTCTCACTCAAATTCAAATTCAAATTCAAAATTCAAAATGGGCTTTATTGGCATGAAAGTTTCTTAAAAAAACAATATTGCCAAAGCAGAGCATTAAAGTACAATACAATAAATCAAAGATATATACATTATGAACATTCTATTAGTTATATACAGTGTGTGTGTGTGTGTGTGTGTGTGCCTCGATCACTCACTGTCCCTCAGGGTGTGGCATGTTAACACATACTGGGCAGCAAGGTGTGCCCGCTCTCCTTCTCCGAGGAGTATTTTTAATTTGGAGAGGTCGTCCAGCTCTTTGAAACCTGGAACCAAAGAGCTGAACTTGTTCCAATAAATTTCTCTCTCTCTCTCTCTCTCTCTCTCTCTCTCTCTCTCTCTCTCTCTCTCTCTCTCTCTCTCTCTCTCTCTCTCTCTAACAAAAGAAATCAACAGGTGAATATCAACTAACATACCCGCCCATAACCATGTGACTCACCATTCCTCTTATCAACAATCAATCACATAAATGATATCCTACTAAACACAAAAAAACAACATCCCTTAACCTTACTACTAACAGAAACACTGCAACTGTATAAAGCATCTTAATGCATTCCTATGCAGACGAGACAGAGACCAAGAAGAAGTACAGCATAATTTTGAAAGAAACTGTTTTTAGCATTGATTTGCAGCGTATGCTAAGAAATAAGTATAGTCCACATGTGTGCAGCATAATATAATTAAAAGGGTGTCGCTGTGTAGATCGAGGTCAGAGGTCAGCTTCCTAGCCTAGTAGTAGCTCTTCCTGTTTCCCCTTTTCAGTGAGGAATACAGAGTCGAATACAGAGTCAAAGTCGATTGTTATGTGATGAAAGTCGAGTCGACACCGACTAGTCTCTGAAGACGTCTCTAATAAAAAGTAGAATGTAATGCTTTGCAACAATGAAATCTATATTTTTGACCTGAATATGTATGCTGAGAATGATCTGCTCATGCGCTACATACTGTGTAGCATGTATAGCCTGTATAAAAACAGGCTGCATCTCAACACCATCAGTAGCATTTAATAGTACTAGCGCCTTCTCCGTGTACTGCAGCTAAAGGTCTAATAACTAATCTGTACAACCCCTACTTACAGCAAAAAGCAATTGTCATTAAACTCTCCTTGTTAAATCGTCATTCTAAAGGAGTATCTGTGTGATTACAAAAATATCCGGTTCTCTGATACAGGACTTATACTTTAAGGGGTTATGTACTTAAAAATTGACTTGACTCTTAAGATGCATCTGAGCAACAAACATCCAGACATAGATCTTCTATTTTGGATTTCTGGGTCAATTTTAGATGAACTGGCACACACCCCTTTGTTAACAAATGCGATGACTAAGCCTTTTGAATTCGCTGCAACTCTTAATTTGCGCCTCTGAATAGCTTGTTCTCAGGATCAAAGGTTGCATAGGTGCAGTGGTACGGCAGTATTTAGAACCAGCATGCTTAAATTGACAGACAAAACAAGACATTTCCTGTTTCCTGTTGTTACTGTTGAGCTAATTCAAATTGCTGGACGTACCACACATGTAGAACTATACGATCGTTTTCAAGGGAGTCTCAAATTTTCGGTGTTTGGTGACACAATAAATGTGAAATCGGAAAGTATTATGCGGAAAATGTGCTGGCAGTCTTCTTTTTTACTGCCTTAAGACTCTGCTCCACAGTGCCTCTAGTGGTCAAAAACTCCACATGGTACCTTTAATTCTGTTCTGGAAGGAATCTATGATAAAAAATAAAGTTTAACCCGCAAGAACTGTGGGTAATGTAGAATGTATTTAGAAAGGGCTGCTGCAGCTATGTCAGATTAAGTTTCCGAGCTTTGTGAATGGCGTTGCAATCACTTACTGATTTCACATGAAAATACGTTTGAATTACAATACAGTCGATTAGCTGAAAAACAACAATGAACAATTCAAAGCATTTTAAATATATGCCACCCCTAGATCACATGCTTTGATCCTAAATTCACAAATTAAGTCACTTCCAAATCAACATGATGGGATGAAGTTAAATGCCCTGTATCAGAACACCTGCTATATTTGAAAGTCCTTACAGTCCAAACTTCTTCACTCACAGTTTGGTTTTTCATTATCTTATTTGGACAATTCTTTGATTCTTGCTTTATTTTCAGCTGGCATTGTCTTGGCTGTTGAACCCGACCCTAAGTCCATATGTCCTGTATCTCCTCATTATGTAATTTTAATTTCCACTCGGATGCCTCTTCCCTGGTCTTAAGCCCCATGAAGCGGACCTCCAAGATCCCACAGGTTTGCAGCTAAACCTAAACAGAAGGCATGGTATTTAATGCACATTAAAGGGCCCAATAATCTCTGCTCGAGTCGGTGGGGCTGTAATTCCTTAGCTAAACGTCCAATCAGCCAGCCGGTCTGTTACTTATAAGCCCGGTGTGCGGTGCATTAAGCAAGTGTACACAATAAGCTGAGTTGCGGAGTCTCTGCTTCCCTGCCAGCCAGTTGGAGAGGAGTATTATCCCGACGGAGCTTAGCTTCTGCTGAGCTGAGGATTGCACAACTGAGTCAGAGGAGTGTTGCTGTTGTTCCTCTCACCTGCTGCTGACAGCAAACCAGCATGGCCAACTGGCTGATTGACTGACCGACTGACTGACTGACTGGCAACTCAAAGGCCTGGCTCTCTGCTGGAGTCGCTCAGACCTGATGTGAAATGGCTCTCCGCAGATCCCCCTCCTCTACCTGTGCAGGTGAGTGCCACAGAAACCTATAGGAAGCCCTCTTCACTTTCCTTTGTGTGGCCTGTCCCGCCTGTCCCTCCTGTATCTTCACCCAACAAAAGACAGGACCACCGTAGAGTAACCCGCCTTTTGTCCCTTCCCTCTTCCCCCCCAGTGTGTGCGTATGTGTGTGTGTGTCAGCGGACCACATGGGGGGGCCGTCAACGGGCGGCTCTTTACGGCGGCAGGGTATACGGTTGCATGTGAGTTTAATTCCATTATGCATTCAGACCTCTCTGTGCTAAAGTCACCCCCTTGCTGGTCTCAGCTCGAGGAGGAACTACTGTACGTCGCCACTTTTGAAACGAATTTAGCAGATTTCAAGTGTGACTGTATCAGACATGTGGTCCCTAGAAGTAAGCCTCAGGCAGGGGGAGTAATCCGGATTCGTGTACGTGGCTGACTGCTTCTGGGCTTCACTGTAAGTGAGGTGAATAAGTGAAACGATCCTTTAGCTAACATTGCTAAGCTAGCATAAACTTGAAAGACTTTGGAAAGCACCCCTTGCCGTTTAGAGAGCACCTTGGTGTGAGGAGCTAATTTCAAGAGAAGCAACGCATGCGCTGTCGGACATGAACCTTTTCCTGGGTGCCTTAGTTACATAACTTTATTGGTTTATCTAAAATCACAGGAAGACGTGCACCACTCATCCAAGCAAACCTTCAGTTCAGTTTAGTACTTAAAAATTATCCCCCAGGAGGCCATGTGAGGCAAGCATGTTGCAAACAAGCATATTGGTCGGAATGGTTCAAACACACAAACACCATTGGCAGAGACCGGTCTACGAATAACCACATACATTAAGTGAATGAATTTATAAGTTATCAGTGTGCATGCAACTAAACCGACAATTAGTACCATAGCAGTTCAGTGGCTTCTGGGATAAAACCAAACTTCCTTGTTTACACACAAGCTAAAAAGCCCTCCTCGTGGCATTAGATTAAAGTGGTGGGTTAGCATGTATATGGGATCATCATAATCTTACATGGTTTCCTTGCGCAGTATTAATCTGCACTACACAATGACTGG
The DNA here is from genome assembly GCF_963514085.1 of Chelon labrosus. Classification (NCBI taxonomy): domain Eukaryota; kingdom Metazoa; phylum Chordata; class Actinopteri; order Mugiliformes; family Mugilidae; genus Chelon; species Chelon labrosus. The sequence continues at coordinate 5,195,928 of NC_140356.1, forward strand.
GCGGCCGGGATTTATCATCGAGCCTCCTGGAGGCTTTATGTTCCAAAGTCATTATAATACACTCTCCTTCATGATGAGAGATTACAGACTGATAACCAATAATTACTGTACGTTCCAGCTGTTGCACGCGCTCCCCTTTCCTTTGTCATCCTCTGCGCAGTTTGTTCACCAGAAATAGTTTGATCAGGGACTGATCTGAGGCTCCAGCCACGTTTGAAGACATATAAAAATACTCTGCTTGGAATGAGTCTGTGTTCACATGACTGTCCCAGAAAAGTTCAAGAACATTCTCCTCCTGATAATCAGCAGCAAGACAAATGAGATGATAGTGGACTTTAGCACAGAGCAAGAGAGGCAATAACGACCATTCAACATCAACGGGAGAGAGGGAAGAGAGAAAACAGTTTCCGGCACTTAAGTATTCGCTTTATGTTCCTGTCACATCAACACTGTGGTGAGGAACGCCCAGCAGCATCTCCACTACCTCAGGCGCTCAGGATCTTCTGCACCTGCACCACTGAGAGCATCCTGACGGAAAGAATCTCAGCCTGGTTTGGTAACGGCGCCTATGAGGACAGGTGAGCTCTCCTGAGGGTGATGTGATTAGCTGAGCGTACCATCCGCACCCAACTCCCTGACCTGGAGTCAACCTACAGCGAGCAGTGCTGGACCAAGGCCAGGAGGATAGAGAGACCAAGACCACGTGAACAATGGACTCTTTCGTCTAAGTTGAGATCAGGGAAACGTGTCCTCTCCTTGAAGGCAAACGCACACAGAATGAGGAGGAGCCTCTTCCTCCAGGACATTTTGGCCCTCAACCAGGGGACACCCAGTCTTTCTAGAGCAGTGTTGTAAAACTCAGTAGCTCAGTCAGACTTTTCTATTATGGTATATTCTATATTCTGTTGAGATTATTGTAAATAATTGCCTATATTTCCTTATATTCACTTCCATTACATAGTATGATATTGCCATATACTTATACTAAATTATACATATTTTTATATTACATGTGACAAATTAACTTTAAATTTGAACCTTGTTAAAAATTCTTAAATCCGTCTCTCTTAAATTACGTTCAACACTCCAGTGCTTTGTTAATGCGTCTCATCAAGACGCTGATGAGAGCTGCATTTTCAAGTATTTCCGTCTAATCAGTGGTTGGTGACTCGAACGCAACTAAAACCGGGTTGCCGCCGAAGCTTCCACACAATCAGCGGGCCACAGCTGAGACAGCGCGCGCAATAAAAGCAGCCACATTAAGCCTTTGTGCCGCGCTGCCGCCCATTAGCTGTTCCCTGAAAGATGCCCTTTGTCTCTACCATTAGAAATTAGTGCGAGAGAAAAAAAAAGGGGGGGAGAGTGTTTATCTTACACAATCGTTCCGAGAGACAAGAGCCGGGTGAAACTCCAAAAGGTCTCAGATATAAGGCAACATTTAGAAGAAAATGAGGACGCTGTCTTGTTACATTTGAGGCAAACCAAGGGAGATACAGTGTTATAATTTACAATCACTTGTCTCCTTGAACACCCCTTGCAATGTGATCTCTGCACAGGAATTTTTTTTTTAATTTAGAGCTTCACATTGCCCCTGTAACACCACCCCACTTTAGGAATCTCTCAGCTTCCCTTTTAATGTATTTGGTTCATACTTTATTTTTAAAATCGAAAGCGAGGAACCCCGCTTTAAGTGATGCCCTGCTTTATGTTTATACAAGTGGGAGTCTCTCATTCATTTCCCCTCCAACCAAATTCAACCTGGCGACCTTCCAGTGAGAGGCATGCCTCTCTAACCTCCAGGCTACCGCGGCTGTCAGTTGACATGTAAGGAAGAGAAACACACTGATGCTAATGCCGTTTCTTCTTCTTCTTGTGGCTCAAGTGCTTGGAATCGTGAAAACGTTTCCACCTCTTGACCTGGCTGACAAATCTCAATGCCGTAGAGCATGTTTACATGTGGTAAAACAGAGAAACATAGAATGAAGTAAAGAGAGAGAGAGAGAGAGAGAGAGAGAGAGAGAGAGAGAGAGAGAGAGCTGTCAGTGGTACTGAAATGAGAGCACAGCACGTGGCCTGGTGCGTTACTATGGCTACAGCTGTCTGTATCCCTAAAATAACCACACACACACACACAGTAACCTTATTACAAAAAAACGGCAATCTGTTGCTGTTCCTGACAGCATGGCCGTCCGACTGATAAAGATGGAAAAATGTCTGTTTTTTCCCAAGGCACTAACCTCCCTTAAGAGAATCTATTTATCTTACAAACCCCAAGCAACAAGTGATGCTTGTCTTCTAACAAAAACAAAAAACAAAAAAGAAAGAATACTTTTACACCATTTCCAGTGTTTTTTGTCTCTTGCTTTTTGTTCCACGCGGTGTTCTTTGTGCCTCGAGACAAACTGAGAAGTTGGCTCTTTGTGGGCTTGTCCTTTGTGTGGTGCTTTGATAGAGGGTTTGTGATTGACTGACGCACGCCTCAATTTACCCAGTAGGAGACAAAGCTTCACCAGGCCACTTTGCATATTTGCGGCTCCAAACAACAGTGAGCGGTAACGGAAAATGAGGACCCGAAAATCGGAGAAAGCACAAGGCTTAACCATAAATGTGCAGTCCCACGTTTTATTTATTTATTTTTGACAAATCTTGATCTGGAAGGTATATGTGGCAAATTGGAGGAGTAATGCTTCTATTTTCATAGTGGCAGAAGTCAAGGTAACCCATGAACGCTCAGCCAAGATTGTATTCATAGACTACTAGATATGGCATAATTGAAGCAACAGTTTGTTATTATAGTGCTACAGCTAGCAGATGGTTAGCTTAGCTTAGCAATAAGACTTGCGCAAAGGTAACAAAATGTGTGTAGAAGCACCTCTGAAGGTCTTATCAGTGACCACTGCTGCATAGCTCTCTGTCTATAGAGTGAAGGATTACGGGAATTCAGCCATATCGGAGAGTGGCTACAGAAACACGTGGGTGCAGTTGACCCACAAGCCACAGTGCGTCACCAGTGGGTAATGATGTTATCCGTGGGTTGAATGCTGATTGGTTAAAAGGTTGGCTTGAACAATTGGTAGACTTCGCTGTTTGCCACGTTCCAGTATTTGTGCTAAGCTACTGGATGCTGACTGGCTGACTGCGGTACTCCCATGGGTAGACATGGGAGTGATGTCTCATCTTACATCCTTTTATGGTGGATGGTGGTGGACCATTGTCTTTTAACATTATGACAATTTTGGAGCAAAGCAAACTCTGTAGGTCTTGCCAATTGACTTTGCCTGGATGAAAAAAAAAAAAAAAAAGCTGCACAGGACAAGATGTGAAAATGCAGCTGATTCGCCATGCTTCAGTCTTGACTTTGGTCCCTGGCGGGTAATATTTTCATGGAGCACCCTTTGCAGAGAGCGCGAATCTCTTCAGCTATAGCTACAACTCTAAGAAGAAGACATTTACTTTGTCTTTAAAACGTCAAAGTCATCTCTTTCAGTGTTAAATGACCAGAATGATTCTGTTGCCCGAATGGTAATATCTTTGTACTTCCACTTAATTTCCATGATCAATGTTTTCCAGAGCCTTGGCCCAATGGTGCGGGCTTCAGCCGAGTGGCCACAGCACTCAGCGAATCATCTTCCATCCACAGCGATGCTTTCTACCACCTCAACAAGGATGTGTCCAGCATCGGGATGGACCCCGTGACCTACACCATCCTGGAATCTGAGCCTTTCAAAGGAGAACCCTGGGCTGAGGAGTCACATAGTCCGATTCAGGTGACTATACGACACACAAAATACTCAAGAACAGTTCATTTGGATCAAGTGGGGGCAAGAGCTGTGTCTCCCAGTTGATTTTGCATTTTTAAGATTAGGGTTAGGCAACAAGTCGTTGTGTATATGGAAAATAATCTATGGAAAATTCCCAGATGTGACCTACAGTAGGTGTGTCCTTTCTGTGTTCATTTTTTTTTTCACATATGTTTTTGAGAACCAGTCTGAAGTTTAGACATTGAAGGATTTACAGTGTCTAGGTGACTGCTTATGCAAAAATGAGCATCTCATTAAACCAAGCTGATTGTCTTATATTTCCCGTGTGTGTACTGTATTTCATTTCATTGCATCATTTTACGAGTAAGCATAATGTCTAATTAATACGACTTCAGATGTTGCAGTCTGTGATAATAATGGAAGAAGGCAGTCCGAGATCTGATGATGTTTAGTCCTGTAGTCTCTCAAAATAAAAGTTGTAACAATTTGATGGCCTAATTTGACTTCAGACTGACTTTGAGTAAGACATGAAGTTCAAGGTTAATGTTGGTTTGGGGAGAAGACTTCCTGTTGAGGATTATATTAGAAATAGGTTAATGGTGAAGCCTGGGGTAAGTGGTGCCTCTGAAGGTGTGTGTATTCTTGAGTGTCTGAGGTGGGTCTAAATTCTGTTTTTCTTCTAAATTACACCTCCAGTAGCAGAGTCTAACAACCCAAGTAATCATGAGGTGATCAAAATGAAAAAAAAAAACAGAAGCTACAGGGTATACTGCTGCATTTATAAAATCCCTATGACGTTGCTAGTGGAACGCTATTTGTTTCTGTGTTTTTACGTGTTTTCTGTAAAAACAGAACTGAAAAGATCAGCCTGTTCCGATTGCTCGGCCACAATGGCTTGAGCAGGCACCGCCCATACGTGTTTATAGGTGGGGTTTAATTGGACGGATCAGTATACGCCCCCTGGTTCAGGATGAGTCATCACCGTTTTTGAATCATAATCATAACAAACTCTATAATACTAATAATTAAGAATACCCACAATATTACTTAAATTTTGTCATTCCTGGGCCAAATACTTATGTGCAAAAGATGTACACTGATCAAGCATAACATTATGACCACCTTCCTAATATTGTGTAGGTCTCCCTTGTGCCTCCAAAACAGTTGTGACTCATCAGAGAATGGACATGGGCCTTCTGAGGGTGTCCTGTGGTGTCTGGCAGCAGAATGTTGTTAGCGGGGGCCTTTGGGTTCATTTTAAAAAGTCAAAAGTAAAAATAAAGTGTCGCATAGCATTATATCTAGTTACTTTAGTGATTATGCTGGGAGGACTCTCTCTCGCGCAAGTTACACGAGGTAGCGGCTCACTCTCTCCCACACTGTAAAAAATGTCTACCATTAGTCAAGAAATTAGTGTAAAAATCATTTCAGTTGGACAAAAAGGGGAAAAAGTTGGAGTTGGGTGACGGTTGTTTGTAGTTTTTATTTTTTATTATTTTTTTATTTTTAAGGTAGGTCAGGTAATACGAGACGCGATTTATAATTCATACTTCGAGCAGATTCCAAGAAACGTGAAAACACTTCCAAAAACAAACCGCGCCTACTGTAACTGGACTCATCCGTGTGGCAGAACGGCGTCAAGTGAAGTCTAGTTTTGATATTTCGCAGAAATTAACACATTTGAAGACGGACACTTTTTACAGTGTGGCGCGCTCCGTGCCAAAAGCGCCGGCGGTGCGCAAGCAGCCTCCAGATCACACTGTTGGATAGATGGGTATCACCAGCATGTGATCAGGCTGCTGAGCGTATACACGGCAGCCTCCTACATCTGACACATTCTTTTACAAAGCAATGAAACCTGGAGGAGATGAGCCGACGCTCCTCTCGGACTGTGGACTAACTGGAGTAACCTCAGGTGTTTTATGGGGAGGACCGGGGCGAAGGGGGTGATGACGATGAATCCTGGTGCATTTTTCTGCGAAAATCGCCAACTTTCTCTCCTCCTCTTCTTCTTCTTCTATTACTACTCTGTGTGTCTTTAAAGCACAAAAGCATGCAGATCTCTCCGAGTGAAGACAAGATCCCAGTGAGTATCACTCCGCCGACACTCTCCTCTCGTTTGTGTTTTGAGTTAGTTTGTTACCTGTCACTTTTTGTTAAGCCTGTTAGTCTGTGTTAATCGTGTAGTAGTTTTTATAGGCGTTTTATAGTTTGCATTTGGCGACATTGTTGGAAACTCCAGAAATGCTCCGGAAGTGATTTTTTTTTTAATCCAATATACACTACAAAATATTTTTGCATCATTTAATATTATTATTATTATTAATTATTATTATTACTATTATTATCGTTATTATCATCATTATTATTATTATTGTAGTAGTAGTAGTAGTAGTATCAGTGCCACATCATACTTACTGCAGGTAGTCTATTTACCTTCATTTTATTTTTTATATTATTATTTTTTATTTTTTATTCTTTTGGATTGGGAGCCATCAGGGGAAGCCTCCCCCCAGAGCTTTATCAACACAAGCCTCTGCACTATCATAACATTCTTGGTACTTGGTGAATCAAACCAAATGGGAATCTTCTCAGTAAAGCGTCCAAGAAAAAAAGTGTCAGCAAACACAAAGCCTCTGGGAAAGTTCCGGGAGCTTGAAAGCAGCAGCCGTCGTGCGTCCTGTTAAGACAGTTTTTTCTCAGCAGGTGTAAAATGGAAAGACACCATCATAGAGAACATCATACAATTCACAGTGTGGGGTGCTAGTAACAGTAGCCGAAGCACCAGAACATTTGAGACAACAGGAACAATGTACTGAAACTAATTCCACCCTTACAAAGGTGTTTACTAATTAAACCTCAGCTGGGTGGAGCTAAGAAGTGATGTCGCTCTGAAATTACTTCCTGTTTCTCTCATTTAAGATTTTCAGCATAATACACACTAAATTGGTTACTCTACAGCTGTTTTTAATGTCACACAAGGAAGTCAGGCTTAATTTAAGTTAAATAAATTCTAGCGCTGATTTTCCAACAACAGGTGTTGCTCGTTCCACCAAACAGGTGCGGGCAACATGTTTATATGGTTGAGCGGCCATGCTGTTTCTAGAAAAGAGGCTTTATAAGCCTAAAACATGAAAAAGAATGTGGTAAAGGTCTACTGTCATGAAAGCACGGTGAAATCAGAATTCACTTTCTACATCCAGAGAAAAAAAAACTGTGCTAGCTGTTAGCTGTTTGGCATTTGGGGAAGGAAGAGGCATTTTAAAATATCCAAACAACCTATGCATATCGGACTCTTTGGCTAACATTAGCATGGTGGTTCTGTTGTACTATTCCTGAAGGTTGTAGTGGTTTCTTTCACAGTGTGAGAACGGCGTGTTTACTAGCTAGGTCATGCTAGGTTAAGCTAATATCCACTGGTACACAGGTGTCTACTGATTAGACCTCAGCTGGGTGGAGCTAGGAAGTGATGTCACCAAACTCTAAAATCACTTCCCTTTTCTCTCACTGATGATTTATAATATAAGTAAGGAAGTCGAGACATTTAAATAAAAAAGGAAATCTTGTGATCCTGTGATTTTCAAATGTGGCCTACGTACATGACATGAGTAACATAGGTGTTGCATGTGCCAACCAATATGCTAACATACTTGAGTGGCCATACAGTCACAAGAGAAGAGGTCTGATATGCCTAACAAAAGTGGAAATGAATGTAGCTAAAAGTTTATTGTACAAAAAGATGGTGAAATTAGTTAACACAGGAGCTGTTTGGCTAGTGCGGAATTTTCCCTTAAGCTAACACTAGAACGGTGGTTTTGTTGTCATCCACAGAGCCAACATACCACAGAGTAAGACGACAACAGCATGTTTGCTAACTAGGTCCTCAAACAATTGTCATTTGACAACATTATATGCTAAATGTCTTATTTTTACTAACTCTCTGACATATTTTCCGTCTTACACATGAAAAAAGAGACCCAAGTGAAAACATAAAGTCTCCTCTGCTAAATTGAATGCTAATATTTATGCAAAATTAGATACTAGATAAAAAATATCTGAAAAAATTAAGCTCTTCACTGGTACACTTTTACACTTGGGCTTGATGGTGAATTTGTCCATTGTATTTATCCATCAAAATAATCTTAGTGTACAATATATGCAATGGGATCCTTTGCATCTTATGACACCCTCACAGTGAGTGACTTTACTAAACAGTTACATACTGTAGAGAATCCGCATTATATTATGGAAACATCCCATCCTGCCCAGAGCTTATAGAGCTTTTCCTCCTGTGTCCTCCCTGTTTAGTCTCCCTCTCTACCTTCCCTCTGTCTAAATAAAGAATAAAACAGCCAAAGGTGAGCTGACGGCCCACTCTGCTGCTGGAGGTTCTCACTTCAGTGTTTTTGAGAACCTGCCAAAAGCCACTTGTGTTTGCGTGTGCTGACGCTGCAGTAGATGTTTAAATTCATTCAAACAGTCATTACATAATTCCACTGCGTTGCTTAAAGGTTGCGTATGCTGAATTTAAAGTATATGTGTTTGACCGGAAAGCGTTTCTATGATTTCTGTAAAAAATACGATGATGGCGATGAGTTGGTATGGATGGTTAGCATTGCCTCTGCTTTACGGACTGCTTAATGCATCTTCTTCATCCCCTTTTGATTTCCCCACAGGTTGTGGAAACAACTTCAAGCCCTCAGACCAGTGGAGAAGGTCTTTACTTCTGTGACGGCCGACGGAAGGTTGACTACGTTCTTGTCTTTCATCAGCGGCGGCACAGCTCCATACGACACGGTACCTCAGCTTCACAAGACAGATTATCCATTGTTTCCAATGGCAACTTTCCACCGACGGTGGGCTCAGATGTGGCGGCAGGGAGAGGAGGAGGTGGCATCCCAGGAGGGGAGGCTGCGAATGTTGGCGAGGTGTGCATGGAGCTTGGAGGTGCAGGAGGGAGCGAGCCGACGGAGCCTGCAGACCACGAGATGCGTCTCATCAGACAAGAGTTTGAGGCCAACCTGCTGGAGGCCGGCCTGGAGATAGAGAGAGACAGAGAGGTCAGTGTGTGTAAGGTCATACTAATCCATGTCCAAGATCTGTTCTCCCTTTATTCTCGTCTGCTGACTCTTAAAATGGCTGCATATATTATATGTTCTGTGATGCTTTGTTGAGAGAATTTAAAACCTCTTCATTTTTTGTGGTTTCAAATGCTTGTTTTAACGCTTCAGTTCAGAAACCTTGTAATAATGGAGCCATGAAACTATTTAACATTTGCATAACTGTAAGATCAAATCGTAGTCTTTTTTAAGCTTTCAAATTGCGCACAGTTTTAAGGAGTTCTTAACACAGGGCTCCCTCTCTGCTGCACTGGCAAACAGCAACAGGTGTCTTGACATAGGATTTTATATTATCTTAGAGAGCCGTGTACACAGCAGCAATAGTGGCCTTCATTTGGAGTCGTTCTCCTTCTGCTCTGTTTTAGCCTCCTCTCCAGAGGGCTCTTTATCCGGTAAATGTTGCTATATTCTTCACAAGCTAGTTGCTAACTTTGCCATCCTGCTGATTTATTGCCGTTGGGCACAGCAGGTGTATCACTTTCTTTTTACGTCATGGAATTGCTAGAGTTTGGCTAACCAGTGAAGGGTAGTGAAAATTGGATTAATGTGGTCTGGCTTGCAGCTACCAGTTAAAGGATGAGCTTTAGTAACTTGGATCAGTTGCAAATGTGAGACAAGGGACACTTATGGTTCTACCGATGTGCAGTCCAGATGAAATAAAAGGATGGATGATGACATGGAGTTTTTTCAGGAGACAAAAAGTGATTTGAAAACACTCTTAGTGGAAATACACTCTTAGCTGGAAATACTTGGCCCTAGAATCTGGTTTACCAACGTTTTAACACAAGATCAAACTCAGTTTTTTTCTCCTGATGAGATATTGTAGAGTGCTAAGTGACTTTAGTGCTAAGTAAACTAGGCAGCATCCAAAGAGGACCAAGAATTGACCCTTGAGGGACTCCGCCAGGTGAGGTTAAAATACTTCACAGAGGCTTACGGAGAAACTTCAAGTATGATTTGAACCAGATCAGTGGCTATCTGCACACTGTGCCAGACTAGAAAGCAGAATACTGTGGTTTACTGTTTCAAAAGCAGATGTAAAGCCCACTCACACAAACACTGCAGGATCCCTAGGTCTGCGTGTGAGTAGAGCATCATAAGTCAAATTTTTCACAAAACACAAACTAATTGTTTTGCACTTATAGTATAGATAATGGTAAAAATGTACTACGGATATTTGTACAAGAAACTGTCCTCCTTTAAGGTGAACAATTATGGTTCATCTTTTTGATCACAATGCCTGTTCTCCAGATGATTCTTTCACACATTAACGTAGAGCTTTGTTTGTTGGCACGCAGACTCAATTCTATGGTTTTGCTCACTTTACAGGCCTTTTGAAGCCCTCACACAAAATCTGACGTAACACTATGCTGGGCTATTTAAGGTGAGCTCCTACATAGGGGCCTGGCTCAGGTGGCAGAAGGAGGAGGTGGGAGACTTTCTTCGTGTTGTAAACGATGTAAGGTGGTATCTATTACAGCAGCAGCAGCAGCAGCCTTGTGTCACGGAGAGATTTCCATTAAACTTTGAAATGCCTCTTTTCCGTCTTATGTTGTGCCTTTCTTAATCACCTTGCTGCTGTAGGACAAAATAACAGGAATGCTACACGATCAGTCACAATCCAGGGGAGTCATTAAGCAAAATTTGATGATCAGTATTCGTTAGTTTTTGCCAAAGGCACAATAAGATTAATTAGTTGTTTATTTTGCCTACGGTGCAGCACAGGTAGAATCATAAAAATCATTAAAATACATCCACGTGTGATATAGAATTTGACACACACGGTTCTGTGCTCTATTCTCAGCCACTCATGTAATCATGTACACCAATCAGCCACAACATTATGACCACTGACAGGAGGATTAAATAACATTGACCAATACAATGTTCTGCTGGGAAACTTTTGGACCTGACATTCATGTGGATGTTACTCAGACATGTAGCACCCACCTAGACCAGACCAGACACCCCTACCCCATAGCAGTGACATTCCTTGATGGTTGCAAACGTAATGAATAAACACTGAACAACTCAGTGAAAGACCCTTGTAACAAAATAATTGCCACTTCTTGAAAAAGTCGTATTTAAAGGATGGCAGTGTACGCTGTGAGAAACGGCTCGTATCCAAGGGCAACGCACAAAAATGCATAACTTGGTGCAAGCTGCACCAAACCTGCAAACCTGAGCAATGGAGGCAAAAAAAATAAAGTCTGATGAGTCACTCAGCCTTGTTCCTTCATGCACAAACGCCTGCAGAAGGGAGAACCTTTAACTAAACCTTTAATATTTACTGCCAATATGGAGGAATCTGTGTTGATGTCAAACTTCTTCTAAAATGCAAACACTAGTGATTGTTTGGCCTGGTCACAATATAGTCATATCTTCTTCCCTCGATCCATGAGATGAGGGAATACATTTCAATAAATACATTCCTATATACACAGCTGTGCAAAAGTAGGTTCATGAAGAACAGGATAATGTGAAACCCTGCTCACCAACTACTGTGAGGCTCATTGAATGTTAATGGAAAGCTGTGGCACTCGGGGTATATGAATAGAACTCAGAATAGCATTTCAATTTATCTTCTCACAAGATATAATTAATACTTTGTCTCCTTCCTGAGGTCTGTTCGTGTTGCTTTGAAAATGTGACCTCACTGCTGAATGCGGCTCACCTTTGCCGCTGTTTTCTGCCTACGATGTAGTTACTCGCAAATCTAGACGTCTTTTTATGTGACGATTCTGTTAATTATGGTGTGTAGATATATGACTGGGATTCTGTTTATTTTGGAGTCACACATGGGGCCTGATGGTTTTAAATCTGAGCTGGCAGACTTTAATTCTAGTCGCTGTAGCCAACACAGCTGCCGCGCTGACCTCTTTGTATCGATTTACTGATTTACCCTGAAACGGGTAATTTTGTTTTGACATGTACAAATCGCTCGCGCTGGGATTGCGTGTTACGTAGCAACCGGTGCTTGTGTGTGTGTGTGGTTCTGTCCTGCTTTTGGCTTGCATGCATGAGTGTGTGCAGCAGGCACTTGGCAGAACGCGCACGTTGTGTGCTCTGCGCCGTCGTAGTGTTGCTTTAGGCCGACTGCCACAGAGTTGTACAAATGTGGTTATTGTTTACTTAATGGACTACTGCAGCACTTTGGCTCCAACAGGAGGAGGATTAAGAATGCAAATGATGCTCACTTCAGTTGGTACAGGTTTGGGAATTGTCATGTGCGCCTGCCAGGCCTTTTAGAGTGCACCTTTACCAAACCAAAGCGCAGTACGGCATTAAAGTTTGCATGCATGTGGGTGATACCCATCAAGCTAAATAAGTGTGTGTGTTCATTGGCTTGCAGCCGCTTGCCAGCGTGCGCAGTCTGCAGGCTAGTATTAATCAGATTGTTGACAGTGTGGCCATGGATCCTAAGCCAGGATGAGATTAGCTGACTGACTGATAGCCCCTTATCTCATCTCGTGGATTGAGGGGTAGATTGAATCTGCTCCTCAGAGCAGAGGATCGCTTCTATTCCAGCATCCTTCAGGTGAAAATAGTGGCGGGTACGATTACAACATGACTGACAAACATAATTACACTCCTTCCATCAAGTGTGTGGCTCCATGTGCTTGTAGGAGGTGCTGGCAAAGTGAAGGAACATTGTCTTATAACGTTTGTAGGTTTGCTGCTCACTTAATCACTTATACACAATCAGGAAGAAAGAATTGTGACAAGGTAACTCATCATAATTAATGAAGTTCATACAGCACCAGCAAAAACTAATGTATGCAGAGAGAAGCAATCTGGAATGGATTGCTTTGAATGGAATCTGAATCTAAATAAACTTGCGTTACAGGGTACACCGTTCACTAATGTGCCTGAACGCATCCTGTGGAGACACAGATGGACCACCGATGCTCGTGCTCCTCCAACAAGCTTTCCTGCATAGACGTTTTCATCAGCAGATCAACACCACCACCAGCAGCAGCAGTTTCAATGGGCCATTTTTCTCCACGTGATATGCTCAGGCACTCAAGTATTGAGTGGAGTAGCCCATCACAATTAATGAGGTCCATACAGCACCAGAAAATACTTATCTGCACAGGACAAAGCAGTGGAAACTGATTCTCTAATTTGTAATGAATGACCTTGCATAACAGGGACACAGCATTGCGGAGCTATTTACTCGTTGGCTCACTGATGACTGTGTGCCCAAAGGTTTCAATGGGCATTATAGTACTTTTTGAGGGATTAAGAGGATTAAACTCAGACCTTGGTTAACGCTATTTGAGTATTTAATGAACTACAATCCTCACTTTACTCCGAATCGAACCTAGTGTTTTTCCACTTGGCTCATGTGTCGGCAACACATAACCGATCACTGATGAAGTGCAAAAATCCAAGAGTTTCAGACATTTTGTGCTCAAAACTACTTTGGTCTGGTCAGATCAGGCGCTTTGATGCATAATACATGACGTTTTAGAGTGAGACCAAAGTACAAATTCACATAAAAGCATGTGATTCGCTGTTGTTTTTATCTTGCAGGTCCAAAACAATATATCTCTCAGACTATGATAACTCCAGGTGAATGAAAATGGACGGCATATTGATTATAACCCAGCCAATAGCGTTGTTTCTTATATGAACTAAACTCGTGAACTAAATAGTCCTACCTGTGCCCAACCTGTTTGACTTCAAGTTAATTGGGCGCTGGGAAAAAAAAAAGAGCCACTCAAACGTCAAACCTGTTGACTGCATCTGTGGATTACTGAGCTGACCTCCAATCTCTTAGGGACATCCTCTTCCTGAACACTTTTAATTAAATCAGAGCAAGAGGTTAATTCAAGAAGTGGAGCTGGGACTTCTGAAGAGTTCAGTCTGTTGGGGTTTAGAGACAGAATGAGCAGGATTTAGTGTTTGATAAGACTTCCCTTTGGTAGAGAGTGACTCTGTCCCAGAAGTCTGAACAGGCAAGGAGGGCAGCATGCTGCTCTTTACTACGCTTTACTACTGTCTGAAGACCTGCCACAGTTTTAGGAGAACCCTCGTAATCCCTTGATATTTGCAATATAATACTAATTATAGAATGTAAAAGCAGGAGGAGATATTTTACAGTTGTGGTGCTGTGTAGAATCCTATCAGGTACTAATCAGAGTGAGAGTGTGTGTTTCGGCCGTCACATTCATTAGTTCAGCCTTTAAACAACAACATGGTTCTCTGACATAGCCACACTCAATTCTTATCAGGACTTGAGTCTGGTAACAGGGCATTTTAATTTCATTAGTTTCATTAGTGGGTGTACACCAATCAGCCACAACATTAAAACCATTGACAGGAGAGGTAAATAACATCGACCATCTTGTGACAATTCAATGTTCTGCTGGGAAACTTTTGGACCTGGCATTCATGTGGATGTTACTTAGACATGTACCACCCACCTAGACCAGATCTGACACCCCCACCCCATAGCAATGACACTCCTTGATGGCAGCAGCCATCCCCAGCAGGATGTAGCCTGACACAGGCACACACACAAAAACCCATGTCCATTCTCTGATGAGTCACAGCTGTTTTGGAGCCACAAGGGACACCTACACAATATTAGGGAGGTGGTCATAATGTTACGCAACTTAAACAGATCCTCCAACCAATCAGATCAAACCAATCAAACACATTCAGCTCCATTATGTTCAGAGGACATGTATGACTATATCATTGTTACTGTACATGCTGGAAGAACTCGGTCAGGCGTAATAAATTCCCAGCGGAGCGACTCTAAAAGGAAATTCCCCCATCAAAATTTAGTGGGTTGGAGAACTGCAGGCTGGCTTCCAGGCTATAACAACAGCTTAAATGATCTTTCACATTATATTCCCAGAGGAAGGTGTAGGAAATTTGATTTGGGAAAAATCTAAACACTCTTTTCCCTACCATCTTCTAAAGGGGTTATGTGGTGTTGAACTCTACCCAGAATGCATTGGGTTTTTTAGCCTTGGACGCACAGGTGTGCACAGAGTCCACAAGAGTCTATGATTTAGAAGAAGACAGACGTGACCTAGCAAGTACCCTCTGAGCACTGACAAAATGTTGGTGATCTATGTTCAGTAATGCGCCTGAATGCATCCTGTGTAGACACCGATGGAGCACTGAAGCTTGTGCTGAGCTAATAAAGCTTATGCTACGATTACTGCAGTTTCAGTCCCCCGTTTGTCTGCACATGATGTGTTCAGGCACAGTATTGAGCGTAGGCCACCAGCATTTTGGCCCAGGGTATAACACACAAACACTGATTTTATCTTCATTTTTAGTGTAAAATGGAAGAAAATGTCATCACATTATATAAAAAAACATGTTTGTTTTGCAGCTGATGTGTTCCCCATGTCGTGTAGCTACAAAAAAATTTGAATATACAAAAGGAATCCCTGGAGGTGCGGTAAAATGGACATAGGGAGTTAGGCTTGTTGCATAAATACATAATTAGTTTTTCAAATTCTAACAGAGCTGCATTGGCATTTCCTTTCATTATATCAAGAAGGAAATGTTAAGTTCTCACGGTAAGTGGATGTGCCACATATTGAAATCGGGAGTGAAATCCGGACATGATGACTGAAACCAGTTTGTGAGCAAGTAAAATATTATGAATTCTGCTGATTGATTGTCTGAAGACAAATGCAGCTAGACAACCAAAATAATCAGGTGTGTGTGGTCGTGGGATGTGAGAGAAAAGCTTCCTGTTAGTCATCCGCGTCTGACCACCCACAGGTCTTTAGTAGATCCTCTAGTTTCAACCCCCCCCCACAGCCTGGACCCCAGTTCAATGAATTCTCCTAATAGCACCGTATACGCAGTTTTTCTTCCTGTCTTTATTCTTTATTCACCTCACTCACACCCTTATCTCCCTCTGATCTCTTAATTTCTTCTTCTCCACCCAGTCATCCCATCGCCTAACCGATCACCCTCTCATACCCGATAGCCCCCCCACACACCTCACCCTCGCCAACCGACGACGCCCCCGGCTGTGGCCTAGTTGCCCCCCCCCCCCCCCCCCCCCCCCCCCACAGAGATAAAGAGCTAATTGGAAATCCCACTACTAATTAACCTTCTCCGGGCTAAAAAGTTATTTATATCCTCCTTTTTGATGGAGCGATGAAAGAGAAAGGAAGGGAGGGGAGGGGAGGGCGAGGGAGGAAGGGGACGAGAGACATGATGGATGTTGATTAAGCAATTAAAACAAGGGAACAGTGGTAGAAAGAAAGTACAGAAAAGCAAAGGAGGAGACCCAGGTGCAGTAATGTCAGAGGACTTTGAACTTTACAAATGTACGTACAGAACCGGTCAGAACTGGGTTGCTTTAATGGTCCAGAGTTTTCGGTTGATGGCTGATTGTTCCCTGCGTGTTTATCTACTCGAGTGTTGGGGAAAAAGAAAAGCAAAGCGACCTGGCTCGTGGGAAATAGTGTAATCTAGTTAACACTTGCTCCGTCAACACCACTGGAGATTCAGGTGTTATCAGGATTTTGTCATGGGTAATTATTTTAAGAATTGTGGCTGATCAAGGCAGGAATATACAGTATATTTAGCTATTTTTTGGAGGATCTTGTTGATGTAACTTAATATATCTCGTACATTTTGATCCAGATCTCATTTTTCATTTCATTTTTTTGAGCTTTATTTGGACTTTGAAGAATGTTTTCTGCCCACTCACGGCTGTGCCACTTGAGGTTATAATCAAAAAGCAACTGAGAATGGCCACGCCATCATTCTAGTGTATTAGACTAATGCATTTATACACCTTCCAGTGCAAGTGAACTAAATAAACTGAACTTAAAGCTGATGAGCTTTAAGATGCGAGTGATGGAGCTACACAGTCTTTCCTTTTTAGATCGATATTGTGAATTTCGCTGCAAGTTCTTAGTAACTGCAACTTGTATTCAACTAAATATTAAATTGGTTGTCATTAGGCCATTAGTTTTGCTAAAAGCAGCTAATATGAGCAAAGAAAAAGTAACATGAAGTAGCTGTTGCAGTCTGATTGATAGGATTCAACTATCAGTGAATTTATTTAGCTGATTTTAGAAGTTGTTTTCCACTGTGTACAAATCTCTAGTGTCCTGTTATATTTTACATACTGTATATATGGAAGATTTTTAACGAGTGCTTTTTATGAGTAGACGGCTGGGGTCCAGGTAGTTTTACACGGCTGTGTCTTTGTGTGGGACAAAGGACTGTGCCGACGTGAGTGAGAGGGGCCGATAATGAAATATAAGAGGAGTTAAGAGTGACAGTTAGTGACTCAGCCAGTCAGTCAATCAGTCAGTGAAACGGTGTCTAGCGGGCGGCAGAAGGTACAGCAATATATGTGAGGAGGGGAGGGTGGTGAGGGGGAGTGAAAGATCTCAGGAGAGTAGGAGTCGAGAGAGGAGAAAGGGAATCGTTTCAGGTTTCCACCGTTTGCCATGCCACCTTTCTCTTCTCACCGCCCCCCGCTCCCCCCCCCCTCTTACAGAAGCTGATGGGGGGGTCTGAGGAGGGTAAGGTTACCTGGCTGTCGTCCCCTGCTAGGCTCCGCTGTCTTTCACTTCTGGTCACACTCTCACTCACACTGCAAAAGCGGCTCTGTAAAGGTCTGCTGCACAGGAAGGAGAGTTTTCACTTCAACGTGTTATGATTTTATACCTCACACTTTTTATTTGATCCACCGTGTTCACCCACAGAAGGTCGCTCCATGCATTAATAATCAAAATTCAGTCACGTATCTCTTCATGCTATTTGAAGACACCAATTATCAAATTTTGCTAATGCGTCTTAATATTAATGTAATAATTACAGTGTGGGCACTAGACCGTGATTCATTAGCCAACTAGATGAGTCACAAGTTCATCTAACATACAGTAAATACATTATATCTGTTTGGTGAAGTTTAATAATGAAAGTGAAAATGTGTCAGGCTGCAACAGCTTCGGGCTTTGCTTTTGGAGCACATTTATCTTTCATAAATACCAGAGGAATGCCACTGGCCAAACTCGCTAGCCAGAGTTTTCCAGGAGATCAGGACGACAGCAGGGACTGGCTGTACCTCGCTCAGATTTCAAGTATAACTTGGATAAGATGGACTGTTGCTCGATTTGAAATATTGCGCCACGCCTCCGGAGGCTAACTGTAAGGTCTGGAGGCAAGCAGCAGCTGAGAAGCAATTGTTTAAAGTGAACAAAGTCTGCTGTACTGGATTGCAAAGCAGAGCTGACAGATGGTCTGGTAAGCCATTTTCAAGCAGCAGGTTGTTTCAGCCAAGCAATCTGGTAATATAAATCCCAAAACAAAAAAAAGTTGAGGGTATAAAACCATTTGTCAGTCGAAAACTTGGGCTCAGACGTATGAAGCACAGGCCCACAACGAGTTATGAGGAATCCAACCTGTATTTGTGGCTCTCAAACATCCGGAGGCGGTCGTGTTTTTCATTTTCTGAACTTTCCAGACTTATCATATAATTACGTGACCTTTTGTTTGTTTTTCAGTTGAAGACCCACGGCCCCAGCTTCACTCGGCTCCATGCACCGTGGCCGGTGTTGTGTCGAGAGGCAGAGTTTCTCAAGATTAAAGTCCCCACCAAGACCGTAAGAACCGAGAACCTCACTGTTCCTGTTGATGCTACATTATCAAGCAGTTGTCGCACACATTTCTGGGCCTGTGTAGAGAAGTTGTTTGTTGGTGTATTCCTGTTATCTCTGTGTTCAAAGATAATGTTGCAACTTCAATTAATAGCTGCGCAGAGAAGAGACGTTTCAGCAGATAACTGAATGATGTCCTATTGTCTGCAGCTCATGAAATGACAGAAATCTTCTGTTGTCAGAACTGTGTAGCAAGGAGGCCCATTCTGTGCCGCTGTTCTCTCCCTCAGAGTTACGAACTTAAAGAGGAAAGTGGTTTCGGGTCCAGTATGAGCACGATGTGGAGGAAACTGAACCAGCCTTTTCAGCCCAAAGTACCACACCAGGACCACGAACGCACCAAATTTCTTTCGCACTGCTTCTCCAGGGACAAGCTTCACCTGTGAGTCACACACACACATAAGCATGAATTCTATCCCTCTATTCCTTAGGGCGCTCTCACAACTATATTTTGTTCTGATCCAAGAAGCAATTGGTACGGTTTTGTTAAAATGTTGCATTAAACCTTGGTTTGGCTCACAAGGAAATCGACACAATGTTCTGACATGCCCTAAACACTAAGTTCTTGCAAACAGTTTTGAGATTGTTTATAATTTTGCGTCAAAAAATAGATTTCAGGAAATCAGGATATAATCTCATCGAAAATAGATCATCAGCAGCGAGTGTGGCCATTGGCATTCATTGCTGTCCTGTGGTTCATGTACCAGTGCCCTATAAAAGTTTGATCAAGCATCTGGGCTAAACGTAGAAAATGACTGTGTTTACGATGAGAAGGCTCACTGTTGGTGCCAGATACCTCTGTTGGGTGTGCATCAGTGAGCAACGTGCCCAATCTTCCAGAGACGCATCAGATAAACTGTCTCGCAGTTGTATCAGTCTGTGGGTAATGTGTGTTTACACTGCAAACTAACTGCTCCCGGAAGCAATTGCAATCGTGTGGAGACTTTCTAACTGGGCTCAGATCGTTCATTTGTGTTCACACCAGCCCAAACAAACCTGACCTGAGAGATAAACGCAACTGGTTTCTGAACAACAACAACAAAGTGTGAAAGCACCCTTAGTGATACACTCTTGTCTACGCACACTCATCCGACCTTCCTTCATGTTAGAAAGCAGGTTATATTTTTTAAATTTAAAGCAAACCTATGTTACTTTTGAAGGTATACTTGGCTAAATTTGAGCTCTTAAAACCAAACACTTGGTCTGGTTCAAAGGGATTGTACTACTGTTAAATTCTTCAAGGAGGCATACACTGTCTGCTATGGAGCAGTTTGATTTGCTTCTCAGGTTAGCCTTGTTAAAACAAGATTTCATTGATTGTTTTACTGTGGACTGTCCTATGTGCTGACAACTATGGCACAAGTATCCCTAGCCTTATGTCAGACTGTACGACATACAGGTGATCAACATTATTTGAGAAATAAGGTCCTATAACAACTCTACAAGTGTCCAGTAAAGTGTTAGCATAAGGTTCCTCCCAAGCCAAGGTCTTGACAGGATTACTCGGTCACAATGACTTACTCTGCTGTCTTTAATTTCCTGGTTGTGCTTCTTTCAGGTACAACATCACATCTAAAGACACATTCTTCGACAACGCTACGAGGGGCAGAATAGTAAGTGTTCCTTTTGAGGTGTCCACCTCCTGATTGGTGTTTTTGTCCAGGATTAGTTCAGACTTCCATTCTAACAAACTCAAATCATCCCCAGGTGTATGAGATCCTGAGACGGACGGTGTGTGTACGGACCTGTCAAACCATAGGTGAGGATCCCGAACGGTTCAACGTATAAGATACTTGAGGAGGGGTCTGCTGAGCCTTGGCCTTTACCATTGAGTAAATGAATTACATTAGATGGATGTAGCCTAGGTTTAATATGATCGCTGGAGGCACGTGTGTCTAACCAAAGCCAATGAATTTTCTATTATGTTGTTCTAGTCCAAAATAAAGGATTACCTTATTAACCTCTCTTGGCAAGCAGCCTCCAAATAGTGGAATATACAACAGAATACAGTGAAGTGATGTCTAGACTGTGATGCATTCTGACTAAATACCTTAGGTAGTTACCTGTATTGATTTAATACTAGGCCTTATGACCCTTTGGTCAGTTTACAAGAGCACTATGTCAAAGCTTGACACAGGATGTGGGGTTTTTTTTCCCCCATCCTTGCAACGGATCAGGTAACAGCTGAGTCAGTAACCATGTTTACATGCACAAAAACTGTTATTTTATTCCAAAGAAGAACAAAAAGAAACAATATTCCTACTAAACTGTTTAAATGGTTAACGATATTTGCACATATCTCAAAACTCGTTGATATGTGTGTTGTTCATAATGTTTAAAGGTAGTTGTTTCTCCTTCTGACCAAAAAATGTGAGCTTTTAATTTGGGTATACATCTCCGCTTAACTTTCAGGGCACCCAGATCTTGCGAGATTCACAAGTTCACAAAATCATCAGTACATCAGTACTTCAGTACATCTTGCCAGGCTTTGAGATGCATTTGTAGCTAATCCGCAGAGGTGCAGACTAATCAGCGTCCTGTCAGGTCTTGGCAAGGTTTATGCGTGGAAACGATCACTCTTAAGAGCACTTTCTATGCCACATTTTTATGAGGATGGCATTAAAAAGTTAAAGAGGTTGAAAACATGTGGAACATCTGAGGCACTGCAGGCTAAATTTAATGTGCTCAAACACAACTGGACTACATTTAGTAGAGTGCAGGTTTACTGGAAGGTGTTACCTGCAGGGAGGTGGTGAAGTAAGGCTCAGCTGGTTTCACACACAGGGTCAATAGATGGATAATTGGATGGCACCAGTTTTTTTTTTTTTTTTTTTTTTTTAACCTTGATGGGTTTGGGAAGGGTTGCCTTGTAGCAACCATGTATTCCCCTCAGTATGTTCCTAGAAAACCGTCTTTGCTCATTAGCATTTCCTTCAACCGCAGACGTCCACAGGGACAATGAGTAATTAAAAGTCCAGGCTTACTTCATCATCAGTGTCAGTTGTTTATTACTTTTGTAAGCATATTAGTACTATGTCTACTGAGAAGGCAAAGCCATATGTATGAAGGGACTTCACTGTGCTTGAACAATATGTCCAATATGGGTCTTCTGTAATAAACCTCTTTGGGTATTTCATGTAGTGACTGCAGGACATTCACCATCAACAAATAACAGATCTCTTCTTACTGTTGACTCATGACGCCCATCAGTCCCTTATAGAAATGAGCTGACACCCGTTTCACTTCCAGTGTCCACCATATGTCTGGTTGGCTTGCCCATCACAGCAGAAGGTCTCAGCCAGCGGGTACTGACAGAGCTGCAGGGGAAGAAGGGGAGAGAAAATAGAGTTCCGTCTCTTTAACCTCTTTTCTCTTCATTCTCGGTGTATACCTTTTGTCAAGCACACACACACAGAGCACACTCTCCCTGTAGCTGTTCCATCTCCTCTACAAGTGGGTCATGCTTTCCTGGGCCAGACTGAGATTGAAGCATGTTCCTTTGGGAGTTTAGGTCGTTTCTAGCCATTGAGGGAGCATTCGTGCATTCGCTTATGTGTGTGTGTGTGTGTGTGCTTGTCAGTCATGAAAAGCACAGCTAATTGCTGCATAGTTCCCACTCCCCTTTGACGCAGTGATATTTAATTGATTAATTACTCTGATGACAGAGCCAGTTGTGTATGCCAGGTCATCTGATGTGCCAGTGTCAGCCCTGACATCAACAGGGCAACCCATCACTTCACACATGAAAGTTTCCAAAGGCGAAAGGCGGCACCTAAGCCAGTCCCAACCTGCCTGACGCTGAAAAAGGGCGCAGGCTCCGATCGAATGTGCTGCCGCTGCAGTAGCTGATACAGCTGGATTTTGTTTTCTCCATAATCATACTTTAACTTATAAGGACATTGGATTCTCACACAACAATATCCAAAGCCGATCCATAGTTGTGTGGACCAATCATCTATTGGCGCATCTTCAAAGACTTCAAAATTCACAGAGCATGATGACAACATAGCTAGCTACACTGACTTCCTGGTAGCTTTCAAAGTTCTCTCCTACTTTGTCATAACTTGTGTTGATCCGATTTAGCCTGTGATTGCCGTGAGATTCATCCGATCACCTGCCAAGACGACGTTCCAGATGGCACGGCTTAGCAAACCATGTGCCGCAACAGGTTGTACCGCGGTGGAACGTAGAGGAAAAGCCCCGTTCCTTTTGTGATGAGGAGAAAATTGGGTGATTTTGATCAAACGCTTGAAGGTGCTAGGCGCAAAAGGTGCTATTTTACGCCGGCTTTCGCTTTATTTCCTTCCGCATCCTGGATCCGGGTGGTCTAAACTATCTTAGGAAGAATTTGACTCACAGGGATCCAATCAAAAATCCTACCAGAACTGCAGATGTAAAATACATTTGGTCTAACCTCAATCCTTAGCTGTATGTAAGAGTAAATATGTTGACACTTGTGAATTTCTAACATATGAGGTCATCTTATGTGTGTGCTCTTCTTTCTCTTTTTTTTCCAGGTATCAGCACATTGATAGCTAAAGGCGTGTATGACTCCGCCTTCCCTCTGCACGATGTGAGTCTGAGGTTTGGACGCCCCGTGAGATGCCACTAGGTTTTAATGTGCTACTCTGTAATTCAGTTTTCAGCGATTGGAAACTCTCTCGGAGCCCGAGTCACAGTCAGCCATTCACTGTTGTGATGCTTCTCATTACTTTGTCTAACGGGCGATGTCGTGTAGAGCAGGTGCTACTGAGTATTGTCGCTCGTTTGTCTTAATCAAGAGCCACTTTCTCCTTTAAAAGAGAGGCTAACGCTGATATTCTCAAATGCTGAGGCTGTTTTCAGGCACATTAGATCACGAACAAGGAACAATCACTGGACAGTGTTTCATTATGTTGGCACAGGATATTAGTGGAAGTCTATCTGTACAGTTTATGTGTGCGAGTGTGTTCATTTGTGCGTGCTCGTGGTTGTGACCCTCTCTTTCTCTCTCCTCAGGGTGACTATAAGGTCATTGGACACCTTGAGGAGAGGAACGACAGACAGGTGCGCTGATTCCCCTTTCATTAATCTCCCTCCCTGTCTCTACATCTCCACTATTTCTATCTCCTCCTCCTCCTCCTCCTCCTCCTCCTCCTCCTCTCCATCTGTAATGAACAAAAACAAAAGATCACCACCACAGACAGCCACTCATGTTCATCCGCCCTGCTCTACTATTTCAGAAAGTGACATTAAGAGATGCTGGGCGGCCATTAAGACGGAAATGTCTCTCAGCTAAAAGTCCTCCGTGCAGGACCTTTAAACTAACAACAGAAAAGCAAGGGAGCCTTCACTTTTCTAAACCACTTTGCTTTCGTCTGTGTCGCCCTCCTATGTTTTTTTTTTCCCTCTTCCTTCTGAGACTTCTTCATCTTCCCATCTGTCCGACACTGTCACAGATTGGAGTTTAAGTTCGGTAAACATTTCTCAGAGGGTGGAAAAAAAACGGACTCAAATTTCAGAGAGGAGGTTAGCACAATGGAAATAAAGAAGAAATATGTTTAAAATATAAATGAAAAAGGTGCCTCTTTATCCTCATATTTAACGCAGTTATGACCTAACAGTCTGCAGCCTAATCCAACTGCATAAACCAGATACCTTGTTGTGCTTTCTAGCACCCGACTTCCATAATACCATCTTCCTCCTCTCTTACTGTGTTTCACTTGGCTTCAGGATAATGTTACTTGCACGGCAGCTCTGTGGCTAAACCTCCACCGAGGTTTGATTCGACCAATCAGAACGTTCCTGCCTCCAGATCAGACCTGCCTGTGAGAATCATCTTCAACTTACAACATACACCCACACTGGCTCTGTCTCTCTCGCTCTGTCTCTGTTGTCAGGTTCTGCATGAAGAGTGGGCCAGATACTCAGCCTTTTACAAGTACCAGCCCATTGATCTCGTCAGGTAATGTGAGCGCAGCGCCAGCGTGGGGGAAATCACCAACACGTCCTTCAGGCCTTCATGTTTGAGTCTCATCTTATTTATCGCTCATGCTAACCGTCACATACATATCAAATCTGATAAGCAAAAGACACACTGTCTCGCTATGGTGGGTGCAGTGCATCATGGTTAGTGTAGTTCACAGAGAGACTTGAAATCATCTACGGTCACCAACATTGCTTCCCTGCACAACTATGAATGCCAAATCTAAAAGGACTTTGGAGTTGGAACATTTATTAGTCACACTTACCATGTTGGTCATGATTTTTAATTTTTACTGGCCCAGCCTTTTAGGAGACATAACACAGTTATGGTTATGTACAACTGTGCAGGATAACTAGAAGTAGAAAAACTTAACTTAAAGCCCAAAGTCAACTGTATAATGAATGTCAGGTAACCCTTGGGTTAGGTGGAAGAATATAGGTGCAGACTCGGAGAAGGTATAAGTGGAGCTCCGTTGCGGATGAATTCACCGTCTAAGTACAGTACAGCGACGTAATACCACGTTCTGCCCTCCACTTAAATGAACTACCGATCAGGATCCTCCACAGGTGTTGTCTCAGCAGGAGTCCACTGAAGACGTTGGACAGCAACTTAAGATACAGAATCCAGGCACAGAATGTTCACACTTAAAGGAGGCTTCAAGACTAATCTGAACACTCTTTCACACAAGGCTCGAGGGCTGGGGTCCAGATAGATATTTGACCAAAACCATTTGACCAAATCGAAAAGCTAGCTTCCAAAGTTGTAGCCTTTTTAGGACAGAATGTCTTCTTGCCATGCAAATTCTTTGGAGAATGACATGTGTAGAGTTTAAAATGTGTAGCATGACACACAAAATGAAGAGGAGTAAATAACATTGACCATCTTGTGACAATCCAATGTTCTGCAGAGAAACTTTTGGACCTGGCTTTTGTGTGGTTGTCACTTAGACATGTACCACCCATTGTAAATCAGTGTGGTACATCATCCCTCCCCTATGGACTGAGGGGAGGGGCTTCTGTGGATCATCCCACAGAAGCCCCTCCCCTCAACCCATAGGACCCAAAGGCCCCCACGGACAACTTCCTGTTTCCAGACACCACAGGACACCCTCTGAAGGCCCATGTTTATTCTCTGATGAGTCACAACTGTTTTGCAGGCACAAGGGAGACCTACACTATATTAGGAAGGTGGTTTTAGGAACATTCTGTTCTGTTGTCACACCTGTGTTGTGTGCTGCTTAATGCTCCACAGTTCCCCTCTTAATGCCTGACCTCCAACCCACAGGAAGTACTTTGGGGAGAAGATCGGCCTGTACTTCGCGTGGCTCGGTGTTTACACTCAGCTGCTCGTACCAGCCTCCATAGTGGGAATCATTGTGTTTGGCTACGGGGTGGCGACAGTGGATACTAACATACCCAGGTACACACACCAAGAAAGACACTTCAGAGATTTCCATTAGTGGAAGAAAATCATCTGGCATTTCGTTTTAAGTATAGACGTTTCCAAAAAAACATAATGCAGAATGGATAATGACAACATTACCAGAGTGCAGAAAATTAAGGTTTCCTTCCCACCACAATTTTAATGCATGCACACATGCCCATACACACACTCACACACTAGACAGGGATTGCCCGGATACCTGCTGTATCTGGCTTTAGTCAGGGTTGTGTGGGAGGTACACAGAAGGTACGGCTGGCACTGTGTATGTGTGTCATGAAGCAAAAGGTTGATAATTCAGCCTACGTATTCAGGGTAGTATGAAGAAGGTCGAAGTAGAGAAGCTGGTACTGTGCTTATGCGTTAAAACTTCCATTCATTTCTTATAGTGGAAATGTAACAGACACAAGAAACTCTTGGCCTTTTTGCCAAGACTGACTCTGTGTGACTTGAGTCTTGATTTCCTCTCCCCTCAGCCTGGAGATGTGTGACGAGCGTCTCAATTTCACCATGTGTCCACTGTGTGACGGGGCCTGTGACTTCTGGCATCTCAGCACTGCCTGCGGGACCGCCAGGGCTTCACACCTCTTCGATAACCCCGCCACCGTTTTCTTCGCCATTTTCATGTCTCTGTGGGGTGAGGTTACATGTGTGCTTTAGTGCATGTGTGTGTGTGTGTGTGTGTGTGTGTGTGTGTGTGGGTGTGTGTGTGTGTGAGAGAGAGAGAGAGGAAGGGAGCAGGTGGGCTGAGTGTGTCTCATGACCTCCTTCACCTCAAGTCGTGCTGACAGCAATAGGCTAAAACAGCTTATTTAAAGGTTAACTCACACAAAAATAAAAAGTTTTTTTTTTAAATATCTTTGCGCAAAATAAACAGTTGATTTGTTCCGTTTTCTTGTTTTTTTCTTCAAACTTGTGCAAGCATGTGGGCTGTTCAGCATCAGCATCGTCTAGCACCAGGAAAATGGAAGCAATGTCAATTCATTTTAATTTAATTTAAAATAATCTTGTTGGTGAAAATGAGCAAAATAGCAAGCTGAGGCTGCTGCTAGCTACTAGGAAGGTTAACGTATTTTGTCAAAATTCAATGAGCTCTGTAGATAAAAGGTTGATAAAGGATAAAGGTTTTACTACTCAGTTATTTCACCTGTGTCGTGAATTTGCACAATTTTGAATAAGGAATCCTTGTAAAATTAAACAGGAAACATTGAAAATGTTCTTTGGATATATTACAATGACTACAGGATGTAAATCAGTGTGGTACATCATCCATGTGGTACAACTCTTAAGCTTTGATTCAGCAATCAGATCAGTAATCAGCACAATAATGGCATCTGTCATATGTATCATCAAAACTATCATAGGTTGTTAAGCCTTCTTTGTGTTTGTGTTATTGTGCAGCCGTGCTGTTCCTGGAACACTGGAAGCGCCGTCAGATCAGTTTGAGCTTCAGCTGGGACCTGACAGGCATCGAGGAGGACGAGGTACGTACTGGACATTTGGAACCTACATGTACGTGTTGGACACTTGTGTACAACTCCGGTGAATATTTGTCCAGTGTTCAAAAGTTTCAAAAAGCGTTTATGCCTTATAAGAACATTTCCAAATACAGTTTGTTTAAGGCTAGTACTCAGATATACATAAACGTCAGTATAGGTCGATTGCTAATGACTCCCCAAAACAACATTGTATAGAGAGCAACAAGCTCCACATTTGGAGGTGGAATGTAACACTGCTATCACCCTCTCCAGGGTGACTGACCTGGGTAACAGGTCCCTAGTCTGTTCGATCAGTTTTAGACTGGAGGATTTCACTTGGTTACAAGAGGTTACCTAGGAGAGCATTGGTCCATTTAAGCCCCTCACTCGTTTGAGGTTTGACTATGAAGGCAACTACAACACTTGCTTAAGAGTAGGGATAAACTGTTGTCATGGTTTTGGGATCAAAGCCAGACATGATACCTCCTGGCCACCTGAAGGACATGCTATATTACTCACACACGTGTTTGCATTGCGTCCTCAAATTCAACCCTTCCTCCATCATTTTTTTGCTTCAGGAACATCCCAGGCCAAAATACGAGACCATCCTGCTTCAGAAAAGACAGAGGGAGCAAAATAAGAAGAAAAAGAAGAAAAAGAGTGAGGTAGGCACGAAACTCTTTTACTTAAGTTCCCCGTCAAGCTTTTCATCTGAAGTGTGGCGTGTTTGGATAATGAAGCATGAACAAAATATGAATTGTACTCTCTTATGTAGCTGGACCTGGCTGTCAGCAGTACTAATGGAAAGGTATTATACAGCAATACACTTTTCTGCCGAGAAATACTAGACTGTACATTAATTCTGTGGGATCAGTCACTCGTGAAACTACTCCACCTCACTCAGCCTTCACAGTTGGAACTGGGTGTTTCCCAATGATGAAGATAGTTTGGTTACCAGTGTGTGTGGCAAACATTACCGAGTTAATCCAATGGTTGGGAATGATCTAGATTCTCCGCGTAAATCGGGTCAGTCGTATGGGGGTCCTGTTGACCCACATTAACTTGTAGTGGCAGCAAATGACTTCCTGTCTCTGTCAGAGTGAGGCAGGATCTAAGTCATATGATGCATGGATCATGGCTACAACATCCCAAGACCTGATCTGGGGTTTGAAGTACAGTTCTCTTCTTGGGTTGTAGGGAAATGTGTGGCACCTGCTCATTGTGTTTCAAGAAATGGAAAAAGCACCACTGAGTTATATGTATTTGTATAGTTGATCGTATTCAGTTATACCAGGGCTACTGACGGTTCCCTGTTATTATGCCTTTGGGTTTTACTGTCCATACGGACGCATAGTGTCTGTCCCATTCTTGAGAACGTGAAATCTCAGGAGAGAACCTGGAAAGAACTGTCCCCCTTGGACTTGGAGGGTAAAGCAATTACGATTTGTCGATCAAAGGTCACTGCGACTCATGGGACACATCATAGCCCATAACTGGAGTTCATACTCCCAATTATGACAAAATGTAACACAAATAAGCCCTAATGATGACATGACATTTTATATCGACAAGGTTAAAAGGTCGCTGTTACGCCATAATATTCTGCAGATTGACTGGTTGGTGGAAGTATAACACCTGGAGGTGGTATTCCTGCTTTCACATAACAGACAATGCTAAATACATCAGTTAGTTTGTGGACAGTTTTTTCTATTATCACAATAAACCAGACAAAGGCAGGACCATGTCCTTACGTCTCTGCACAAGCATTGTCTTCATGTGTGTATACATACAGTATGTGTGTCTATGTACATATATGTGTGTGCGTGTTTGCGCGGGCGGGCGTGTGTGTGTGTGTAACCTGTCCCTCTGTCTTGCAGCCAGAGAAGCAGGAGGATGGGACAGTGACAGGGAAGGACAGATGGAGACAAAAACTACTGTCTGCCATGGCTGCAGGAATGCCGGTAACCCCTCCTCTCCGCAGCTTCACCTGTCCTCTCCTTCCTGCTCCTTTCCTCCTCATCTTCCTCTTCCTCTCCGCCTCCCCCTTCCTCGTCCTCTCGCCTTCTTGCCCTTCCTTTATTTTCCCCTTCTGCAGGCTATTGTCTATCTGTTCTTCTCTTCCTGTCCCATCCTCTGGCTGCTACAGTCTCGGCTTCTTCTCAGTTTCAGGTACTTGTCTGTGCAACTTTCTGCAATTTCTTGCTTACAACAGTGAACTCAAGCTTGGTAATCTTTTCAACTTAAAACCATGACTTAAATACATGTTTCTTGATTAAAGTGGACCAAAGGATTGTCTTGCATATCCCATATTTCTTGTCCTACGTGAGTTTATTTGTTATGAGTTTACTTTGGGCATGATTTGAATAATGAATCTAGCTGTTAAACACTCATAATCATCCTGATTGGGCATGTTAGATTGTTCGTGTGGTGTGTGGAGAAGTCAGAATTGCCAGAACTGACTATCTAGTTGCATTGCCTTCATAACCTTTAAAGACATATTTAAAGAGGACTGGATAGACAGACCTGAAGGCAGACAGACAGACAGACCTGAAGGCAGAATGGAACGTCACCCATTCAGACTGCACTGGAGCACATGCAATTAAAAAAAACAACAACAACAACAACAATAGGAGAGTCTATGAGAACAATCCATTTTGGGCGATTTGCAGCCATCTTGGAATCGACCCAAAGGATCAGGCCAGTCGTTCTCCATGGAGCACCTTTTACTGCTGATTGCATGATAATCACAGGCATGTGGACAGCAATGACATTCAGAGACAGCTAGCAAGCACTGTAGTTGAGGAAAAATTCCCTTTCTTTCTCGCTTTGGTGGGAAGTCAGCCGATCGCCTTAAGGACCCATGTTGAATCGGCTGCCAAAAGTACAAGATACGAGAAGCGAACTTTATTAAAATGCTGCCCACCTCTGTTCATTTCGTATTAGTATTAATCTCTGACTCTTATTCTTATAAATACGCCAGGGTAAAGTACTGCATACTTCACTCATTGTCAACAAATCTCATAGCTAAACGCTAAAACAAAGGCCTGATATGTTATTCCTCCGTGCCATAGCACTCCACTGTGAACTTGGACAGTGCAGGTTAATTTAGACTCAATCCCACAGTCTGCACACCATCCAGCCTCTGTAAATGCTCCTTAGAAACCGAAGTTGAATTAATCCTGGGCTGAGAATAGACCGAAAGCATGCTAGTCCTGTTTGCACAACTAATTAAGCTAATCCGTGTGACGAAATCACTGCAGTCTAGTCTCACGGTTATAAACTGAGCAACAAGGCAGGGCGGAGGCCTCGCCTGAACCCCCCGTTGAATTCGACTTGCTTTCCTTTAATTGACGCTTTCACCTGCTGCAGCTCACAGTCAACATATGGCAGGTCCACACCTACACTGTGTCCATGTAGGTTAGCTAGCAGATGCAGACAGAAGCTACAATTATTCATTATCTAACACTGACTCAATGATGGCACATGTTCGATAAGACCTTCTTGAGGTTTGGAAATCAATCAGTCAGATTTTATAGATCTGGGCAGCTTAGTTAGAAGCTTTTTGTTGGTCTTTTTGTGGAATTTGTTGGCAGCCACATAATAGAAATTTATACCGATCTTATGTTTCAGTTTTGTGGTCCTGTATCAAAATATTATAATAATCTAGTAGTTTCTTAATCTTTCTGTAAAACCTTTCTCTCTGTGGGTATTTTGGTTGATTAGACATGAATGTAAGTGACCGCTTTACTAATGGCCGACTCACTGGTGGATCCAACAGAGTCACCGTCAGTTAATATTATCAGTTACACCTGGAACTTTTGTGATACGACAACACGTCTGCTGCGAGAAGACAAACGTTAAATTGCTAAATGAGTGGCATAACTTTATCCCCGCACCTGCTGCTTGGGCCCCATTGTTCTTTGCGACAACTTCCGGAGCTTTTCAACAAAGAGTCGAGACTTTGGAAAAAGACAAAGCGAACAAGACAAAAGGGAGATAAACAGAGAGAGACTTGTGGAGAAGTGGAGGGATGGAGAGAACCAGAGGGAGGCCGGCTGAGTGGGAGTGATGCATGCTGGGCAGGAAGCCAGGGGTAAGATTAGTGACCGTCACTATGGCGACACAGAACTCTCCCTCTCACACACACTTGAACGGTTTGATTTGTTACCTGAGACGGGGAAATGCGCTGTAGGAGCAAATCAAGAGATGGTATTTCAAAATTGATGTTGCATGTATCCAGTAGGTACTGCATGTTGCACATTTTTTCAAGTTTTAAATCAAGCTGCTAATGTACAGCACGTATTTCATACATGTATAGACTGCTGAACAGGATAAATCATGGGCTACACTGACATGGGGAAAGTGTTTTGACATAATATGATGGACATTTTTCTGGTTTATTTATTAGCTGAGGCCATGTCTCATCTACAGGGACAGACAGACATCTCTGTCACAACTTGTCAAATCAGTTTTTGAACTAGGGCAGACAGGCGCACCGGAAAAGATAAACAGGATTTTGAATTTAATTTTAAACATTAGCTGGAACACCACTCGAATCGTCTGGTTTTTATAATTAGTACCAAGCCTCTGCCAGGCTCTTACAGAGCTTGCAGATGATTTTTAAATGTCCCCACTCTTAGTCACCCTTCTCTACATAAAAGGCATATTCTATAGTAGCATCACTGGCACTGTGGAATCACATTCATTAACGTGACACACTTTGAATTGTGGGACTGTCCGCAGGAAGTAGAGCACACGCTTTTTATTCCATTGTGGGAATTTGTGACGGCCGTGCAGGATGCATAATTTTCACCTTCAGAATTCAGACATTTAAATAAAGGGCTAAATATAGTTCACCCTGCTGTAAAGGAGAGGTTCTGGACACAGCTTTTGTGTGACTGCGTCCTAGTCCTGAATGTGTCTGGATAATTGGAAACCATGTCGCATCTCAGCACAACACTTTATTAGCTTTCATTATAATAATTTATTGATTACTCTATTAGCTGATTGATTGAAGTGTTTTGGAAAAGTGAAGACAGGGAGGGAATGATGAAGAGAAATAAAAGTTGTCAGTGAGTCTGACACGAGATGAAGGCTTTGTCAGGCTGTCCTCTGTGGACGTTACTAGCCAAATATAACACCTGACCCATTTACTACCTCTCTCTCTGATGGCTGCCCCCACCAACCATCATACACACACATACACATTCACTCTGAAGGTCTTTTTTTTATTGTCCTTTGATATTAGTCGCTTAGATTTATCAACCTATATGTGGGTGAAAGATAGAGAAAGCCATTGCTAAGATATCCTTTAGCATGTTCAGGCCTGTACACAACGTGTTAAATCTAAAGTTTAAAGAGGCAAGGTGATGGGACATATTGCGGCGTCCAGTTATTAACATGTACCTATAAAGCCAACTGAGAGGACGTTAATTTTATGCCCACCGCTGACTCAGAGGTATAATAGTTCATCGTCAGCATATGGTAGTTTGCAAAGTGGTAAAAATAATAATTAAAGAAGTCTCTGGAGTTGAATATTACTGTACAGCTCGGTTCTTCATTATATCATCATCATCCTCTGAGTGCACACACACAGATGCACTAACTGCTGTTCAGTTGTTTAATTTTAAACAAAGGTGTTTCCTGCAAGCTTCAACACCTTTGCGGAAGACAGTTCGGTAAGTTAATTTAAATTACTGCTAAGATTTGTTTGTGCTCCTGCAACACAAATTGAAGCCTCCTCTGAGCACAAGTAATTTTGAACTCATGGCAATGTTAGAATACAAACAAACAAATCTGAATGCTTAATTAAGTTCAGTTAACCGTCAGACCTAATGTAGCGCCTGTGGAATGTTGATCAGGAAAGCGAATGCACACAAGTGCGCAGATATGTAGCTAGTTGCCTTCCATCTCTCATCAACCTTTAACAGCTTCTGCAAACGTCATTATTTAATATGATGTAATCATTTATAGGAGAAAATGTACAATGTTATATTAATAACTGCTTGTCAAGCAAAGATGCGATCTGTCGTAAAGCTAAAGACGATGTCTGCAAATAGGTAGGAATAATGTGTCTGGAAACAGCTTCTCATTATAGCTATTTATTTTGAACAGTATAATACACATATACATTGCTAGTAATATTTCTATATCTGTTGTAGCTTTAATTGGCTTTATTTTGCATCATATTTAGTCTGCCAGAGACATAACTGGGGTGAAAAACTACCTCCACTTGAGTGGAAAATTTCCACCACCGGCCAAATTCTCCAAGGGTGCTTGATGTAGATTTCACCAGCGTAAGACGAACTCACTGAAGAGGCCAAAATCTGGCGGATCGGCGTCGTTGAGGCGCCGCCATCGATACCCACATGGCAAGTCTCAGTTCTGCCGCATGCTCCAAGGGCACAGATGGTGAGTCAGTCAGACTCTAATGACCACAGTCAACAAAACAACAGAGCTCCAACAAAAGCCTTCACATGAAAGGACGTGGCTGTTGATCCAACTGATATCCCGTATAGCGTGGGTCCAGAGAGAACAAGGAGACTGGTGGATGTGCATGGAAATGGAAGCCGCTTTGGTTTCATATTCAGGCTTTGGTTTTTATTTTTAAGTGGCTTCTATGCTGGAAATAGTCCTTTAAATGCTTTTGCTTTGGAGTTTAAGTTGTGAATTTCTTGTTTTAACAGCTCTTTCTTCAGCAAGACAACTGTTAATGACGCCTGAATGTTGCTCCAGACCTTCTTGCCTAAGAAACAGCAAACGTGTACACATTTAAGTTAAAACAATAAAATGTTTGCATTTAAAACTAATTTCTTTATATTAATTTGTGGCTCATTTGCAGTTTTCAGTGGCTCCAAAGAAAAATTTAATTTAAAGATGCCTCTGCCGGCAGCATATTCTCCTTAAAAACTCAATGCAAGTGCTCATGTTTGAACAGAAGTTCGGTGTAACAGTAAATGTGTAAAACATAAAGTTGAGTATAAAGTTGTCCTAATGCATAAGCTGGAAGAAATACTTGAAAAATCGTCCTGGCTATGATAGATGAACTCTAGTAGGAAGCTAAAAGGTCGACGCAAGTGTCATCACATGACACCAGCAGTTGAACTTACATTACGTTACATACGTATGTTACATACTTTACGTACTTTACGTTAAATATGTCACATGCACCAATATGATTCAATTACATACATAAATACAAAAAAAATTCACAACACCTAATGCATCAGACACATTTTTCCAAACTGATTTTTAAACATAAAAGGCTGTCTTTGCCAATACTGTAAGCAAGATACTGCAATGTGATTCAGATTAGATGTTAGATGTAATGGTAAATTAACAAAAACTCTTGCTCACATACAGATTTAATTCCTTTCATGCTGCACATTCACTAGCTTTCAGTAGGTACCAGTGATCACCCACTTAATGAAAAGGTGTAGCTATAGGTGTTACAAACTGTGATATCACCTGGGGAACTATGAGGAGCATTGCAGAAGTACACTGTAAAAGGAAACACTGCAGAATTAAAAAAACAAACAAAAGACAATTCCTTTAAAGCAATGACATGACCAACATAAGAGTACCACAGAGAATACAAAACATATCAGTTGTTATAATGAATCATAAGAGACAACATTAAGAAAATCAAGCAAACCTAAACGCAGCAATACCAGAATGGGTAGCATAAATCAGAGAAGCAACAGATCCAAATTCCCATAAATAAAAAAAACATTATGTCCCCAAACTCCACAAACACAATTGTATTTCCATGTATTCATTAAACAATGTGCAGTATTGATTTGTGGTTGCGAATATGTCTCTGTAAATAGGGGAACCCTGCATTACAGGATGTACAATGCCAGTGTGTTCACTAGATGGTGTTGTTGCGCTGTCCGTTTGTTAACTACACCTTGAGCTTGTACAGACTCTTTGACCATCACTTGGTGTTGTGTGCAAGTGTGTGAGATTCCTCTGTGCCTCTGCCTGAACCTGTCCATGTAAGTATATATGTCTGTAAGCGCTAATGCTGGGGTGAGGGGGGTCACATACCTGAGGATAGAGATGCTGCATTGGTCTTAGATCAAACCAGAACCTAATCACGTCCGCTTGTTTTTCCTTTTTTGCGCAAGTAGGTCAGCTTTTCCCAAGGACCAAGACTCGTGTCATACTCACTGATATCTGAGGAGGACAGATGTGAGAAAAGTCATGTTTTAGCACCTTTCTGGATACATGATAGGAATGTGTTTTGGAACTCTTGCAGTACTTCCTTACTTCTTTCTTGCTCGTCCAAAATGATTGAATGTTCAGTCCACATAGCCAGTTTGAATGAGTTTAATGCTAATTGAACAATAACATTGTTTGCTTTTCCGTCTTGTCCTGAATTTGCACTGCTTCGTGTTGAAACAAACAAAGCCAGTCAGAAAAGTCTAGGAAATGTCAAGGAAGTATATGGAATGACTATACTGTCTGCTTTAGTTGCCTCTTTGTCTCCAGAACCCACAGTTGTATCTGCCAAAAGGATCGTGTTTAGATATTTGACAACAGCCCAGAACATGTGGGGATTGTGTTGTTGTTGCTGCCAACAGGGTTGACACTGATCCTTGATGTTTTAGTGCAACTAGTGTTTGATTGAATGCCTTTTTATCCATTGACTATTTGACATTTTGGGACAAACTCTTGAAAGAATTAGATGGGGAAACCAAAACTATTTAATGGCATCTAATAAAACCGTCTATGAAACAATATGGTTAGCTTAGCAAAGCATAACGACTTGGAGACAGTTATTCTGTTGGTTTTAAAAGGGAATTACCGTTTTTTACAACCTGGACCTTATTTCTGGCATAATGATCGTTTACTCACCCATATAACTTTGGTGTCATTTGGAGTCGCTGGGAAGATATTTGGATCCAGCAGAGCGCCGCGTATATCCATATAGTGGGAGTGACTAGGGCACCGAAACGCAGCCTCTAAATAACACATTATCTGCCGCGAAACTCGTTCATTTCACCAATATTTTGTTATGATACGCTAGTGCTATTCCCTGTTGAGTCCATCATCCGGCGTCTGTAGATTGACCTTCTAACTTCTGACCTGGATGATGTCATCTCTGAGTGCCGTGTGCTTCTGCGACGGTTGGCTTGTTTTCTGTAATTTGCTACTGCTAGTTTTTTGCAAGATGGCTGAATATTTTTCCGATTCTGAGGTTGTGGATGACGACTTTGTTTAAGATGGACGTCCTTACCGTTTTGAGCCAGAGTATACGGATGAGGAGCTTGTTGAAAGGAGGATGCAGAGGCAGAGAGAGGAACAGCTGGCCAAAAAACAACAAATGTGTTATTATGTGTTATTTAGAGGCTGTGTTTCGGTGCCCCAGTCACTCCCACTATAAAGATATACGCGGCGCACCTCTGGATCCAAATATCTTCCGAATGACTCCAAATGACACCAAAGTTATATGGGTGAGTAAACGATCATTATGCCAAAAATAAGGTCCAGGTTGTAAAAAAATGGTAATTCCCCTTTAATGCATAAAAAAATGGAAATGTGACTAAACCATTGTGCTGGACCAAACCAGAATTTGGAGTTTTTACCTCTGGACAGAGCAATGCTTGCTGTTTCCTCTTCTGGACATTAGTTAGACAAAGCTGCCTCTTAGCGTTAGCTTCAGATTATAGAAAGTTAGTTAGATGTCTTATTATCTCAATCTGGACAGGGGAGCAACAACACGTATTCCCCCCAGAATTGAATTACTATTTTAAAGTAAAATCAAGTAAATATATGAGTTTGAAGTTATCCAAACACACCAATCATTATCCTTAGACATCCTTGAAAAATTTGGGTAAATAACTTCCTACCATACCAGTATCTACTAAAAATGACAGAACTGCTCAATCTCCTCCTATGTATCAGTCCATACTATGATATGTTTTCATTTCAGTACTAAAGCAATGCTTAGAAAACCTTCCCATATTGTGCCTGGGAAAATGGGTAAATTACATTAACTGGGGTTATTTGAGTGTTCTATGGAATGAAAACATTTGTTCCAAGCTGGTCTCCAAAGTTAGGCTGCAGATTATAAAATGGGCCATTGAGGTCTTTTATGAGATGTGGTAATGTTTCCTGTGGAGGTGGTGCTACTGCTGCTGCTGCTGCTTCAGCTCTCCGGTCAGTCTTTACGAACCATTTGAAAAGGGGAATGGGAAGACCGATGAGTGACTGAGATTTATTTTTTAATCAGCAGAGTGAGACGGCTTTTTTTCTTCCTGCTCTTGCGAGATGTCTATGTAGGAGACTCTGTGTTCTGCACAAATTCAGATCTCCCAACAATATTAAGACCCCCCCCTCCCCCAACTATCTTTTTTGTCAGTCTGCCATAGAGAAGCTGACCTGGAAAGACCGTCTTCCTGGATACTTCATCAATGTTTCCTCCATCCTCTTTATGGTAAGTACATAAAAGTCAGGTTAATGGTGTCTAAGGATGAGAGCTTTAGGTGGAAAAATAAAGTTACACACTTATTGTACTTAAATAAGCATTTGACTTACCCACATCCATTAATTCTAGCCCCGTCACTGTACATACAGCAGTCAGTGAATAATGACTGATCTGTTCTCCCTCTCTTATCTTTCTTTGCTCTCAGTTTGGGCTGACGTTTTCTGCGGTCTTCGGCGTCATCGTCTACCGCATCACAGTGTCGGCCCTGATGGCGATGAGCCCTGACCCGGAGATAAAGTCCAATGTTCGGGTGACAGTGACAGCGACTGCGGTCATCATCAACCTTGTGGTTATCCTGATCCTTGATGAAATCTACGGAGCTGTGGCGCTGTGGCTAACTGAGCTAGGTACAGAGATGCATTAAGTCCTTTTACTCTAAAGCAGTGCAGCTCCAAGAACATAAAACAATTAACCAACTGTGAAAACACAAAACACTGAACTGATAACTGTTAAAACAAGCCCTAGCATTCTTGTTCTTGCCTAGGGTTATATGAGAAGATACCACTCTCCTGTCTACTGCTGCAACTGCGCAACGTTTTTAGCCTACCAGTTAACCTGGTTCTGTCCTGCTATAAAAACAATAATATATATCATTTAAAAACACATGTTTTCTGCATGGAAGATGATTGAACCTAGAGGTACTGGTGGGCGCCTTGTCATACATTCGGCTGGGCTAGCTCTTTTCTCCCTGATCCTGCTCTTTATGCTAGGTGAACCACATCCTTTTTTCATTTCCATTTCTCAATGTGTCCTTGTCTGTACTTGTGTTCTTGTGGGCGTGTAAAATATGATCAGTTGCAGCCCAAGCATGTCCCAAGTGTCCCAATTCAATGTTCGCATCTGACCAAGTACAGTCCAAATACTCGGATGTGCTCTTGCCCTGTCCGTTTTACCGAGGATGGATCGGGAGGTAACTTTTTAGGACTTGGTACAGTCAGGTATCCCAGAATACCTCCGGGAGACATCAAGTACGCTGCTGTTCCAGGTTCAGAATCACATCATCCTCTGTCCTCCATAGTCCACACTTCACAATCTCAATTGTCAAGTCCTAACTGCCAAATGTACAAGTTCAGAGTTTGTGTAGTTGGTACTGATGAACGTCCCTTAGCTGTATCTTACTACTTCAAACTGTTCATTTAAACTTAAACCATTAGCTGGAAAAAGCAATCAGTCAGTATTTGTCCAGGTGACTTGTTCCTGATTGGATCTCTGATAACTCAGACACATTGCAATGTCATATGTAATTGTCATCATTAGCTTTATCTGTGAGTATTTGCGTAAGAAAGAGAATACTTTTCTTTCCTTCTTGGAGGACAGTTTGATAAAACTTTGATGTGTTCACGCTCCAGTCGTCCCATCAGTCATCCCAAGGGGTTTACATTCATATTAAAAACCTCTGAAATAGAGGAAACGAATGCGAAGTACAAGTGTGTGAAAGAGGAAAGTGTGTGTGTGAGTGGGAGAGAGAGAGAGAGAGAGGGTGAGACATAGAGATATTTTAACCTACTTCTAGCACGGTGATCCTTTTCTTTTTTTTTAAACTTTGTTCAAG
Organism: Chelon labrosus; assembly: GCF_963514085.1. NCBI lineage: Eukaryota > Metazoa > Chordata > Actinopteri > Mugiliformes > Mugilidae > Chelon > Chelon labrosus. The sequence continues at coordinate 5,235,395 of NC_140356.1, forward strand.
ATTTGGACCGACAGAATCACCACGGTTCTCGTGCAATCACAAGGAACCAAACGGATGCACTGCATTAACCTACGTCACACACCATTTAATTTTTTGTGTAAATACCCTTTGCGATCTCCTGACTGAAAAAAATGCCATGCCAACTCATTCTTACACTTTCACCTCGACTATTTTTCAGAGATTCCTAAAACGGAAACCAACTTTGAAGAGCGTCTCATCCTGAAAGCCTTCTTACTCAAGTTTATGAATGCGTATGCACCCATCTTTTACGTGGCTTTCTTCAAGGGACGGTAAGCCCCCACAAGCTTTGTTTCAATACTGAGCAGTGGGTTTATTAATTCTCTATTTTCCTAAAGAGAATTTTCTCAGACTATAAAGGAACGTTCAACCCTTACATTTATGAGTGTTCAGTGTTTCCTTATTGCTTGTCTTTTTGTGTTTCTGTAGGTTTGCAGGTCGACCCGGAAATTACGTGTATGTCTTTAATGACTACCGGATGGAGGAGGTTTGCTGTTTTTCTTTAAATCTATCGTTCTCGTCTCCTTTGTGAGTGATTAAGATATACATTTAGAGTGAGTATATGTCCAAATATAAGAGAAAGTAAATGTGTGTCCCTCAGTGTGCTCCGGGAGGCTGCCTCATTGAGTTGTGCATTCAGCTGAGCATCATCATGCTGGGGAAGCAGCTAATCCAGAACAACATCTTTGAGATCGGCATCCCGTAAGTCGACTACTTTCCTCTTTCTTGATGAGATCGCTCGAGTCTTAGAGTATCAGTAATAAACTCTAAAACAGGACTTTTTCGTCTTAGCCCAAAAAGACACTGACGTGTCTCATTCTCCGACACACACGCTTAGCAGATTCCTGCTTCCCTTTCTTCTCTTAATAACATTCCTTCATGCCGTTACAGTGGTACTCTTTCTTGTGAAATACCTTTTCCGTGCAAATCCCAAGGTTTTGAGGTCAGTTCTGTTTAGAACAACTGTCACACAACAGATGTGCCTTATGGCTTCAGGCTACACTGTTACTGCTGCTGTACGAATGGCTTGACCCCTTGACCCCCTTGTTAGGTGAGTCCCATCAAACGCTCTGTTTTTTTTATTAGGCGTCTGGAGGGATCAGCGAGCCACAGCACATTCAGCCATACCATGTACATACCGCTTCTCACTCAACCCCTTAAAAGTTTTTACATCTGGGAAGTGACCAGTAAAACCACACTGTCCTTCTCAAAGTCAAGAAAGGACTGTTCTAAAGTCGAGGATCCTTCAAATTCTACCATGGACCGAGTTCTTCTGTTTGACAGTCTTCTACCATTCCTACTGTGCATGTATCCTCCATGCTGTTAAAGCACCCACAATCCTCTGTGTGCATACAAAGGTGGGACCTTTTCAGTGACACACACCTGTTCTAGTATGTTCTCTCTATATCTATAAGGAGTCTTGCCTAGCCTCTGAAGGACCTGGGTTCAGGGGGCTATCCCATCAAGGAACCATCCTTGACTTTGAGAAATACAGTCTGGCAATTTAATGAAACGTCTCATGGTGAAAGCACTACATCACTGACGATAAAAATAAGTGGGTTACACCCTGAAATATCGCAGTTTGGGCCTTTTATACCTGTGCTGATAAAATAGGAAAATGCACCGAGTGTGTTGGGAATTGATAGCAGATGGGCATTGTAGCTTGGTCGGGAATCAAAACCAAGGATTAACTGCTCAGAGCTCATACGCCTATATGGTATTTGACCCTCGGCTATCAGGTTGCCCCTCCAAGGCTAATTGAAGTCGTGTCAGCTTCATCTGGGTTAGATTGCTCCCAAACACAACAGGTCCCCAGCAAGTGTTTTCTTCAGACGCCTGAAAGCCTTTGGGCTGGACCTGCTCATCCTCCCAAAGAGGGTTCAGGTCTTGGGAGACTTCACACCAACGTCATTCTGAATTCCCACTCTTAGAGATAAAAAACAAGTGACAGTCTTGTTGACTCATTATTACATATCAAGTCATTAAAAATTTATTTGAACCACAGGAGGAACTACACATTACACATTCTGTTACTATGCAGGTGTAAGTGCAGTGAATCAACTTAAATTTAAGAAGCCTCTCGGCTCAGACCAATGACTACTCCCTGTACCTGTTGGTTTTCTGCTCCAGCTCCCCCACACAGTCCATAAACACTTGGCTTGTTAGGTTAATTGGTGATTCTAAATTTGTTGTAGGTGTGAATGTGAGTGTGAATGGTTGCATGTCTCTTTGTGTTAGTCCTGTGTTCCATTGGTAATTGTGAAAAGTGCAGCATTAAATGGAAAAGTTGATCTGGAATCGCTCAGCTGGGAACTGATTATTTTCCGGAAAAGATCTGCTGGACCAATCAAATTGTTTGGGCAGGCTTTATGCAGTGATGGACAGAAAAGCAACAGTGATGTAATCATACGCATCTGACGGGAGTTGAGTTGATGGGTCTGACTGGTTATAGGACAGTCCAACTTCATCCAGAGGTATTCCTCTGTATCTATTGAAGCACGCCACATAATGAAATCATCATGAAATCTAGACTCATGACTAATGTACTCCTATATCCATACAAGAACTGAGTCAGGCTACACCAGGCCAACCTGGACAACTTGGACATCTAGCAAATACCAAGTGTGTTCTGGAAGTTATTTCATTAGTTGTTTCTCTGGCCACTTGATGAATGTCCGGATCACAGCTCTTGTGCTCTGCATCGCTGCGATGCTTAGTTACGTTTCTGAGGAGGTGCACGTCAGGCTACGGCGTTAGGGTCTGCATAGGGTCTGGGCTCTCGCGGTAGCTACGGTGTCAAATTAACGCAGAAGCATAAACCATGCATTACTATGTATATCATTATTCTATATGATCAGCCTCTTTCATATTCATATTAAAATGTGTAGTTAATACAAGGAGCTGCAGCTTGAATGAATAGTCTGGTGATTTTATGTAATCTAGCTCATTATCCAGCAAGAAGTCAGGTTACATTTTGGTCGGATGCCTTTCATTCTTCACAAGTTTTATGGCCTGGCTATAAATCACCGTCACCGAAGGAAAGAAAACAGAATGAGAGGGAAATGAGACGGATACACTGAACGGACACACAGAGAGTCCTGACCCACATCAGAAACCTCTAATCTCTGCTTAGACCAGTGACTGCATGTGGAGACAGTGCGTGCATGTGCTCATATACTTTACAAATATGTGTGTCTGATGTACTCATTATAGGAAATTCATGTTTTCTCTTGCATCTAGCATTCAAGCTCCCTTGTGTCTGTGAATACCGCATGCGTAATGCAATCAAGAGTTTAGCTGCTTTTATTAGCACAAGCAACACAAACAGTCATAGGCACAACCACGCCGCACACACTGTCACCAGTGCTGACCGTTCCCACAAGTACTCCTACAGTATGCACAAAAACATGCTCCAAGCTTGGAAACACAAACACTCATAAACTACATTTGTGTTTCCCAGCAGCAGTGTGTTAGCTCTCAGTTCTCAGTTGAACATGTCAGCCAGCTTTTCTTCATGGGTTTACACTGAAATGGTGTCGTAAATACCCGTTAGGCTATTATGTTTCACAAGCAGAGATTTTCTCAATCTGTATCGTTCCAAAGAATGTTTAGTTCACGTAAAGGCGGGTGTTGTATTTGTTTGAGGCACATTTCTTTTTCATTGGAATTAGCATTTTAGATTCTCCCATCCAAACGTACTGTTGGTGCTACATAAAACATTAAATGTGTATAAATTCAGTAATAAACCCAGTTTAACCTGCTATGAAAGAACCAAAACGTGCCATTTCCATTTTTCTTCTTCGCACTCAACTTGCCCTCCATGCTAACAGGAAGCTGAAGAAGTTGGTGCGTGCGTTAAGGGATAAAGAATCGGCTCAGAAGGAGAGCGAGGGGGAGAGGCCTCCGCAGCAGTGGAACCTGGATTACGCCCTGGCTCCCTTCGAAGGCCTCACACCGGAATACATGGAGATGAGTGAGTTTGCTTGCACACAGAGAAAAACAGCCTCGGGGACGAAGAGCAGCAACAACATGCTTTTAAAATGAGCGTTCCTGTACATCCCTGAGAGCTATTTCATAATCTGTATCTGTGAGGACATTCCAGGCAAATGTGCTCAGTGTGCACGTTTATGCATTGGGGATGTATTTATGTTCGGCTTCTGTTACCGCACACTCATCGCAGCTGTTTTTCTTCATGAGCTGCATTTTGTGTATGATTATCAGGCAAAGTAAAGGTCACAAGCTCTTATGGCCGGAGGTCAGCGTGATGGAGACTATAGCCCAAAAGAAGTGTGTGAATTTGACACAGCAGACCTCTGTTTATATCCCAGCGTTTTCCGACAGTCAGTGTAAAATTCTGTACTCTATATAAAATTACACGGTAACTTCCCCAACCACAAACCACAAAACATAAAGACTGAAATGCTTTCTCCCTTCATATATAATCAATCTCGGCTGTGTATTTAGGTCTACATTTTTTACATTTAAGCATAACAGGCTAACATGTAGTTTCTCGTCTAAACTCTTTCACAGCCAGTGCCGCCATGTTTATATGGGTTTAACGTTGATTTGGAGAGTGTTTGAGGGAACAGGCCACCGTGTTGGTTGGCTAACAAGCAGTCAGGCTACGGGCGTTTCGGTTCTTACGTAAACATACATAATACGAGCTGTGTGATTCAAAACACGCAGCAGGACTTCAAACAAAGGTTCTTCTGGCCCGTTAGGTGCAAGTGTAGCAAAGTACAAATATGCAAGCACATTCTGGAGCTACGGTGTGAAATGTGAAAAATTGGGACGTTTAAGAAAAGAAAAAGATTATTGTTAGTTCTTATAATGTTTTCAACCTTGGAGAAAGAAGTAACTGGACAGAAAATCTGAATATTTACTTGAAGGACTTCAAACTACAATAAGTCTGCAACATACACCGTGCATAAAATACGCATGTAGCCACAGTGGTATGAGTTCGGCATTTGGCCGTTGCTGTTGTTTTATTTTTCTTTGCGAGAAGTGATCGTATTTGAATGAGCGGGAGGAGCAAGGGGTAGAGCGAGGGGCCACTTTAAGCTTGGCAACGACCAACTTTTCAAATACCTTATGGTTTCTCAAGGACCAATTGAATTACCTAAACAAAATGATTTCTTCTGCACTTAATGTCCATTCACATTGTATTTTCACTCTTCAGTAGTCACACATGTTTGAGCTAACACAGGACCAAATTAAATTTAGTTGTGACTTCTCAACATCTTGAACACAGAGATACTTTCCCATTCAGCAGGTGAACATGAAAGCAGTGAACCAGTGTTAAACTTTGCATCCTGCACCATAAAACCAAAGCAGTACCTGACGACTGCCATGCGGTCTCATAAAGTAGACAGCTGATGTGGCCTGATATCCCTAATCGTTTCCTGCTGGCCAACTGAAGCCAAAGCGCAGCAGCAGTTCAGCGAACGTGCAGCAACAAGCTCGATAATTGTGCGAAGCCAATAGCTGTTGAAAGCATGACGATTTTGGCAAAAGTGTTTTTTTTTAATGGGAAATGTTTTTGCACTTAAGAACGGTTAGAGAACTGGAATAGTATCAAACAGAAACATTTTGATTCTGTGCAATCGGAGACAGAGGACTTTTAGACTTTTTAGGCATTTAGACTTTGGTTAGTGCTGTGATATTGTTGTGAGGCGAATTCAAGTGGCATTGAGAGAAAGAGAGGGAGAGAGAGGTGGGAGGAAAATCACATTTGAGGTCGAGAAGAAGCGAACGAAGACTGGGCTGATGTCGCTGCGGGGCACGGCCAGGAATGTCAGAAATGTCTGAACTCTACATCCAAACACACACACACATTGTTGTCCGGGTGTGAACGAGCTGTCTAGGGATTTTCATTAACTCACTTATTATTATTTATGCGCTTTCTGCACCTCTTCCCCGTGAGCCCTGGCGCTTGTGTTAAGGTATGCGTGTCTTTCTCCGTGTGTCTGGTTCGTACCCGTCAACCTCGGCTCAGGTAGGTCGCCGGGTCATTCTAAGCTTGCCTTCTAGCGCCGCCGTCGTATTTTCTTCCCGGCCGCCCATTGTCTCCGCGTGACGTGCCGAGGTGAAGCCGTCAGTCTCCCGCTCGCTGGAAATCCCCGTTCCCACACTGCTAAAGTTGCACTGCTCCGATCAGAGCGTCCGCCAGGGTGAGGCGAACTGCCTTGTCTTTCTCAGGTTTCCTTTCCACATTCTTAGGAAGCAGGTGAATTCAGATTAATCAACGCAGAAGAAAGGTTTATTGCTGCGCACCTTTCGTACTGGCCACTGGGTCAGCCTTGTTTCATTCTGTGTGACCAATCAGACTCACTGACATGCTATTATTCAGAGTGGAAACCCACCTAAAAGGATTATAACTGAGTAGGCGACTCTTGTTTGTCTTGTGGAAGTTCTACTGAGTCCTTTATGAACCTTATATTAAGTTTTGATCTACGCTTGTCCTTTCCCAACTGGAAAACTGAATAAAGTTCTTGATGTTTGACCTAGACATATCAAGTGATGTTAATAGTGGACTCTAAGGACTAAATCCACCATAATCAATGGTCCGCTCTTTGTGCGACGTGGTGCCAATAAGGTTTTGGGGTTTTTGCTGTGGTAAGCTGCCGTTCTAGCAGCTTGTCAGTCTGCGGAATCAAACTAAACGCTCGTCTTGTGGGGTCAAAGACAGAAGGTTCTCTGCTTTCTTCTTTAAAATTTGATGTTGAAAAGTCTAAGTTCCTCAAAGGGAGACTATCCTTTCCTTAGGTTCTCTCTCTTAAATTGCTTATGTTTCTAGCTACTGAGCTACTTTTAAACTTGACAGTAGTGGCATTCCAATTGCCACTTTGATGCTCACAGTTCTGCAGTGTTTGTGTGGCATCACTGTGTTTGATTGTGATGTACTTAGGTACAAGTTATAATGATTACTTGGATGCTTTATCAAGCTATCTAATCAGGTGGATATGCACAAGGCACGCAAACATACAGTGTAGCTAGCTTCATGAAAGCGTCCCAGTTTTGCTGGTGTGGTAGACTGTTACATCTTAAAAGTCGGGATCAACAAGGCGAGCCCCGGACTGACTCCTGACCAGACAAATCACCGCTCGCGGAAGTTAGTCTAACGGCGTCTCAGTGGCTGTATCAGAAATGCGCTTCAGATGTTGTAGGTTTGATTCCTTCTGTCTCACGCCAACTGCTCATGTGCTGTCAAAAAGCAGAAACGGCCTTGGCTCGTATTTACTGCGGACCACACCGGATTTGATTTGAAATAACATTCTGAGGCAGATCCAAGATTTTCCAAAGCTGGGAAAACTGTCTCACGAAGGGAATATGTCAAACTCTGGGAGCTTGCATCAATACGCAACGTATATTTGAACTTAAAGAGGATCTGATATTGTCTGTTGCAGACTATTAAACCTTGAAAGAACCTTGGAGGAACATATAAACTTGTTTTTTTTATTATTATTATTTCTGACATTGAAGAACCATAAAGTGTATCATGAAGCAGTGGGAATTATCTGGCTTTCATTTGCAGACACAAATGAATGAAAACACCCTGTCACCACGATAATGAGATTGATTTAATTATAATAGCTTGTTTACCCTTCTTGAAGGATTCCCTGCATGTACTAGAACGTAACCATCATTCCCCTCTCTCTCTGCAGTCATCCAGTTTGGTTTCGTCTCTTTGTTCGTGGCTTCTTTTCCACTGGCCCCTCTCTTCGCCCTGTTGAACAACGTTATTGAGATCAGACTGGACGCCAAGAAGTTCGTCACGGAGCTGCGCAGGCCAGTCGCTGCGCGTGCTAAAGACATTGGTAAGCTCATGTTCTGGATACATTTGGACAGAAGCTGTTGAGGGCTGTCAGACTTCTGTAACAAACCATTAAACCTGATTTTTATTTTCATTTTACATCACTCCTCTAAATAATTTCCGAGATGGTAGATCACCATAGGCCAAAACTCTACTGACACCTTGCTCCTCATTAAATTTCTCTAAGGTTAGCAGTGGCTCCAGGCAGCGAGGCAGGTTTCACTGCTGAGTTGACAAACTGACGCTGAAACTTCATACCTCTCCAATGTTCTCTCCTTTATGTTTTGAGCAGAAAAGCATTCTTCCTTTCACCTTGACCTCTATGAATTTGCCACTTTACCCAAAGACTTTCAAAGGGTTTTACCAAGTCCAAAGGTCATGCACTGTGTCAGCTTTAGCTTGACATGTGCCTGTATGGGTTTACAAAAAGAAATCTCACTCTCACATTAGAACTCCTCAGGGTAATGTCAAAAATTTGCCCTTCAGCATGCCAAAAATAGTTGTTTTCATCTTTTTTGCTCTATTAACGCACAGATTGTCTTCAAATTCTCTACAGGTGTTCATGGCTACCAGAGGAAATTATAATGACTTTGGTGATATCCTCACCAGCACCATTATGAGGTTTATCGGGAAATGTCTTATTGATGGATTGTTGTGAAATTTAGCCCTGACAGTCTTTTCCACTTGAATTATTGAATATTTTATGACCACATACCAATAGCTGCGGTAATTTACATGATATGGCTGATAAAAAAAAAAAAAGCAATTTATAATGTTCGCTATCTGACTCTCAAAATCCTAATCTCCTTTCTGTCTTTTCCCTTTTATTTACTCTCCTCATTTTTTCTTGTACTTTCTTTCTTCTTCCAGGTATATGGTACAACATACTGAGTGGAATGGGCAAATTCTCAGTCATTATAAATGTAAGTATTAATGCCATGTTCTGATCTGTTTTTTGTTTTGTTTTGTTTTTTTAAATTAGTAATGAATGCAAACATACTTTATGCACAGTTAAAGGGGAACTACTGTCTTTTACAACCTGGACCTTATTTCTGACATAAAATACGGTTGTTTACTCACCCATATAACTTTTGTGTAATTTGCATTCCTTTGGGAGATAATTAGATCAGCGTATATCCATGTAGTGGGAGTGACTGGGGCACCGAAATGCAGCCTCTAAATAACGCATTATTTGCTGCGAAACTCGTTCATTTCACCAGTATTTTATTATCGTACGCTAGTGCTATTCCCTGTCGAGTCCAGAGTTAGCTGTTATCATCATCCGGGGTCTGTAGGCCAATCTACAGACCCTGATAACAAAATATTGGATTGGATTGGATAATATTTTATGCCAGAAATAAGGTCCAGGTTGTAAAAAACAGTAGTTCCCCTTTAATGAATGAGTATTTATAGTAAGTAATTTACTTAATGTACATAATGTAGGCCCTACAGTGGACAAAGCACTTACACATTTTAATAAATCATCACTCATCATTTTAGGTGACTTATTGTTTTTACATTATTTTGTGTAACTTGTGTTTCAGTCTTCAACCATGCTTATGAAACTGTGTCCAGGTCATGTTGGGGGACTTTACTTTTAAACACAGTACAAAAAAAAAAAAAAAAAGATGAAGGGGCAGTTATGTCACATTCATCATTAAATCTAGATTAGAATTTTTTATTTTTTTGTGCCTTAGATGAGATTTCATTGCTTTATGAGATTCTCAAATCATATCTGAAATACTCAAGCATTCTGATCTGAAGAGGTTGTGATCTATGTTTGTTTTTGTGTGTGTGGGGGTGTGTGCGGAGTCAGGAAAGTTCTGCTCGGGATTTGTCCTTGGCCGACTAGCCAAATCCTATTTTTCCGTTTTCTTTTAATACTAAACAGATTTGTGTAGGATTCAAAAACAGGCAGCAGGAGTTTTTACTTATTCGAGGGCAGTGGGAGATTGGACACACATACATGCACTGTAGCCTCCCCTGGACCTTCACGGCAAAGAACTCCTTCTTTGTCTGTGTACCTCCACTATCAGGTGTACGGACGGTGTATGCTTAAAATACACAGTTTTATTGTGCTTTTTAATCCCATGCACGCACGTCACTAAAAAGTTCAGTTGACAAATCCAATCAAAGTTTTACCGCATCATCTTGACTCTCCCATTGTCTCTTTCTCTCTTGAGGCCTTCGTCATCTCCTTCACGTCAGACTTCATCCCCCGACTCGTCTACCAGTACATGTACAGCCAGACGGGCACCATGCACGGCTTCATTGACCACACGCTCTCCTTCTTCAACGTGTCCAACTTCAAACCTGGCACGGCACCACAGAACTCCGAGCACGGAGACATCACTCTCTGCCGGTAAAGCAGACACATACGTACACACGCGTGCTCACAAATGACAGATGTTGGAAAACATTGCAATTGTGAATTAAGAAAAATGGGTATCTATAAACGTTGTTGTAGTTTTTCTTGTTTCCTGGCATGTTTTACTTTGAGTGGAGTACTTGGCGAGCATTCAAGTAAACAGTCAGGCCAATTCATCCATTTTTACATCAGAGAAATTTAATTTGGAGATTTTGTCTAAGGGGATGAAATAGCATTACTCTGTCTTGTCATAGCTTATGACTTTGACCTGACCAATACATACACACTCCTCTTCAGTCCTTATTTACAATGATTAGTTACCATGAAAATGCTTATTTCAAGGCTGCTAAACATTTTATCTGAGGGATTTGAAGGACGGCGGATGTGTGTGTCTTTCTTCTTTAGTTCACAGAGCTTTGGTTCATCCTCAGTCACATCTCGTGTTTTTATTTGAATCTTTGTTGAGCAGCCTTTTTGGAACACACTGAATAACATTTGCCTGTCCTTACATTCACACTGGAAGCTGTAACAGCACAGTCCTGCTCTCAGTATTTGCTGTCGCTCATACTCTGAAATCTTCAACACATAAAGAAACAACTTGCAGTCTTGGTCTTGGAGGTAATGATCATTCAAAACAGGTAGGCCTGCAGAATTACAGGCATGGATTTGCAGCCTGACGAGGAACTCTCATGGAAAAAAATAAAATTTCTGGTGTAACTTCACCTGCTACCAAGGTGCATGGAGGAGAAAAAGAAACTGTAGAAAGGTCAACAAGGACCTTATGGCTCAATTTAAGTCAACACAGGTGTAATAAACCTGTCAGCATTTGATACATATAGTGTCACATCGTCAGCATAAAGCATCATTCACAGTTTGTGCAGGAGTATAAACAAAGTGGGGTATTGTAGAGCCATTAGGTGGACCTGGATTTTACTAATTTTAAACAAAGCTGCATTTTATTTTTAAATCCAGATCTTCAGGAAATATCCCAAATGGCCATTTCTGCATCAAGAGAATGAACTGCACAGATAAGATAGAGTGGCGTGCCGATGTCTACACGTGTCTCTTGACTTGAGTAGAAAGAAAACGGTTAGAATCCTTAATTCTTTTATTGGTGAGTGCCACGTGATTGTTTGTTTCAGATGAAAAATCAAAAAATCCAAACTCCTAAAGTCAGAAAACTATTTTCTCTGTATTGCATTCATAAGAAAATAATGAAAGTACACGTTATTTTTCCATTTTTTGATTTCGGATTCTCAATTGCATATCAAAGGAACCTTTTCTCTTAGCTAAAAATGTGATGATCATTTAGTAAATGTGAAAATTAAACGGCAACAAATCAGGTAACCTTTTTGATTGTAATCACTGACAAACACACCTTCATGCCAACAGTAATAAGTCATTTTGAATCCGGAAGACGACCAGAACGGATCTCAAAGTTCTTGTCACAATGCCACTGATGCCCCACGTTATTAGCTGCTGGAGACAGTGCACTATTGTGTCTTCTGTGCATTATCACTCTGGGCAAGCATCTCTTTCATAATATCAATATAAAACGCTGTAGGAGAAAAGGTCATGGATGCCGGCGCCCACAGACAGTTGGGGCTGACCTGCCGCTACATAAGACAGCAAAGAATTACAATGCAAGAATACAGTCATTGTGTTAATGCAATGTGATACGTCATGTCAGAAACACGGCGAGATACTGTACGCCTTGAAACGCTTATTGCCGTGAAATTGCTTGGACGATATGCCAAGAAGGGCTTGTGTGTCTGCAGTGTGCAACGCTGTATAGTGCTTGGTCCGACTGTGTCTATCGCCGTGTATTAGCTGCTGATGTTGTTGGCAGTGCCTCTGGGCTCAAGGCAAATGATTCAGCTCTGGGTGTCAGATGCTCCAGACAGTTTGTGTCTTTCTTTTTCTTTCTATCTTTCTGACCCAGTTAGCGCTGGTGTTGCGGAAGTTTGGATGAATACATGCAAGGAGGAAGAAAAGAGGTCATGATTTGATGAATGGGTGGATGACAGTGTCAAACAGTGGACAGAGGGGAATATATAATTGGACAGATGATCAGATAAGAATACAAAGCAATAAGTCATCCATTAAGGCGAGTAAGAAAAGTGTTATAGGTCTGCTAGGATGGAAAGATGTAGAAAAACCACAGAAGGGAAGGAAGGGTTGAGGGGCTGTAGTTGGATGAATAGATGGATGGATGGATACATTAATGGAGGGTGTGACAGAAGCCAACCACCAAGGTTTTAAATCTTTAATCACATTTAAAAGCAGCATTGCGAGGAATTTGAAGAGCAGTTTCTGCGTCAGTGGGCTGAGAATCACTGTACATCTCTGCAAGCATGTTTTTTCCACAGTATCCTCTGTTGACGTGCTAAATAAAAATGTGGGTAAACTATTAATTCTGTTTGTGGTTAAAATTTAAAACAGTCAATTTGGTCAGCAAATAGATCCAGAAAAGAACAAAGCTCTTCTAAAGGTGTGGTGCACATGTTGCCTGTTCTGTTTAAATTTATGTCAATCATAAATACTGGTTAATCATCACTTTAGGAAACCCTGATGTTGCAGCAGCATGTGATACTTATGCAAAGTATAAAAAATATCAGAACTGAACTAAGGGCACCAAATATAAATTAGAATTTATCGATTTTTTTTCTTTCATGGCTGTTTGAGGCTATGATTCAATATCCTAAAGGTTGGGGGCAGACGTGACACTAAGTTCTCTGTCTCTGTGGAAAACACAATTGATTGCTTGTTAGACTCTCAAAAACATATCACCAATTTTAGAAATATTAATACATGTAGGGATGTCCCAAAGCCACTTGCGAAATAGTTGCACAAGGCTGTCTTCATTGTTTTGACGCCACAGCTGACTCAAAAGATGCTTGCTTTTCTGGTAAAATCTACAATCTGAGCCAGAACCGACAGCATCTTTTCCAGAATTGCCCACTTGTACGCAGTGTGGAGCTCCTGTTCTGACCCAGATATTCTCAGAGCCCATCTCATCCGACTGATGAGAGACTGTAGCATCATGGTACATGCTACCATGGGTTGGCTCATCTTGCTGCAGTCTTTTTATATTCTGGTTGAGCCACACCTAAATGTCTAAGACTAATGCCGGGTTTATGCTACTGCGTCAATTTGACACCATAGCTACGTACACCGTAGCCTGATGTGCACCTCCCCAGAGATGTAACTACACGTCATGGCGAGCTGTGATTGGTCCGCTTGGTAGTAGTGTGTTTCCGCTTTAGTATCTCCGGCTGCTTCTCCATCTCTGCAATTGATTGTTTTGGATTAATAAAGATTGAACACATCGAGGAAAGGTTAACTGAAGAGGTTTGGAGATGCAAACATTTGTATGACTCGTCGTCGCCACTGATGAAAGCAAAGCAGGAAGTAGAAACAACAATGAACCTGACTGGCAAAAAAGACACAGCGCCGACTAGCGTTTGGGTGGAGTTTTTAAAGAGCGAGCCAGAGTGACAAGTGCACAAGTATAAATGGCTTGCACCGGTATTGGCTACATACGTAAACTGCACTTAAGTCAGTTTAAAATGTCTGATTATTTTATATCTGCCCCTAACTCTGTCGACCTTGTTCTTCTTCTTTTGGATTAATTGGGTTGGCTAACCAGCTTGACAGTGCATTGCCTCCTACTGTTGCACCCATCTGTGCAGATTGATTGTAGCCATAGTACGTTGCTGTCAAGTGGCATTGGGTGTGGTTGCATCAAACCCATTTTAAGAGTACATGAGTGCAGTACCTCAGTATTGTCACATCTCTAATAATATGTACAATTACCAACAAATGAGACAACCCCTCAGAATCCCTTGAGCTGAAAACATCCTAGAAATAAGTTGAAGTTACCTGTACTTAGCATTTTGTTATTGAAAACAACATTTCTATGTGCTGTGGACAAATTTGGCCTTAAGTTTTGAGTAACGCTGAGAATACTTGTTGATGAATGCCATGTGGTGATCCAGTAGACAGCTTTCCAGTAGATAGCTTCCGAGGTAATTCTATCCTGTCTATTCCAGCTCATTGGTATACACCAACATGTCTGTTATATGTCAGAGAAGAATCTTATGTTTCACTTTTCGGATGTAATGGGTATTATTATATATTTTGCTGCAACATCTCCATGTGTGGAATGCACATTTGGAATGGGTATACTTCTATTCATTGCAACATAAATTGACACTAAATCCGAATCGCTTACAATAACATTTTTTAAAGGTGATTTAGGTCTGAGCCCCGACTGATTATTCAATCCCAACCAACCAATGTTGTTATCTGAATGACATCTGACCTCCATGTGACCGTGGCAAAAGAACACCCCTACAGGGATCCATCTTTTACTATCTTTGGCCCCGACACGTACTGACGTCAGTTAGTTTTAAATCAATGAGTCGTTTGGCCAGAAAAGCTTCAGAGTGATTGTCAAAATATAAGGAACACATGCAAAACATGAACATCAATTCAAATAGAACCGTGAACCTGTATGAGGAAACTACAAAGTTTTATTGCAAAGAGGTCAAATCATTGTCTCTTCCAGGGTGAACATTTTTCAGATTGTCTGACTTTCTGGCGTCTAGCAGCCTCACGTCAAGATAGTGCTCGTTCCCTGAGCTGACAGGAAGTTGGCTGTGCTTACACTCTTATCACCAGGAAGTCAAGTGAGGGCCAAGGAGGGAGGGAGGGAGGGAGATGGATTATCATAGAATTTCAAACAGGTTGCAGCAGATTTATTCTTTACTTGGTGCTACATGAGCTATTAAGATGTCTAATATGGATTAAGATATCTAACATACCCCTTTCGGTTTGAGCTTTAGCTCTTGGTTTTGTCGATTTAATGCTGTTGTGAATCTGAAAATAAAATAATGAGAGGATTTATTAAAACCAATCCATTTACACAGTATATGAGAAGTTGCTTTTAAAACATAATTGTACAAATCGCACCAATGTAGGAAATATCATGGCTACACGACTAAGACTTGGGCATGCCAACCTGCTCACAAGGACAACATGGTGATAACCAGTTGAGTTTCTACAGTCAAGGTTGATGGGAATATCATTACTTTGCAGTTATATAAACCAAGATTTCTGAGAAATTTAGGTATGGATCTTACGTCATGAATGTGCCACATTTGATGGGTGTCCGTCCACCAGTGGCAAAACATTTGAATCAAGGAGCTGTTGTCATGGCATCACGGTTATACAGGTGACACAGGCTAAATGTCAATCTTGTGGAAGTAAAGAGTAAAGAGATTGTCATTTAGAGTAACTTAGCGGGTTTCACCATGGGTGAACATGAATTTCTACAATGTTCATGTCAACCATTTAGAAACAGCAACGAGATTCATCACATGGGGAAAATGTCCGTACAAAACTTTATGCAATCCTTTAAATAGTTGGTCATTCTGGACTAAACAACAGGCTGACATGATGTAGAGCTGACTGGCTAAAAATCAGATCAGTCATTTGTCAATATGACAGACAATTCAAGGTATAGGAACAACGTGCAGGAACAATTCATGTGCACTGACTGGAATACCAACCAGGGGTCGCGTTAACCACATATTTTCCATCATTGACCGTTTATTAAAACGGTGACAGAAAAATCTGAAGGCAATCTGTCATTTTGAAAGATTGCAATAACCACCCCAGACCACTTGGTGGCGAGTGAGCATATTAATTGGCTCTTGGCTCTCTTGTCGGTTAAGAGTCGGTTAAGTTTTGTTTCTCTGCCGGCCGAGTTAGTGGCTGCTGACTCTCGGTAAAGCAGGGATCCATGAGCAACGTCGATTAAGTTTCGTTTCTCTGCGTATTGTACGTTTTGTTTCTCTGTCTGAGATGTAAGATGTTTGAATGGTGCAGTTTATTGATTCTATATCAATCAAACGTGGTAGGACTCAACTGAGCCGGTTAAATAGACGTCTAGATTCATGATTCTTGAGTCGTCTTTGATGGCCGGTTATATGAGCCGAATCTTTTTTTTCCCACCATTTCTGAATATTAATTAAAAATGAATGACAATTCAATTCTATTGAATATGTCATTATTATCATTTTAAAAAAATGAAAGTGACGGGTAAAAATGGATTATGACGGGATTTTTATGACCCTGTCAGTCAAAATGACAGACAGCGAAAAAGTCTAGCACAGTCTCTGATACCAACTTAAAGGTTTTTTAATTTGGAACCCTGTTCTTTTTTTTTCATTATGAACCCCCCTTTGGCCCTTTTCCACCTGTCCAAGGGGAATTCATAGACTGCACAAGAAGGGAAAGTTAACAGGATGGAAAAATCTGTTAATCCATGCAAACCTTATAATGAATCCAACAGACAGAGAGAGCGATACCTGACAGCAACCATGATCTGTCTATTTTGTGTATGTTTTTGTTTTTTAAGGATGGGAATAGTCTGACCCTTGTTTGTCTGTAAATTTATTCCTGGGTCCTGGGAGACACTGTGCTGGCAGAGGGAACTCTAAGGAACACACACACACACACTAACCATAATCTCATTGAGATGTCTTATGAAAGAATATTGAGTTAGATGCTCTACTTGGTGCCAAGCTCCACAATTATAACCAAACATGGAGTGTCCAGAAAATCCCCACACACACAGGAAGAGAGGAAGAAAGAGAAAATAGTTATTTAGTCACAGTATTTTAGATGTAATTTCACCTAGGCATGTGAAGTTAAATTGACTATAGCACTACGGGACGGGAGTGTGTTTTACAGTTTGGTTCACTTTGGAAGTTAAGCTACGACTAAATGCTGAAAAATATTGGCATCAAATGAGTTAACGATGAACAGATCAAAGAAGAAAAATGAGAGGGAGAGAAGAGCTGACTCTCACAGGCTACATTCCTCACTCATGACTGTATAAGGAGAAGGAATAAGGCATCATAAGACCCTGCTAACCCACACACAATGCACACACACATTTCCCCTTCCCTCTGTTATTTCTATACTGTTAGTTGAGTACTTAGTGAGACAGCTCATTCAGCCCATTTCATCTATCTGGGCTTCAGAGGAATTTTCTTTTTTCATGTGTGGACGTGAGAGCCTTATTATGTTGAGTCAGTCGTTTCAATGAGAAACTTTGATCTGTGCTGTCACACTAATGAGATATGTTAAACGGCTGTGGTCACTGAGTGTGATTGGAGTTTCCTGCATTCCTTTTCTGATATACTTTGGTTTATCTGTTTGCAGTTTAGCATAGCTTTACAACATCTAACTTTGATTCGACTGGCTCTAGCTGACGGAACGTCTTGTCTTCATTTATAGTTCGATGGAGTTGTGATTGGCAAATGTAGACGATTGCTATTGAATGCAACAATGGAAATCAACACGACTTGTTGCCAGCTCTGCTCCTGGCAAAGATGTCTATCATCACGTCCTACTTGCAGGATTGTCTATAGCTGTAGCCGTGCATAATGCAGGGCTTTGTCTCTAATCTACAGTCTCTTCTGTGCGTGAGGTGATTAGGGAGAATGCCTAAAGATGTTCTCAAGATTACAATGAGAAGGACTGTCTCCCAGTTCCTGCCTTGAAAGGAATTCTATATGTTGGACTTTATGCTGTTGAGAAAACAGAGCCCAAAAGTATTGTGAAGCCCAAAGAATCCACAGACCTCCATCCAACTCGGTCATTCCCTACATTTTTGCAGAGGGTCGGTAGATGGTCAGATCGGTAGCCTGCAGCAGAACTTTTGGGCACTTCAAAGTGTCATGGCCTTTACATGGATCTTACTTGACCTATCGGCAACAAAGGCTTTGACGCTACCTCATGTTGTTAGCTTCTGAGACAGAAATTTGCATTTGAACACCCAATGCAAATACTACAGCCAGTAACCAGAGGGCACATATTGGCTCTGTGACAAAACTGGGAAACTGGAAGAGCTACTGTTAGTTGGGCGGCTAGGAAGCTACAAAGCTCTAGAAAGGTGGCCTCTCCTGAATCTGGCTGATCAGTTGATCTGCAGTTTATCCTTTCTAGATGATCATGTTGTTGTAAGAGGAGAAGAGTAACTCTGGCAAACGGACAAAAGTTGGCCAGGTGTGTCCCGGCCCTAAAGGCATGGTTGCTTTGTGTGACAATCGCCATCTATCTCCCTAGACCCACCCTAGCTACGCTCATGCCCCTTCTATCTGCCCCTTTCTGAATTAGCCGAATTAGGCTTTGCCAATGGCGCTGCTTTTCAGGAATCTGATCGGTGACATTATAGTGGTTCATCCATCTTTTATACAGAAAAGGGTGTTTATATCAGCACACCAAGTTATATTAAACAGTTCAATAACATGTGGCCAGAAACTTGTCGCAGTCACTCAGTTTCTCATGTGTTTTACTGTGTTCAGTATGACTTGTTGCAGCCTTATTCTGTGGATAACAAGACTCCCCTCTCCCCCATCAATTCAGCTGGCTGAACAAATGACAGCATCCAAGTAGCTGTAATATAAATAATGTAAAGAGGGTCAGAACCTCTGTATGTTAGGACTGACTGCATCCAACAGGAAACCGCTCTGTCAAACTTCTCCGTCCAAACCATATCAAAAAAATACAAACAAGCCTTCAAATATTTTTTCCTCCAGTTTTATTTTTGCACTTTTTAGACAGATGACCCTCCCTTGTTTTGCTGCTGAGTTTCAAACAGACCAGCTGCATCTTGACATTTGTTCTCTGACGCTTTGCACTGCTATCCAGGCTATTGCACTGCAGCTCTGGAGTCTGAATCTTCCAACTGCCTCAGGTTAAAATTCAAGTTTTCATTTTTTTATGGCCTCTTGTGTACAGTGTACAGACTTACCTGCAGTCTGTACACTTAGTAATACACCAACACTAGAATTATTTATGACTTGGTTCAAAGTAAAAGCCTCCCAGCAACATTCATTCATTCATTCATTCATCTTCTGTAACCACTTGTTCCTGTTAAGGGTCGCGGGGTCTGCTGGAGCCTATCCCAGCTCCTCCCAGCAACAAATAAGGGAAATTTCCAAATTTCCAAATAACCTGAATATATAAATGAATAGGCAGAGATTGCACAAAGATAAGTTTTTGTTTACATATATTAGATTGTCGTCTCCCTGAAGCCTTGAACTGAAGTTGGACATCACATTTCTCTGATGACCATAACAGGCATACAGCTGTTTTAAGATGTCTGTGTGCGTACTTGTGAGGCCGTAAATCTATTTACACGGTCACATTGTGGGGACTCACCTCCCATTTGGGAACAAAAAGCAAATCCGTTTAGTGTGAAGGTGGGGAATATGTTATGGCTAAGGGTTTTAGTTAAGCAAGTAGGATTTATGGTCAGCGTCTCCAAGAAATCAATGTAAGTCAGTGTAACGTCCTCTGAAGTAATGGCAACACAACAGTGTGTGTGTGTACCGGCTGAAACTACATCCTCAACTTCCCCAGTCGAGTACATACTTGGGTGCAGTGGCGGCTGGTGAATTTTGTATTAGGGGGGGCGCAAAGTTTGTAAATCAAACCCCTGTAGGGGGCTCTGGGGGCATCCTCCCCCAGTAGATTTTTGTGATTTTCACGTACAAACTAAGCATTCTGGTGCATTCTGACAAAATAATAAAGACAAAATAGAACATCTCCTTACAAAGACAAATGGGGCCATGGAACTAAGTTTTAACTTAATTTATTTGCCTTGTAAAATCCAGCAAGTTTAAAAGTGCTAATACATCAAACATTTTAATCGCATATAAATATTTGACCTGAGAACAGTGAGAAGTTATTTTTTCATATGGATTTTTAGTATACCATTGAATAATGACTGAAATTTCCCATCCAAGGGGCCAACCAAAGCGGTTTCATCAGCTTCTTCGTTCATGTTCACTGTTGTTTGTAGTCTGAAGTAATGAACGCTAGTTGGTGCTCCAGTATAATCGGTCCGCCGAACTCATCCAGTGAGAAACGTTCCGCGGTGCAAAAATAAGTGTGATTAAAATGCGTAAAAAATGATTAACCCGTTATTTTTGTGTAATTAATTAATCTTAATTAACAAGTTAAAGTCCCGGCCCTAGTTTTAAGTCCTTCATCCCTGTTGTAGTCCATAACATCTCTGTCCCGGGACTTTGAAACAGCACGCAGGTGAAACAAAAAAAGCCGTTTAGCATACACATTTGAGGTGAAGCTGTATGTCCTCCCACGATCAGTAGCCTGCTGCGAAATGTTTAAGTCCGGACAGTCGGGTCCCAACTCCTTCACCCTTTTCTTCTCCACATATATATATATATATATATACCAGAGCCCGTCCACCATATTATTATATTATATTCGTCTACCATATTAGACGTTCTCTGGTATACAGTCAATGCAGCCGACCGACGAAAATTGCGCGAATGCTTCCTGATGGACGTGATTGATTGATGAATTGTCCAATCAAGCAGCCATCTCTTTGCTCAGTTACGTATGACGCAAGCGCGTTAGGGCGAGCCCCAAATCCTCATTGAAAATGCATTGAAGGCTCATTTTCCGAAAAAAAAAGTTTTAACATGAGAGTCAATGGGAGAAGCTGGGGCAAATTTCCACGTTGATGAATTCGCCCAGAGAGGCGGGACCATTTGAAACGCGACTTGAATCTGACGATTCTGATTGGACAATGACAGATAATATGTCTAGAACACTGAAAACTACTTTTGCTGTGATAGAATTTGTAAAAAAAAAAAATCCTCTTTCTCCCAGCTGGTGGGGCGTCGCCCAAATCGCCCCTATACACCATCCGCCCCTGCTTGGGTGGTTGTGTTTTATCCGACAGGCCAGCCGTAAAAAAAAACAAAAAAAACCCACATCTCGTCTGTCTTCCATTCCGTCTGCCATTCTTTTCTTTTCTTCTTTCTTGCTCTCTTGTTACCTTCTCTCATCCTCATCTGGAGCAATGTTGGCCGTTTGCACAACATGTGGTTCAAGTTTCTAACTGTTTGTTTTTCCATCACAATAAAGTGTGTTTACTACAAAGCAAACAAAAGAAAAGAATCCTAATAAAGTTTATTGCAGTATGAGTCGCGTCCCGGGATGAGAGGATGAGTAGCGTGTTTTAATGAGGCCACAGTGAAGTAAAGCTAGTTCAGATCGCTCTCAGGATGAAAAAGATACTGGATGAGAAAAGTCTGAGTTGGATTCTCAGAATGTTGTAGTTACTTGAATGTCATAAGGTCAAAGAAAGATGTGAAGGAGAACTCATGAGGGCTCGGTTAAAGAAATTACACTAGACTATACACCGATCAGACATAACATTATGACCACCTTCCTAATATTGTGTAGGTCTCTCTTGTGCAGTTGTGACTCATCAGAGAATGGACATTGGCCTTTTGAGGGTGTCCTGTGATGTCTGGCAATAGAATGTTGTTAGTGGGGGCCTTTGGGTCCTATTGGTTGAGGGTAGAGGCCTCTATGGATCAGACTTGTTCCAGTGCATCCCACAGTTACTTGATCAGTTTGAGCTCTAGTGAATATGGAGGCCAGGTCAACACCTTGTCCTGTTCTTCATGTTTTTTTAAGTTGTTCCTAAACCGTTTTTGTGTGTGTGTCTGTGTCAGGCTGCATCCTGCTGGGGATGGCTGTTGCCATCAAGGAGTGTCCTTGCTATGGGGTGGGGGTCCCTGGTCTGATCTAGGTGGGTGGTACATGTCTAAGTAACATCCACACGAAGGTCCAAAAGTTTCCCTGCAGAACATTGAATTGTCACAAGATGTTAAACGCTATTTACTTCTCCTGTCAACGGTTTTAATGTTGTGGCTGATCGGTATATAGAATTTGATGAGGTCGTATTATGGCTGCCACTGATGGGGCTTTTGTCAGCAACAGAGAACAGGTTTGGTTTACATTTTTAACCACAGTTTCAGTTATTTTGACATAAGAAGGTCGATTCAGATCACAGATATTGGTTCTCGCTGAGAACCAGATGACACTTTGATCCAAACTGCAACCATGTTGACATCAGCGTCATGCGTGGGTGTGTACTAAACCTGTGAGAACAAACTTCCAAGCGCATATTGCCTGGTCCTCCAAAGAAACTTAAGTTTGAATATCAGTATAGGTGGTTATTGAGTTTTAGCAGACACTCAGAGCAACTTGAATGCAAAGTTTGCTTAGTTAGTTGGTGTAGTTGAGGTTTAGCCACCTACCGGACCAGAGTCAGGGAGTGTACTGCGGTCCAAATTTGTCAGTTTGCTCCATTAAATTAGTTCTGTGGTTCCTGAACAGGACATGTACGCAAACATGAACCAAACTGGTTACCCCTTAGGTAAGGTTGGCTCATTGGAAGCACTGAAGTGCCTTTCCTGCGCTTGTAGAGAATTTGACTAGGTCTTATTATTGCTGCCACTGATTGGGCTTTTTTCAAGTAAAGAGTACAGGTTTGTTACAGGTTTGTTTCACATTTGCAAACACAGTTTTGGGTAATTTAACCGCAATAACGTCGGCCCGGAACCTGAAGTAGTGGTTTTCCGAATGCCAATTGTATCCGAACTGGAACCATGACAACATCAGCATCAGAGCTTATATTGCCTGGTCATCCAAAGAACCTCTAGTATGAATATGGTGGGTGTAGTTGAGGTCTAGCCACTTAGCGGACCGGAGTCAGGAAGTTTGCTGCCATCTCAGTTCAGTACAGGGCATTTGGTACAGGTACAGGTGCGCAAACCTGAACCAAACCAGTTTCTGTTGGTTACAAAGCAATTAGATAATGTCAGTCAGGAACCTTCCTCCAATTTAGATTTTATTTCCGCCAAGCCTGAAACAATGAAATCAAAACTTAAAATGAGTCCCTTTTTATCCTTCACACTGTACGCATATGTGTTTTGTTCTAGGTATAAAGACTACAGAGAACCTCCCTGGTCTCAAGATGCATACCAGTTCTCAAAACACTACTGGTCTGTCCTTGCTGCAAGACTGGGTTTTGTCATACTGTTCCAGGTACGTTTGATTTTGGTTCTAAGCTGTGCTAATTTCATTTAGCCCAGGTTTGTGGGTCCACCATCTATTTTTATACCCGTGTTGTAGTTGCTTGTAACTCATTTGTTAAACAAAAAGACAGATAAGCGTGAATGTGTGTGTGTGTGGGTGTGTGTGGGTGTGTGGGTGTGTGTGAGTGTGTGTGTGTGTGTGTTTGTGTGGCCAGTCATTCCAGACTGAGCAGATCACGCTCTTCTCTCATTATCAGGAATATTACCAGATGCTTCACTCCTCGCTAACACATGTCTACCAAATGTCCTTCAACACCCAAGCTGTTTGACAAGTTTCCCTCATTACCGCTGCAAACAAATATGGACTCACATTCAGAAAAATGTGCAATTTATATCGTGTGTCCAGATAAAAGGTTTTTGTGACAAAAAAAGAAAAGATTCATGACAGTGTACTGAAGTCAATGTAAGTTAGTTATTGAAGTTTTGATCTCTGGTTATACACAGTCCACAGTGGGGAACATGGAACTTTCCGTCCTCAGTGCTTGGTTGCCACATTTTGCATCAAAATATGCATTCTCTGATGAGACAGAACTGCTTTGGCAGCAAAAGGCGGACCAACACAATTTTAGGAATGTCTGATCGGTGTATATACCATGTGGCCAATAAAACTTATCTATTTTTGTTGAAGTTCATATTACGTCCCTCTTCCAGAACCTGGTGATGTTCCTCAGCCTTGTGGTCGCCTGGGTGATCCCCGACGTGCCCAAAACCATCGTGGAGCAGCTCAAACGGGAGAAGAAGCTCCTGGTCGACGTCTTTTTGCAGGAAGAGAAGGAGAAATTCCAGCTCATCCAGAGCCTCTTTGCCAAGGATGCCACTCTCCAGTCTAGCAGCCAGATGCTCCCCCCAAACCAGGGCTTGCCCCTCCCGGGTCGCTTCAGTACTCTACCATCAGGCCCCACGTCAGGTGATGGAGGGGCTTGGCCGAGGACGAGGTGTCGGGCTGCGAGCTTCAGTCAGTTCACCAGGAAGATCTCCTCGTCTCCCGGGCATGAAAATGAGAATTCGAGACACACGGCGGTGTGACGTGCACCACACATACGTGGGGGCTGCTGGGCCTCTGGACCATTGCTTGGGTGACTCAGTTTGTGTCTGTCTTTGCCTGTGTCTTTTGTGTCCCGGTGAGTGTGACACAGTGGTACTGTGACTAAAGCCTCGCAGCTCAGCTATGAACATAAAATATGAATTCAGTGGTCTCACTGTGGTTGAATCTGTCTCCACTGAATGGATGTGTGTGTTCCTACTCGCGCTGACTGTTCACCTGATAATAGTGTTGTCATTTTTACTTTTTGGTAAAAATCAAATATTTAGTGAGGCGCACTAGCTTCATAGCGTAGAGAAGCAATAAATACATTGTTAGGCTGAACAAGTGAATATTACCTGGAAAAGACTGATAAAGATAAAGAACGAACTATAAACTAACGGACAGGTTCAGGATGGATGGACATTGTGGCTCAACGTTTAAGGCTGTCAGCATTTTTCTTCTTTATGTGCTTCTGCTCTTTTGTTGTTAATTATTTTTTTTATTTACAAAACTTGTAGCAGTTACAACTCTCTGGATTTTTCTGTAGAATTCAGGAATCATTTTAAAAGACTACTGGAACTACAGTTCACCGTCACTGAAGACAAAGCTGCTGGTCACTGTTTCTCTTGCCCAATGTATTGATAAATAGAAAACATGCCAATGTGATAACACTGTTTTATGTCACTCATTCCTGTCCAAGCTATAGTTATAAAATTAGATAATCTGTGAAGCAAAAAATGTCTCTTTAGCCATATGGACTTTTACAGCTGTCAAGTGACTGTAGGATGACTTAAAAGCAAAAGGAATACTTTAGCTAACTGTGAATGTGTTTATCTTCAACGAAACAACTTCATCAGCATTTCTTCATTGTGAGCTACCACACTGTATACTCCTTCAGGTGAGTAATGAATTTGGGTTCTCGTTGCCCAAATCAAAGACCTTCATCTGTCATAAAAAACCTTAATGGAAGTCTTTAGCTCTTGACAAACCGTGATTTTATTTTGTACAACTGCTACACCAGTCATCACGGACACATCTGACTGATTTATCTGTTGATATACTCTCAACCTGCAGCGCTATCCGGTCTAAATATAGCTGTTTCTTAATAGGACACTAATTGAATTAGCATTTGAGTGTTAAAGTCAAACTGGAAATTGAATTCTGGTCACTTTATGTGCAAGGAAATATAGCTGGATACAATGTTCACCAAACAATAACTTTGTCAGGCACAACAGGCAGTTTCTTAAGCAGTGGTTGACTGATATTTGAAGGGGAAAAGTGTTGAGATCCAAAGCCTTCAAAGGAGCCGACTTCGTGGATTTGAATAAGTGAATTAAGACATTTGTCCCTTTGCAGCATTCAGCATTTAGGAGGACCTATATGTATATTCCACACGGAAAACTCTCCCATTCACGTAATATTGACGTTATCATAATTTTCCCGCTAAACATGCTAGATATTGCGTTGCACTGAACAGGCTTGGTATTTTAAACCATCAAACATTATTTCAGTCCACATTTTTAGGCAGCAACTTGATTGTTTATCAATCAGGGATATTGGAACTTTTTTTACTCTGTAGGCTAAAGTTAAACAGTGATTCCCACCCACCTTTTCTTCCTGCATTGTCGAAAGAGCAGGGCCTTGCTTGCACTGGCTGCCTCTATTTCATAGTCCATGACTAGGTTATGGCAAATAAATCAAACTGTCAAATCTCTCAGAAAAGTGTAATCTATAATCTTGCCATGGCAAACAATGTCAGCCCACCAGCTTGCTAGCCCACCTGCATGTGTCCACTGGAATCTAAATGATCCATAAACCATTTTAACAAGTACACATAAATACACCCATATGCCGATTTGTTAAAATTCCAATTTCAGTTCGACTTTAACCATGGATGTGCCCAGGGACCTGGTTATGGTGTGGAAATCCTGCTGCCAACATGTGTTGCTGGACAACTGCAGTATGCAGACTTTCTGAGGTTGTACTGTGGGTGAGGCAAACTTGAAATAATGATCGCCATCTTGGAACACCATATCCAGTTCTTGTCTAACATGCAGTGAGTTCTGTTTCAGAGGCCTTGTAATTGCTCTTTGTTTGTAATTCAACCCAACACCTGTCTGCTCATCTAGGACTCAGTGACAGACTGTTAACCTTAAATGTGTTCACACTGACTTTAGGAAATTGTGATAAAGGTATATTTGTTACACAGGCTGTTGTTTAATAATAGAAATGTGAATCCTTACTTGATCTTTACCTTACACTGGTGTACAAAGTCTTAAATACAGAATTGTTAGATGGATTGCAAAATAATTTTTACACGTGTGACCCTTTTATTCCATTGGTCTGTTCTCATTTATTTCATTTATTTTAACTTTTTTTTTTTTATTTGGACCAGGTAGCAGTAATGGGATTACTTCTACATTTGATGTTAGCTCATCTGTGCTGGCACTGCAGCCATTTCAAGAGGAATATATTCTCATAATCTTACATGTACAGACATTGAGTTTGTTTTTTTCTTTAATGAACATCATATTTGTCTTTATCTCAGGTATATGTTTCCACTTGCAGACTTCTCTGCGTCTACGTGGAGTTGTGTGGTATCTGATGAGACGTGAAAGAGAAAAAAAAAGAGAAAAAAAAAAACGATGTCTGGGCTGCGTTGGTTTTGCCTGTAGCTTTTTTGGCAACCAGAACATCAGGTGCACAAAAATGGCAACTTGTCAAGGGATGATTCCTGCCACAAATATTCTTTAGTTTCCCCCCTGGTCTTTTTCTGTCTCATCTTTCCTCTTGAAAACAGATAAAAGCACAAAAGCGAAAGAAAGGAAGTCATAAAGAAATCACAATAATAATTTTAAAAAAAAGCTCTTGTGTTGGTAAAAACACTGTGGTAACATTTAACGTCCCTGTAGACTCCAAGAAAACTCATTTCTTTTTTTCCCCACGGGTTGGAGGAGACCAAAACAGATACAAAAGGGAAAGAAATGACTCCATGCACATGTTACTGCATCTAACAAGTTTGTAAGTACTCAACTTTCTAAAACAACTTCATATGACAGTGATATAATAGGCTTCCGTAAGTTTTTTAGAGTATTATTACCATCTAGTGGCCGCAAAAAGATTAGTGCTCCTTTAAATGTCTCATTTTAGCCATGAAGAATTTGAACGAGCTCGTGGCTATTGGTTTATGATGAATCAAATTTTAATGAGTAAACTCTTTAGGTTAAAATCACAAAATAACAACTACCTCTCAGTGACATGGTAAATTTAACTAGATAATCAGTATTTATGGACTTGGTAAAAGTACACGGGGCTCAGCAGAAATGTCATTTTGTCCATGCTAAAAGCTGTACAACACTGTACCATTAAAGGATTAATGTCACAATTGAAGGTCGGCATTTTTATGCACCACAATCACACCAAAACCTACACAATGGCAAGTTAGCAACTGCAGTCATTCAAGACAGCAGCAAACTGACAAGAGACACTAATGAGATGGCAGTGTTTGCATATAGGTAGAAGCTATAGCATTAGCAATATGTAAAACATTGGACAAGCTTATGTGTCATATGATGTACTGTAAAAACCCTAATCTCTATAAGTAAATGAATGTATGTCATGTTGTATACTATCCAGCTGTGTGTTTTCATTTAATTTAAATCTTGAGAGATAAAATTATGTCCCCAATGCCATTTTATGACAAATAACCATGTCAGTTTTCCACATTTTCTGTCTGTAGATTTAAATGTTGGAACCTTTGGTGATCTGGGGTAAGAAAGCTAAAGGTAATCAAAGTTGTTTCGTCTTATCCAGACAAAAACTAGCCCCTTTGTGTTTAGGTATGTAGTGAATGTTTGCCCTAAGACATGCTGAGTAACTCATCTGTGAATTTTGAATGTTTGAAGAGTGAATATTTCGGTCAAATTGAAAGTAATCACTCTCTATAGAGACCTAGTGGATATGTTATGCACTGTATTCTATGTTCAGAACGGTACAGAATGCCTTCATAAATGTCACAGTTTTTTAACAGGAGGCTGGGTGAAAAAAAAAACAAAAAAAAAACAATAGCTTCCTCTGACCCATAAATACTCTGTTCAAACATTTATATGTGCCAGCAAGAACTGGAAATGTGGAAATTATCTTACTCAGCTAATGTGCTAGCATAGTGGCTGTTAGCCTTCCGTCTGTAAGCAATGCGCGTGGCTGCTAGCCTTCCGGCTGCTAGCCTTGCACGCATAGACATATACATATACATAGACATAGATATATGTCTATGTCTATGCTTGCACGTGGCTGCTAACCTTGCGCGTGGCTGTAGCTGTGCAAGACCTAGCATTCAAACTGTCTTTACACAAAGGTTTCCCAGCCTTTTTTGTCCCATATAAAGTATCTTTCATCAACACCACCAGTTATACTCAAAATATGGTCGTTTGAACTGATTTTAAAATAAATGTCAGGTTGGTTAGGTTTTAAATACAACTGAACTACTCCTAGGGCAGTATTTTAACATTTTGGGGTTATGTTAGCTTTTTAGTCATTACTTTAATTCAATTTAATTTGTATAGCGTCAAATAGAATCCAATTGTCTCAGGATGCTTTACAGAACGCAGAGCCTGAAAACTATGTAAAATAAGCTAGCAGTTTATATGGTGTATCCATTACCTGACCATTTAGTGTTTATCTATTACTTCTCTACTTTGTGTTTAACTGTAACAAATTATTTCAACAGCTTATCCATCAATTTAAGCTAACTATTTCAGCTGTTTAGTCATCACTTGCTGAGCTGGTGGGCTTACATTACCCATTTAGTCTTTATCCATTACATAAAGCTTTCTGTTTTGTCCATTTGTCCATTTCAAATGGGTACATCAAAAGTTTATGCGTTACTTTAATTACTTTAAGCTCTCTGGATTGGACAGTCCTTGAAGATAATTTGACAGTTTATCCTGCACATTAACCTATTTAAGTATTTTTTTTGTGTGTGTGTGTTTGTTCCTTTGGTTTTTCAACAACATATTCTTTGCATTTCATCGATTTCAATGGTTCATTTATTGTTTTCATCAACTTCTTAACTCGTTTATCCTTTTAGCTAACTATTTACTCAACCGTAGCTTGTTAACAGGCACAGCAGTCAACTGCTTGGAGTCCCAGGCCAGTATTGTCCCCCAAGAACTGGCAAACATTAAACTACTGCAGTGGCAATTTGGGCTGCATTCTTTCTGCGCATGTTTGGCCCACATGAGGGGCAAACATGAGAACAAAGCTAGAAATGTGGGGGCCGCCAACGTCAAACGCCCTCTTCGTTGTTGGCGGGAAACACGAGTGAGTATAACAGCACATCTCCAATTAAATGTAATTCTTCCTTGCATTAAGAAACAATCCACCAGGTGCCACAAAAGTGTTGGATATCAGGTGCCATGCATGATGAATGCAATTTGGTTATGATAAGGGCCAAATACATTGTAAGACCCGTCAATAAATAGTTAAAGTGTGTTGTATAAAATATCACAGTAACACAACGCATCCATAGTAAGCTCGGATTTCATATTTAAAATTTCATTTGAGTTTTATTTACATACCTTTTGCAATTCAATTTCAACACTTAGTAGTCCTCTGTACATGCTCACTGCTAAAGCACATATGGAAAAAACATTTTCACATGGCATCACGTGGTGCAATTCTATTGTTTACGTGTCTCTCTGTGCGTGTGTATGTTTTCTGCCTCTGGCTAATTCCTGGCTTGCCCTGATTTGTCTTGGCCCTCTGTGAACTTTCATGCTTCTGCTTACTCTACTCTTTCAGGTCGCTGCAAACGCATTTTGAAAAGGCTTAAATCGTAAGCTAAATCAAATCTATTGTCCAATAAGTATCTTCTTATTGAAGATACTTTCTACAGCTGCCTCCTTCAGATGTTTCTGTTGCTTGTGTTCATTCATGAAACTCCTAAGCTGCGGTAGTTGCCATAAACTATGTCTTTTGTATATGTGAGGAAGCCAAATCGCCTGGAGAGAACCCATGCGGGCATAGGGAAAACATGCAAACTCCACACAAACTGGTTGGGTGAACTGGTGATTCTAAATTAGCCGTCAGTGTGCATGTTAGTCTGAATGGTTGTTTGTCTTTCTGTGTTAGCCCTGTGGTAGACTGGCGACCTGTCCAGTGTGTACACGGTCTCTCGCACAGTGATAGCAGGGATCAGGGCTTCAAATAATAAAAGAATTTAAAAAATCACCTCACAACTCCTGTTTCAGAGCCAAAAAGCTGTCTTTGAATGCACCCCAAAGACTACGGCAAGCGGCCCGCTGGCACTTTGGCACATAATTTCTACGCCTTCCGGGTAACCGGAAGAGTTACTATTTGCTGCAAGGCTAGGAAGAGCTTCGAGAGCTGTCCTCTCGTTAAACAAGGTCACTGATAGCCAGACACTGGAAAACAGCCCACCGTTGGCCCTAATGGTAAAGGCCCTACACCTCCGCTCAGCCTGTAGACCTTCTTCATAGCCTACATTTTGACTTGTTATAACAGGAAAATCACAGATGCAACAAAATTCATCAGCACGCTCCATCAAGTGTCCAAGTAAGCCATGACAGCGAATGAGAACACATTTACTTGTCAGAATAGGGGTGGTAGAGGTGTATTAAAGTCTGAAGATGGACAAAAGCAGATCATCCACAAAGTAGAATGCAGCCATCATTAATACGCCTGTGCTTTCCCTACTATGTCAAGTGAAGGTGTCTGATGTGGTGTCAATATCAGAACAGAACTATCTTAACTAAATGTGATACAATCATTGTCCGTTCCAGCTTTCTTGCTATGACACACCAAATGTCTACTTTAAAAATGGAGTGTGTGCTGTTAGCGATGCCATTATTTGTTGAACACTTACCATAAACCACAGGTAAACCCTGTGGTTTAATAATAACAATTACCATAATTTCACTTTACTTATTCATGTTCTTTCCTGCGTTAGTTTACAAAAGGCATTTGATCGAGTCAGAAAACATTTTTTTTTGACGAGAAGTCTAGCAACCCATTAATTGCAGCTTAAAGGGAGGCTGCAGGAAGTCATCACAAAATAGCAGTAAGGAATAAATTAAAAATTTATGTCCACCTTCAAAACTGCAAATGAAAGAAGGCTATGGTGTTCCTCATTTAGAAACCAACCTTGACTCCCAACTTCGAACACTTTTAATGTACCGATAAAAGACGATGAAGGAGTATAAATATCTTGGAACTGTGTCAGAGTTAATCTTGAAGCTTTAAGCCATACATCGCCTACAGTTAATTTACAGTATAATTTCTTACTTGTCCATCATTTGGCAATTTTATTAAATACTTTACATTTAAGTCTCTCCAACATTTAATCCAGCAGAGTTCAATCAGGAAGACTATCATTATGCTCACTCATTCACACTTCTCTCTCTGTTTTTGTTCCCGCTGCTGTATTCAGCTGATTGTTGGACTTTTCGGTTTAACCACTGATATTTTGCCACAATGTCAATCAGCAAATCATGTCCTTGCTGTCAGATTAAAATAGTTTCTCCTCTGCTGCTTTTAGGCGCAATTTCAGCTGAGTTGGGGTAACTGCCGTAAGACCTGCTCAATAACATCAGCGGTCACCACTTACACATTGAACTCATGTTAAATATGTTTTGATATGGCAGTCAGGTGATGTCCTCCAATTGACCCTCCAATTGCTGCGACTATAACCACATGGTGCATCGGACATTGCTTCTATTGTCAGTGCTCTTCTGTACGTGTCCCTATTAGATAAACAAATATATAAAAGTAGCTGAGATAAACAAATCAGCAAATATTCAAATTGGATCCACGCAATGCAACTTGAGAACACACATTCAAATTAGGGGAATTTTTCCATCCATTTGACAACAGGTGCACTGTAAATATTCCAAACACAACTGAAAAGAGAAACGCGCTGCAGAAACTCACAATACCAGCAAACACACAAATGTGCTGCAAGAATCGCATGACAGTGACAATGGAACTGTTCCCAGGACACTGTGCTAAAGCCAAGAATAAGTGCGTCTAATCCCAAACAGTTCATCATTTCATAGGATCTTGGGAACAGTTCCATTCGCGTTTGCGCTTCATGTAGTGCGTTTTTGTGTTCGCTGGTGTTGTGAGAGTTTTTGCAGCGTGTCTGTGTGTTTGTAGTTGTTGGGAGTATTTGCAGTCCACCTGTTGTGCAAATGGATGAAAACGTCTTCTTAATGTGCTTGTGTTTTGTCTATTTGCACATGTTTTAACAAGTTGCAATGCGTTGAGCTCCCTCGACCATCGTATTTACATATGAAACTCTTGAAATTGAACACTTATGGACTTAGTTCCCTAATGGAATGGCCAAAAATGAATAGCAAACTACTTAAAATGAAACATTTTGCAATCGCTGGCTGGCATACGATTATTTTTGACATTATACCACTGGAATATTTGACTTATAGATCTAGATGTAGATGGAATCATTTAAGAAGACTTAGTCCCCCTCTATGAATTTGTTGGTGGTAGACTGGCAGCCATTGGGGTGAAGGGTCTGATAGATGGTCTGATAGACATCAGGCTATGTAATGTGTTAAGGATAATTGATTCTTTAAGGGCCTTGATGTCAATGTACTGTACATGAATACCGCAGTTTGAAGCTGTCTCCAATAGGGCTGGTTCCTTCTTTCTCTGGTTTGTGTTCATGTCTATATGAAAATAAGAAAGATATTGTTTTAATGAATCAAAAAAGTTTGGGATCTCGTAAGTCTGGAGGCCAGGTCAACACCTTGTGCTGTTCTTCATGTTTTTTAGTTGTTCCTAAAGCGTTTTTGTGTGTGTGACTGTGTCAGGCTGCATCCTGCTGGGGATGGCTGCTGCCATCAAGGAGTGTCATTGCTATGGGGTGGGGGTGCCTGGTCTGGTCTAGGTGGGTGCTACATGTCTCAGTAACATCCACATGAATGCCAGGTCCAAAAGTTTCCCAGCAGAACATTGAATTGTCACAAGATGGTCAATGTTATTCACTTCTTCTGTCAGTGGTTTTAATGTTGTGGCTGATCTGTCTATAATGTAGGGAAAATATTGGCGGGAGGGAGGAAGAGAGAGTTCATGTTTCTGTATGTCTGTGTCCCCAGGCAACACTATACTTTGCACTGTAATTCATACACTCCTTTTTCTTTCTGTTTTTCTCCCCGCTGGAAACTCCTGCTCCTCCTCATCTCACGTTCTCTCCCCCTCATCTCACGTTCTCTCCCCCTCTGTCTGTCCAACATCTTTTGTCTTTCCCTCCTCCCTTTTAATAAACTGATGAAAGACTTCTATAGGACTCCGATGTGCGTTCGCTCTTTCATGTGTCAGTCTTACATATGCCCCGGGCCGCGGCTTACATGCACAAACAAACCGAATCACAGGGCATCGACGCAATGCATAACATGTCTGCGCTCACATGCAAACACACACAGCCGAACATATTGTGCCAAATACACATCTGCACACATAAAGCACCAAAAGCAGGGTCTTTTGACACCGACACTCCTTTACACACTCACACATACTGTATATGGGGATCATAGCCAGGACGCACCCTATTGTCTGTCCATCTGTGTAAATACATTAACTTTGAAGCGAGACAGGAGGGTGTGTGTGTATGTGTGTGCATTACTGCAAGTCTCTCCAGAGTTTTCCTTTACTCTTCATCCTTTTCTGCGTACTCCTTCCCTAGCTTCACTGGGTAAAACAGACAGACAAGACATTTGGAAATGATAAGGACTCTTTGTAACCTTGTCTTCTTCAAAATAATCTTTTCTTAAATAATGATGTCTTTTGGCTAGCATACTAGGAGTTAAGATAATTTTAATTAACTCAGTGACAGAGAGGGAAAACATTCCTACGGAGTGTATCTGCAGAACTTTCAACAGCCTTGTTTTCTGTAGAATTTGTGCTGCTTCCAAGCTCGATTCAGTTTTTTTTTTACCATGTTAGGGCAACTGGCAGAACTTGGTTTAAGGTGACCACATTACTTGGAGAGGAACTAAAACTCAGCCCTTACCTTCACCATACAAACAAAACTTGATTCAGACTGAGTGGTACTGTACACCGATCAGCCACAACATTAGAACCACTGACAGGAGAAGTAAATAACATTGACCATCTTGTGACAATCCAAAGTTCTTCTGGGAAATTTCTGGACCCGGCATTCATGTGGATATTACTTAGACATGTAGCACCCACCTAGACCAGACCAGGCACCCCCACCCCATAGCAATGACACTCCTTGATGGCAGCAGCCATCCCCAGCAGGATGCAGCCTGACACAGACACACACACAAAAACGCTTTAGGAACAACTAAAAAAAACATGAAGAACAGCACAAGGTGTTGACCTGGCCTCCAGATTGATCAAGTATCTGTGGGATGATCCACAGAGGCCCCTCCCCTCAAAGGTCCCCACTATCAACATTCTGCTGCCAGACACCACAGGACACCCTCAGAAGGCCCATGTCCATTCTCTGATGAGTCACAACTGTTTTGGAGGCACAAGGGATACCTATAGAATATTAGGAAGGTGGTCATAATGTTAAGCCCGATCGGTATAGATTATGAATGCTAAGAGGAGCTCCAAAAGATGGGGTTTGCTTATACACACTGCAGACAATAAGCAACATTAGCATTCAGTTACAGTTGTTTTTTTGTCCTCTAATCGTCGTCCTCAATTTAGCTTTATTTTGGTGTCCACCAGCTAATGTCTAGCCTGTTCGTTACCAGCAAATCACAGTTGAATTCTTCCAGCTGTGTTTGGTTTGGGGCTGGCTGCATTCGGTCAATCAGCCCATTGAGCGCACTGACATTGAGCCATACTGTGCTCTAGAACAAAAACAATGGGCAGAAAGAGGCTAAAAAGCTTCTATAGAGCTGCAATAGGATGCAGTACTTGTGAGTTTGTCAAACGCAAACCTTTCAAATAACACATAATACTTGATGTGCTAATCCAAAACAATATGCGATAATGTAGTTTATATCATCCAAATGTCAATAAGTCTTCTCTTATGCTTAAAGTTCATTTTTATTAAACAAGGTCACATTTCCTGAAACCTAAAACTGTGGTTGGACCCTGTATACATTCTATGGGTTGGACACATCAGGAAACTTTTGATTTCTTGCCCAGCGTTAGACGATGTTACTTTTCAGATATGTATGGTTAACACGTAGCTAGAAGCTGGTTAACTTAGATCTTAGAGACAGTAAAAACAAGAAGCTCCATACTGCTCCTTTTACATGAGTTTAGCCTTTTGCTTATCACGGTCGGGACATGCATGCAAACACCCGTCTCCACTGTCAGAGTTGTGGACTCTGCACGCGGCCTAACCCACGTGCGACTTGGCCTTGACATGAAAACATCTTGGGAGCAAAACAACATCTCAGCTGCTCCAAAGACAAGTGGGTTTACTCCAAGCACGAGTAGTGTTTTCCAGATTGAGCCTCCAGATTCAAGCGTCAAACGTATTGATGTCACTGTCACAATGTCACGAATGAACACAATATGATGATGCTGATCCAGTGCACCAAAGCCTTTCATTGGCTTTATGGGCGTGAAACATTTCCAGCAAATGTCCATGTTTAAATAAGGCTCTGTGGCTGTAAAGAAACTAAAACTGTTGCTTGCAGGACGAGATCAAAACATGACAAATCATTATGGGATTATTTTGATTTCTGACCTCATATGAAATCTGCATTTATAGTTTTTATTTTAATTTATTTTTTACTTCAGCAATGTGTAAAAGTGAAATTATTCACTTTTACGCATTGCAAAAAAAAAAAAGCAGCGCTGTTCATTTCAAGGATTTCGATTTGGGAATGTTGGCCCACCAGCAGATTAAAAAACAAAAAAGCGAACGGTATCCTTTGGGGCAACACATGATGACACCGTAACAGTCCTTCAGGAAACTGCAGCTTTTGAGAATCAGTTGAATTAAACTTAGAAACCAGTTCAGCTCTTTACATCAGTAAAACTGACAAAAGTGTATGGATCAACCGATCAGTAACTTAAATGTTTAATTTGAGCTTGGACCTGTGCAAAATAAAGGCATCTGTTCTCTTGTTATAAAGTCGTATCGAACCAGAAGAATGCATTTATATTTACCAGTGCCTACTACACTGTCTGGAGCTGCATGGTAAATGTCTGGCAACCGTTCCCATGTAGTTGATCATATTGCATTCCATCAACATTCTCTACAGACTGGTTTATTTTTAAGTCCTTTTTATGAGACAAAACTAGCTAGAGTCTGCATTTCCCATGGTGCAGTCCTGGCAACTCCCTTCATAGTAAATGTCCATAGCTTTCAAACTCAACTCATAGTTTGCAGAACAGATATGGCTTTTTAAACAAATTCATCAGGCGTTCATGTAACTGCAATGCACTTAGCTAGAATTGGTTTTTATGTAAAGAAAGAACAGAAAGTGCAAGTTTTCCAACCAATTCCCCAGAGTGCCCTCAGTAGACGTGTGGCAGCGTGTGTAATAATGCTTGAGACAAGTTGGTTGTTGAAGGTTTTTATTATTTATTGCACTTATTACGTTAGAAAGAAAACCACTTTGAAAAGCTGATGCTGCCGCAAATCCGTTTCAAGCAGCAGCCTGCGGTGGTGAGTCCTTCATTCAGTCAAACATGGAAACAACACAGCTTTATGTAAACACTAGTCCGTCTCTCTTTATGGACTCCTGCTTTATATTGTGATTTTGAAACACTGAGCAAAAAGCCAGGAGTGAATCAAAGCCATGTGCTTTGCCGACTTTTGCAATAGTTCACTCATTATTTGTGTTTTTGCAAACGTCATATTTTCGTGACATGAGTTGGGGAAACCTCTCTGCTGGTGTCCCACGCTGCATCTACATCCTGGTGAGAAGTTGGTCAACTGTGAGACCAGCTGCCAGGCCCTCCATCCCCGACTCCTCGACTAACACCTTCTTTTGGAACTCCTTCAGGAGAAAAAGTGGAGATTGTTTTGAGCATTGAGTACTTTATAGTTTGAAAGATCCCTTGGTCAGCTAGCAGACATGCAGAATGACATGACATAAACATAGTCTCTAAGAAATACGGACCAGGGATTTCTTGGCATCAAATAAAAGCAAACACCGTGAACAGTTTTGAAGTATCAAAGCATCTATCAAGTTGAAGAAATACCAGCAGGCCTCTTTAACCAGCACCTGATCAGTGTACCCAAACCGCAAACGGTCTGTAACATGATGACGACATCTGTGAACCCTTAGTCCCTGATAAATAGCTTGTCTCAGGTCTTATAAAAGCTTTTCTCTGCTGTAGCTTTGGAACACTAGAAGCCTCTGTCACACTGTGGTGTTGAATCGCGCTGTGTTAACCGTAAGCTTTAGCGTGACAGGCACGTCAGACAGCAGCAGCTGCTTGATTTGACATCAACAGTTGTTTTGCAGCTTCAGATGAGGATATCTACGTATGTATGAGGGTCATCCTCACCCTGAATCTCCTGAGTCTTCTGAGTCGGTCTTGCACGGCCTTCTCCTGGGTGGAGGTCAGTTCTGCTACATGAGTGCGCCACTGCTGCTCTTTCTCCTGAAATGTGAAAATCCAGTAGCAGGATTAATCAAACACAAATGGTAGTGAGTCTAATGGAAGTATGGGCAGGTCATCGATAATGTGGCTCCACTCTAGGACAATACTGTCTGGACTCTAGCCTCAGTGTGCCCAGTGGGAACTTCGTCCATTTTTTCTACAGTCTATGACTATAGGTGTCCAATACAGTGATCGACCGGTAGATTGCGGGTAGATCGCGTGCCATCATTTATCTCCTGCACCTCCAGAACGAACAGCAAGACAAACGTTCATCTTCTTTTTCAGTTCAGCGGCACACATCCACAGCAACTGGACACAACACCAGAACAACTCAAGACTACCGTCTTTCTCAAAGGGACAAAGGTGCAGTGTAACAATTTTTCTTCTTAGAAAAATAAAGACAAAGACGGATAGTGCTTTTTAAAAACTGTAGTAACAATTAACTACTATGACTTAGGGTAGGGTATTTCTATATATAGATGTAGATCACTTTGACTTGATCACTGTAAAAGTAACTCAAAGTACAGCCAAAAATAATGTGGGCACCAATATATTGTAGACAATAACATATTGCCATTGACTGTATATAAAGATGGACAAAGCCTAAAGTTGGTGGTTCTGGCCACCGCCATTTTGGTGCTGCCTGTTTCCTCCTAACCTAATTCAAAAACCAGCAAGGAGGTGTTATTGAGTGGAGCCAGTGCTAGCAGCCTGTAAGGCCA
Organism: Chelon labrosus; assembly: GCF_963514085.1. Classification (NCBI taxonomy): domain Eukaryota; kingdom Metazoa; phylum Chordata; class Actinopteri; order Mugiliformes; family Mugilidae; genus Chelon; species Chelon labrosus. The sequence continues at coordinate 5,273,922 of NC_140356.1, forward strand.
CCTACATGTCACTCACATTAATTATGCATAACATTTAGTGCTCGTATGACTTAAATAGATGAGTCGTAGAAACTCAGACCCCGTACAGAATAGGGAATAGAATTAAATCGGGCGTTTTAACATGGAGGTCTCATGGAGCCAGCCTCTAGTGGCCACTCGAGCAACTGCAGCTTTTGATTATTAGATTCTCAAAGGTTAACCTCTAAAACAAATCACATTAACAAAATCCCTACATCAGGACTAAATTTTGCAGCTGTAGCTAAAGATAAAATGTAGGTGGACAAAGAAAACACTCCCAATCCTTCACGCTAAATCCCCAATAATATCCTAAAGCTCCGTAGGATCATTTGGAAGGTTACAAAGTTCCCCCGACACGATGATACAACAGCGCATTACGTTCAGCTGGGGCTGCACCTCAGAGCCTCAAGTAGGCGTGCATGTGTGTGATGAGAAGCGTTGGGGCCTGCAGTCCCCGACCGCAAAATGGACTCAGTTTCCTGCCCTGTGTTTGTGTGTGTTTTTGGAGTATAATATTCACCTGCATGTGAGAGAGAAAATGAGAAGTTTTTGAGGCTTGTGTATGAAAGATTTGACATGGGATACATGTGAGATGGGACGAGGCCAGTTGCTCCCAGTGAGCACCGCCTGTCATCAATTAACGTTTCGGTCATGCTGTGTGTGTGTGTGTGTGTGTGTGTGTGTGTGTGTGTGTGTGTCTTGGGAGCCGTAATATGTGGAGGAAGTCGATGTGAGCGAGGGAGGAATTTAGTTTAATGTCAGTTGAAAGAGGAAGACCCTCTGACACATGTGGAGTGAAGGTGAAAGCAGTTAGGCCGTTACCTCCCCAATTACGTGCACACACACACACACACACCTTAAAGCAAACAAATGGGACATTATTTCCAAAAAAGGCCTTGAGCTGAAAATGAGCATTTGCACGTTTGAACGGTTACACTTGTTCATATTCAGTGTGTGAAAAAAAAAAAGATGAGGAGTAGCACACTTGGAGCAAATTAGCTTAAACTGGCAGTCACCGACAAATTGATAAATTGGGTTAATTGTTTTCTGTCTCTCATCCACTCCCAACATCAGCATCATGGGAGCAATTTGCCATCTGGAAAACTGGGGTTGCTGTAAAGTGTTGGCGTGCAAAACACACAAACTGTCGGCAGAGGTGTAAATGGAGCCTTTACTAAGACTACACGTGTAAACAAACACAGGCGGAGCTAAATGATCTGCATGAAAAGCAACCACTACAGAGATTTTAGATTTTGGGCTGTTGAGGGAAAAAGGATGCAAGAAAAAGCACTGCCTGCAGTTGGAAAGTGGGATGCAAGAGGCCGGCAGCATGTGTGGAATAGTTAATTAAATAATGTGGTGCTATTAGTTCAAAAAGCCAGGAGAATAATATAATTAATTCAGGTGTCACACAAGGCCCCGTGACGGTATTCCTGACCATTTAACAACTTTTTAGTTCAAACTGACTCCACACACCCAACTACAACATTAAATCACATATGACATCCCATCACAATCACCTCTGTAGTATGACGCTCATATTTTTATTCTCATTGTACCTATAAGTTTTAATTGGTTTCCCGAACAGCAGCGTTGAAGCTCAGTGTGGTTGCCCCCTAACTCCTGGTTCATTTAAAAATTTAGCACTGATGTGGGGCTTGAGTGGCACAGACTGCAAGCGATCTGATATTTTTATGTTGAAACTGTATTGTGGTACATGTGAATGGTGGTAATTTAATTGGATGATCATGATCATTTTGGAGGAAGTCATTTGTGCAGAGGAGCAGCCTGTCAACAGGCAAAGGCAGGCAACTCTTTGTCAGCCCAGGCCAGCTGGGGGCCCTTGAGGGCTGACAAACTTTAAACTAGTGGCAATGTAGCTACCAGCAGTGGCAATATAGCAAGTTTTCAAGACAGTAGGAGACCTCCCTAAGGGGCCCCCGCCTGACACATGTCTGCACACTCAGTCCCGTTACATGTCGTGTGGACGACTCAATAACTTACACTTGTGCACTTAATAATATAAAAACAATGTTTATTTCTGCTTTACAGCTGGGCATGTTTTTAGGTGTCCCAGGAGGCCATTACATTTACTGCAGTAATATGCACTGTACCAAGATCAAGAGGCGGATATGTGGCATTCAAAGTCAGGAATCGGATTGTATCATTGCTTTCAGTGTGTTTTAATTTACTCAAAAATAAAGAAACCAATTTAGTTTGTATCGTTGTCCCCCGGAGACAAATAAAGTTTTCTGAATCAGAATCTGAATCACATGTGCCCTGTCATTTGAAGTTTTTGAATGAGAAGATACAAGATCGTAATAATTCTGCAAGGGAGCCATTCTCAGTTGAATGAGTCTGTGACTGAATGTAAGCCATCACAAAAAAAACCCCTGAAATCTTGGCAGTTGGATTAAACAAAAATTCAAATTCAATTTTCAGAACTAACTGTTTTTAGGATATTCCAGAAGGTTCTAGGGGGTTTTATGCATCTAATTGCGGTTACTGGTGAGTAAGATACTCAAGCTTGAGACATGATGTCCAAAAATGTTCCAACAAATCCAGAGATTACATCCAGAGAGACTAAGGCTTTTAACATTCTCTCAAATTCAGGTCAGTGCAGTTTCTTAGAATTACAAAACTGTAACTGTAATCACACTGCATTCCTTAAATTTGGTTGCCAGTTCTGCAAAGAGGATAACTTGCCTGAGTGGAAAAGATGCCTTCAATATTTGCAAATGAAAAATAAACTTTAGCAACTTGGTCGAAGGAAAATGCAATTATCACCACTGCAGCACTCATTCAGTAGAAGTTGGTGCCAGATTCAACCAAATCAGCGAGAACAAAAATGCAATCCCTGTGCCAATATTGTTAACATGCAGCCATCATGGTTTAGACTCTAAATTTTGGGGAGACTAGCCAAGAATTCCCTGCCCTCTCCCCTAATGGCTTGGATTGGAAATGACTTTAATATGTATGCTGGTCATAATCGTTTTGTTTGGCTCATTTAGTCTAATTTCTTGTTATTGTGGTGAGACAGTCTCAGCCAAGTGTTGTGCAAGTTCACATTAAACAAGGACCAGTTGAAAGTTCAGTTCGCACAGATAAAAGTGAACTAGCTCAAGTTCATAGTTCACATTTTTTAATTTTGAACTAAGTTCATAGACTCCAAAATGTCTCATGTTCATTTTTTCCGCTTTTTCTTTTTTTTTTAAAGAGCAGCTTCGAGCTATTCTCGTCCAATAGAATCTGTGACTGACCTGCCCATCCATCCCCAGCCCATGATATTTCTTCCACTAGGATCTGTGCTGCTTTCTGAATAACCATTGACTGTATATACTAGGAAATAACTCATATGTTTGTGTAGATCAGTTGTTTCTGCGGTGCCGGAGGCGGAGGCGGCTTCTCTTTTACCATCCATGCACCAGCCAGGCTGTATGCCCCGTAAATTGCACATCTGCTGACAGCTGTGGTAAGACTTTTTTTTCTCTGAATGGGGGTGAATGTTGTTGTTTCCCTCCAGATTGAGCGACACTCACGTCTACGCTCACGGTTGGAACAATGATGCGTTCAGTTCACAGTTCACAAAAATATGAACGCGTTCAATGAACGGCGTTCATGCACAACACCACTCCCAGCCTGAATGTTGTGTTGCAAACACCGTAATGTGTTTCTGGTGTTCGTCTAGCTCAGCTGTGGCATTCCAGCGGCGAGTGAGTGCATTTTTAGAGTAAAGCTCGTCCGAAGGTGACTGGGTCTGCTCTCAGGTTCAGGATCAAATGTTTGTATAGGTGTATGTGTTTTTTAGGCGTGCTTACGAGTGCAAGTGTCAAAGGCCACGGGATCCATGTGTGTTTGCGTATACTGCTTATGTGTGAGTCTAAGGGTTAAGTTAGGGTTCAGTGGAAAGTACACTCAGTGCTGAGGTGATAGCGACTGCCCATTCTATCAGGGCAAATGTTATCGTCTGCTTTTCTTTTTCTTTTTTTTTTTAGGAGCGCAGCGGAAACACTGACTGCAGCCCACATCCCTAGCTGACCTCACACTCTGCTGTCAGGAACAAGGCGGCCGCTCAGTGCACCCACAGCTGTTTTGTATGTGCGTGCATTCCATGTCCATGAGGATGTCCATCTGTTTTAGCAACTGTGTGTGTGTGTGTGTGTGTGTATGCGTGTTATTTTCAATGAATCCACAGTATGAACACACAGCCACTTCCTTTTCCAAAATGCCAAATGTTTGTTTCTGCTGCTGCTGCTGCTGCTGCTGCTGCTACGTGTGTGTCTACTTTAAGTGCTCTGTGTGAAGTGAGTGAGTGCGGTTCATAGCGACTGATAAGCGCCGGCGGTTTTGACAGAGGGCCAGAGTTGTGTTTCCCAGTCTGCTGTTTCCATGGAAGTGAATCTGATTTTGCTCGGAGCGATGAAGTGAACCTCGACGGTAAATTAACACTCATCGATCCGGGCCTGTCTGCCTGATTGTTCAGCCCGCTCTTTCCATTAGACTGATTGTAACAGCCTGTTCTCACGAAATGCTAAGCACGTCGTCTTAAAATGTGAATAACGGGCACGGTTCACTGAAAGGATTAACCAGAGGAAATATAAACTGAGAGAAAACTGAGTTTGACATTTCCTAATTGCTAGCTTAATAACACCAATGATTTTCACACAAAAAGCCCTGGCTTTGGAGCTTTTCTGAAATGGCAACATTCTGATGAGAGAACATTAACCTATTAAAGGCTAAAATCTCCTCAGAGTTCCGCTTCTAATAAATATCGCTGACAGCCAAGACGATCTGTCATTACACCAATCACTTTCAGTTACTACTGCTTGGCTCAACCTGCGTCTGTGTGTGCATTGGCAAGCATGTGGTCTTAGGAAAACCAAGTGTGAGCACGGTGTCATGTAGTGCAAACCTTCATGCTGTGCCAAAGACTGCAAGTGAAGAGGTTTGTTTTGTTTAACAGACGTCCAGACTTGTGAAGTGTGTGCTCACCTTCTTGCTCTCCTCTATTTCTCTCAGTCTCTCTTTTTCCTGCCTCTCCCTCTCCAGCCGCCGACGGACCTGAAACGCACATACTTAGACATCGCAAGTGGAGCATAATCTTTGATTTGATCACACTTGGCGACTCTTCCCTATCTCTTACCCTCTCCTCCTTTCTGTCTCTCCAGTCGTCGTCCAAAGCCGCCGCTCCTGTTGTTTCTTCTGTCGTTTCTTCCGTCGTTTCTTCCGTCGTGCCCTCTGACATTGCCAGAAATGCATAGTCCTCCTCTTTACACAAACCTCTCATTGACTAGGGCCAGAAAAGCACCTTATGTCAGCATTGTTCAGAGATCATGTCTTAAACAATCTTCTGCAACATCTTACTGATAGAAGACAAAGGTTAATGTTCCATGGACAAACAAGCAAACACTACCATTCTCTTGGTAGTTTTAGTATTAGTATTTGTGCATTTATAACAAAAATAAATATCCATATTTTAGACATGTGCCGTTCATGTTGTACTAGATGGAAGCTAAAGAGAGTTTTTGTCATGACAATTTGAGTTTTATTACCTGGGCAGGTCAGGAAATTCAGAAATTAAACCCCTACTTACTGCTTCCACTCAACTGTAAGTCAAGGAACAAAAGCCCTTAACGCACCCAAAATCACAGAGATGTCGATTCGCACTGGAGAGTACCTCTGTGTCTGAAGAAACATGTCCGTAATTTGTGGTAAGATTTTTACTTTACAAATTTCAGACATGGCTGACTGGCACAGGATTAAGGTCAGTGATTACAAATTACCAGATTTCCCCAGGTAAAACTAGTCCTTTGCAAGAGAGAAAGTAATTTTTCATGCCGGCCTCCCCTAAATGCTATGTTCACACCATCATGAAACAGCCAAGTGTAGCCAACCACACTGTGAGTTACGTTGAAGCAAACACAGGACTATGCCTCGGCGTCATTGGTGCATTGACAGAAGTTGAAGGTAACTCTTCTAACCTTTCTAGCACGCCATGCAACATGAAAAGTGTTGGGTGTCACTTTGTAGCTTTGTTGCTGGCTGCTATTAAAATTAAAGCTTGGTTTATACTCCTGCAACAGGGCTTCGTGGAGCCTACGCCGTAGCAGGCCCGCCAGTAGAGAAGACGTTTGAGTAGATGGTCTGTAGGAGGCTGAACAAGGGAGAACTTCCTGTGCTTGTCTGGCCGCTGACACACCTGAACAAGGTAAGGACCTTCGGACCAATCACAGCCATTGAAGTCTGGGTACCTGCAACGTTTAGTTACTTTTTTGGGGAGATGCACCTCAAGTTACACCATGGGCTACGCCACAGGGTCCAGAGAAGTGATGTGTGACTATGACTAATTTGTACCCTGTTATTACTTTGATAAGTCCTGAGTCACTTTGGTTTCAACTCCTGACCTTCTATATTCAGTCTATGACTTTCACGGATATGCATACATAACAGAACCAATTCCAGTAACACACTGAGAAAAAAAGACCCAAGCAAAGAGCAATGTAGATTACGCAGTTCAGTGCCGTTTGAAATGTATAGACTTCTACATTTGGGTAACCCATTCACAAATGCATTGCCCAACGCTGGAGAGCCAGCTCTTCAGGCCAGGATTCAACTGTCCACCTACCCCTGAAGGACAAATGGCACTCCTTTGAGGAGAACAACATCCACATTTTAGCCAGAGAAGACAGATGATATGAGAGGAGTATAGCAATCTATGTCAAACTGAAAAATCTCTCTGAACAGGGGAGGTGGACTGACATATAATCGGCCATCGATCGACAACACAGTCTCAACATCTGTCCCCAAGAAGTTCTGCCCTCATTCACTCCTTGAGACTGGAGTGTCCTGTTGATAATGGGCCATTAAAGTACCATTCATTTGCGAAAGAAAACAGGATCCAGCAGTTTCCTCCAACTACAGGTGAGTATCTGGTTGTTAAGAGACACTTGTCATGCAAGTTTCCGATGGGGAAAAAAACCAACAGATTTTTCTCTTTAAACCTTTCAGAATTCAAGTGAGTGAAGATGAGTGGTGAAACGCCTTCAAGAAAGCCTACAAGTCCAGTTGCCTTTCTTCCAGCGCTCTTTGGATATGCTATGATCTGGATGACTGAATACCTTCACAGACACTGTTGGGAGCGGTCTGCACTAAGAAAGGTTAGTGTGTATGTAAATTACACAAATACTATGCTATAGCAGTCATCAAGTCTCAGCCCAGAGGCAAAATCAGATGTGGAACACAACCACTATACAAATGGAAGCTGTTTATACTTGAGATTATTTCACATGCACTGCTTGGTTTAGTTTAGTTTGACTGAATGATATCTAGGGAGAATCATTTGCCAATTCAATGTGCGATTGATAAGGTTGAAAAGCCACACAAAGCCACATGTAACGTACCTTTGACATTGGAATTCCTTGAAATCGCTTTACATGCGTCATCTTAATCAGGTCTGCTGCTCACGACACACAGATATTCACAATGTACTCATTAATCTCAGTGATATTGATGCATTTACATTACACACTGAACAATTTCCGTAACAAATAAACTTTTCATTCATTAGTTTCAATAAAGGTAGTCATATTTGGAGGTAACTAACTAATCACAAATGACCTCAAGCCCAGTCAATTACTCACCACCACCATTTAAACACTTCAAGGTCCACTGCAGGTTGGTTCTGTTTGCTTCTTCTGTTGCTTCTCCTGTTTAATCTTATCCACAAATGAGCCCATCCGTAGCTGAGTCCCAACAGTAAGATCCAGATCAGAGTTATAGAGGCTCTTGTATAGTGACGGCATACAGTTTACATGCTTGTCATTTCCACAGTATGGTGACAGAAGTCCCACTGTCCCACTAATAAAAAGTCAAGAAGCCAGATGGGCATAATGGATAGTTTTGATGCTGTTTTTAAAAATAAGGGTCAGTGCATTTCATCAGGTCACTTGCTGCATCCAAATAGATGATCGTGATTTCAACACGCTTGGTGTTCAAGTGGTAACGTGAACAAATGTTGCATGTCACTAACAACAAAACTTACCAAATAACATCAGCTGTAAGGAGTTCAAAATACCATTGAGACTTTCGCTTACAACAGTTTAGCAAACAAAGAAAACCAAAGGCAACATTTTCCATTTTTTATTTGTTTTTGATTTAGAGCAAAGACTGAATTACAATATTTTAACTTACTCTTTACCTGTGGCATTTCTAAACAGGTCAGCAAACGTCACAACTTGTGAATTCAGCTCTGTAAAAACAATCTCGGCAATCTCAGTGGTACCAAAACGCTAAATAGGCAGCTAGCACGGCTTGTGTTCAAGGTAAACAAAAGAACAAAAGAAAGAAAAACAAAATACATATTATCACTTCTAAAACTCATTAATAAGATTTAGAATTGCAAGTATGCTAGATATGGAACGGCAACCAGAAGTGTATTAGGTTAGCTCAAAGAAGCTTGGGTTAGGTTAGGTTGGCGCTGCGCAAAAGGTAACATGATCCACGCTACCAGCACCTTTAGATAAATAAATTCAGACATTAAGTTGTTACTAAATAAAATATTGTATATTTTCTTTTGAACTATTGTTATTTAGTATTTATCCTTAAACAAACCTTTAGCTTGCTTTAACTGTACGCCAAAGCTAACCAGGTCTGCTGGTGTTAAAGAAAATTATATATTTCTTATCAGGCGGGCAAAAACATCAATATAGATCTCACAAAGGTGTACTATTAATGCTGATATACTTAACCTCATGGTAAATGGTCTATGGGGCTTTTCTATCTGTAGGTGCTCAGAGTCACAAGTACCAGTCTGTGCACCGGGAGAAACCTGGGGTCTTGCTTAAGAACCATTCCTTTGCTCTACCTACTGAGCAACAGTTGCTCCCTAAATGCCGATGCAGCTTCATATTTATTTACAGCCAGCATTCTGCTGCTGCATTTCGTCTTCTGGGATCAATACCGTTTATCATGTCCTCTTATCTTAATTAATAGCTCTTCCAGCATGCTGCTAATAGTGGGCCTGACAGCCACATCTGCTGCTACTGCTGCAGTGATGGATATACAGTACAGAGACTCTGACTGTCTCCACTGGACTCATTCTATCACAGTGTTGTTACATAGCCAACGGATCAGATCAGCGGGCAGCGAGGAGTGAACATTCAGACTGTGGTGACGGTTTCCTTTTTATTTAGCTTCAGACGCTGCACACTGTCACGTCCCATTCATCATAACAAGCAGACCTCATCAATCTCATTTGCTTCTAATCATCTATAAACACCATACTTCTTATGATGAAGAACTTCTATTCCAGGCTACTTTTCAGATATTTGTATAAAAATACCGCTGTTGATCTGAAGCAGCGTACAGTTGAAAACAATGCAAACGGCACTCATTTTATTCTTTGTGGACCAGAAGGAAGGACTGTTTTTCATTAAAACAAACATAAAAAAACAACTGTGCATATAAGTAATGCAACTTCCTGAGACAAAATCTAAAAATGGTTTACTTCATGAGACGGTATGTTCCAGGTTCCAGGTGTTGAAGTTAATGACCAGTGTCTCTGTTGTTGGAGTGAGAGTGAAGTTCTGAAGGGCAAAAATCAGTTAATACTCACAGACAAGGAGAGTGTATGCGTGCTCATCCTGTCTCCTGACTGTCGCCATAAATATTTTTTTATTTAACCCCAGAACGAGCTCATAATAATGAATCACAGCAATCTGGCAGGAACTGGAAACAATATAATCACTTTTTAATACACACATGCTGTCCAACTGAAAGCCATACAAGGACACATGGTCAAAAAAACCCATTTGGCTAGTAAACCAGATATGGAACGATTTTGTGGCATCATTGCGCTCTAACATGCCATGTGAACGAAACTCAAAGGATCATTAGGTAGGAGTTGCTAAATGGATTTTTCATCTAGAAAACAGATGCAAAACTAACTTCATGTCCAATCCACAACAAGCAGTTATGGCATCCACATGTTTTCAAAAACACAGTCAGGAACATGCACGCTCACACATGTTGATCTACTATCCCTTTACGGTGCATGACCTTTATGCATTCAGCGCCCTGGGAACGAGCCACAAGTTGTGATCTTTGACCTTTGCTCCCTGGCTGTCCCTAATATCACTCCTCACCTGGCTCGTAACAGGAAATGGCTTCAGCCTTCAAATAAATATGAAATATGTAAAATAATAAGCACTGGATGACTCGTTCCAAGTTTAAAATAAGCGTGTAATATAAGTTATACAGCTAATTTGCAATGATTAATGAGCATTTTGTTTGTGTTCCATCTCACCAGTAATTCTCAGTCCACAAAATACAGTCTTAAGCTCCATACATGGCTTGTGTATTCAGTCACCGTCATCACTGTCCTCTTGGACTCATTCATGCCACTGTAACCCATTTTTAAGATTACAGCTCCTCACATGCTCTTATTTGGGCATGTAGGACAAAATGTACAGCAGAATGATTCTTTGGTTTGACTACATCTCTAGATTTGTGGTGCATCTATAAACTTGTTTAAACTTCCTTGCAACAGCATGCATGGATAAATATCGAGTGGCTCAGAACTAAGGATAACTGACACATTCATTCTCTTTAACTTGAAAGGGGAATTGGTTTAGGTTGGTAAGTTAGACCCTCAGACTCCCACTGGGCTTCTGCGTCTATTTCCCGTCCATCCTTATTTAACCATCCCATTAGCAGCAGACTAAGCAAGGTAGCCCAGATGTCCTTCTGCTCAGTCACATCCTCCAGCTTCTCTCTGGGGCACCCTAAAACGGTGGAGACTGTCTTCCCAAGAAAAATTACAGTCAGTCATTTCAACAAAAGCCCTAAGGACATTGATAGCTCTTTCGTTTGAGGAACAGGAAGACGTTCTGTGAGAGTTGGTTGAGGTGCATGTAGTGTAGTGATATACATCCCAACTATTTCAGTTAATTTTTTTCTGGCCTCACCCAAAGCTTGGTGCGCAAAGCCTTCTCCAGCACATCCCAAAGATTCTCAATCCATGTGTGAAAATGATGTCTCATGCTCCCTGAACCACTCTTTCACAATTTAAGCCCCATGAATCCTGGCATTGTCATCTTGGAATATGCCCGTGCCATCAGGCAAGAAAAGATCCATTGATGGAATAACCTGGTCATTCAGTATATTCAGGTAGTCAGCTGACCTCATTCTTTGGGCACATAATGTTGCTGAACCTAGACCTGACCAACTGCAGCCACCCCAGATCATAGCACTGCCCTCACAGGCTTGTACAGTAGGTACTAGGCATGATGGGTGCATCACTTCATCTGCCTCTCTTCTTACCCTGATGCCCCCATCACTGTGGAACAGGGTAAATCTGGACTCATCAGACCACATGACCTTCTTCCATTGCTCCAGAGTCCAATCTTTATGCTCCCTAGTAAATTGAAGCCTTTTTTTCCAGTTAGCCTCACTGATTAGTGGTTTTCTTAAGGCTACACAGCTGTTCAGTCCCAATCCCTTGAGTTCCCCTCACATTGTACGTGTGGAAATGCTCTTACTTTCACTATTAAACATAGCCCTGAGTTCTTCTGTTGTTTATCTTTGATTTGTTTTCACCACACGTTTAAGTAATCACAGATCACGATCAATCAGGATTTTTTTCTGACCACATTTCTTCCTCGAAGACAATAGTTCCCCACTATCCTTCCAGTGTTTAATAATGCGTTGGACAGTTCTTAACCCAGTTTAAGTAGTTTCTCCAATCTCCTTAGATGTTTTCTCTCCTTGATGCATGCCAATGATTTGACCCTTCTCAAACAGACTAACATCTTTTCCACGACCGCGGGATGTGTCTTTAGACATGGCTGTTTAAGAAATGAGAAGCTACTCATTGCATCAGTTGCCAGCTGAAAGATAATCACCCATGCAGTAATTATCCAATAGGAGGCTCATACCTATTTGCTTAGTTAAATTACATTTTGCACATTTTTTGTACAAAGTACATTTTGAGCTTCCCTTGAGGTTCAAATCCCTTTTCACCATTGTCGTCTTGTAAAACACCCACATTCCTTCTGATGTCACACCAATCAGTCTGTTAGTCTTACCCTGTCATCTAGTATCCAACCTTGAGATACATGCCTGAACTCCTACAGTTTGGGGAGCAAAGGTTTGAGGATCTGCTAAATTCCAGTGTATAACTAATCATACGTTTCATAGGATGTACTTATTGTGAACTTATGTGCTAAGAAAGAAGTATGTAGACAGTACATAGCTCAGTAGGAGTGATAGGAGACAGCCTCCAGACAACCACATATAAATTCTAAGTAGGCTAAGGCTAAGAAAAAAATGTAAGAAAAACAACTGGACTTGTAGTGTTTCTTGAAGACATTTCGCCACTCCTTTGAGTAGCTTCTTCAGTTCTAAGGGACTGGTGGGGAGTTGAGGTTTAAATTGGAAATCTGTGGGTGTAGCCCATCACAAACTTGCTTCACCAGTGTCTCTCAATGACCAGAAACGTTAAAGTTGAGGGGGTGATTGTTGTTTATTGGATATACCATGACTGAGAACCTTCACAGACATAAGAAAACCTATGTTTAGCCACAATAAACTAACAGTCACACTAAGCCATGTTGCCAGACCTCTCGCCAAACTTTCCAAGAATCACTCAGCATTTAATGTTCTGTCAGTTCCTCTGTGATGGCCATGCACAGCTGAGGACTAAAGCTTACAGCATAGCCTCAGTTATTAAAGTAAGCTAAGTGCAAAGTGCGGGCCAGCTGTGGGATGGTGTTTTTCTGATATCATGGTGCTTTTTGTTCCAAAAATTCAGTTTGTTGCCTGGAACCAGGTGTGAGCAAGCTGATGACCTGCAGTCATTACTGTGAAAAGCTCTCATCATGGAGGGTCCTAACATACCTTGTGTCTTAAAGCCTGATCCCCTTGTCTCACTCCACAACTTCACTATCCACTGACCAGCATTGCTCCAGGACTCACCCATGAGATACTCATTATAGTGCATCTGTGTTTGAGTGTGTAAGCCAACAGATTGGGACCATAGGGGTCCGGAACTTCCTTTTTTACTTTCAGCTGCATCTGGCTCGTTGCGTGCACACATATATATGTTTGTAGGAAACAATCCTGTTATGACTCAGACAGAGTTGTGAATTTTGTTGGCATGACACTGTTTGGACAATCCCCTGACCTCAATCTCCCATGGGGATGTGTATGTGGGTGATTTTGTTTGTCTGCTGGATACACAAGACTGGGCTGACCATCATCCTAATCCCTCCAGAAAAACTGTTTGCATCAAATGTGCATGTGTGTGGGCTTACTTTTCTGTCCGAGACATCTCATCACATGAGATCACGCTTATCAGTGCATGGCCTAAATATTCAAATATCCACCTGCAAACTTTGCAGCAGGACACAAGACGTCTAAATTGTGTGCCAGATAAATAATTTCTTCGGGTTATATGTTTTGCTTAGGCACTGCATTCGACTAATTAAGAAGAAGAATCCCTTTGGCTATGATAACCTGACAACAATTTAGGCAAACAGACTTTGGGTTGTGGTGTTCAAAACATTGAGTAACTACATGTAAACAAGACCAAGAGATGATAGGCTGTATTTAGGTGCAGCTGTGCTTTGGGCTACATGCTAACATCGGCTTGCTAACATGGTCATAATGCGCTCATATTTACAATGCTAACAGGCAAATGTAGGTATAATGTTCACCATAACATTTTACTAGCATGTTCACATGCTAATATTAGCTAATTAGTTGTGACTGACGGCAATTTGCCATCTGCACATATTGTCAGTGACAAACAGATTAAGAGCTAATGCACTACATTGAAAGTTTCATGTTTAGAGCGCCGTGGGTGGTGAAATGCCTGCCTTAAGGCAACTAGAAAAATTCAGAGGGGGATCAACAAATTCATTTGGTTTCATCCGTGGACCAGGAGTGTATCAAACTTCAACAGAATCCATTGAACGGGTGTTGACGCCGACTAAAAATTCAGGACTAATCCCAGAGACACGCTGTGCCCTAGCATGGCTGCTAATCTACTTATTCTATGAAATGTAACTTTGTTACTCTGGATAATCTTTGTACGTTGCAGTAAACAGTTTACATTTGAGCTTGAGATCAAATTTCATGTAATTATACTGAGGATTAGACAACAACACAACAAAATTTGGATAGCACTCACTGAGGCATAGAAAATGTTAACGACAACGAACTAAGAATATTTAGTAAGTAATGTGCAGGATGCAATATATAAAAGATGCAAGTATGTCAGACAGCAGCAATACTTGAAACGACAGGTTGTCCAGGATGTCAACATAAACAGCACGAATACAGATTATACTGTATGAAGGAGATCACATTAGTGGTCCTCCAGTGAGTGCGTATGACAGAAGAGGGTGGAGGGTGGGGGTTCATTAGCCTGAACGTCTGTGTTGGTTCCGGAAAACTTTAGTATGGTCCCCACAAATCTGACTATCCAGAGTTACAAGTATAGGTGAAGCGCAACCTGAAACGATGCTCTGCTACTTGTTTGTCCAATGGAGAAAATGGAATATTCCCAGTTCACATAATCCTGTTGAATTCCATATACATCTTTAAGTGCTAGATGATCCACCAAAACTCATACCATGCAGACTGGCTAGTGGTTTAGCTTCGGCTAATGTTAAAGTCTTCTGACTCACAACAGGACGTTGACACGATATGGACATCATCCTCCAGACGGGACTTTATAAATTTCTCATTATGTTGGTTTCTAACATAGTGAGTTTATGAACTATTCATAAAGAACTTTTGATTGATTTTGCTCATAGCTGGAAAAATGTATGTAAACTTTCCACTGCAGAGGTCTGGGAAGGTTCCCAGTCATCCAGATCATGCTATATCCAAGGCAACCGGACTTTCTTGAAGATGTTTCACCTCTCATCCACCTAGCTTCTTTGGTTCTAAAAGACTGTTGGGGAGTTGAGGTTTAAATAGGCACATCTGCGGGGACAGTAATCGAACAACCTTAGAAACGAGCCACAACTTGACGGTGTGTATGTTGTACTTAAACAAATAGCAATGCACCCCTAGTAACAGGGAAACTGTGCATAAAAACGACTTGTTGCTGAGATAAAGCTCAGCAGATGTGATTAGTGTATTTATGCTTTCCCCGACAACGGTTGCAAATACTCTAAGAGTAAGGGTATACATTTGATTCAAGTCCGCCTGGTAGCCGAGCTCAGTGATTAATGACACCATCCCTGTGTGAACTGCTGTGAAATTAATGATATTTCTTGCGGTGATCCATCTACCCTGAAGACCGGTGTTGTCATTTTTCCTGTTACTTAGGAAGATAAACACGAGGTTTTATAACCAAAGCTGGAGCACTCGAGCTGTGAGAGAATCCGACGAGATATTATTTAGAGTTGCCGGGTTATGACTCCACTTGAACGGGGACTAAAATAACATTATGTCAGAGATTTATGGGAACAGGAGTGCTGTGGAGAAGCCGTGCGTCTCTTCGCTGAGGCCGGGGGCTCGCATTTCCATCCTTGCCCTGTGAGAGGGTGTGATGTGAGATCAGAAAGAGATCGGTCAAGGGGGACACGCTGCTAAAAAACACCTCGAGTTTCTTTTTTCTTTTTTTTTTTTTAATTTGGCAGATCCAATCCAAGTTCTGATATTTTAAAATAACAAGCACACAAACTACTACAGATTCCTCTGAGGATCATAAATATCGCAATGCACTTAAGAAAATGGAGGAAACACCCCAGTAAAAACAACTTATAGTATATAATGTAATTTTTCAAGGCAATCTGAGACATTACATGAGTCAGTGTTGAGGCTTTTAGAGATATTATGAAAACAGGAGTGATAGCCATTGAATTCCCAGCGTGCTTTAAAGTAGCAGCTATTACGGAAGTGCCCGTTGATGTATTAGCCTCCATTTCTCCAGCATTAGCGCCGGCAGACTGTCAGTCAGACAGTTGGTCCCGTGTTTAGTGCTTTTTGCACTATAGGCTTTTTGCACATTTCTCATTAAGAAATCCCATTTTTAAAAGGCACCTTTCTCTTTCCAGTGGTCAGAAACATGCCCACACGCAGCATTGACCACCCACTGCTTTATCCCCATTCCCATTCATACGAAGCATCAAAATGCACACATTACGTTTTTGCTTTTTAGATATACCAATATATCGAAGCTGCAGCTTTACTTTGTCTTTAATTTACAGTAATAATCTCCCCTTTTTAATTGGAAAATTGGACGATAGCGACTATAGCTCACCAGCAAAAGTTACAGTTATGAATGGTGTGATTTAGTTTTTCCTGCCTACTCCTCTGGTCCCTTGCAGATATAAAAAAAGTCAGTCAATCACATTATAAAAATATTAGAATTGACTTAAAAATAAAAGAGAAATTTGCCTGACGTCCACAAATTAGTATATATCTTTTGAAATGTATTTGGTTTTATTTTATTTTTATAAGTGAAAATATTTCATCTTCAGCCAGTAAGTGCCACTAGTGAATTTTGATAAATATAATAAAAAAATAAATTAAAAAAATTCTGAAAAATAAGAAAATAATGTTTTGGGGCAGATGTCTGAAAAAATAATAATAAAAGAACTTGATTATGTTTCAAACGTGAAATAGAAACTTATGCTATTGCTGATTCATTCAAAAAAAAAAAAAAAAAATCATTATATTTTACCCTGGAAAGATGTATGCATACAGAATCTGATTTAGTTTTTTGTAAATTCCGGTGTTTCCAGTTTTATCCCTTCTGTAAACTACTGGATTTAACTAATGATCTTTACAAGCGCTGCCAGGTACTATCACTCTTTTCTATGGGTCAATTTACAACAGTAAAAAGCATAATCAGACACTTTTCATCCTAGTCAAGCCCAGCTGTATAAACTGTGTCCACCTTGAAACTGCCGACAGGGGCAAACAAACCTTAATGCTCAGAGGATTTCCAACCATAATAGAACCCTGGATATTCGTGTTATAACACATACAGAGCAAGGATTTTGATGGGTGTGAATCACCAGACGGCAGACTGCGAAAACAGATAAAGGTCAGCTTTGCTTTACAAGAGGGAGAAAAAAAAGGAAATAGAGAACTGTCAAATGAATTTTACTCTCAGGATCTGTGAATGGCTCAGGGGAGGCAAGAGAGGGTTGAAGAGGGGAACACACAAAGACTCTTTTCATTGTTTATTTCTTCGTTTTCAGTGCGTTCCTCTTGGTAACGAGTTTGTCTCGAGGAGGATGCAGGCGTCCATTCGTCGCACCGGAGACAGATCTGGTGGTGTGACTCATCTGCAAGTTTTAAAAGTAACTGCTTGATTGTAAAACAAATAAACCAGTAATGATCTTGCTGAACTACTGCATCGTACTGATATGTTATTAAGAGTGGGTTCAGACACGAACGTGTAACAAATTTTAAATGACATGAGATGCAAAATTCGGAGACAAGAGAGAATAAGAGAAGAATCTCAAATGTCACATTCAATCGATTGTATGCAAGACAGAAGGTGCCAAATTATCACTATACATGCAGGCCTTTTAAAATGATCATTATTAAATTCTGACTGAAGTTTATTTGTCATGTTCAGGTTAACATAGGATTAGCAGTGCAATGAAATGTTGTGGACGAGAGAACTGTTCAGCTCAGCTCAGCCAACAGTATAATTAGTAAAATTTACAGCACGAAAACTACAGACTTTACAGCGTATTTACAAAAGGTAAATACGCTGGTAAGGTCTTATATTCTCAGACTGTCATGTAACACAATCAGCTACATGTTGTATTTGTATCATCATCAGATTCTACATGTACGCTTTAGTCAGATGTACGGTATGTATCTATGACAGATGTATGTTTATCTCGTTCCTCCTGTTCTCTCTTTTCTGTCTCACCCGGCCGGCCTTAGGTAGATGGGTCCCTCCATATGAGCTGGGTTCTGCTCAAGGTTTCTTCCTTTTAAAAAGGAATTTTTCCTTGCCACCATCGCCTTCAGGCTTCCTCTGGGGGTTTCAGACCGGGTTTCAGAACGGATTTCGTCTTGAGACAATTTGTATTGTTACAGACGCTATACAAATAAAATTGAACTGAATTTTTACTAGTGTTTTACAGTGCAACTGAGCCACTGTGAGCAAGCCATTTCCCTTGTGCAACAATAAAGTCAGTCTAAGCCTAGAAGTAGTTTAATTCCAGGAAGTAATATCTGATAGAGAGGAATTGATTACCCTTTTCAAGTAACTTGCTCAACTGTTCTCTCCATGTGTGTCATCTAGATGCACTCCTGTTGACTTGGGGGACTGCAAAAACACCACAGTTGTCAAATTTGTGCAAATAATAATAATAATATATAATATAATAAGTAACTTTAACAGTAAAATATGAATTAGAATCCGAAAGCCATTAGTAGGGTTAGCAAACATAGATCTTAAGTCATAAAAACCAGCGTTACCAGATTTGACTTGACTCCCGATACCACTGTACACCCGTTGTCTTTTACTTTGCCAGAACCCAAAAAATCAAACCTAAACAGAAGCTCAAATTACTACATGTGGACACAAGTTTCCTGGTATCAGTTTACCTCATGATTTTAACAGCCATCTGACAGCCTGTCTTTTAGTAAGCATGCCCGCATGATGGCTGCCCTACCTACCTTCGTCTACCCTTACCCTAAAATCTTGAAGAGACTTACAGTGGAAGTGACAAAAAAGATAATTAAGCGCGAAAATGCTCTCCTGGCTGCTTGACCACACTCTGAAAGCAGTTCAGTGTAGCTTTCAATATGTTCCTGCTCATTGTTCACTCATGTTGTTTTAGTGTGTGCTGATTGCAGGCTTGTCAGTTCCTAATTGTAGCACAAAGGCACATTTTGTGAAGGGGACCTGAGGGAGCATGTGTGTGTGTGTGTGTCTGCAGCTCTCCTCCAAAGAGAAGCCTTCATAGAGGAAACAGCACTCCTTCTTGCGCTGTCAAAACAGAGCAGTGCCTTTCGCCCCCGTCGTCTCTCTCAGCTCACACCGACCCAGTGGGTGGTCATTGTGCATTTATCTCCAGATGTTCACACTGCGGTCCAGCTACCCTACATTTCAGGAAATTTCCCCTGTCAATCATCTCGGTAAATAGCTCCTTCCCATTTCCTCTATTTCCTCTTTTCTCGTCCTCTCGTATGTGTGTGTGTGCGCTGACATGCTTCCACCCTCCGTCGTGTACACAGGTCCCCCATTGTCACCCAATTAAATATCTCCATGTGGGGCAGCCCCTCTCAACCGCTGCCAATGTCAATACTGAATGCACTGCAGCTCAAAAATCCCTTAAGACTTTGAGCGTTTTCTTCCTCCTTTTGATCAAGCTTTTTGGCAGCGCCTCTGTTTTCCTTTTGCCTTCCAATGTCAAAGGCTGCCAACACTAACTCTGTGTGACACGGAAAACACATCATACACTAAAGCTTCACAAACATGGTACGAGTTTCGCTTGACGATGTGAAAGCCTGAAGGTAGTAGCTCCAGTTTTCAGAGTCTTTGATAGCTTCCGTTGTTGACCGTTGAACAAATGCGCAGTAAATCTCTGGAAAAGAATGGTTCGCTCTGCAGCTTTGTTAATGTAACTCTATCCATGCCTTTAGCTTACCTCAGATCCATGGAATAGAAACGACCGTAACCCAAATTGAATTTACCGTTTTCTGCTTCTGAGCCCAATGAGTGTCTTATCTTGCCACTAAAAGCGTTAGAGGAACAGCTCACATTTGAAATTCATAGCTGATCATACCTATTTTTAGCAATACCATGAGTCGGCTTCCATGAGGACCATATTAGGACCTGTGTCTTGAAATACTGGGAGTTTGAAAACATGGTATTAGTGGATCCTTCAAAGCCATTTTGTGGAATGTCTGACGCTGAGTGAAGCACTTGCTCAGGGTATGAACCTGGCGCTCTAAAGTACAGTTTAATCCAGGGAAAGTACAAGCTTTTGGCAAGAGAGGTGGGTGCGATATACGTTTGACAGGGCTCCCACGCGCTGCGGAAATCCTTCAGCGTCCGTAGATTGGGGGAATGTAGAATTTTTATCATATTAATTTCATTTTTACAAATGTATTAATTTCAAAAGCTGTCACCTCTTAAGCATTGCTGCCTTAAGTTTCTGGTAAAGCTAATTTATTTAGGCATATATATACCATTTACATTTCGACAGAGGCTGTTTTATTTTGGAGGAGCTTCGTACCCGCACGTTCTCAAAGTACACTGACAGGCTGATTTTTTTCTCAGGCTCTACATTCTCAATTCTCAGTTAATACATTACTATGAACCAACTGACACGCATCGAAGCCTTGCGTATAAAATCCAACTGAAGTAAGGGGACTATCAGGGCCCGTCCACACGGAAACGCAAAAACGTCGAAACGCAGAAGTTTTTCATCGTTTTGGCCTTTCGTCCACACGTATCCTGTAAACGCATTGCCCTAAAACGCACTTTTCTGAAAACGGGTCCCAGGGTGGAGAAATTCGAAAACGCAGCTCTTGCGTTTTCATGTGGACGGCGAATACGGGGAAAACGATGACGTCATCGCCACACTCCGGAGCAGCCTTCCACATCCCGCGAGACGTCTCGTAACAACATCAACAACAATGGCGGACTACATGCTAGTTTCATCCTGGAGAAGATATTGAGCCTATTAGGGTTACTAGGGCAAAATATCATGCTCCTGTGCCACCACGCTGAGCAAAAAAGCCGATTTGTAAACAGCGCTCAAGATTTGTGCGCATGCTCCGCCTCTTCCTCTCCGTTTTTGGTGAATTTCTGAAACTGAAACAGCGCCACCTATAGGCCTGGAATATGAAGTAGCGTTTTCGGTCGTCCTGAAACGGATCCGTGTGGACGCGGATATTTCTTGAAACGATGATCGAAAGCGGAGAGGGAAAAGATCGTTTTCGTACGTGTGGACGAGGCCTCAGACTACCCGCCCCCCACACCTAGGTAAGTATCTAGCCAAGCAGGTTTCTGACGGGCTACACCCACAGATGTTATTATTTAAACCTAAACTTCCCACCAGTCCCTTACAATGGATGAAGCTACTTGGATGAGTGGCGGAAGGTCTTCAAGAAACTCTCCAAGTCCACTTGCCTTTCTTTAACATTTTTGGATATACCATGACCTGGATGACCAAGAACTTTCAGACATTTAACTATTGCAGTTGCTCGTTACATGGCTTTTACAGAAGTTCCTAACCTAATATTTGGGCCACTCCGCAGGTTGACGATACAAATCCTGGTACATGTAGATGCAGGAGGCCTAAAAATAACTTTTCATGTCAATGTAGCATGCAAACAGGAAATGATTGCTTCAACTGACAACATTTTCCATCAACACTGAATGAGTATCCAGATATAAAGTGTGAAGTTATCCCTCACAGTCTGCTGACTAAATACACTAGCTTATATTGTCTCTGTCTATTCAAAACTCCTGCGTCACTGCACTGTCCTCAAAGGACCTCACAACTTGTTGGTCATGCTGGTTTATTCGTCTATGATTTTTTGATGAAATTACCCAATATTACATTCACACCGCATTGCTTGCAGCCTAATGACAGCCAAAAAGAAAAAAAAAGAAAAGATTGATGATGGATAGCACCACCATCATCTAATCACAAGATCAACCCGCCACGGGCGACACACCCAATTCCAGCATAATCACCTCCGAGATGTTTTCAGACCAAACACATTGGTTAAATCTGAACTCTATTGGCAGAGGTCTTCGGAGTGAAGTCTCTGTTTCCAAGCCAGACCTTTGGCCCGGAGAAGTGTCCTACTATTTAGACCTAATGGGTGAGCCCTGATCCGGAATACAGTAACAAGAGTGAGCTTCACTGACAGTAACCAGGTCTTGGCAACTCCTCTCATTCTGGTTGTGATCCCGCAATCGGCAGACACTTGTGATGTTCCGGCTTTTGAGACAGGTTGAAAGATAAATTCAAGATGTAAGAATATTAAGAACACTTTAACTCTTTTAAGGAGAGAAGACACGAAAATGCTAGTGGGGACAACGGAACTTGTATGGAAGCTACTTGGATCAGTGTCTTTCTTTGGATATACGATGATCTGGAAGATCATCACAGACTAGTCCGCTATGTTTAAGCAAGCATGTATACATTTTGGGAGCGGTTCTTGCTAGTTGTAAGAGATATTCCTTCAGCAGTCACTCAGTCCATCTGAATCTGCAATCATTCGGGCCGCTCTTACAATCACCTTTGCCATGTTTGCCCTACTAATGCTCTCTGGAGCTCTCTGTTGATGTGACATCACAGATTAGACAAGTTGGCTGTGCGTTTAGCTGTTCCTGTAAGA
Organism: Chelon labrosus; assembly: GCF_963514085.1. Lineage (NCBI taxonomy): Eukaryota > Metazoa > Chordata > Actinopteri > Mugiliformes > Mugilidae > Chelon > Chelon labrosus. The sequence continues at coordinate 5,296,284 of NC_140356.1, forward strand.
GCAAGAATAAAAGAGTCAATGGGAGGCAGGAGAACATCATTTTGCAAGAGGAACTGCCTGTTTTTGGAAGATATTTATTGAGCAGATACGGGACCATATGGATGATTGTAATTCATGAATAAAGGCAAAAGTAATAGTACATTTTTTATTTGATTATTATAGAGATATGTTCTGTTCCTCGGTTGAACAGTCTTGCCCAGAGGTAGTATTTTCTGTCATTCACTGAATGTTGCCCTTTACAACAAAGTGCACCTAAAGCGCTTTAAATATGAGCACACATTCACTCAGCACATTGAAGGCATTGCTGATCTGTTCTTTGCAGCCTGACAAGTGGTAAGCTCCTCTTAGAATAGAAGATTACGGCCTCAAATCCCTGCTCTGCATGTATGTACATCTCCTTAAGTCAGCTTTACCACTCTGTAAAACCCCTGGGTCATTAGAAGAAACGCACTCTGCCTCAAATTAATAACAAATCAAACAACATAGGGTGTAAGTGCTGCAGCGTGGGTCACCGCTTCTGAGTTGTGATGACATATCCAGGTGGAACAGAGGAAGCGACCGCCTTCCTGAGGACACTGGGAGAACTGGGGGGAAGAGAAAGGTGGATAATGATGATGTGAGGTGCTGTTGTTTTCAGATTTTGTGAAAAAGTTTGACCTCGTGAGTTGGAATGTTGGACATTCCTGCTCATTATTGTTACTGTTCAAGACTGCTCGCAATAAATTCTGTTCAGCAGTAAAAAAAAAAAACTCATGTGAGAACACTACAGGCTCATCAGCGTAAATGGTTAACCAAAGCTATAAATCCCACCCCTTAAATGTACAAAAACAATTCTGTTATTTGGAATAAAAAGCTGGATAATGGTTTCCCAATTATGTTTTTACTGTTATATACATTATATACATTACTGTCAGGTTGCGTACAGTACCTTTTTGCACCTTTTTTTACTATTATACCTAAAGAGCACATTTCCAGCAATTGCCAGTAATTATATAAAGCTAGTCTGAGTTCATCAGCATACAAAGGTAAAGCCAGCGTAGGCCCAATATTTTTCCAGATCTTGACCCATTCATATGTAAAGTCCTTAATGTCTCAGTGACAGCTGTCAGTGCTTTGGCTGCACCATGCAGGACGACACAAAAGCATTACCTGAGCTCCTATCAGCAAGAAGATTATATCTTGTGCATTCCAAAACTGTTGCGAACCGCTGCTGCAAAACTAAAATATCTGCCTGATCCCATTGCTAAAGTTTGGTTAGGGTATAACACAAAATCAGCTTGGTTAGGGAAAGATTATGGGATAGATAAAAAAAGAACTAATACTAAAATTACTACTGCGTTAAGTTTATGGAAAGAGTCTGATTATAATCACAAGATCTGTGACAGAGAGCAAACCTCTCAGCACTCTGATCTCAGTACTCTTTCTGTCTCTCTTGGCACTAGAGGTCAATTTTGAGGCGCAATGTCTTGCAATACTGGGCTGGTGGATATAATGTGTTACAGGCCAAACCAAATGCAACCAAAACAAGGAAGCCGCACTCCCATTCAGCGCTTCCAGCTTTTTTTAATCTGGTGAACATGAATAACCAGTCCTGCAGAATGACCGAAACCAATGCTGGACTTTAGTTCTCAACTGGCTATAGACAACCTCGGCTTTTAGTTGCATAGTTTGGTGTCATAATACCAAATGGCCAGACGTGTATTGAACCTAATAAAGATTACATAAGAGCTTCATATATACACTGGACATAAACCGCACACTGTCTGTATGTTAAGGCACAGACATTTCCAGTCAAACTGAGGAAATACGGTTTTGCAGATCACAGATGCTGCTGTGGATGGGAAAGTACTCTGCTATTTCTGAAAATCTGTGTCGTTTGGAGCAAATAGAGTCAGAAAAGTGGAACCACAGTACTGTATACGATTTCTTCTTTGAATCAATACACTGTATAAGTTCAAAGCTACCCATCTTTGTCACTTCACTTTCTAAGTTCACCATATGCTCTCTCATTTGCTTGTTACCCATTGACTTGACCCAAAGTTTGCTTGAGCACATATACTAGCTGTTTAGGATCAATGTTAGTTCAGTGTCACTCAGTGTGTCATTAAATTGCCTCCCCCCGAGGCCAAATAAGGTTTTCTGAATCAGAATTGTTTAGTCCATGGTTGTGGTGGTCTATTATATATTATAATATATACTATGCTAATAATCAGTCATTTTCTACATTTCCCAAGGTTCTTTTTCAACAGTTCAGGGAGAACAAAGCAGAAATCATTACAATCTAATGTGACAGTTGCCGTTGAAGTGAGTTAAACCAGTTTGCTTATTGTCAAAGGTGTCTGTCCTTGCTGATATTATTTGCTTTGATCAGATTTTTGTGGTGATGAATAACGGTATCTTAAGTATGAGGCCCTAACTCTTTTTTTTTTCTTCTTCCCTGTAAGTTCAGAATCCGACACTGGAACATTTTCAGTCACCGGACACCGATGCACCTCTTGGAGACATCAGGTATCATATAAGCCCATCTGTTTGTGTTTAAAAGAACAAAACTGAAACTTTCCTTTAAAAACCAAAGCCTATTCAAGCCAAGCCTGTCTTGAAAGTCATGTGCACAGAATCCATCTTGAGCCCTGTGATACTTTCAATGACTCTGGGACTGCTTGATTCCAACACTTTATAGTGGGTTAAAAAAATCTTTATTCCTGAAAATAAGACAACTGTGAAAAAAAATCGTAATAAATTCTTAAAGGGTTATTTATTGATTTGGCTGAGACTCATATGACTCATGGTAACCCAGGACATGTGCTGCTGTCACACTCACATTCATCTGCATGCTTTAACGGGAAGCTCCAGATGACTCTTGTCTCCATGAACACCTTATAACACACAACATATCTTTACTCTTAGCAAGCACATCTTTGTGCTCAGCAGTAACGCCTTAGGAATTTGATTATTACTGTGTCACATCTTTGTCAGAGTTGTTGCCTCAGGTCTGTTTCTGTAGCAATGCTTGATTTAATTTCAAATTACCCGTTGCTTTTCTGTTCTGAAGTGTCTTTGTTGCTGCTACTTTCCTTTCCTTACTTTCCTTAAATTTGATCAATTTGATTTGATTTTAGCAGCAAATGTCCTTTTGCCATTATTTGGCTTGTTTTGGCCTGATTTGGAGTTTGCTCTTAAATTCCAACCATTAGATCAGGCTCTATATCTGCCACTCTGGGTTTTCCCCAACCCTAAATACTGTAACCATGAGATAATAAGTGTGCCATGGTGATGACAATCTCAGAGGTTCGGATTCATCCTGCATCACGGCTGCGCACAATGGCAGCTATTTTACGAATTAATCCTGCAGAAAACTGATTTTTTGCCACCCAGTTAGAGCAATCATTTAAAATTAAATGAGACAGTCTGGAGTATGAGCTGCTGGACTTTAAAGCATCACTGTTTTGTATACACACAAACTTTTTAGGTCATTTATATCTTCTCTTTTCTCATTTATTTGCCACTGTTCCCATCTGACAACGTTCTGGAACCACTTGCTCACTTATGTCTGCTCTCTGTGGCGGAACTGAACTGTGAAAGATGTGTTCAGATAGCAGAAAAATTAGTATTGATCAAACCTTTGATTAACCATCACTGTTGATCTCTCACTGAACTGGTGACTCCGAATGAAGTCCAATAAAATTCCGGAACTCTCAGTGTGCCTCATTCAAACACCCGACACCTAACGCTCAATCTGGAATATGGAACTCAGTTTAATACATTTTCAAAACTTAAATTTACAGTAATCCATTGTCTTGAGTTTTGTCTGTGCGGTCAATGTTCATTTAAATCATTTCCTGCGTTTAAAGTTTTGAGTAGGAAAAAAAAGCGATGGGGGAGGAGAAGGGGTGCCTTTTTAAACCACAGTAGTACAGTGTCAGAAAAAAATATTGGCACCATAAGCCTAATGGACGGGTGGATTTTTCCCCACCGGGAATGCATTCCAATGTGGCTGTTTTTAGTGGATCAAATTTTAATTTCCTCCTTGCTGAACGGCCTTAACAAAAAATGAATGTCAAATTTCTGCACAAACAAGATGTTAACTGAATCTGCCTGAAGTTTAAATTTAAAACTTCAAAACTACTTGCCGTTAGTCGTCAAGATGAGAAATCTTAAGTAGAAGCAAACACGGCCCCCCATTCAGACCTGGCATTAACATAACGTAACGGGGAATCTGATCTCAAGTGACCAGCTTGAAGTACAGGTGTGAACACACCCGGGATAAACCAATGGCGCATTTGAGAGATCTGATCTCCAATCACATTTGGAGGTGGTCTGAGAGGTATTTGACTCCATTCCTTAGCGTGAACACACACTGTGTTCTGGGTCTCATTAAGACCACCTGTTCAGCAGTGACGCTCTTTCGCGGAGCTTGTTCCAAAATATATAAATCATGACACGTACACAACGGACAGCTTTTCGTGGATCCGATGTAGAGATGTTAGAGATCCATTTTAAAACAGAAAGTGTCATAATATTCTACTGCTCCACATATGATGTTGGTGTTTATTTGGATACAGAACACAAAATTGTGTCCCGAGTGCTGCTTTGGGACGCATGTGGAGACACATCTTAATGCCAGGTGTGAACAAAGGTACGTAAAAGCTGGCCACTTGTGATCGGATTGAGCAGAACAGGGCCTACATTAGAGCTAGGGGAGCTGTGCTAGCCTTATCTTTTAACCTTTACATTATTTAACATCACACTCTGTTTAGTTTGAGGGATTTCCAGCTCTTTGTAAAGTTAGATTTGAGGGATGGCAGTTTTACACACAGCGATGTGGTAGAAAATATAATCCCAAGGGGCTTTTGCAATGGCTGCTACTGTGGAGCCTTGTTTGAATCAATCAACCAGCAAAACTCCAAAAGTCAAACTGATTTAGAAGGAGAATATATCACAGCAATGCAATATGTTAAGATCTATCAAATGTAACCCTTGACACCGCAATTTCTTCACATTGTTAATGAAATGCTTCCAGCTTTAAGAAATATAGGTTTTTATTAAAGGGAAGAAACAAAAACAGCTCATGATACCAGTTGTGAGTAAAACTCGGTGAACAGAGTCAAGTTTGTCGGAAATCAAACTTTCCTGAATAGCCGTCGGCCACTGCCAGCAGATTCCACTTCAGGGTTTTTTAAAAATTGTTTTTGTTGTCAAAACAGTCTCTCGGTTGAACGGTACGGACTTTCTGTGCATGAACATCACAAAACTTGTGTCAACTGTGAACGCAGTGCGAATGTATGGGTTTGGTCACAAATCTGCGCTTTGCTCGTAGGACGTCTTGTGGCTGATCTGTCTCGTCAACGCTAAGAATTTGGGCTTCATATTATTCAGCAGGACAAGACAGGTCCCTGCAGCTCTGTCGCTTTTTTTTTTTCCTTTCATTTCAGCTCACCTTCAAAACCTTTTCGGCCGCTGCTGTCTGTGCAGTCGCCATGTCCTATCTCTCTGCTCTGCAGCCACACTGGTCAAGGCACATGTAAAGTCTTACTGTGAAGCACCTTTGCAGCCCAGCTCTGTATCATAATCTCAGAATGAGTTCGTAGCTTGTTTCATTCCATTTTTATAGACATTTTTTTTCCTTTTGAAGAAGACTTCTCTCAATAAATAACACAAATATATTCATACGTCATATATATAGATAGATAAACATGTATAAACTACATGCATTTCATATAATTTAAATAATTTATATGTACAGTTATCCCTCACGCACTCATTCCCTCCCTCCCAGTCCCTCTGAAGCGAGTTTTTTCTGTAACAGCAGTGCCGCACCAGCTTGTGGATTTGCAGCACATTAATGTGAAATATCATTTAAATGGACCCAAGATTCTTTGAAGCAGAATGTTCTTGTTCACCGACAAGATGCACGATCCTGTGGTGGGGAGCACTGAACCGGAAATAAAATCCTATAGAGGAAATAAAATTCCAAACAGGTAGTCCCCAGTAGGGCTTGTATAGTTGCGTTTACGTCCTATGACGTTTCCTTGACAATGCACAGACACAGGAAGTGTCTATGCGTATCCACCTCCAGCCCACTGTGTTGCGAACCTGCGTCAGTGCTCGAACGTATGTCTGTGTCGTCTTGCACTGTGAGTTCCAGTTCTTATCGTCGATGCCCCTGCAGCCTCCTTTGAAGGGCCTCGGGGTCCGACAGCGCGTCTCATAAAAGTACTGTTTGATGTCCTGCATGGCACTGGTTTTAATTTTGGCCAGAACAGTCACGGGGTCCCCCCTGGTGTCCACCGCGTGGGTTTTATTCGTTACCCACTGGCTCTCGCTGTCGCAAACGGAATATTCCCCGCGATAGCTTTTGTGCTCGGCGTAGCGCTTCTTCCGCGTTTTGTTTCCCGCCTGGCCTCTGTCCAGCCCGCTGCTCACGAAATCATCCGCGAGGTACAGCGGCGGCGGCTGCAGCGGTGGCCGGTCGCTGAGCATCACTCGAGGCGAGTTGTACCGCTTGTGCTGCCTGAGCAGGTCCGAGTTCAACAGCATCACCTGCTGATCGACCGCGCCGTCGCTGCGACTCCCTGTCCCCCACTGCTCTCCGTCCCCCTGCTCCTCCAGAGGAAAGTTTGCGCTCAGGAGAGGGGGCAGCGTGTCCTGCAGCTCCGTGTCCCTGCTTTTCCCCTGCTGGTTCTGGTTCCCCCTGGTCTTCCCCCTTGTCAGGTCAGCCTGAAGCAGCTGGATTATGAGCGAGTTTAAAGGGTCGGGACTTGGCTGTTGTTGCCCTTGGCGACTGCTGTCCATGTTGGTTGCCTGGATACCATAGAGGTACACGAGGACCATCACATAGAGCAGGATGGACATCACTAGATTCACCTGTAAGACCTGTTAAGAGAGAAAGAGCGGAATGTTTAAAAGATGACATACAGATTTTTATCCTTATAACATTAGTCTACCTCCATCAGAGCTTTTCAGATTTGGGCTGTAGGAGTGGTTGTAACACTTAAAAACTACCCTGGCTACCACTAGCTGGACTGAATCCCCATCGGAATATGAAAATGGCGACGTGCCATTTGGATTTCATTATGGAGTGTGTTTCAGTTGATACAGAAGAAGATTATCTGTGCACACCACTGGAAGGTCCTACAACCAATCGGCCCAAATAATTTGATTGGCCAGGCAAATCTTTGCAGGAGCATAATCAGTTCCAAACGGAAAGGTTCAAGACCAAACAGACTTGTGATTGGGGAAGTTCGTGCGGCTTTCAGGCTACTTTACAACACTTATTATCCCAGTTCGTATCCTAACATGTCCCCTTTCGTTCTGTCATTCTGGCTTCAGTCGTACAGACAGATACTGTATGGTTTTAGATTCATGACTTTTACTTCCTGAAATCTTCATTATCGCTGATGTCCATCCAATAAATGTCGAATTCTCTGCTTGGAAATCATAAAAAAAAATGATGCTTCCTCACTCTCCAAGTGGTGACACACAGCTAATTAACTGGCCCCACGAATAACACAGCCAAAACGGTAGGCGGAGAGGGCTGTTTAGGTTTGCCAATATTGCCTGTATTGGCGTCAGACGTTCTCAGCCCCGACTGATTACGGTTGTGACATTCCTTAAGGCTTCGTCAGAACCTTCAGCTTCAACCCGGTTACCACAATGTAAATAAGAGCAGCGGTGCCTGTGTGTGCGTGCCTCTGACTGAACACACGTTGGTTATGGGAACTAACACGCCGCAACTTGCACAACATACCGTGCACCCATGAACCCCCCAGTAATCCTGTTCTGAGCAATGCCCTGGAAATGCTCCGAAAGGGCGCCACATTTGCATAAAGAAACCTTTCGCTCACACGCACACTTTGTCGTGGGCGTGTGGGATCGCCTTCGCCGGCTTGTGTTCGCATCAGTCTCGTCTGAGAAAACTGTAAATGTGCCCCGCTGAACTTCACAAGTAACAATTATTATAAATACGGCATGAGGCGGTTTTAGTGATGGCATGGTTGCCAATTTGCCTCCCGTACCGGTGGGATGAAAAGGGAAGAAGGGAAGACACTGCTTCTTATTGAAAGGACTCTGCTGCATAAACGTTGTATGCCAATGCTATTGCCTAATTATAGGGAGAAAATGTCTTCTTTGTAATTAAGGACAGGTAAGGTTTGCCAGCAGATAATGCATGTCTGCAAGAAACAGTCAGAACCAGCATTTAAGCCAGTAAGATATATTGGGCAGTGCCAAATTTTGAAAACTCTTCTTTTTTTTTATGACTTTTCCTACTGTAATTACATTTACAGTTGTCTAAAAAAATTGGACTCATTCATTTTTACTTCTGGACATGTTAGAACCACAACTAAAGCAGAAAAACAAACATATTACCAAGGCATGACTACCACTGTTATTTTACAGTTTGTTTAAGTGACGCGACTCTGACACTTAAACCTGGGCGTACCTGATCATCTGCTCAAGTTTAAACCAGTTCCAATTTCTTGGCTCTGGCTTTGTTTTTAGTATAAATGTAAAACTCCTTTTGAGATCGCTAGGAGATCTACAATTCCCGTCATACAACATCATGTCAGAGAACGCTTTTTTAAAAAAAAATGTATTCCGTGCCTGTGCACAAAAAGCAGATGTCTCCATGGCACATGCTTTAATCTCATCGAGGGTCAGGATGTGCTGAGGGGTTTAGACCTCAGGGAAGTGTTGTTGCCACTTCCTAGTTCTCCAAAGAAAAAAAAGGAAACTTTATTACCTCAGGGAAACTTAACTCACTAAACCTCATTCATAAAGTTCTGCTTATCATGTTAAGAGCCTCCAGCTGACTGGAGCCACAGTCTTCAGCTGTTGTTTTTCATTTAAATCTCTTTCCTGTTTTTCTATCTTCAATATTCATCCAACCTTTTTAAGAGTTCAACATTTTGGAAAATATGCCGGAGCCAAGTTAGCTAATTGATTCATTCAGTATTCGACTGGCTTGACTGCCCGTGCAGTGAGCAGCTGTACGCGCACCCACTGTATCAAGTTGTGGGTTGCCAGTTGCACTAACAGATGCGACGTTTTATAAAGTGTTGCAGATTGGGTTTCATGGACGATCTGGCCATTGGGTAGCATCAGACAAACATACAAACAATATTAAAGTTTGTCATCGTCATCCTTAACACAATAGGAATCCAAAGCTTGTTAATTTAACACAGCATTGTAGCGTCTCACATAAAGGAAGCTACGGTTGATTTCCTGCAAATTTATTGCCTACTTCCGGCTGTAGCCAACACAACACAGCCTCGGTCTCTGCGTCACAGCGTCTTAGCGGCTTTCCCTCGGAAACTCTTTCACCCATCCCTCCTTCACATATCCCCGTCTCTGGAACGGTGCATTCACCGTCATCAGGAACTTGGAAATACACTCTCCAACTACGATGTCAACCGATGGAATAACGACAGAGCCGAACGTAAAATCAATATGAGCCGAATTTCTTTACATCAAAATGATTGGCTGTAAGACAATCTTGTCGCGTCTAAATGCCGTGTTACCTGACTCATATATTCTCATAAGATCTGAGTCGGTCTACCTCAGTGTATCTCTCCATCTCCACTGTTCTCCTGGAGTTTTCTTCCAATGTTTTCTCTTTTTTTTGCCCTCATTACACCACCATTAGACGATCCGGGAATGGACATACATGTTCAGTTGTTATGCAGGAGCAAATATAAAGCATAGCATTATAAATGTATGAGGTTATTATTAACTCTACACAGAGCAGAAGAGCAACATCGCCGGTTGACTGTGTTAAAGTCAGAAGTAACATATCACAGTGTTTCTGCCTCTGAAAGTCAATGGTCTAAAGCCAGGGACAGTCCAAACTTTTTTTTGCTGCACTTTTATGAATTCTCCTGAGTTGTCACTTGCTAGGGGAATTTTCTGTCACTTACAGGGTAAACACGAGATAACCATACCACTTTCTTGTACATTACATCCCTATATACCTTAAAAGCAACACAGAGGCGCTTTTACTGCGTCAGTGTTGTGTAACCAAAGGGTTTCCCCCTGCTCTTTAGTGCAGCATTCCTTCAATAATGACCCCCGTCAAATTATGATGTTTAAAAAACCTTAACCTCACATTTCTGTTACCCATCCAGTAACAAAAAAAAGTTTGAACCGCCGCCGTCACAATCAATTTCCGGGAGGGAAACGGTGAACCGTGAATGGCAAGGTAGTTAGAAATTGGCAGAAGCAAGAGCAGCTGGACCTTTGAAATGTGTTCCACTTGAACAGCTGATTACTAATACGCCACCAGTGAAGGTCCACCCAGTAGTCATATTTCTCAGCTTGAACACATGTTTAAAGTCTAATAACCACACCTTAGCCTTTTAAAATAAACACAGACGCTCTCTAACAACGCAATTAGACATGAATGCTTTTTCTTCTGTGTCATCCCGTGTAGTATTTTAACAGATAAAAAGGTTTTATTGCATGGGTGGATGATACAGCTGTTGCATTGAGGGAGGCAGGATGTGTTTAACAGCAATGTCACCTCCAAACCAGCGGCTCAGAGAAGACATGCACACCCATCGCCTTGCTAAATCACAACAGGCGTGTCAAATCACATCCGTATAGCTGCAAACTCACATGCAGACGGTACACAATGCACCACGTCCGATATACATTCCTCAGACACAACAGAACAAATTTGGTGCCAGTGACGCTCAAAACAACATATATGTATAACTGCTTACAGAAATAATAAATATAATAACAAAAAAATTCACAGGGAGGTAAAGAAGTACATGGAGCCACAAAGTCCACTTTTGACGTAGGAGAAGGGGTGGGTGGTAGCGCAAGTGCAATGGCTGTTCTTGTTCCGTGTCAGCCTTTGATTCCTTTAAATCGTTGTTGAGTAAAATTTAAGCCACTGAACCACTTTATTAGGTTTAGAAAATGATGATCAGTCATCAGTTAAAATGTTAAACGTATATATCACAAAGCAAGCAGTCCCCAGTCTGCAACAAGCTTCTCCGAAATTTCCTTGGTTACAAGCCGATGAGTCACTTCCCAGCCGGTAGAACTTCCATGCACTTGTTCACATGACCGTTGGACCACATGACGTGGCAATCCAGATGTACATGTGTTCTCCCCCCAGTCCAAACTAGCATGATCTGTCATAGGTAGGTAGAAGGGGACCTCTCGCGGGAAGTGATGCAATATTGACGATGCTGTAGGTGCTGTAGGACCTTCATGTCTTTTTCTGGTGAGAATGTGCTGATATGGCCATTAGTCGGCCATCTACTTAGCTCTTACCTACTGTATTAGCCTTGGTCCTTTGGAATTTAAATGTTTTTTTTTTTAAGTGTTTTTTTTAACCTTCCTATTGTCCTCCGGGTCAAATTTGACCTGTCTCGAATGTTTCTATATCACATAATTTGATATAAATGTGGTCTACTACCCATGGATTTCGAAAAGAAGCGTACAATATAAAGTAATTAGTTGAGAAGAAGTTGGCTAACTCAGAATTAGGTGATACATTTTATTTTAGACTTTCTAAACAGTAAGACAGACCGTGTCAGAGGGCAAAAGTTGCATGGTCGACGGGAAGACAGTACAATAAATGCCTATCCTTAGTACCCTGCCAGTGTTATTCTACTTAAAGTTGTGGCAGGCTGGACACAGAATCCTGCCAGTCTCACAGTCATTTAATACAGTCTAGAAAAAAAACACAAGCTGAATTTACACAAGTCATCCTAAATCAATCAAATAAAAAGCTGCCCAGCAGGAAACGCTGTTCATAACAGTCAACCTTCATATGCGACATATATGACATAACCTTTGAGTTAGTTTGACTTGAGTTAGACGTGTGTGAATAATGATCTCTTTGTATAACTGACACCTGGCAGGAAAACTGCATCCGCCGCTGTAGTAGGACAAATTCATTTTCCCTGCTGTCATAATCACTGACCTAAAAGCCCTCGCTGTAGTTTACGATGTTGACATTCTGACTCTCCACGGGTGAGCGATAACTCAGTGGGCAGAGTGGTGTTGAGACTACGCATGAACCTTGTGCCGTCCTGTATTTCTTCCTACATTCTGTGGGAACAAATGTCCGCGCAAGGACACTCTGAGAACGCTTTGCCTGTCCTTGGAGCTCCAAGAAGTTATTTTAGAATGAGGTCTTGAGTTTAGGGTAAGGCCTATAATTGGATATCGGTAACACAAATACTTAAGGTTAAGAAATAAACTTAGTCATTGAAAGTCAAAGAGAAAAATGAGGGAAAAGAGGACAAAGCTGGCAGATGTTAGTAAAAGATAAATTGAAAATTGAAGTGTATTGGTGTGCAGTCACACAGTCAGACACCTGTTTCAAAGGCATCAAGGTGACTTACAGATGAACTCTCAGTGTTTTCCTGTCTTTCAGTTCTGAATAGAAATTGCAAAACTCATAACATTAGAAAGAACGTTTACTTAGTTACTCAAAATGTGTCAGTCAGTCAGTCATCCATCTCACGTGCATCTGGCAGAACAGATAATCCTCTAATTGATCCAGCTGTCTACAGCGCCGGAAGCACGGCTCACATTTTAGTCAACGCTTCCGTCAACACACTTTTCCTTTTTAAGTCTGCTGTCTTTCATTTTGTGGAAGTGATTATAATGACTGTGCACAAATGAGCTTGAACGCAACCTGTGCCTCCTGTGCCGACACTGTGTCTGAGTCTGTGTGCTTCAGCTGAAGTGCTTTCCGTCTGAAACCTCTTCCTCTCGCAGCTTTGAGAGGTGAGCAAACTGGCAAGATCCGGACTTCCCCAGGAAGCACTATTTGTTCCCACTTAAACTGGAGGTGTAATCTGTCCAAATGGCATGCTGGATGGCCACATAGCACACGCCTTCCGAACTTCCTGGCCTTGTAACTTTCTGAAACACAGCGCAACATTTGATTCCAGCTGCAATTTTGATTTCCAAAGTGGTAGAGATAATAACCGATCCCTATGAGTCATGGTGGTTGACAAATTTACAAAAAAGGCCAAGGTACATCATTGCTGAGTCACAGTCGAAGTAGTTGGAGCTAATTGATGCTTCACTGCCTCATTCAAGCCCGGACAAAGGTTGAGGCTATGTCAACCTTAATGTGTAGCAAATCCGGCCCAGCAAGGGACAGGCATCAGTTTGTAGCTTCGTATCACTGGCTTCCATTGAAAACAACTTGTAGCCTATTGCTGGAAGTAGTAAAGTTTATGTTAAATCAAAATTACAGTGAAATTAGCTTCTCTGTGTCAAATGAGAAGAAGCCTCAACACATACAACCATGTAATGGTCTCAGGGAGCTAGCTGTTATTTTATGGCATAGAGAGAGACAAAAAGAAGACCTGTGTCTATTTCAAGTCTGCATGGGGATGCTAGCGACTAGCAAAGACGGTTATACATCCAATGGGTTGCCATGGTAGGCATGTGCATTGACTGAATAAATAGCTTTGAGCTTGGTGATTCATCATGTAGAGCATCTTGCTTTCCACTATATTTTCACGGAATTACCAGAAGCAGCAATTCCTTCAGCTTGAGTCGTAAAATACACAAGGCTCACATGTTCAAGACCATAATTTCAATTGTCGATTTAAACTGCTCCATCGACCCATTGAGTCGGAAGCTTCAGAAACCCCCAGATGTAATCCTTTAGCTTCCACTGACTCTGATTAAGAGTTTTTCTTGTGAGTAAGTTCTCTGTGTACAAACTGTAAATGATTAAAAGAGCAGGTTGAGACGAGAAGAAACATCTGAAGCCTCAGGGAACTGTTGAAGGATTCCGCACATTCATGTACATATCACCAGATATTGTGTGCCATTGTGTTCAGGACAGGAAATCGGTAACTATTGCTTATTAGCAGTGCTTTTGTGTTTGAGGTTACTATCAGGAGCTCTTTTGTGCGCTTACAATTTTACTTAGCAGACACGAGGCATTCTGACAAAGAAGTGAGCATGTTTACAAGAAACTCACGGTGGGCCCCTGAGCGCTGTGCTTCACACTTAAATGGATAATTGCTGAAGGAAAATATATTTTTCATGTGACATTCAGATGGTGCTGTGGCCTGAAAATAGTCGCAGAACTGGGTGAAACAAGAATGCAGGGTTTTGGGGATTTGTCGCCTCGTACGACCACAACACCCATGTGACTCCCGTTAATTAAACATGAACATTGGCTCAATGTTTTGGGGCAGTTTCTGTTGCCACTGGATCAGACCACTTATCTTAGATGATTATTCAGGCAGCTGTCCAGCCGAAATTCTGCCTAAATGATAAATGGAACTATAATGTATAGTGAGTATTTGCATTAAAAACAAAAAAAAACTACTACAGACATTCATGCAACATAAGGCAAGACTTTGTTTTGGATGCTGACAACTTAATTATTTAGTTTGTTTCAAGGGAAGATCGACTGAAATATGATATCAATTTATAACACAATCGTAACATCTGTCCCCAAAAACTTTCACTCCTGTTGGCCAGTAACAGGGTCATAAGGGTACAATTCATCAGAGAAGGAAAACACGATCAAACCATATTCGTTCAATCACAGGTGAGCATCAGGTCTTTACAGACGCTAGCCATGCTAGGCCCTGTTCAGACGTTGCTATAACATCCAACTTGAGTGATCCAAATGCAAGTATCCAGCTTTAAGTACCCTACCTGACATTAAAATGCTTTTTGACAACATGTCCCCAGCCAGCACTTGAGATCTGATCTGAATTCCATGCTGTGTATGCAAATAAACACCAGCACCCTTTGCGGCACAATAGAACGCTATAACAACTGCTGTCTCTAATAAACTGCTACTTACCACCAGATCCGATCTGGGCAATCCGATTGTAAGTGACCAGCTTTAGGTACATGTGTTCAGACCTGGCATGAACATGCGTCTCCGAATGCGTCTCCAAATCCAATCTCAGTTTCATGCTCTGTATGCAAATAAACCGGGGCACAGCGGACTACTGTAACAGCTGCTGGATCTCTACCTCTGCTCCAGAACTGAGAACAGAGCTGTTTTTTGCTGTGAGTCCTGACTCATTAGTGACTCATTATTGATCGTCACCCTCACGTTATTTTATAGACCTGCACTAAACTCAGATTATAACTCCAACCCTGGAAGTTTCCAAACGCACCGTAATCTCTGGTAATAAAGCTAAATGACGACACCAGCGAATGAGGAAATACATAACTTAACCACACTCATGCATCAACATGACCACATCACTAATCAACGTGGAATTTGTTATTTTTAGTTAGTTAAAAGCTATAAGAACAGAAATATTTAAAAGGCTCTCATTACTAATGAACACACGTCGCATGCGCTGATTTTTCCTTTTCAGGTGATCATTCATAATAACAGTTGTGTGTTTTTTCTGAATGAATGAGGCAAAACTCCTCTAACGCAGGAGCACCCCCTGTTGAGCATAGGCGGTCTTTAATGCCTCTCAGGGCGCACTGCATTCACACTACCAAAGGAATGTGGACACGTGCGGACACATGCGACCCAGGCCATCTCCAAATGTGGACAGAGATCAGATCTCTAAAATGCAATCTCAATGCGTCCTGGGGGGTGTTCACACCTGTCTTTTACGTGATCAGATCGCCCAGATCAGATCTTAATGCAAGGTCTGAACAGGCATGTGGTTTGTTGTGTGCGTCATGACATGGGGGGGACGATACATATTTTGGAACAAGCTGTGAAGCCTTTTTCACTCACTGAAATCATCAAGTGATTATTCATTGAGCTCTGCCCTTTTTTGTGTTTGTTTTTGTCATCCTCTCAGTTACTACCACAGCTCCCGACCTTAAATGAGAATCTGAGTGTGAATTGACCAGTAAAATAGTCATATAAGCCATCAGACCTGTGCAGATAAGGTTCAATCACAGGAGAATCCACGCATCCTCACTTGTGAATCTGAGACACTAAGGGACGCAACACACCCCTCACACTTGGAGCAGCTGTCCCTCACCTAAACCACTTCAGATTCATCAACATAAAGCGGAGGTACAATCCTTTTGTTTAACAAGCCTTCTATTCAAACTTAATTCATCGTCACTAACACGCAAGCATGTTCCGAGGACAGGTCAGGGCTAGATCGAGCTGTTCTTAGTCAGCTTCCTAAAAGAAATGATCATTTGATCGCTTGAATATGAGGAGAACAGAGGACAGGATGGGGGTGGCACTGGGAGTGAAGGAAGCTGTGAATTAAAGGTTGAAAATGGGGAATTGGCAGGAGATTTTTTCTTTCACGTGTCTAAAACTGAAACTAAAGCAAAGACAACTGGACTTGCCTGAGCTTCCTTCATGTGGCATTAATGGAAATGAACCATGTAATCCAGCTGGATTACATGGTTCTTGCAGAGGTTCTGGAATGTTCCGTTTAATTTTATTTTGTGTGTGAAGATATTCATGCATTGCTGCTCCTAGAGCCTTGTGTTAAAAGTGTGTTCTAATTTATCACTGCACTCCCATAACAACAGATATTGTCTTTTTGACTCTGTACATTCTTCATCAAATCATGCCATCATTGCTATTCCGTAGGTTCTGTCTGCCTACCAATGTTACCAATTTACATTTTGCAAATTTTCACCACTGTATCAGTTGAAACGTGGCCCATGATGAAATACAAATGGCGGGTTACCAGACTAATATGAATGAGTCCCGCCGTGCCAGGCTAGGAAAACAACGCATAAAGTAATCTAGTTTTGAGGTGTGGCATCTCTGTCAGCTTTGGCAAAAATTTCCACTTGTCACTGTGAATCCAAATGGCAAAATGAACACAGATCTGAGACTGCCGTCATTGATGAGCAATGCACTTAAAATAAAAATAAATGTCATCTGCTGCTGCCAATAATGAAACGAGAAAACAAGCTTCCTCAGCTGGAAGAAGTAGTAATAACCACGTTTTCCGTTGCTACAGTAACCGCTGTAATATCATCCCAAAAAACAACAATGTTATGCAAAACCAATTTTGCAATAAATTTACGAGGGGATTTGAAACAGCGACAAAAACCTATCAACCAGCAGTCAGGAGCATCAAAGTAAAGGCTTTCCCCGGCCCATTCCACGAAGAATAAATGCTGTAGAACTGTGTAATACACTTTAGACCTGATGTAATTAAGTTCTTAATACAGAGAAACTTGGCTACCAATTTTATTCCTCAAAAACTTTGTAATGAAACCCAACTAAAACCATCTTGGTTAATACAGAATACCAAAAAAGCACTTTAAACTTTATCATGGTACGTCTGTTGCACTCTGATTTGCTTGAAGAGCATGTATGAACTTAAGTAAAACATGAATGCAGATTGATTTGATGGAGCATGCAGAGCATTGTATTGTACAGCAAGTTCAACACCAAGCTGCATCACGTTTTCTCATTTTGATGTTGTTTTCCACTACACTTTTATTTCTACTTTCTTTATTTCTTTTAATTTCCTTGCAGATGTTATTATTGAACAGCTTTAATCCCCCCCCTTGGTGGAGGAATGCAATGACCCTCTACACACAGATAAAAAGCCAAACTGCAGCCAGCCTGCCATCACAAGACCTTCATTACGCCTCTCAGGCTAAATCCAAATGATTACAGATGATATCTGTGGGGGACTTCCCGCCCAAATGAAACAGAAAATTAGAAAATTGGATTTATTTTTGGAGGAATTAAGTTCCGCGGACACAGCGTTTCTCTCACCCCTTTGAGGATGAAGAGCCATTAGGTCAATGTCCAGCCCCCTCCCTCTCCCCTCATCGTCTCATGCTTCTGCTCATATTTATCCTCGCTTCACACCTTTCCCCTCCTTCTCCTCTCTCTATCCGCTTGTGCTTTCATCTAAAACCCATTCACACGCAAGAAGTGTATTATCTCGTTTAAAAAGAACACTTAACAAGCTCTAGCACCAAGATGATTTAGTTCCATGACGGAAGAATTTACATCCTTAAATAAAAGACGTTGCACAGTCAAATCAATTTGATGTAATGGTTAGAAGCTTCTATATATGAAAGCAAGTAGTTCAGCTCGCTCTCCACTTCAAACTCAAGTCACTGAAACTAATTCAGTCTCATGTAAACAGTTTACACGGGTTCATGTGTGTGCCTGTATCCCATTGGGTTGGTTTTCCTTTTCCCGTCTAAAATACCTTCGCTAATCATTCCCTTGGAAAACACAGCTTGGTGAACCGCCAATACCGCCTCGTTTCACCTGCTCTCCACGCTCACTGAAGCTGTTAATCTTGTGCAAGCCTGCGCCGAAACACGGAGCCGCCGCACGCAGAACTATGCTCAAATGCACACGCGAACATGTACAAATGTGAGAGGCGTGGCGGGGTGCATGAGACGGGAGAGCCGCCGCGCGGTCATAAAAACTAAAATGGGTCCCTTTCATGCAGTCTGGGAGAGCCTGTGTGAGTAGCCGCATGCCCTTTGAGCTCTTAACCCCCTGAGGGGTTGATTCAGATAATCAGCCTCAGGGTGGCAGCGTCTTAGCAGGAGCACACACAAGTCTTGTGCAGCCACAACTTCCGTGTCACTGTGGCGCAATGGCTCAAAGACGGAGTGATAAATGTCATGTTTTGGTTCTGCAGGCAGATCAAGAGCCACAATATTATGTACTGATGTGAAGATGAAACTCATTTAAGTTGTGTCCAGAGCACAACTTTATGCAGCATTTGTCACATCTGAATTTCAGCATAAACCATGCCTTATGCTCTAACAGTACAAGAGCCTGTGGGCACTAAGTTTTATGGTATGGATGTGCTTCTCTGTCACTTAAAGTTTAATTTAATTTGATATAAACATCAAGACATAATTGTGTGCCCTAGCGTATGTTAACATTTTTTAAGTGAAGCAATTCCATCTTTGCACTCCACAGACATCATAACTCAGTTCTTATCAGAATATGAGACTCAGTTTTCGCCGGTTTCAGCTGATACAGAGGATAGAAATACTTGCATGCAACTGGATAGTCCTACAACCAATCAGAGCAACAACGTACGTGACATTAAACGGTGAAGGCATTCTCGACAAGTGCCTTAATCTGTGTTAACTGCTCATCCTTTTAAGTTATTTCTTTTACCATAAATGTTTAGCGGAATCTAAACAGATTCCTCCGTCATTTCGCCACATCACTGTGAGTCCTCTGTCTATCACCACGTAAAGCCCACCTAAATTATCTAATTGGCCAAAGCATAGTCAGTTACCAACCTCACCAGAGAGATTCCAGACCAACTTTCTTCCACAAAATAATTTGTAGCCAGGGAAGTTGGTCTGGCCCCCCCGGATAGAAGTCATGGATGTATGACGAATGACTGAAACAGCATTAGCAATAAGTTAAGGCAAAAAAAATAAAAATAAAAATGGGTAATGCTTGATAAACGTTATTGGTGAATCAGTGAATAACCCCAAACAGTATCCTTTACTGAACCTAACCCTCATTCTAACTCAAACATAACATCCTTTTAGGGTAAATATCCTATCTCATCCTATCTATTGGCTTTTTCTGTATTAATTCAGTCTTTTTCAAACCTTAACCAAGTACTGTGAACTCCTTAATAATGATTAAACACGCAAAGACGCTCATATGTTCAATATACAATTATCATTACAGTTTGATGTGGATGGACACCAGTACTTTATGCACAAAAGCTTAGGTTCACTAGAGAAACAATGAGAAGAAAGTTCAAAATGAAGTATTTCTGCATGAAATGCGTCATAAAAATATGAATCAACACCTGCAGCAAGTGCTTGCATATGCGTCTTTGATGTTAATATGTAAATGTCAGTGGAACAAGGTAATGCCATGTCATCAGATCGAGGTCTGTTTGTGTGTTTGGTGTGTGTTATTAGCGAGTATGCGGGCCTCCTCTCTCCAAACCTAAGTCAGCTGTTTACCAGACCTTGCACCAAGTTATCCAAAGAGTAATATATGAATCAGATTTTCAGGTTTTGTTTGTGTAAATGCCTCTCTTTGGGCCTCAAAAACAAACCTCCTGTCTGGGTGTGTGTGTGGGTGCATATCCTGTTCGTTCTCGTGCTTGGTTGCATGTCATTGGATGTTTTTACGTGCATGGCAGCTCTCGGAGGCCCGTTCAAATAAACACAAAACCGCAACACTTTATTTTTTTAGAGTGGCAGCCAATCCGCAGGTTTGCTGCGTGTGTGTCTGGCAGAGATCGCGGCGATGATGTAAAATATCCTGACTCAGGTACGGCAGTGATAGCATGCCCTTAATTGGCAGAATAATTGGACACACACCTCTCGATTTTATCGTCTGGGTTTCAAAGCGCGTGAAAAGGAAAAGAACTGTTCCCTGGCAGCGGAGCAGCAACTTGTTAGAGACATGCAGACACCGGCCGTCTGTTTGATTAACACGAAGAAATGAACAGAAGCAGTCTGGTCGACTTCTGGCAGGGAGGCTGCGCAGGAGAGAGCCAACTGGTGGAGGTTTGCCAGGATGAGGAAGAGAAGGAGAAGGAGGTAGGGAAGGGGAGTAAGAGTGAAAAAAAAAATAGAAGCCGCATTTTAGCATCTTTTAGCCGCAACAAACATCTTAATAACCTCACTGTACACTAAAGTTAGCATTTAGCCAGTCAGGAACAATATGCTAGGAATGCTACAACATGAAAAAGATATAGTTAAGATATTTTCCCAAGTGGCCAATATTTATCTTTGTGGCTCTCAAAATGGAGAGAATTTATTTTAAAATTCCTAATAGTAAAGTGAGAAATTCCTCCGTGTTTACTTGCCGTGCGAAATTTTATAACAGTGGTTGAGAGAAACCAGGGGCACACCTCCAGGACAGATGAACCACATGAATGTTTGGGGGAATGTGAAAGAAAAATGGGTAGGAGGGCCCCAGGTGACTTCCTTCAGGCATGTTTCACAATTACAACCATCGACAATACTCTTCTAACCCTAACCCTAATGTAACCCGACCACCCCAGAGGCTGTCTTCTCTATATTCCATGTCTGATTTAGACTGTGAGGATATCGCATATACTTCTTTGCACGGGCCCCCCAAGAACCTAGAACTGGCTGCAACTACGTCATGCCAGGCCTTCCATTTTGCCCTTTTCCTGAACAATGTTGAGTACAAATGAATGAAACACTCCAAATCATAATTTTCCCATTAAGTCTAGTAGTCATTCCTTCACAGGCCAATTTAAACCAATATTTTTTAAAAAAGAGTATAGAAAAGAATAGCCTGTAAGGTGACAAGTGTCTAAATGTGTTCACATGTGTTACTTTCTGCTCAACTGAATTTCTCTTCCACACAGGCCCCTCCCCTCAACCCATAGGACCCAAAGGCCCCCACTAACAACATTCTGTTGCCAGACACCACAGGACACCCTCAGAAGGCCCATGTCCATTCTGTGATGAGGCACAACTATTTTGGAGGTACGAGGGAGACCTACACAATATTAGGATCAGGTCATAATGTTATGCTTGATCAGTGTACATTATATATCCATTGTGTTTTGAGTACAAAAAATGTAGAATGCTCTCGGTACTGTCAGGCAGTATGTGTCCCAAATATTGTGGAGCACTCAGAAATTGTAAAATGAAGACGGCAGGGAGGCAAAAAAAAAAAAAAAAAAAAAAAGTAGCTAAGAGAGGAATCGTAGGAGAAGATTAAGTTATTTTAAGATGCTGGGATGAAAAGGACAGTGACCAGCAAATCACTGCGTGACCTCTGAACCGAAGCCTGCCAGCCTGGTAATCTACTGGCAGTAATGCTTAATAGGGAGAGCCAACTGCTGCTAGACTCTACGAAGGGAAAGAAAAGCATTAGAAAATCAACTTTTGCACATTTGGGCCAGTAATTTAGTTTCTCAGCTGAAAAAAAGAAACTGTTTGTCAAAATGGAAATACAGTTTGAGGCATAGAAACAGATACTTTGAAAATTTGGATGAAATTTCATGCATTGTACTTTTGCCATTTGTATACTTAAGCTTACGATATGATATGGTACAATGCGTAATGATAAAGTAAAATACGATATGATATGATACGATACAATACGATAGAATACCATAGTATATTACTATATAATATGATACAATACTGCAATACGATACGATACAGTATGATATACCATATTATACTACAATACAATTCAATACTAAGATACGATACGATACGATATGATACGATAGAATATCATACTATACTACATTACAAATACAATACTATACGATACAATATGATAGAATACCATACTATACTACAATACGATATGATACAATAATACGATACCATACCATACGTTAAGATATGATACGATGGAATATCATACTATACTACATTATGATACGATACAATATGATACGATGCGATGTTATGCGATGCGATGCGATGCGAGACGAGACGAGACGATACGATACGATAGGATAGCATATCGTACAATTAATTTATACTTAGTCCCTGTAGGCGAACAAACATTTCTTATGCTCTGTCCAGACTTGACAAGTTCAGATCAAATCTATGTTGTACTGACCCTTCGTCTAAGGCAAACGAGTAAACTTGTATATGGCTGCCTGGCTAAAACTATAAGGACACATTGCTCTAAACTAATTAAGAGCAGTACAGACGATCCCAGAACACAGTCTCTACCAAGGAACCATCCTCTCAGTCTTAATCTCTGTTAGTTGAGCCATCACAACCTTACGGCACATAAGAGTAGAGCAATGGATACATTTAAATGCACAGGTCTCTCCCAAATCTCAAATTTCTCTGCATACCTCTGAAAGCTGCATGTGGTGCAAATCTTGTTTTTAGTTATGTCCTGTTTGTACTGTGTATTTTCAGTATTGGATTCTGAACGGCACCATGCGTTCAGGAGTTCTACTGACTCAGTTACACAACAGATTAGCCAAACAGGCTCTCCGTGTGCTGACTGAAGCGGATGTGTCATGGTGTCTCTGCCAACTCTTGTCGTAACAGTGTGTTTTACTCTTCATTCTGTAGAACGGAACACATTCTACAGGTCAGACTTGGATATATATTTCAGCCACTTATGGGCTGCTGTTTGCAAAAATATAAACATAGCTGCAAGGAACAAACTTCAGAATCTATTTAATCACAAGTATACAAGCACATGAAGAATGCTTCTTGGCATTTAAGACACACATTTGCCATAACACTATGAACAAACACAGTGTGGGATAATGACAAAAAATAAAATAGAAGAATGATAAATTAAGAAAATAAACATTTGGTACACTTGAAATCTTGGATTGGAGATCAGATTTGAAATCATAAATCAAAGCAACAATTATTACTAACAATTGTTGTTTTCTGTATTAGTCAATAGTTCTGTCTTTATAATTTAAAAATACAGTGAAAATTGCTGGTTTTATGGTACAGTATATACAGTTCATACCCCAAAGATATTCACTTTCCTATCATATACGACAAGCGTTTGGACAGGCAGTAACGGGTTGTTGGACTTGATAATGTGATTGCAGAGGTAAATAACTACCAAGTGACTAATCTAACAAATTGACAAACCGTAGCAGCTCTTAATTCCTTAGCCCCTTAAAAAGCTCAGAGCCACTAGAATAATCAAACAACAGTGTGATTTATTTATTTTTATTCACGTCTGCCTGGCTGTAGTGTTTTCCTGCACAAATCTTGCAGTCTACAGAGCCAGTACCATTCGAGCACATAGAAATGAATCAACAGCTGATTTTCACTCTACAAATACATTGACCGGTCCAATATTTTAGATGTTGGAGTGTCAGGAACACCCTATTGTGACATGGATGCCTTTCAAAATAAGACAGCCACTTGATTGAAACATACATAGAGGACTGGTAGGATAGAAGCAACAACACTACAAATACCAGGGTTAGTACAACAGGTTAAGAGGAGTATCTAAATAGAAAGCATCTCAGTACAAAGTTAGAAAATTGTAGATAGACATATATTAACTGGTTAAATGGATTCTGTGTGTGTGGGGGGGTCCTTTGATAAATTTGCCTTTACGTTAATCCCGACCCCAACCTTAGCCTGCACAGTGATTTCTTCCTACTCCCAATCCATGGGATCTAATTATAGATACTGACGCTAATGATAGTTGTCAATGCCTGAGGGTTCCTGAACTTTGCTTTGGTAAACACACAGTGGGATGTCAAGTACTGCAGTCTAAACTCAGAGGACAGTTTGGCAGATAACATGACATGGGGCAAAAGGTATAAGTGCATGTTTTCCATAATAGTACTGCAATGGATCAAGTCAGTATAAATAGTCATCAAGTAAGATTATATAAATAAAAACAGCATTTTTTTTTTCTTGGGGCTCCGAGTGGAAACCTGCTAGCTGGGGAAACCACAACAGTATCAGTTTGGCGAGGAGGGTGTGCAGTGCAGTCACCGTGGAGACCCCACTGATGATGCAGTCAGGGGCGCTTAGTGATGGGGCTTAGCGGAGCAGTGTGCCAAACCAGCAAATCCTCCGGAGGGATTTTCACCCTGCAACGTCTGAGCCCTAATACAGTCCAATTGACTCCAGATGTTACGGCACAGAGAGAGGGACAGCGACACAGAGATGTAGTCCTCAGTTTCCAGCCAAGTGTTCGTCCTCAAATTAGAATTGAGTCTGTCAGAAAAACTGAATGCCCCCCATAAAAGAGACACAACAATGCTATTAGCAACCTTGCTAATAACGTTCATTTTAAAAGTACAGAGAGCTTTAAATCTGTGGTATGCTGAATAGCTCCATGTAATTACTCAACTATTTACAATGGCTCCTGTGGTCCTGAAACGACTGGAAAATGGCAAAAGGCCAAGTGGTTGTATGTGCAGCTAAGAAAGACCAAACAAAGAAAAAAGGAAAGTGAATGTGCTCAGAGATTAAGTAAAACATAAGTCATCTGAAGTATGAATAGTAAACATATCTATCTGGATTTTTGAAATGTCATTCTCCTTAGGATCAGATCGTAAAGCAAAGAGTAGGGAAAATGATAAAGAGCCAGTGAGGTTTTGCAGGTTTTCCGCTGATAACAGAATTCCTGAAATATCCCACAGTTTTGAAGCACTGGGAAACTCATGGTGCAAGTCAGATGTTATCGTTTGTTGCATAAGAAATCTGAGCAGAAACAAGGCTGATTAAGAGAAGCGCAAGCATTGTTTGAAAGATCTGATACACATAACGTGATGCTTTTATTATGTGAAGCATGTAGCTGGCTGCTGACAGGAGAGAATTTAGATTGTCAAGATGTGCGCCTTATCCTCTTCATCTTCCTCCACCTCTCACCTTGCTCTGTTTCAACCCCCCAGGCGGCTACGGTAAGTGTAGGGAAGGGCAGAATTCCACTCATAACAGTGAATTACCTTTTGAATGTTTTGCTCCCTTAAGCCAGGTGAGTCACCTGCATTCACTGCCATTATCTCTTGGGAAAACTAGTTTGTGCCCGCATGGGGACGCGTAAGCAATTGGCTTTGTTGTGGTGTGCATTTGAGAGGGGGAAAGTGATGCTGAAGTGAGAGTGAGTGGTGACTGAAAAAGAAAACTCTGTGGAAAGAAGCAGCGCAGTGAAAAGTTTCAAAAGCATCTTAAGGTCAAAGTGTTGTGTGACTGAGAGGGTTGGCTGTCTTTGCACACCAAACAAGGGTTAAACATGTAGCCATGCACGTACATGTACATACATATGTACATACCTAGAGATACACATTCCTCCGCCTGAGAACACACACCTTGCAGCTAGACTGAGTACATACAACATGGAGAGAAGAAAGAGCCTAACCTTAGTACGTTAAATGAGCAGGACATAGGCGACGTAATATCCGCACGTAGCCTACGCCGGTGTGAGCCATTTATACTTGTGCGCTCGTCAGTTTGGGTCATTCTGTAAAAACACTAGTCGGCACTGTGTCTTTTTTGCCGGGTTTTGCGGGTTCATTTTTGATTCAATTTCCTGCTTCACTTTCAACTATGACGACTGAAACTTTCGCCAAAATTTCACCGAAGACGAGTCATACAAATGCTTGTACCTTTGAACCTCCTTAACCTTTCCTTGATGTGTTCCTTCTTTATTGATTCGAAAATTGTGAAGACGGAGAAGCAGCTGGAAATACTAAAGCAAAAGCACGCTATTACCAAGCGGACCAATGACAGCTCACCGTGACACGTAGTTACATTTCTGGGGAGGTGTACGTCAGGCTACGGGGTTAGGGTCTGCGTAGGGTTTGGGCTGACGCTGTAGCTACGGACATATAATCCACACATTAACCCCAATCCATACCCTAACCCTAACATACACTATATTACCAAAAGTATTCGCTCACCTGCCTTTACTCATTCCATGAACTGAAGTGCCATCCCATTCCTAACTCATAGAATTCAATATGATGTCGGTCCACCTTTTGCAGCTATTACAGCTTCAACTCTTCTGGGAAGACTGTCCACAAGGTTGAGGAGAGTGTTTATAGGAATTTTTGACCATTCTTCCAAAAGCGCATTGGTGAGGTCACACACTGATGTTGGTCGAGAAGGCCTGGCTCTCAGTCTCCGCTCTAATTCATCCCAAAGGTGTTCTATCGGGTTCAGGTCAGGACTCTGTGCAGGCCAGTCAAGTTCATCCACACCAGACTCTGTCATCCACGTCTTTATGGACCTTGCTTTGTGCACTGGTGCACAGTCATGTTGGAAGAGGAAGGGGCCCGCTCCAAACTGTTCCCACAAGGTTGGGAGCATGGAATTGTCCAAAATGTTTTGGTATCCTGAAGCATTCAATGTTCCTTTCACTGGAACTAAGGGGCCAAGCCCAGCTCCTGAAAAACAACCCCATACCATAATTCCTCCTCCACCAAATTTCACAGTTGGCACAATGCAATCTGAAATGTACCGTTCTCCTGGCAACCTCCAAACCCAGACTCGTCCATCAGATTGCCAGATGGAAAAGCGTGATTCATCACTCCAGAGAACGCGTCTCCACTGCTCTAGAGGCCAGTGGCGGCGTGCTTTACACCATTGCATCCGACGCCTTGCATTGCACTTGGTGATGTGTGGCTTGGCTGCAGCTGCTCGGCCATGGAAACCCATTCCATGAAGCTCTCTGCGTACTGTACTTGGGCTAATCTGAAGGTCACATGAAGTTTGTAGCTCTGTAGCAATTGACTGTGCAGAAAGTCGGCGACCTCTTTGCACTATGCGCTTCAGCATCCGCTGACCCCTCTCCGTCACTTTACGTGGCCTACCACTTCGTGGCTGAGTTGCTGTTTTTCCCAAACGCTTCCATTTTGTTATAATAGAGCTGACAGTTGACTGTGGAATATTTAGGAGCGAGGAAATTTCACGACTGGATTTGTTGCACAAGTGGCATCCTATGACAGTTCCACGCTGGAATTCACTGAGCTCCTGAGAGCGGCCCATTCTTTCACAAATGTCTTGTTTCACAGTCTGCATGCCTGAGTGCTTGAATTTATACACCTGGGGCCAGGCCAAGTGATTAGAACACCTGATTCTGATCATTTGAATGGGTGAGCGAATACTTTTGGTAATATAGTGTATGTGACGATATTGAAAAAAGTGAAAATATGTCCAGCATGAAAAAAAGTGTGGGTCATAAGTATGTAGACAGTGGATTAGAGAAAACCTACGATCAGTCTTTAATAATACAGAAATTGCCCCTCAGTTTTGTACTGTCTTAATGTGCCAACTGGATGACGACCAGGCATCCTGGAAAGACTCTGGACCTCATAGCTGCTCTCTGTCTGTCAGAGAGTCCGTCCATTAGCTGAAACCCACAAAAAAAGATTCTTTGACTCAGGACTAGTGGAGCGTAAAACTGACACTTCAGAACTACCAGTGTATTTGAAGGGCTTCCAAAAATAACAAAGCACCTAGAACTGAATTAACTAATGTGAGCGGTTGAAAGACTGGAACTTTGACATTTTAATATCAGTACAACTGCACGCAAACAGTGCCATTCAGTGAAAGTGAAGATTTTAAGAGGCCACTCAAAGGCACCCTGTGGTTTTATGACAACCAGTACTGCTTGTGTTTTTAGTATATCCGCATTTTGTTTGTTAGGAACACAAATAGATTATATCATCCCGAAATTCCACTCGTGTAGCAGAGGTATGACAGAAAGCTGGAGACCTTGCACCAAGTGAACATCCTTGTTTGCCAATGACTGAAGTTTTTGGAGTGTTTTCAAGTGGAACCCAGACAAAGGTGACAATAGGGCATGTTGGTTTGGTGGGTCTGGCCATTTAGTCATCCCCAGTGATCCCCAGTTCAAGTATTAATTGGGACATCTGTTGCACGTTACCCTCCCGCCATCTTCCATTTCCTTTCACTCCTAATGAGGCTTCTAGGTCCTACATTTCACCATGTAACTCATGGTCACATTTTGTTATGTTCCTGTGTAAACACAGCCTTTTCAAACTGATAAAATTGGTGTCTTTTAGCATCTGGCCAAATTTGCACACTGAAAATTTCCCTGCTATGGGATACATAAAGGATTCGTATTCATATCGTATCGTATCGTATCATTATATTGTATCTTATCGTATCGTATCGCATCGTTGTATCGTATCGCATCGCATCGCATCGCATCGTATCGTATCGTATCGTATCGTATCATTGTATCGTATCGCATCGCATCGCATCGCATCGTATCGTATCATTGTATCATATCTTAATGTATATCGTAGCATTAAATGTTAAGCTTTCAAGTAGCATTTGCTATTAAACAGGTTACTTTCTACCACAGTATGAGAGAGTACTGTGTCACTGAAACTAGTCTTGGTCCGTCACAGCATTCACACGTCGCACAAAGAGGTGGATCTAATGAGTGAAACCAGCTGCTGAAGTGTTGGATGGCAAAAACAAACTCGTAGACTCCTGAGCCTCAGCGGTACATGATTGCTCCTCCCCGGTCTATTGAATAAACGAGTGCAGCAGTGTTGACACACGCCTGTTAAATCCTTGCGTGAAAGAGAAAGGAAGACAGAGAACAAGAAAGCTTCTATCCATCACCTTCTTACACAACAGGCCAGACAGACACAACAGGACTGGTTAGTGTTAGATTTCTGTGGTTTGCTCAAGGAGGGAAGGAAAAGGATCCCGTATTACTTTGATGTGGCTTTCATTATGTCCTACATCTGACAAGCTCTACTTTGGCTGGGATAAGACACACTCACACACTGAGAAAAGTTTGCGGTCTTTCCTTCTGTTGGTTTCTTTCTTAAATCAATTTTCTTCTTTTGTTGTCTCCAACTCACTTTGTGGCACACTTGTTTGTTGAAAAGGACTCTAGAGTTGCATTTACTGTAAGTAGACTTCATATCACACCAACACTTAAATCCACAGCTTCTCTACAGTCCCGACATTTAGCCTCAGGGGGAAAAGTGAACAAAGACAGATCACAGGAGTAGGCTGACAACTGAGAACTGTGTGATCTGCACTCTAAGTAAGATATGTGATAAATGTGTTGTCAGCAAAGGTAGTGTGAGTGTGGTAAGTTAGAGAGACAGAGAGTAGTGATAGGTTACCAACCCAAATCAGACACAGAGATCAGGGGAGCTAATCCAGTGTCAAGCCTAATAGAATCACAGACACAGGAATAGACTGTACGGCTCAGCCGTGGCTTTGACCTTGCTTCTCCGGGTGCATGTGAGTTTGCCATGGTAGTATTTTTTATTTTATTTTATTGGATTAATGTTTAGAGCTTGATTGCAAACAAAATGGGCTAACAATGTAAAATAGGCAAAAAGCCACAAAGCAACAAGGCTGCCAAAAAGCTTCTGGCTGTAAATGTTTGCAAGTACAGACTGCAGGGAATTGGAAGATTCGTAGCTGCTGTGCTGCTCACACGCCAAGGGATTTTAGTTGACTGCTGACTGCTGTCATGTAGACATGAGAGTGTAACAAATGATCTCACACAGGACGTATTGATTACAGGATTGCCTCAGCTGGAGCAACTGTCTACTCTCGATAGTTGACAAAAACAAGTGAGAAGTCACTGTGATAATTACGTCGGTTTGGTGTTTTTCTGTTTACTTCCAGCTATTGATTGAGCTTGATTAGTTCAGTCAGTCTCCCCTCCATCTCTTGTGTCCATACAATCTGCTAGTCCACATCTCTGTAGCCATGCTGTTGGTTGTGCCCTACCTTGTGGGCTCTAATTGGATATTGCTCTCCTTACATTTCGCCTCCAAGGTGGCTAAGGTGTCAGCACCAGTCTTAGTATTGCTCAAACAAGAAGACCTGCCTGGATCTGCATACAAGCTAATATTATACCGATCGGGCTTAACATTATGACCACATTCCTAATATTGTGTAGGTCTCCCTTGTGCCTCCAAAACGGTTGTGACTCTTCAGAGAATGGACATGGGTATTCTGAGGGTGTCCTGGCAATAGAATGTTGTTAGTGGGGGCCTTTGGGTCCTGTGGGTTGAGGGGAAGGGCCTCTGTAGATCATCCCACAGATACTTGATCAGTTTGTAATCTAGTGAATTTGGAAGTCAGGTCAACACCTTGTGCTGTTCTTCATGTTTTTTGAGTTGTTCCTAAATCATTTTGTGTGTCAGGCTGCATCCTGCTGGGGATGGCTGCTGCCATCAAGGAGTGTCATTGCTATGGGGTGGGGGTGCCTGGTCTGGTCTAGGTGGGTGGTACATGTCTAAGGAATATCCACATGAATGCCAAGTTTAAAACTTTCCCAGCACAACACTGAATTGTCACAAGATGGTCAGTGTTATTTACTTCTTCTGTCAGTCTGTTTTGAACAGGTGCAAAATCATGCAAACAAGTTCATTTTAATTTAGATTCAGCAAACCAAGGTCCACAGCCAGGTGTCATGTGAAGGTTCATGAATAACACGCCAAATCATGTTACATGTCATTGTGGCATGTCATTTAATGCCATGGTGAAGGAAGGACTCCCATAACCTTACCACACCTGACCTTAGTTCTGACACTAAAAACGCACGACATGTGCCGGAAGTTTTATGCCATTTACTTGCAGGTTTGTGATATCACATAGAGGCTGGGCCAGCTGATGGCCAGTGCACTGCAAGGGTCTCAGTTTGAGTCCTGATCAAAAATGGACTTGTTGTCTTCATTGCCTGAAGTTGGAATGCAATTTTTCTTGCAAAACGCAACCTGGTGTTCCTGCAGCACATCTGGGACTAGTTCGTATTTCAGTACTAACACATGTTGATAGGGCCAGGGTAGCTTTCCCAAGGTCCAGGTTGATGTGACCTTGGGACCACAAGCAAAGTGAAACCCTCAAGTATGTTTTAAAGGCAGCACCATTGGAGAGCTCCTCATTTATGCCGGCATTACGACAATCATTTTTGAACTTGTACATACATGAACTTGACATTGAAAGTTGTCTGTTTCCCTTAAACTGTTGTTATTTCATTTTTTTCTTTGCTGTTGCATACAAGGTTACAAAGTGTTGCCAAGTGAAAGCACAATTAAATCCAAACGCCTCCTTCTTACAACCACCATTAATTGTCTCCAACCATGGTGGTCACATGCAGATGGTCAACCTTCCCTCTGAGCGATTTAGAAGTTAAATGCATGTCAACAAAGTCATGATGATTTTATTAAAAACAGGATTTGCTTTCATAATTTTTTCCTCCCACTCACTCATTTATTACAGAATAAGTACGTTTTTGAGGCTTATTCGTCCCATGTTTTTATGTCCAATTGTCTGAAAGATTGCTACAAACTTTACAACATCTGTGTGCTTGGGTATGTTTATTCAATTTTTATATTTTTATCTAAATGAGGAAATGACACGCATGGCATGTTTATCTCCTGCAAAAATTAAAAGCTGAACATTCCCCCACAAACAGGACTCTTGGAAGGACATTACTCCACAGTCACATGTTCTCACTAGGGTTTTCTTTTAAGATTATAGCGTTATGATTAGGTTTAGGTGATTGTACAGGTTTGGGCATTAATGGTGCCATTATACGTCAACATAAATATACAGTCGCAGTGTTTGTTTGTTCCACTGCTGCTGGCACTTCTAAAACCACATTGATGGCAGGCACTTCGAATAAAAGCATCTCCGAACCAGTTTATATGTTGCATGTCATTCCACATAATAGGGTCTGCACTGGAAAATCTTTCGTCAAGATGTCAAGTCCAACTCAGACCCTTGGATCCTGTATACAGCTTTTTCTAACATTCCTCGACTGCAGAGAGCATCCCATACTGAATGATTGAAAGCCTCATGTGGATCATTTGACAGCAGACTTCTCTGGCTTGGAAAACTTAAATATGTAAAGAATTTCTGAGTCTTGTGCTATATATTGCTCGTAACCACCACTTAGTACCACAAGTACTGACAAACCGCTAACTTGGGATATGTTTTCCAAAAACACACTACTAGCTGAAAACACTAAGTATGTCAAAGCAGATGTTTTAAGAGTGAAAAAAATTAATCTTTTGTGAGAAATGGTCCAAAATAAAAGCTGTGTATGGACTGATGCAGACTTTGAATGCAGACATCACTGCATACTATTCCATTCATATTATAACTTAGGTATAATACATATACTTCCAAAAGGCTGGCCGTAACTCCCTGGTAAAATGGACAGACATGGCATCGGGTCGTTGGAGAATTTTAAATGATTTCTCACTTGGAGTTTAACACCATCTGTGTTTATTTTTTGGGCAGTGTGGATCATTTTGGACGTCACACAGACCTCTGCAACTATGCCCAGGCTAAACATGCATTCATGCGTAGCCGGAAGTCATGAACTGAACTTTAGAAGTAACCGATATTGCCGTCAAAGCCTACAATGTCACATTTGCTCCAGTTTTGCGCTTTTGGCACCTACTTTCCTTGTCATTTCAGCCAAAAATCATTTATTATAAGAAGGGATGTCCTTTTTTTGTGTCAAACGAGACTAAACTCTGGGACTGAGAACGTCTGTTCTCACATAAAACCCTGCATCGTTCTCCGTCCAAGCCAGCACTGAAGCCCTTTCACGTCAAAACTATTGTGCAAGATATATCATGGCTCCAGTTACAAGGAGATTAAGTAAAATAATGAGGAACACAGACTTTGCGGTTCTGACCACATCAGTGTTTTTTGTTTCATTTATTATTCAGATTTTTTTTTTTGTTTTTTGTTTTTTTGCATCCAATAGCCAAAACTATGACAGTGACTCAATTTGGAAGTATCATGCAATTCAATTTCAGAGTAGTTCAAAATATAAGCCTGGCATTATTCGAACCAGATGCCGAAAAGCCAAAAAAAAATTTTTTTAACTTAAAATAATATATCAATAGCAGAAGTAAGCCTTACTCTTGTTGTACCAGAGGATTTGGTCTTCTCTCCTGATCATTATTGCTATTTACATGCTGCCCAGTTTGACATGTTCCACTTTATGGTTCTGTTACATAAGGTATCACACTGCATGCCAATAACCTGGAGATAAAGAGTACTCCATGTCAATACAATGGTCATACTGTACACAAAACAAGGAGTGTTCTAATACTTATTGAACCTATTTAAATTAACGAAGAAGGGTTGTAGAGGCGTGTGAAGTCGTATTAAAAAAATAACTTTCCCTCCACATCTTTATTATGAACATCAATCATGGAAATGCTCTGACCTGCAACAGAAACAGTTTGCCATGTAACGTTCTCTGTTCAAAACTTTGAACACTCATGACAAATCATTATTTTTAACCATATTCCAACATTTGAATGATCACACCTGTTTCATTTTGCCACGAAACCTTCTATAATCTCTATTGTTCCAGCGTCACATGCGACGAACGTCTGGTACAAAGGGAGTTGGGCATTGTCTAATGTGTTTTGTCATTTGTGTTTTGGGATGTTGTGAAGAAACTAACCACCAGTTTAGTTTCATGCAGTCAGTGGTTGATTAAATTCCAAAAGTAGCAAATACTAAAATGTTTGGTTTAATAAAGCGTACGCCCATATCCCAAGGCTGAGTGATATGAAAGAGAAGATCAGCTAGCTTTAAAATTAGCCTCCTATTGTGCATTTATCAACCATCTGTCCTGCAAAAATACCTAACAGCATACACGCTTTTAAGAAAAACTGATATAATCAGTTTGATTTATATCGTTCTCCAGTTCCAAAACAGTTTGGACCAAAGCGGAGGAGCTTGTAAAACATCCAAATGGCCACATTAAGATTGAAGAGAGATGCACTGAGGGCCCCAGGTAATTGCAACAGACGTAGCAGTCTAATGCGGTCAGTCTTGCGCAGGAGTTACACAGCACTGTAAAAGGAGCTAATTTGAGATAAATCCCCAACAGACGCACCAGACAAGGCACAGCGGAGGAGGATGGAATATAAAGTCAGCGCTGTAGCACGCAGTCCAGAGCTGATTCACCCTGAAAATTTATGACCGTACTAAACACTCCTGAAAATTAAGGGTGTTCTAAATCTAAAGTTCAGTTCTGGTGCAGGAAGCTAGGTAGGAGTCAATGGTTTCAGTAGTCTCTTTCCATAATCTGCACCATAACCTAATATATAATAATCTTCTGTAACTGCTTGTTCTGTGAAGGGTCACAGGGGGGGCTGGAGCCTATCCCAGCTGTCATCGGGCGAGAGGCGGGGTACACCCTGGAAAAGGTCACCAGTCTATCGCAGGGCTAACATAGAGATTCACACTCACACCTACGGCCAATTTAGAATCACCAATGACCCTAACCAGCATGTCTTTGGACAGTGCGAGGAAGCCGGAGTACCCGGAGATAACCCACGCAGACACAGGGAGAACATGCAAAGAAGATCTTGAAAAAATCTTGAAAAGAGATCTTGAAAAATCTTTGCATTGGACCCTCGGTCATGGAAGATGTCCAACAGCAAAACAATAAGGTTGACATACATTCTGTTTGTCCGTCATAACTTTTACAATTTCCAAGCAGCACATGAATACAGAATGTAGACAGGTTTTCAATGCAAAACTGAATTAAGAGCTCCCTCTGCTTGAAGTGTGCTTATAATTGAATGTTTGAATGATACATGTGCAGGTTTTGGCACCAGGAACCTATTTCTCTGACCCACTAAAGGGGACAAAAAAGTTTATTATTTTTTTTGTAGTTACAAGCCCCATTTAGTGGGGTATTAAATATTTACCGTACTCTTGTGTAATTTAAGTTATTGTACCAGATGGCACGTTAAGGACAAAACCAAAGCGGAAAGCCCAAAGCCTCATTGGGACAGCGCAGAAAAGTTAAAGCAAGCACGACGTGTGAGGCGAGTCGTAAATCTGACTCCTTCCCGAGACACAGACACAAAACACATATTTGTTGCCATTCGGCTTGACTTGCAGTTCCTCGGGGTACAATAAACTTTGGAGTCAAATTGAAAATAAATATTGAGAAATCGGCTTAAATATCAAAAGATGGAAAATTTCAGAAGTTGCATTCAAAGTTTTCCTCCGTATGAAATGAATCCAGTTATTGTTGAGTGTTCGTCAATGAATACGTCACAAACAGGAACAGCTATAGATGATTCTGCAAATTTTGTAGCCAAGAAGCCAGACAGATTTTCCCCTGTGGTAAAAAGTCAGTGTGGAGTCACTCTGTTGGGAACTGATTATGCTCCAACAAAGACCTGCTGGACCAATAAAATCATTTGGGCGGGGTTTATGTGGTGATGGACAGGACAGAAGAGGATTTCTATCCTAACACTGGTCCTCAAACAGGCCTCCATGTTGCCGTTAGCTTGCTTTCATCTGTCATGTCAACACAAAACCCCTTAATGTTCATTGTTAACGTGGCATTTTCAAAGCAGAAAAACAGGCAGCTCTTATTTTAAAGGTCTTAAAACCTGTCTCTAGGTTGTCTTTGACTTAAACGTTTGTATGTGGCATAACGGGACACTGTGACGGAAGATTTCAGCTTTAAAACCTGACTTTCGCACTGTGAAAAAACATAGCGTCATTCAAAAGACTGCTAAAGCTTACATAAATGCCTAACTTTTACACAACTGAAGGCATTGCTTTGACAGTTCTTACTTCTTCAGTGGCCAAATTTGAGCTCTTGGCTTCTGGGAAAAGATTAAAGTTAGTGTTGGTATAATCTTGAACCTAATAAAGGTGAAAATATAGGGGATTGGGTTTTGTGTGGGGCGAAAGTGTGAGAATGTAGTTAAGACAGTGAGCAGCAGGTTTCACCCTCAGGTCATCTGAACATCTGTCAGCTCAAATATCAAAGGTGGCCACATCAGTTCACAGAGATGCCACCTGAAGGCGTCTCATTCTCTAAGGTGAAAACGAAGATGGCCGCTGTCAAGCATCTGAGCTGGTTTCAGCCGCGTCCTTTTTCATTTCACTAAAAGCGCACTCTTATCGAAAAGGGAATCCATCGCCGCTGACATTTCTGCCTTCTCCTGTATCCGCTATATCAACAGAGGTACGTTACATGCAGCCTGTCTGGTGTTACTGCTGTGAAGGGTCAGCTGGGTGAAACGAGGAGACGAAACACGACCGTTCTTTAACAGAAAACACATTGCTCCGGCCTTTTCAAGTAAGAAAATGAGAGACAAGAAAATCTGAGGTACAAAACACCACCTCTATGCCGCGTTTCTACAAATTATATAATGGCATTTTATTGTGCAGACCCAGAAGACATTACAGATTAACAGGACGCTACTCTGATCTCCGCTAAAAGGGAGCAACCTAAAGTAAACCTGACTTTGCCGTCAGATTCATAGTTCTAGTTGCGAAACAATAATCACCTTAATGGCAAGAAGGCCCAAAACCATAATCGGGTGTAATCCAGTTGCAAATTGGATTAGTGTGACTCGTATTCCAGATTTAATGCAACTGTGGACATAATGTTTTAGACATCCATCTTTTAATCTTTGGCAAAGCATACAATTCAGTGGCTAATCCTGTATTAGTGGAAACTAAACTACTAAATATAACTGCGCTGCTACCAGTTACCTTTCGGATTAAGGTTTTACATTCAAAAACATGGGAAATGACGAAATACAGTGCATGAATAAAGACCAAGGGAGCAGTTGTCAACTATCTTTAGTAATTTCTCACAAACTATAGCATCTATGTGGGACACTTGTCATGTTTTTATAGTTGTTAAGAGACTACAAATGGAAGAAGAAGAAGAACAACAAAACAAGCCAGCTTGCGAACCATTTTATAACCTTTTCAGTGAATAAAGTTAGTTATTCTTTAATGACAGCTAGTACTGGCCATGTTTCAGGCTGCCAGGAGACAAAGAAATGTCTCTAAAGACTCTAATGCATGCTGCAAGGGCCATATGACAACAGTGGGCACCTCCTTCGCCAGAAGCTGAAACAGCTGATGTCATGTGAACTTAATGCTTGTTATATCAACTCCCATTTAAGATCATTAACTCTTTTATTTAATTATTATTATTTGTTATTTTATTTTGTCATTTCCAAACGTGCATCTAACTACCTTGTAGAAACACAGCTAATGAGTTGTTAGCAGGTTAACCAAAGACATTCCCGCTGTAAACACCTCACATGGTTTCATTAAATGATAGATAATGCTAAAAAAAAGATAAAAAGGAAAATTCGCCTGAGATATTTTTTGAATCATCTCGCGACCCCTCTTTTTTTATCTCGTGACCATTTGGGAGGCCCTGACCCCTATGTTGGAAACCATTGGACTAAACTAAGTAACCGCACACAATCCCAAACATGTGTTAATCTAACAGCATCATGTACATATCCTGTGATCAGGCATAACATTATGACCACCTTCCTCATATTGTGTAGGTTTCCCTTGTGCCTCCAGAACAGCTGTGACTCATTTCTCCTGTCTCAGTGGTTTTAATGTTGTGGCTGATCAGAGTACAATACATTAGCCACAGACAAATGAGCACTTTTAAGTGCAGTTTTCCGACAACTTTTACTTTAGATGACTGTACGACTGTTAATCGTCATAAAGTGTTCCTTCTAAAGAGTCAGAAAAGTTCTCCCACTGATACAGGTTGAACAATACGGAAATCAAATGAAATGCAGATGGAACTCTGAACACGCGGCGCTGGTAAATGACCTTCACAGACGAGCTGAAATTTAAGCCCCATACCGGTCATAAGCAGAAATAAATATTGACACATGAGTCACACCAGGAAACTCACAAATCCAGCAGGATGCCATCATTTTCAGGAGCTAGCCGCATCCCATAACCTTGTTACGAGCGAGACGCAAGAAATTAGATTTCTGCATCCTCTGTGTTTTAATGCGAAACATAAATGCAGTCCGGCGAAAATCACATGATGAAATGTTCAGATAGACTTATGAAGAATCATGTGTTTCTGCATAGGTTTAGAATGGTTTTTACTTTAGAGGCCAAGTAATATTTTTTAAATCAAGTAATTGATTTTCCTCAGCCTCCGACAGGGTGAACAATTTAAAGATACACAAACTAGTGATGCAGATGAAAATAGCTGGGTTATATGAGTGAATATCCAATCCTGTAAATGGACTCATACGACAACCCTTCTAGACACTATCAGAGATCAGTGGTATCAGGATCGGGATGTTATCAGGAGGTCACTGAGTCTGACTTTTAATGTGGAAACTGAGAGAGTGGAAAGAAGAAAAAAAAAGGGGTGAGAGGGTGGGTGGGATGTAAAGAGAGAGGGAAAAGTGGGGAATAAATTGGGGGCATACAGATCCAGATGGCGGATCTGAGGGAGATAAAGAAAATAGTTGAGACAGGGAGGCAGATTACCAGGTCAAAAAGGACAGAAAGAGGACGGCTGAACTGTCATGTGACTGAACTGCTGGGAAGGCCGAGGCTCACCTTGAAACCACTCGATCTCTATCTGGCCTCTCCGGGAATTCTAGGAAAAGGCGTCGAAAAGACAAGCGGGGGGGGGGGGGGGGGGGGGGGAACCTTTCGCTCCTCGGTTTCGAGCGTTCCGCTGAGGGGTTTGATTTTGATTGAACTGTTTACATCAAGGTAAGAGTTTAGGTGAGAGGTTAAAGGAACGAATGTTCTAGATGAACATTGGATCCCATGCCCAGTGTTGTTCCTGTGCACCGGAGCAGAGAACACTGCCTAATCCACATCCTCACAGTATGTTTTGCTCTAACTAACCATAAGAATGTGCGGCGTATAAACACTCCGCTAAATGTGTAAACCATCTCGGAGCAGGCACGGCTGTGAAACTGCAGCCATATAGGATGAGGGGAACGGCTCGGCCCGCAGAGAACACCCTCGCTCACCCTTCAGGAATGGAACCTGCACTTTGCTCACGTCTCCTAATATTTAGGTTTTAACGTTAAAAGCGTGGGACGACTCTTTACAAGGCTTTAATGAGCTCAGAAAATCCTGTAGGATGATGTCAGAACATAAACTGCTACAAATAAAAAGGGCCCCAACACGCCGTTCAGGTCCTTGACCCCCGTAATCTTGTAAACACCGCATCTGACACAAATCTCTCTTTCAGAAAAGCACTTGTGCGCCACTTGACTCTAATTACGAAAACCCTTTGACGTTTTGAAAAGCAGAAACAGCTCACAAGTAATGTTTTAAGTGTTTTTTGAGCTGTCGAGTGACGGGTGAGCTTTAGAGATGCTGGTGGTTTTCTCCTTAAACATTAGAGGCCTGGAGATGCAGCAGTACCACAATCAGCTCTGGTCCAACTGCACCCAATACCTACGCCATCAGCATTCACAGGTTCTGAAAAATGATTCTGGACTATTTTCAATGGTATTGCCCTGATTATACATGGTTTGAAAGCACAAAGCATCGTCTGTCAGATGGTTGAAACCATTTAAAACATCAGCAATAATTCCTTAGTTTGTCGCAAGAATAGCATCTTTTTTTCTTAGGGGCATATACTGCACTATTATTCTGCACAATATTTTCAGTGTAGGAGTCCAATTCTGAATATGTTTCCAAGCTGTTAGTCTGTTTTTTAATTTATTTTTTATTAGCTGCAAATGTTGAAGGGGCAATTGCCCAGAATTTAAGAACTAAGCCTGACTCCTGCAATGGATCCATGCATCATCTTGTAATTCTGCAATTACGCCGCTAAAATGCTAGTCAGCAGCCAGTCAGCTGTGAGTTTCTCTGTGAGCCCTAATGCATCGGTGACTGGAACTTAGGAGGTCGTGTTGAAGGTAATAAAGATGAGGATGGGTTAATTTGTCTGAAATCACTGCAAAGAAAACGTAGAGTCTGCAGCTACATCTTGCACTGAAGTGATGCACGACTATAAATCAGGCTCCGGCCTTGTCGACGTTTTCAAATGGGACCAAGTAGTTTGACTGCATGAATTGTGGGATTTACAAAATATACTGATGTGCATCATAAACATGAAGCTATATTCATGTCAGTGCTCCTCCATCCATATTATTGCACCTTATTGATCCTTCCTATATAGTTCCTATATATATATATATATATATATATATTTACTTTACTATTTTATTTTATTTATTTCATTATTATTCTTATTATTTTAATTTATTTTATTATTCTATTTTACTTTATTTATTATTATTTTATAATAATAAATTACTATTTTATTTTAATTGTATTTTCTATTTTATTTGTTTTTTCTATTTTATTTTTATTTTATTTCTATTTTTATTTTATTTCATTTTTATTTTATTTTTAAGCCTGTTTTCTTTTTCTTTTTCTTTTTTAAATGTGCAACTGAGCTACTGTGATCGAGCAGTTTCTCTTGTGGATCAATAAAGCCTGTCTAAATCTAAGTCTATAGAGGAAAGAGAGCCTAATATGAATTAACTTTTGTTTCCTGGAGTACCTGTACCTGATATCTGGCAGAAATAGACGTGTTAGATATAATGAGTGCTTTGTGTCTCCTGCAGAAATCTGACATCTAACAACAAGCGACCAGCTAGTGCAGGGCCAGTTCAACCTGTTAGAGGACTGTGGGGCAGCGTTTGCTGTTTGGCCACCTCTGCCAGCCTTCTTTGCATGGTATACGGACTCTTTTATCTTCATCTTTGATAAACTCGGCTTTATTTAGCAGCATAACAAACCTTTTTTTAAAAAAATTGGGCCGGTATACTAGACAGCATGCTTTTAGTGCAGGGTCCTGTGTAGTTCCTGTTGCAAAACACCGAACTAATTGGCAATTAGCTAAATAACCACAACAAACTGACATTTAATAAACTTGCTTCTTTTTGGGCCATTTGCAGCCTGGGGCCCCAGAGCAGTTCTGCCAACCGGTAATTAAGTCTTGTGCCACTGAATAATGGCTCAACTGAGAGAAATCCTACGGGTAATTTGCGATCTCGTCTTTAAATGGGAGTTTGTTGAGTTGCACATATCTCGCTTTTCTCAAAAGTTTCTGATTCAGCCGTCGCATAGTCTTGTTTTCTGTGATTTAATCAAACTGGTTCGGCTATTTCGGGAAGATTTAATTGCAACATTTCGGCAAATGTGAAAACGTCAGTTGTAAATTGAATTACGCGGAGCAACACTGCGTGAGGGGAGGTGAAAAAAATGTGGGCTATCACATGGTGAGTGGACAGAGTTCCAGAAGAACAGCTCCGACTCGCTCCCCGTGGAAGTGTCATGAACTGAAGTCAGTGAAACATCTGTGGTGGGATGACACCAGTGATCCTCTCGGGCAGCCTTTTGCTCAGTGCGTCTGGCTGACGCTCTGATCCAGCCATTCAACAAGGGAGCAGTTAAACGGAGCAGGTGAAAGTTTTCGTCGCGCGATTCTAACTCTCACTAACTGGCAGGGAAAGTTAACCATGCAAATATCTCCTGGAATCTACAGCCTTTAAACTGCAACAGTGTTTTCCAGCAGTGCTCAACAATAATAAGCGTTGATGTGATGTTCTATGGTACTTCAAAGCGTCAGTGTGAGTATTGGCAGTTGTCCTTCCTCGCAGTTGCATCTGAACTTTCATAAGGATTGATTTATCAAGTTGCGCAACATAGACAAAACTGGGGCCAACAAATGAAACAGGTACAAGAAGGGAAGAGAAGAGGAAGACAGTTGGGTCCGCACAAAAGCACAAAACGGTTGGATTTAGGTGCCAAAGGAGACAACAGGGCCTCTTCATAGTAACATAATCGTTTTTTAACTGTCTACTGTACTTTATGTTCTTCCTGTGAGCTCCGCCCATAATTTGTTCACACCCCTCACTCTTCATTTCCCTCTTTCCTTCTGCAGTAAAACACAAAATGAACGCTGTTAAGCTGAGTAGTTGCAGCTGCGCTGCGCTCTGAGCAACATGACCTGCACGCAACAGCTCACAGCTGCAGTAGTAAACCGCTCTCAAAGCGCATGGGAGGCCATTATTGACTCAAGTGGCCATAAAGAAAGTAACATGATGGGACCGGTCCCCTCTCTCTCGTCTCCTTCCACGCGTCCTCATTTTCTTATCCTGATGAGTGCATGCGTGTCAGGATGGACTTTGCGTCAAATCCGCCGCTGCAACAGCTGCTCCAGCGCGGCCTCCAACACACGCACGCGCACACAGAAGTGGGCCCCGGACAGCAGTAGGAGCACATCCACCGAGGGCTCAATAAGACGCCCACTGATGCACGCCATTACGCAAAGCCGGCCAGACCACATGTCCTGTCCTCAGACAAGTGCACGGAGAGAGACGATCACATCCATGAGAAGTTACCAGGCTCCACGCAACATGAGGTTTTGGCTGAGGAGAGGATGTACCTTTGTGCCGTGGGGCCACACATCAACTCTGCGCTACAAACCTCACTTCCATGAAGTAAAAATTTCGACTGTTGACATCTCTGACCCGTCTTTAAAGTTTTTCCACACTGAAAAATATTTAACTTTTACTTTTAAAACCACAGAGTTATA
Organism: Chelon labrosus; assembly: GCF_963514085.1. Lineage (NCBI taxonomy): Eukaryota > Metazoa > Chordata > Actinopteri > Mugiliformes > Mugilidae > Chelon > Chelon labrosus. The sequence continues at coordinate 5,339,035 of NC_140356.1, forward strand.
AATAATACGGACACATGTGACATTACACTTATTTGATAATAATGTGGAGAACATTTTAGAAAAGTTTTGCGCACAGAGACCATCCACTCTCTGCACAGCCTGCACTCTATATCCATGCGGTACTAATACGCACGCATGCACACACAGCAGGGAAAGCAGGTCGCTTCATCGCATAGTCCGCCTTTGTTTTGGAGTCATCTGTGGCATATCAGCTTTCACACTCACTAACCACAAGCCAAAGCACAATTAGCGCGTGGGTAATCCAAAGACAAGCCGAACCACACGGCCCCCGTGCGCATTCAGCCGGATCCGCTCCCTCCAACGCGCCTTTCGAAGGAGCTCCCGAGTGCATCTTAAATCATCACGAGTTTTACAATGTTTGTATGCATACGAGAGCTATGGAAATACCCAGCCCAACCTTTTGTTTACCTGCGCGCACACACAAGAGAGAGACGGGTAAAGTAAGTGAGTTTGTCCATGCTGGTTTGCCCTGAGGCAGCGCACGGTGCGTTGCGTCTCACATTCTGCTTTGTATTACCTGCCAAAGCTCGAGTTTACGGGACTAAATAGGCCCCTCAAAAAGTAAATGGTCAATTTGCAACACATGTTTATACGCGACCGGTTTGCCAAGTTGAGCCTTTCCGAAACTTTTTGAAGCAATGCATGCAAGTTGGAATTCCAGCAGCTCCAAAGATATTTGAAACAAGGTTCAAGGACAGGTCCAGTGAAACTTTTTGAGTCTTCGGCTCCTGTTAAAGTCGTAATACACACTTTCATTTGCTGACACAATATTAGTGTCAAATTCTCCAAGAATGAAAGAGTTTCTCGGCCACGGAAAATGATCCATGAGACCGCGAACGAAATGAAATGGAGGTGCTCCTACCGTAATAAAGGTAACCATAGCATCGGCGGGTTAGTATCCAACAGAGTCGACATGAAGGTGATTAATTTTTGCACAGAATCCTTTGGCGAAAACTTCCCACTTTGTGAAGGGCTGCCGCCTGCCTGTGCGCCACACTGGTTCTGTGTAGAGAAGATCAGGGTGTGCGTAATGCGCGCTCTCTCTCTCTCTCTCTCTCTCTCTCTCTTCCCCCCCCCCCCCCCCCCTCTCCCTCTCTCTCACCCTCTCTGGACAACATAATCTACGCCGTTCTTTCTGTTACAGGACAGATGGCCCTTGGCGCATGTTGCTGCAAAGACCTGCATGCACGCGGCCGCTGACTGTCAGCGGAGGGAGTCTGTTGACATGAATTAGGACACCGAATTAGAGGTGTGTGTGGGAGTGTGTGTGCGTGTGTGTGTGGACTAATGCTACCTTTCGGTTTTTAATTAGTGCCGGCTTACATTACCAGGTTCCTCGAGGCTGAAGCTTAAAGTTAAATAGCATTGTTTTTTTTTTTTTTTAAAAGTAAAAAAATAAAATTAGCCATGACATAAAAACAAAAAAGTTCCAGTACACTCACCACTGATTAATACTGACATTTTCACTCAGAATTTACTTTACATAACAGGAGAAAGGTTGCTGTAAGATTCAAAGTGAAAACCGTGTAAATTGAATGTCTCAGTGTTGCTATGACCCTGTGATTTTCTGACAAATCATTGCACATAAATACAATCACGACAACGCCTCGGTTTCTCTATTGTTTTTTTTTTTCTTTCTTTCTTTTCGTTTTTTTTTTGGAGTTAGGCATTGTCATTAGGAGGAAGGGCGTTTCATTTTGGGGGCCTTACAAACCGAACCATAAAAAAAAATCCAGTATTTTACCTTAAGTTAACATCTTTTTCCAAAACCAGAATAATAGTAGTGTCAACATTTAAGAGCTATATACTGATCAGGCATAACATTATAACCACAGATCTGGCATTCATGTGGATGACACTCCTTGATGGCAGCAGCCATCCCCAGCAGAATGCAGCCTGACACAGGCACACACCCAAAAACGCTTTAGGAACAACTAAAAAAAAACATGAAGAACAGCACAAGGTGTTGATCTGGTTTTCAAATTCACTTGATCCCAAACTGATCAAGTATGATCCACAGAGGCAGCCTCCCGTCCACCCAAAAGGACAAAAGGCCCCCACTAACAACATTCTGTTGCCAGACACCACAGGACACCCTCAGAATACCCATGTCCATTCTCTGATGAGTCACAACTGTTTTGGAGGCACAAGGGAGACCTACACAATATTAAAAAGGTGGTCATAATGTTATGCCTGATAGGTGTATGTCTCTGCAAAGGCCACACATATCCAGTCCATATTAATGATGGCTAAACTGACACAGTGGCCTCTCCAAGAATCAATCGTGACACGAGCAAGACGTCTACAATCGCAACATTTTAGCGTTTTCATAGTGGTTGTGATTACATGATATGAGCCTCTATCTGTAGAAAGGTCAAGACTCCAGGAACACATTTCCACTTGTGGCATTTATCAGGGTCAGCTTCAGTGTCTGTACAATATCTGCCAACATCCTCATGCTCGTGACCAGCATTATGTATAAGAGAAACCATCCCGTTTGAATGGTTCTGATCTCTTTCATATACAGTCAGTGGTCTTGGCCAATAATACTGCAATCGGTTGCTAACCTTTTTGTTAAATTTAACAATACTAGATGATTACAACTCTATTTACAACTACCGACCACTGTTAAGTTAACCGCACAGAGTTTACGTACGACCTGGCCTCTAAATGCAGTCCTCTCAGAAGGAGGTGCTGACCTAATGTCGGCTTTTACCACAGCATTGTCTCTCTTGATGTTTTAGCGTAACCAAACAGTCTCTAAGGACTATTCAACTGATCGTTTAATTAATAGGCTATGTTACGCCTGTCGAGCTTTCCATTCTGGCGTGGCACAATTTCAAAAGTAAGAAGCCACCTGGCTTCTTTAAAGCTCTGCTAATGCAGTTGGAGGCTCAACCTTTTTTTCCCCCACTCACACTTGTTCAGAACTAGAAGACTTTCATTGAGTGTAACACATCCTCCGTCAGCCATGTTGGACATCCTTAACACAAAGTTAATCTTTCTGTCTGGATTATCTCACCACTGAGTGGCCTGATAAAATCATACAACGTGACAGCATCTGCACTGGAGACTGTTCTTCGTGTCCTGTCTCCTACCAACGTAATGCTCGTTCATTTAATCATGGTCCACAGTCCTTACCAGAGAAATCTATTTGTCCACCTACTACTGAAGCATCAACAAGTTGAAAGGTAACGACAAATAACAGTTTTGTCATTATGGTTTGTTTTGGAAGGCAATTATTCTTTCTTGAAGATGAGGAATTGTTGCAGTGATCAGTCTAAGTAGGATTGTTTTCAGATAATATTGGTTTTCAGCCAGCGCTTCTATGATTTGATATCAGCAAAATGTATGTTGTGAACATACAGTAGCTGATTCATCATAGATTTTCATGTTGTCATCATGTGGATGCACTCACAGATGCCGTGAGTGCGCTCAGATTAGCTGTCCATTTGGACAAACTCTTCTAACGTTCCTGAGCTGATTTGACATTCTGTCAGCTGCACATTTGGTGCATCTTGTTAATCTCAGCAGCACATCTGATTAAACTGTGAACACTGTTTAATAAGCCACTGTACACAGACAAGACCTGACCTGACGGATAACTGGATAAGTGAGCAGTAGTTGGATTGATAATATTAAACTGTGACAAAAGTAGAATCTACAGTGAAATGGACGTGGACGGGATTTATGGAGTTTGGCGTGTGAGACTTTTGTCCCCACCTTCTGGCAGTGAGAGTAATTAGACAAGCACTGTTGACTGATGCATATGATGTATGCCTACCAGCAATGGAAAGTCCCAGACTCATGTTCAGAAATAGCTACAAAAATACAGAGTTTGCAGTGGTATGCAGTTCCCAGACAGCAATCCATTATTTAAGTACAGAACATCTAATAGCTATTTAGTCGACTCAAAATGTTTTACAAATAACAAAATAAAATAACCCTGGTCTTCTTTCAGCACTCTCCAAAAAGGAAAAGCCACACCATTGATAATCTGTGTCTGTCCTTGCTGTTCAGCCTATCTGTAAACCTTCCTCTGAATGCTGAGTTTCTTTCAAATCTGAACTTCCACAGTTCTGTTTCATTCCTCTTGATCACCAGAAATGACAGCTTCAGAGAACCGTGGTTACATACGGTAACTGACTATAACTAACTCTTGTTTCTAGGCTGTTAAATACTCCGCGAGAAGTTTGTTCTTGCAGCCACCGTTTGGGAGTTCTCACAGCTTGTTCTCGACAGGCAGAACTTTTTTCTCATGTGGGCTCTGACAGCTATTCCATGATTGGTCAGAACTTGGTAGGGGCGTGGTTAATGCGGAAAACTGGAAATGCCAGTGGCCACTCTGGCACGCTCATTCTCAACATCCACACGAATGCCAAGTCCAAAAGTTTCCCAGCAGAACATTGTATTGTCACAAGATGGACAATGTTATTCACTTCTCCTGTCATTGGTTTTAGTGTTACGACATCAATGTTGCTTTTCACTCTTAAGTTACGAAAAAAATCCTGACTCTACTGTACACATGTATTTCCTCTGTATGACTAAGCATTAGTCATACATCACAAGACGTCCTTCAACACCAGCCTTCGTTCGGCATCATCACTGTAAGGGGCTTGCTAAATGTTTAATCAGCACAATGGCAACGCACGTCTCCTGCAGGTCCCTCGGGTCCCCCACGTGACGTGACAACTGTGTAATTATTATCCTGGACTGCACTGAAATCATCAAATATGTAAGGAGTGAGGGAGAAGGAGGGGTGTTTTAGAGGAGAGAGGGAGATGGCAAAGGCAGAGGATGAGACAAGAAAAGGAGTCACTTGACAGAAAGGGAGGCTGATGAAGAGGAGAAGAATCTGGGACAGGAGAAGTTAAAAGGAAGATGGTAGGAGGTGCAAGATTAAAGTGGAAATATAAGAAAAGGAGATGAAACAGGGGAGCATGACAACTTCCTGAATGTTCTACAGAAGTTGTTCAAGACTCCACGTTCATTTTGACCTATTGGAAATACTGCCAAGTGTAGTTATATAGTTATGTATCAGTGCATTGTGAATGTACGAAACATTTAAACATTTTTTGGGGTAAGGGAATGGAGAGGGATCTGGAAATCAGATGGTCTGGAGTCACTCTATTGGGAACTGATTATGCTCCTGCAAAGATTTGCCAGATCTAACAGTACTGTAGTCTCTCACATCATCTGAGCACCTTGGAGTTGGAGTTTTTTTTACAACTAATTGGCTGCCGTTGAGGAAGAGAGTTCGCCGTCGTATCTGTTGTAAAATAAATTGACGTATCTTTAAAGGACAAACAGTTTACAGCGATGAAGGCATTCGTCAAGAATTGAAACATGCCCCATAATGAAATTCGATTCGAATGTTTCCATATTCTTCGTATTCTGATAAAAATGGGATCTGACTATACCAGGCTTAGATTTTGACATAAAGTACCAAAAAACAATGATGTTTATCTAAACATACTTGAATTAAATTATTGATGAACAGAAAAAGATTACATTTAATAGTTGTATTTTTTCTCAAATGAAACCTCTCCCTGTATGTTCCTAACTACCATATATGAGAAAATGTTCCAACTCCTACATGCAGAACGCTTGGCTACAGTCTCAGGTGGGTTAACACAGGAGTCAATTGCAAACCGTGTGCGTCATGGCGCCGACGCCATAGGGCACCTTGTGCGGAGCGTTGATGAAACGGTAGTATATGACGCCCTGGGAATGAGAATGGTCCCGCTGTTGTGCTCTTCCTATTATACTCATGATTAGAGCGTAATAGACTAGATTCCTTATCAATGACTTTGAATGCACTTGCTGCGAGGCTATTCATATGAACATGCATTTTTTATTTTATTTTTTCCAACATAAGACGCAAGCCTCTTCTCTCAAGGGCAAATTATTCTTGCTGATATTATACTGAGAGACTGAACATTTTGATATCATCTGTTTGCCCGACTTCACCGATGAATGCCGCCTCCAGCTACCTGGATTGTAGACACAGAAGAGGTGCAGCAGGTGAATCAGCCGGAGGACAGTCACATCTTGAGATGTATTACGAAGTCGGATTTTATCGACTATGATTATATGCAACAGAACTGTTGAATAGATAACACTGAGAGTACAAATACATTTATGAATTGCACCAGCGCCAGTAGGAGATGCTCAGGGCAGATTGTGGGTTTGCAAAACGTTGGATTCTGGCATCAAAAGACTTGGGGTTTGAATGGTTAGGGAAAGATTATTGTGATCAGTCACTCCTGAATAATATGAATTACAAATTATTTAAGTAATTATTTTTGCAGTATATTATTTATATATATATATAAAAGTATATTATTTCTCTGTCTGTCTATTTTTGGTTGGTAAATTTCCACATGCATAAATATGACTTATATTGATCTAACTGGATTCAGCATTTTAAGTTTATATAAGTTTATATATATTTAAGTCATATTTGACTTACTACACATGATGTCATGTTGGGATAACCCTAAAAAAAGAAAATTTAGTCTTCCCTGACAGACTAAATCCTAACGCGATCTGCAGCAACATCCTAAATTACATGGATGTGATTAGTTTGTTTGCACAGTAAATTCCGCGTGCTTTACACTGAGATCCGAGCAAGCCTGTTCACGAGCATGGCTCTTTAGTTGTTTGCTCTGCTGCAGGCATCAGCAAACAGTCCCTACCGCCAACGGCAAGCATGGATCCCGTTGAAAATATCAACATTGAGTAATTGATGGGACAGCGTTCCTGTCATTGCTTGGCGTCAATGTGTCGCTCTCTGCTGCGAGGGAAAGTAAACCACAGTGTTAGTGAATGCACATAGATTAAAAAGACATGAACGCAGCACATACGGGCTTGTTCAAACTCTAATGTGAAGACACACACTTGCGCAAGTGTAATTAATACAAACAAGCACAACATGAGTGAGGACGAAAGTAAAAGAGGAGCTAAGGACGACAAGAAGGAGTTTACAGGAAGAGAGAGACGGAACATAGAACAGGACACCGAAGGCGAAGGTGAAGAGGGTTATACCACTCTGCTCTGCCGCCTCCCAGACATGTAGATAAATAAACAGCGGAAGAAGAATGAAGGCTTTGGGTTACACAGAATGTGGATGTATACATGTGTTTGTATGAATGATCGTGCAACCTGCAGCTGACAGAGGGCAACACGCGAAATATTTGCGAGCAAACACAGACCTCACATGGAGAGAGTGCGTTGGTCTACTGGCCTTAAGGAACTAGACAGTGTGTGTAACGTGTCCGTGGTGGACTGTTTGAACATTTATTACTTGTTAGAACGTGTAAATGTGTGTTAGTTCCATACAAACACTTCCATTTATAGCATATTTGTAAATGTGTGTCTGTCATCAGTAGCCAAAACGTGTAGAATGTGATACAGTATATACCCAGCATATCTCAAAATAGAGAAGAAAATGCCTATTTTCATATCCATTCAATCTTTTTATTTTTATTTTTTTATTTTTTTACTTTGTTTTCTTGCAAAATAGAACCTGTAAGGAAGAAATATGCACATAACTCTGTCTGTATGTAATATAAAAAAAGAACAAAAAAAAAACAAGCACACAAACCAGTATTAGTTTTGTCAATGAAAAGTTTGACCAAAACTATTTGTTAAGCCAAAACGAAATCGAAATAAGATGGTGACCAGCTGCTTTGTTTTACAATTTTTAACATGTAACAACTAGCCAATAATGTCATGTCTTGTCACAAAGATCAAGCTTCTATTCAGTAACGTGATGTCTCTGTCTGCAAATTAAAACAGGATCTCAGTCCGAGCGTACATGAATGATCAGACTGAACAAATAAAAACAACAAAAATCGAATCAAAACACAAAAAAACTAAATCAAATTCAGATTCCTAAGTTAATGACAAAAAAAAGGCCGCACTTCAAACAATTGTCATGTGTAGTTGGGGAGGGGAGGAAGGAGTAGGCAACAAAAACTAAAACAATAAAAACTAAAACAAACAGAACTTGTCCAAACATCCAAAAGAAATTGGCGAAAACTAAAAACTAAGGACAAACCACAATGAAAAATCCAAAGAGGTAATGGCACAGGAAATATAACAGACAACCTGACCAAAAGCAAAGGGAAAACCAATCCAACAAATTAGGGAAAACTCAGGAAGTAAAGGAAGACACAAGGAAAACCAAACAGAGTCACAGAAAACATTCAAAATTCAAAACCATGACAACAATGTGTTTTAGTCAGGCCTGGGAGAGAAACGTAACTCCCTTTGGCATCGACTTCTGTCTTTATAACTTTGCAGACTTTTCACTTTTACAAAAATATAAAAATAAATATAATATATATTTTGAATGGCACTATAATGACAACAAAACACACAATAAACCTGCTAAATTGTATTTAAATAGCACCAGTAACAATCAGAAATGTGTCAAGACACTTTTCAGTCCGAAACCTTCAGAGCAAGCGCTAAGAGAAGGAAAGGACCTTGAGCAGAACCCAGCTCATGTGCTTGAAGCCAGACAGGATAGACGATAGACAGACAGAAAAGGGACGGGAGGGAAGAAGATGTAAGCAGATAAATTCCTACATGTGTCAGGATAAACATGATGCAAACAAGAGCACATGACGCTAGGCGATGTGTGATACACAGAGAAGGATAATGGATAAAATGGATGGATGGAGCCAGCGTTCAAAGGAGTCATTGTAGAAGCGTATACAGTTGTATAGTCTCTTTGAATCATCAAGGACACGATGGCGTCTCTCTTCTGTGGCAACTTCAGAGTCAACCCGATAGTAAAACATTATCCATTACACCTTATCTAAGAAGATTAAGAGCACCACAGTCAAATTCATTGTATTTGTGTTTGAATAAATCTGATTTTGGTTCCATTATCGCCAGAAATCAGCGGGTGGCCTCCGCTAACTTTAGGATCTCCACCGACTACAACACATTAACAAGTATTTTATGATAGCTCCAGGACAGAGTAACCAAATGAAAATCAGAGGAAAGACAGATGAGGATGATGATGATTATCAGAGCAGAACACTGCATTATTCATCCGGCTCTCTGGGGAGCCCGAGGAGTGATGGAGTGAGAGAAGGTACTGTACGAAAGTAGGTGAGGGAGAGAGAGAAGACTGTGGGGAGAGGAGGAAGAAGTGGAAAGAGGGGGAGAGTGATAAAGGAAGAGATCTAAAGGATAAATAAAGGACGAAGTCACAGGAAATTTCTCTTGGCATCCCAACTCTTATGAAAATGAAGTGCTGGTTTCTTTTAATCTCACTCCCAATCATTCTTCAACCTTAAAATGTATAGCTTTGATTGTCTAAACTCGACCGATTGCTACATCTGAATGTCTCGCTTGCATGGGCCAGTGCTAGTCCAGTCATAGCTCGCCCTCGGAGACAGACATGGCTACATAGGTAGAGAAAAAATTGGATTTCTGGAACATGCCACATGCCGAAGTGTCCTTGAGAAAGACACTGAACTCCCAGTTGCTCCCAGTGCGCAAAGGTGTGTGAATGTGTGGCCTTGAGTGACTACATGTGAAGATCTGTCACTGTGACTGTTAAGCGCTCTAAGGTCCAATAGGTAAAAAAGCGCAATATAAAAGCAAGACCATTTACCATTTACCATGCCTTGTTTCCCTCTGTTTATTCTACCATGGTGTCTTGTCTTTCCTGGTATTTTCTTCATCATTGTACACAATTTGGACAAATTAAACTCTCCAGTCTAACACATTTGTTTAAATTACATAAAGATGTAAAACAAGAACAGCCTTCTGTGCAACTTCCGTCACAACCTTTTTTCCTCCCACTGCTTTTCTAAGCTGAATAGCCAATCAGAAAGCTCACTCTCACCAACCCGCTTTGACGCCAATTCAACATGCTCAGTTGGTTGAAAGGCCGGTGACAAGGGTCCGTCTAGTGCCAACGGTGCGGGACACACCAGAAAGACTACGTCCACAGGGCATCGATTGCCCTACACTGGAAACTGAAATGTGTATATACTAGGGGTGGGACTCGATTAAAAAAATGAATTAATCTAATTAATTAGAGGCTTTGTAATGAGTTAATCTCGATTAATCACATTTTAATCGCATAACAATATTTGCCCCAAAAAGCAAAATTTTTCAAATTTAATGGATTTTAATGGACGACTGAATCAAATAATAGACACAGATATCCAAAAAAGTTCAAAAAAGGCAACTGGACTTGTAGAGTTTTTTGAGATCTCAAAAGGGAATCTTAAGCACCTTCGAGTGGCGTGTTCTAGCCAGGAACTATCTGGACAACAGAGACACTAGTATCCAGCGGCAACAATGTGCTACAGCTTAAAAGTAATACTTTCTACTTAGATTCGTTATCTTATCAAGATTGTTAAAAGAGATGCCGCGCTATTCACGAGTATTCCATCTTATCTCACCTCCTCAGACAGCATGACTGGCATTTGTAAGTAACTCCATTATTGATTTAAGGCTTAAGAGAAGGAGGTTTTTCAAACTTAGTTTCCAGTTTATGGTTTACTTTCATCTCTGTTACTTGCAGTAAAAGTATGTGATATATAAGAACTTGGATGTGTTTTATTTATTACATTTAAAACAAATTAGTTTGAATAAATAAGTTCCTTAAACTGCTTTTTCTAAAACCTCGTACCGTCCATCCTTCCTAGTTTTAACACATGAAGAGTATACTTATCTGCTTTTGGTTCAAGCTGTGACCAGCTTCACTGAAATGTGCCCGTCATCTTTTTTTCTCTTTTGAGCTTTAGATTTGCATATAAGGAAAGCTTGTTTGTCTTGTTAGCTCAACTGTAGTCACTGCAATGACACGTGAAATGAAAAGCAGATAACATCCCAAAGGAGGAATGTACAGACCAGTGACTATGAATGAGACAAATAACATTCTGTCACGACAAAATGATGCTATACGGCTGTGAAAAAAACAAACAAAAAAACTACTTTAATCTCGCCTAAGGATGGTGGTTCATGAATTATGAATAGGCAATCGTTAATCTAGTGTTTTGAATATTTCAAGGGTTTAGTCATCTGTTGAAAACCGCCCCGAAACCTCTAGCTGCTAAATGTGGCTGTCCGTGTTCTCAGGAGTTTTCACAAAAGCATTGTCTCTTAATGCTGCTTCACTTCACTGCATTCAAGTGAGAACATACAGTTTCAGTCAAGGAATCGCACTATTTATTGCATTCTTACTGAACTACTCTTCTACAGGTTCGAGCACACCCAATGGGTGTAATCAGGTTGTTTAAGATCTGGTCATTCCCAGTGAAGGCTTTTGCCAAATCTCTCAGGGAGGGCAACTATTGCTAGGATGTACCTACCACTTGGCTGCCAGTTATCAGTTCAGCACCTTCAGATGTGAAGCCAACCACTTTAATAATGACGAAAAATAAATAGCGCCCTCACAGTCATCTGATGCATTACATCACAAAGATTTTATTTCAGGTTGCACCCGATCCAGACTATAGCACCTAATGTACAAGAAACCAAAGAGTCCCAAGCTCCAGGCTCCCCGAGCTACACAAGCGGCAGCCCTCCCGCTCCGAGCGTACACACCACAGTGTGAACGAATATATGGGTCCAATGCTGAGAAAGAATTTCCCCATGTGGGATCAATAAGGGAATTATTACTATTATTTATGTATCTCTTTAAAAGCTACAGAGTGATCAGTTCCCCCTCAGACATTTTCCTGACTAGTTCCCTTCCAGTGGAAAGCATGGCCAGTGCTTCTGCATTTGACTGAAATATCTTACCTGCTAGTCAGAGTGATTGAAAGACAACATAAAAAGAGGTCATGTAACAGAGTGCAGTCTTTGCATTTTGAAAAAAACCCAACCTTAATTTGCATCCATATTGATATCGTCCAAAAGAGGCAGGCCAGCAGTACTTCATGAAACATTGCTTTAGTGCTTTAGGGATGATTGAACTTCATTCACATGGACAGTCTACAACAGTGACAGTCAATGACAGCTAAACAAACACTGCGGTAGAGAAAATCCATTTCTTTCTCCCTTGGGCAGGGTGTCGCCAATGACCCCAAAGAAGAAACCAGCGTCCAACCAACCTTCCTAGAAAAAACACCAGTTGAATCAACACCTCTGTGGGAATTTCTACATAGTTAGAATTCAATGAGCCACAATGTCAAAATGAGAACTTTGACATGCAAGAAATGCATCACATGATTGAAAATGGCAGCAGATGAGATAGCGTTAGCGCAACGTCAGTCCTGGAGGACATAGTTGTAGTTTATTGAGTTCAATGAGTTATTCAAGATCTGCACAATACATTATGTGTGCCTGCCAAATATAAAAGAAAGACATTTATGTGATACTACAAATGTAGAAACAAATAATTATATATTTCAGGGAACAGGCTGGTAATTTAGCCATATTTGTCAAGACATATTTGCACAGAAGTTGGCTTTGATGCTACACTGTGCTTTTCTTGTAGAATCTTTGAGTTTACGATTTAATGACCTTGAGTTATACGCTCCAAGGTTAGCATAAGGACAGTCCCTGTCTCATTTACAGTATATCATTCATTAACCATTTTGAAATGTTTAGTTTTTTACAGTAATGATGATTGTAGTCGTAGAAGCTGTGTACAGATTACCAACGAGCCATGTGAGTAGTCACAGCATCGTCTTCGTCTTCTATGACCAAATAGTTTGCAAGGACATGTGGTAGAGTTTTAGTGTGTGGTGTAGTCAGGCCTTTAGTCATCAGACACAGTTTTGTAATTGGAGTGCAATGGGATATTTGTCTGACGGTAAAAAATACAGTGGCACTGCATGGCATACAAGAAAGAGAAAACATGTGGAAAAAAGGCCCTTTGGCAGGAAAAAGAATAAAATCCCCAAGAATGGAATGACTAATAATCACCCACCCTCTACACGCTGTGGTTACCATCCCACAAGCAAAGTACTACAAGAGCTTAAAATTTGGTCCAGTTACATCAGAGAGTGGTCACACTGGGTTTCTAGTATGTGTGAATATGAAACAGGGCGTAGCTAAAGGAGTATACACCTTCCCTGAGTAAATAAAGGTCAATTTAATTTACTGTACACTGTACACAATGGGTGAACTAGAGATTAAAAGACACACGTTGCCTGAAAAGACATGGTACCCATCATGGAGGACAATGTTTACAACTGTGTGTAGGTGTACTGTGGTGGACGGGCAAGGTGTGTTTTGCGGGCAATGGTAAAGTTAATCACAAGCTTTTGACCTAGAGTACATTATGCTCGCTGATACCCTGCCAAAGGTGTTCCCCTGCCTTTCACCCGGTTCACACTGGGAGAGGCTCCAGCTGGAATAGGTTTAGACTAAAATCAATCAGAAACCAGTCAAAATCTATCAGCTACACAAACCAAAGGTTGCAGTTTAGTCTGTCTGCCTGATAAAGAAATCGTTTTTTTATAGAACATCTTTGGATCCCAAATGCGTATGTATTGTGAATGTAGCTAGCTTAATACTTAGAGGAGTATGAGACTGGTGACACTCTGAGAAAACAAATACCCCTGCATGCAATTGGATAGTACAACTGATAATCAGAGCCATTTTGTTGTAAACTAATTCAACTCCACAGTGTGTATATCTATCTATCTATCTATTTAGCTAGCTAGATCCAGACAAACTTTCCGGCACAGAAAATTTGTGGGAAGTTCATCTGGCTTCCGTGCTAGAATTAACCAGCTTATATACAGTGCTATGGTCATTGTGATGGCCCAGCTTTATTGTGATAGCGTGGGGATTTAAAAAGTACTTTTTAAAAAAAAAAAAAAAAAGGGAATTCAGAAATCCAAAAGACATACTTTCTGATTAAGACATTTAAGTGATTGAACTCCAAGCAAGCTTCTGACAGTATTTGAAAAGTTATCCAACAAAAGGGATAGGAAGGTGTTTTTTTTCTTCTTTTTTTCTTTTCCTGCGCTGAAAACACTCTCCAATGTATCTGTTCTGCATGTCGGAAGCAACAAAAGAGAAAAGAGAAGGGCAGGCTTCCCCGCCTCACTCCACCTCTCTATTTGTCCAGACAGACAAGTTGGTTTAAGACGCCCAAGCAGCTGCCCGAGGAGAAGAAAAACCTTTGCTTTGGTATTACTATATCTGTTTACCTACCTCCAGTGAATGTGTGTTAGCAGACGCTATGTGTGTTTGTGTTCATGTGCCTGCATTGCTTTGTGCCTGTGTGTTTGCATCATGTCAGTGCTCACATTTCAGTCTGCTGTTCCATCTGGCAATTCTACTACCACTTTAGTCCTTTACAAAATTTCTCCTAACTAGTTTGGACAAATTTGAAAACAAGAGGTCTTACAAAAAAGACAAGAACAGTATACAGCAGACAGTATACAATAGGATTTTTGCCTTGGTATGACAAAGGCAGTTTCTTAATATAGGAAACGTGTTTTACACATGCATCCTAAGCTGCACTAACATCACTTTTGCACCAAGTAGTGCTGGCTAAGTTCTCTAATCTGTATGTCTGCTCTTACAGCTTTCACACAATCAATAAAATGTCAACAAGTACAACTGAAAAGTGAAGTCAAAGCAAGTAGAGCTCCCCCTGTTGACTAGCTGCAGTATAGGTCATAGGTTGGTGGAGGTAGAGCAGTATTAATTAAAGAAAAATGCAGTGAGTCTGGTGGAAGTGCGGTCGGGTCATTGTTATCGTGGCTCCGAGTACCTCCGCTCTTGGACCATATTGTGCAGACTCTGGCTCCAAAGTCGCAAGATGGCGCCGCCAGTATGCCCCGGGAAAATAGCGTCAGTTTGGCCAGTGCAAGGAAGTGGGGATGCATTGTCCATATTTATATACAGTCTGTGGTTAATACATACAGGCTAATCTAAGCCATGATCCTGCAGTCATCCAAGTAACTATGACCAGCTTTCAACCCAGTGACAAGCCCTGCTGTAGCCAGACTCAGGTCTTATCTGAATATGAGTTTGGTAATGCTACATTTGGAATTTATTATGGGACATGTTTCAACCAACAGAGAGAAAAAAAATACCACAACCAGTCAGAGCAGAATGTGACATTAAGGGATTATCCCTGACAAACACTCTAATCTTTGTTAACTGTTTGTCATTTAACAGTGTTTTAATCTTAATATCTTTTACAACAGACACAACGGCAGACTCTAAACAGCTCACTCCTCCAACTGCAGCCACTTTGCTGTAAACAGATTCAACTCCAAGGCTCTCGGATGACATGTATGACTACATCGCTGTTACTCTTCTGTCCATCAACACATAAAGCCAGCCCAAATGATTTGATAGGCCAGGTGGCATAATCAGTTTCCAACAGAGCGGTTCCCGACCAATTTGGTCTGGCTTCCTGGCTGGTGCAAATGACAGATGAGAAGAAATGCTTCTAAGTGAAGTGGCTGACATTGCAAAAGTCTCTCAGATTGACAAGAACAATGAGCAATTTGCAGATAAGATAGGATTTCTAAAGTTAAAAAGCTGCATTCTAGTTTATCTTTGTACTTTATTAGTTTCAGTTCTTTTTATTGGTGCCTGGATTCAAAAACTTAGGAAGAATCAGTTATCACAGTAAGATTTTTTTTCAAAATCCTTTAACCCACTTACTGTACAGAGACTAGGGTTTCATCTACCTGACGTTTTAGGAAATGAAGTGTCTCAAAAAAACAGTCAATAATCCGGTTATTTATTTTGAATTAAGACACAGATTAATCAAACTGGGACGAAGGGATTTGAAATCAGGTCACTGCTATGGCAAGTAAGTGTTTAAGTGTACCACCTGAGAGGATTTATTTCTATGTGTAACAGATCTGTTATTAATTAGGACGCAGGCCATTTCCAAGAAGACAGGAACCAACAGTTGTCCTCAGATACACCAGCTTTTAAGTTTTCTGCTTTTATACATCTTTCTTATCCCAAGGTCAATGTGACGGGCTGACTGTAAATTTACCAGCAACATTAGAAAATGACCGCTAACAACGGAATCAAAGGCATGTCAGCCTTTAAAATAGCAAGCTGTAGCTATTAAATCAGTAACAGAAATCACGGAAAATGGAGGCCATTGGGGAGATTTTGCGAGAGGCATGAAGTTCAAAATAGTGGATGGTGTCATGTACTAGCAATCGGTTCTATAACATGAAACTACAACTACATAGAATTATAGTATTGTTGACTAAAAATAACTGCCTACAAGCATTACAGGGGTTGCTGCAAAGTGGAGAGATTTTCCTTTGAGGACTTAGGGAATGACAGTAATCCACATTTTCTTAATAATTGCATTGTACCAGAAAGTTATTATTCTGAACTTCATCTTTAACTGGAAAAATAAATAAATAAAAAATTCAATTGAATATCATGACCTCTTACAACCCTGACAATCAGACTTAACAAAAGAGTAGTGAAAATATGGTGGCGTCCAAGAATCTATATTTTTTCAATAAATATTCCGTGAGCTCTGAAATCCCAAAGATGGTGTGGGAGTCAGTGACAAGATAATAAACGAAGATCATCTGCTAATGAAATTACCAAGTCGCTGGAGATTTCTTCCTGATTAAGCCCTGTCGAAACACCTCTTATTTATTAATGGTCTGGATGTTTGGATTAGATACCCATTCATCGCGCGTGTGTGTGTGTGCTTGTGATTTTGTGTTATCAACAGCCAAGAAGGTTCTTTTCTGCTCTGCCCAACCTGATTCTAGCCTCTGTTTTTTTCGCCCCCATTCTCCTACGACGGAAAACATCTCGTGCTTGGTGAGATATGGTAGATGTTCCATGTCGGTCAGCATCTGCAGCCGATTAACAGAGCTAAAGCAGGCCACATCTGATTGATAGATTGTCTGTTTGGTCTGTTGGGGAATTTGAAGGTGGTGGGTGGACGAGAGTCATGGGAAAAATACGACACAGAAGGAGGTTTTTGCTCATAAAAGTAAAGCAGCAGCGTAGAATATGTCTTTAGATACGTTTTACAAATAAAACGTGGTTAAGGTCGGGCAAAGAATATGACCATGGTTGGAAGAAACCAGGGTCAGCAGGTAGCTGGAGTTGGAGTAGAAATAGCCCAGTTGACCATCAATCCAAACTTCAACCCAAATCTTTTGTAGAAAAAATAATCAATAGCATATTATATAACATAATAGTTCCTTGTTAGTCCTCCAAGTACAATAATGAAATAAATCATTTATAAAGCCTCCTTGGAACAATACATATTAACGCTTCCCATCTCACATCCCTGAGCAGAAAAACAAACTCTCTCATCATGGTTACAATAACAACCACATGGTATTGTTAAAGTCAGTTCTGTTTCTGTTTACCAGCCTCATCTTACTTCCTTTTATGCTCTTGTTACGACTTCAGTAGAGGGCTATAGAGACATCTGTCTGCTACCAAGAGAAAAAGTTGCCATGTGGTGGAATTCGCTTCCAACAGGACCCAGAACTAAGCAGCCAAACCGAAGAACCGAGACTTTGAAGAGACAATAAACGCCACCGCAGAAACAGAAGCAAGGGACACATTATCTACTTTTTCTTAGCAGATTACAGATTATTTGCCCCCCAACCCTCTTCTCCCGTTACTGAATTCTTCTGTCTATGTGTGTGACAGTGATACTCGGCCCCCGAGCTCAACAGGAGGGGAGGAGCACAAGAGGAAGGTGATGTTTGGGAAAACGTAAAGAAGACACAAGAAGAGGATACAAAGACAAAAGAGAAAGGGGGGAAGACGGGGGAAAGGGCGAGAGGATGAAATGGAAAAACAAATGAAAGTAAAAGAAGTATGGAGAAACAGGGGAAGCAAGGACAGAGAAGAAACACGGAGGAAGGTTTTTACTGCCATCTGGGTCAGATTTCTCGACAGTTTCAAGGGTCAGTGCTTAGCTTTTTACCCCATTTTCACACACATAGGCGCACATGAAACAGTTAAGGTTTGTCCGCTGCTTAACACACATTAGCAGGAAACAACACAACACTGAGGAGTATTTTTTAATGTTCACTAAATGGGAAAAATACCCACAATGGACAAATTAAATTCTTGAAAGTGGAAGATTACCAAAAGAAAAAAAAAATATCAATTTAGATGAAGAAGGAAATGAAACACGTTCATTATTGCAGGGCTGCTCTGTCGAAGTTTTCCCACCAAGAAGTTTCTGACTTTTCCCCAGGGGCCTCTCGATTCCCCAGCTCAGTTGTTGGCTCAGTCTCATATTTACACTCTTCCAACACACACACACACTCTCACCACACACCTCCTTTATCTCTCTATATCTGGGCCTTACTTTTGCTTACACACACACGCTCTCGCCTACACGAGCAACACTTAATCTCTGAGTAAAATACACTGTCTTGCTTACGCTCGGCATCCCATCAAAGGCAGAGGACGCGCTAATATGCCGTTGTTTGCGCTTCCGCCGTGCGGCGACCACATGCAGGGAGGGGCACACGAATGCAGAAAAACGAAGCTTGAGCGCTGGCAGTGAGTTAAAGCGCACTGTCACACTCGTCGGCCTAATTAAAATTGACACAAAAACACATCCATCGGTGCCCATTCATATGATCTTCTCACAGGGATCATCCATTCCCTAGGGGGTTCTGTGGCTTCCAGATCGACATATTTTTACACAGTGTATCTGTGCACTAATAGTATTTTAATTCAATCTGTTCTGTTTAATTTAGGTTCCTTTTCCCGGCAAAGATAAATATATGAATAGGAAAAATAGCTGAAATGAATAGTGTGTGAGCCTCTAGGAATGCCAAGTTGAGCAGCCAATGAGAAGCATTAAAGGCTCCAAACAATACGGGTTGTAATTAATTTGTCATTGCTCACCAAAGAGACTCCAGACTCAATTCAAGTATCATCACAGCAAGACTATTATTCATTGCAGGAAATTCTCTTTATTAATTCAACTCAGTCCAAGTCCAATTGAGCATTTCCAATTTGGCGCCAACCCTTTGTCGAATCCAGCTTCATGAACTTTGCCAAAACATTTTTCTTCTCTGGCTATATTTGAAATGTTTTTGCCTGCTCCAAATTTATGGCGATTTGTATTGCAGGTACAAACACATTTGACAGCGCCATGTCCGGCTGCCATGCAAACGACGCTACGCAGCATTTCAAAAACAGGAGAAGTCAAATCCAACTCATCTAATAACTGCAAAACTTTAAAGCCATAGCGTGACAGTTTGAAATATAGTAATCATCCGCAATCATCTGTCACATTAATGTCCTTGCTAAACAAGTTCACACAATGAGGTATTCACCTGTAATTCGCATTACATCAGAGTTTTAAATCTGTCTGTTCATGGTAACATTCCCACTCTGCTGCATGGGTAGCAATTTGTTTAACGAGCTGAAGAGGTAAGCAAACATAGAGAGTGGAGAAAAACAAAAGTTATGAATGTAACCCTTGTTCTATAAATGCATCGTCTTTGGTGGTCAGGAAGAATGAAATGCAAGCTAGGAATTGCCGAGGTAAAGATTCTGATGTTCTTAATAAAAGACACTCATCATTCAAGGGGAAGGATTACGCTCTGAAAAAGACAGCGGCCAATGGCGGTGACTGGTCAGTTATTGTTGATGTTGCCTTAACTCCTTGAACATTCATTCAGGAACTGCAGCTTAAGACAGGGGGACGTGTTTTGTCCCTGTAATCACTATCCTTCCCTCTCTCCCCCTACTCTCAAACCTTTATTGACTTATAGGGAGACACACATGACCCTCTGTTGTAAGGGCGAGTCCAGTACCATGGATCGCTAAGCTAAAGCGTGAGACCACGCAGCAGTACAGAGAGGGAGGGAAAGGGGGAGAGGAGAAGGAGGTAAAGGGAGGGAAAGACAGGTGGAGTAAGAGGACAGGGGTAAGAGGGGGAGTAATTCAAAGCCACAGGTTTAGTTTACCTGTCGTGGCAGCCAGACGGCAGGAGAGCTGCTGCGTTAGATCACTCTGCCAGATAGGAGAGAAGGAGAGAGGCTTTTTTTTATTTGTGCATGTGTGTGAGAGAGAGAGTACAAGAGCGCTAGAGAGTTGTCGGGTTAGATTGCCCAGTCAGATAACTCCTCAGTTCCCATATGGGAGTAGGAAGGTAACAGGTAACACTAGAATAAGTGGTCCTCCTGGAATAAATAAAGGCTTCTCTTCAATGAAAGAGGAAGGGGAATTGGGAAGGCAATTGAAACGTTTATAGAGTTGAGGTGAGCCCCTGAGTGAGCCGATAGTTTTGGGCCTCGAAGCAGTTAAGAAATAAAGCAGAATTTTGATAAAAAAAGTAATATTGTTACAGAAACTTGACTCGGTACTTGCAAACATACAGCAGGAAAGATTTACTAACTATTAGCCAAGTTTATTAGGTGACAAAACACTGACCAAGTGAGGATAGAAGGAGTAAAGTAAGACAAAAACAATCTATAGTTGTATTTCCAGCTGGTGCCCTTAAACGTTTGTACCAGGAACGTTCAAGGAACACAGCACCGGCAAAGAGCAAAGTTTAGCTAAAATATTCCTTTTCTCTATAACGCAACTATACAACAACCTGCTCCACTCCGGTCCAGTAGATGGCAGGACACCATATATACCACCATATAAGGTGGCGAAGCCTGGTAGGAAATTCAATCTGTGCTCATGGAGATTGTGACTGATTTACTGCTTTGCAAACGGGGTTTGAGTCAACACTGGAAAAGAAGTGAGCACAAGTAGCGTAGCAGACTGAAATCACCTGAAACCTGGACCCAAAGCAAGTAAAAACGTTACGAGGGATTGCAGAGACGACTGTTCCACAACATGGCGGAGGGGGACTTCTGCATTGAGGCACAAAATGGTGCTAGACTACCCCAGTCGTTCATGTACATTTGAAAAGTACAACCTTCCGAGCAGGGACTTTGTGGGGGGTAAAATAATTGACCTGGAAATGAATTTAGACCCTTGTTCCTGAAGTGGAAGTGCATTGAGTACTTTCAAGGGGTACTAATCTCTGCAAGGAAGGATGCTGCAGTTGAAAATGGCCTTTTAATGTGGATATAAGTTACTCTTACTTTTGTTACTTGGTCTAAATTGGCTGTAAATATGACCAAACTGCTCTACTCTATATTACAAATGAAACCTCAACCCGGCTGAGGAAAAATGCTCATTCTGAAACATTTCCTATGGTCATTAAACCTAATGTAAGACCTACAATGCATGCAATACACCTGGGACCTGTGGACTACATCAGGTCAATAGAACAACACTTAAAACGTCTGAATTTGCTTGCAGCCAAGCCAATACACATGAGGTGAAATTGTCCCACACAGACACGGTGCACCTGTTATTTGGTAGTTTGCAGCATTTCACGCAGATGACACAAGGTGTTATTGTACTTCAACTTGGTTTCCGGCTTGTAAATATGTTAATCTAATGCTTCAGATCGAGAGTCAAAGTAAAACAAAGAAAGGTTTGTTCAGGTGACTGTTTAACGGTCAGGGACCCGGCTGACAACAGAAAGCAGAAACCCTGATCTGTTACTTCACATTCAGCGATCATTTTTCCAAGACACAGGCCGTGGCAGAAATTGAACCTAGGTAAACAGGGGAGAAAAAAAAAAAATCCCCTCCCTACCAATACATTCTTCAGCTGGCACTGTGGCTGCAGATTTTCTGAGCTGTGGCAAATTAAGTCAAGCCACAACATGTGTTCTAGATAGTTTCTGTGAGCTCACATGAGAAACCTGAGCAAATAACAGAGAGTAAACTGTTGCTACCCAGGACTTCTGCTTAATCGCCATGACATATTTGGATAGACGCTAATACATAAGGAAAACAACCACGCTTAGCTTACTGTAAGACTTAGGAGATTGTCGGTCTCCCTTACTGGTCTGAACTTGGATGGATTGCAGCAAAGTCGTGCGCAGCATTTATGTTCCCTAGGTGTTAAACCCTCACTGTGGTGGTGCTGTGAGGCTGACATTTGTGGTTTTGAGTGAAATATGTCAATGACAGAAACTGGGATTGCCAAAGAATACAAATGTTGATAGTTTCCAAAGGGCTATTTTATTTGATCCAAAATAGGTTGCATGGCAAGTGTAGCTACAGTGTTATGTGGATATGTGATTTGTATGAGCAGAACATTTTTTAGAGGACACAGTGACTTTGACTTTTGACCACAACACAGGAAGTAAAGCACCATGACAGGACCTGTGTAGACGGATGGACAACACAAATATATAATGCCTAAAAAGTGTGTCATGCTCGCTATACACGCACACTGTAAGTGCAAACTGAAGCACATTTTTAGACTTCAAGGCTATTTCTCTCTGTTTCACTCAAGCACAGGCACACCGGTAGAGTACTTGTTGGTCCTGAGGATTTCTAAAAGTGCTTTAGGTTCAGTGTTTAAAGACTTTTGTGGCCTGCAAGTCAGACCAACTTCTTTTGCCTACATATTGTGTTAGTGATGGAAAGTTGGTTCTGGAGTCACTTTATTGGGAAGGCCAAAGATCTGTCAGGCCGAGCAAATCGTTTTGATGGACCATATGTGGTGATGGACAGAAGAGTGACAGCGATGTAGTAGTAGTCTGAGCGCCATAGAGTGTAGTTTGTTTACAATAAAATGGCTCTAATTGCTTATAGTACTGTCCCAATGCATGCAGATGTGATGAGACAGTTGTGGAGCTGTTATTGATTGAATTTGAGGATGTTTTTTTCAGGTAGACATTCAAAAACTTTCCCTAGGGGGTTAAACATGTGCATTTAGGACAAAACTATAGTGAATTATCATACTTGTGGTACACTTTTGGAACCGCCCACCGATCCATATGGACAAATAATGTTCAATAGGACTGCAATAGAAGGTCAAACACAGACTGGCCAAACATGCAGAGCACCCGCTCTAGCTGGGTCAATACTGTTCCCTAATCATTGTCTTATCTATCTTCAGTGTGGGTGCAGTGAGTTCTGCTGGTAAATGTAAGGAAGCCCAGATCTATAAAATAGTGCCATCGCTCCATTCCAGCAGTAACGGCATAATGCAATATCACCATTAGTGTGTTTTCACACACGGACACTGGGTCTGATTAAGCAACAAGTCATAAAGGGCACGCTGAGAACGGGAGAAACATACAATGGAGAGGAAACGGGTGTTGCCTGCCGAGAATTACGTGGGAATTTAGAGTGACAAAACAGTGGGTGATAAACAGTTGAGGTAAATGCAGACAGGAAGGGTGTAATGCATGAGGACAAACTATGTTGTATAGCCTTGGCCCTTGAGGACAGACAGGGAGGGATTTAGTAAATGTCCTCTTCCACTAACCTGGCAGTAGTTTCGTGTCTTACCCTAAGCAGTGACGTGCAACACGGCATGGCTGTTGGGTTGGTCTCGCCCTGACCTCATACCAAAGTAATAACCCCAAACATATTCAACAGATGAAAAAAGTTGACTTGAAGAAAGCACAAGTTTTTACAACCATCAAGCATAACGATAATATCACTTAAAAGTGAACACAGTGACAGCAGAAGATCTACGTGAACCAGACTTGCATATAAAGCACCTATTGCTTTGTCCTGTTGCGTGTCACCCCAGGGTGAGTGATGCTGGCCATCTGGGGTCTGTTGCAGGGTGTGGTCACACTGGTGGTTGTCGTGAGGGGCACATGAGAGTGTGATCTGCTGTTATCGTGTTTAAAAAAGCCAGTCTTGCAAACTGCAGGTTTTTTTTTTTCTTTTTCCATTAACTGAACTGACTACGTTAATAGACTGTTTTGAAACATTTAGGTTTATTAGAGATTCATTTAAGGTACTCCTCTGTGATCTTATGTTGCTGAGAACTCTTTGTGGTTTCGCCGCACCTGTGTCAAACACACAAAGAGAACAGAAGCAATGTGGTGACAATAGATCATGGAGCTGTAATGAGAAGATACGCAAAAAATAACCTTAGGCGACACAAGTTGAACTAATCTTTGAGGCTGGGACTAATGGAAGCAACTGATACAGCAAATTAACCGTGCTTTCTTGGTTCTGACAACCAAATTCACTAGGCTGATAGCAGACTTGGAGTGTCAGTTGAACTCAGATGGAGTGGCGGCACGTTTGCCGGTGTTTTCTTTTTCAATAGTGATGGCAAGAAGAGCCATTTCTTTGCAATCCCTAATGCACGACTTGAAACTGTAAGCTACTCGTCCTACATGTGGACTAAAAGAACACTGGGTGAACTGTTACTGTTGAAGCATAGGCTAGCCCATACACTAGCGATATATTTATGTTCTGATTGTTTCAGAAATAGACACACAGCCTGGAACTTCCAGTCAAAAAGCTAAAATAAAATAAAGATTCAGTCAGCTGCTTAGTCAATCGGGGCCACGGGCAAAGACGTATAGCACATGTTGCTGCATCACGCGACACTTACCATCAGAACCGCTCCCCCACCCTATCTTGGCTCAGCAATCTGTTAGTAGATATAATAGGGCACCGAGAGGAGATGTGGTGTATTGTGAATGCACTGTAGGCATCATGTGGTTAAGGAGGTTTATTGTTGTTGTTGATCATTATGCCCAAAGGTAGCTATCTGGGGCCCTCCCTTCCTCGATTGCTTGGTTTGCCTGTCTCAACAGCCACATTTATAACAGTTCTTGCTCGGCTACACAGAGCAAGAACGGAGGGTGGCAGCAGTAACTTTAATGCAGAAGACCAGGGCCCGTATTCCTAAAGATTCTTAGCGCTAAGAGTTGCTCCTAGTGGCCAAATTCTAAGAAAATTCTTAGAATCATGACGTTTCCCTCCTAAAGTTAGGAGTAGCTCCTAGTAAAGATAAAAGCTATTCCTAAAGAATCTTAGCTCGTAAGAGTGCTCCTAAGGTGAGATCTGCTAAGAGCAGGGAGGAGGACTTTTAGGAGCCTTAGGAATTTCTTAAGCAGAGGAGAAAATGGCTGAAAGAAGAGGCAGGAGAGATATTCTCCAAACACTGAATGACAATCAAGCTTGTTACAATCGCAATACAGTAGTCCCTCGTTTATCGCGGGAGTTACGTTCTAAAAATAACCCGCAATAGGCGAAATCCGCGAAGTAATCAGCTTTATTTTTTACAATGATTATAAATGTTTTAAGGTTGCAAAACCCCTCACTACACACTTTATACACTTTTCTCAATAACTTGCAAACATACCGCACGATCAAAGATACTGTATATGTAAATTTGGCAGGCTGAACGCATTCTGTACTGTACAACAGACACCGTACGGAGGAGATTGATTGATAATGGTCTACAGTCCCTTAGCCAATCAGGACGCAAAAAACAATGCGCTGTAAAAAAAAAAAATAATAAAAAAAAAAAAGCATGCAAAATTGCACTAAAAAAATCCGCGAGGCCGCGAAAGGTGAACCGCGTTATAGCGAGGGACTACTGTATCATCGGAAATAAAGTCATCACAACACTGAGGTTTTTAGCAACAGGAAGAATGCAAAAATGCAACAATGCAGCAGTGATGACTTGGAGCCAAATCTACTCTAAACACTTTTATTCTCATTGACCAGTTGATCCAGAAGCAAACACTGTTCCTCTGTCCAGTTGGGTTTCCTACTTCATTTCTTCTCCACTGCTGTATTGTTTTTGGAAGATTTGAACATCAACCAACCCTGCTTCTTCTAGGCCGGTTAGCAATCACAGAAATTGATGAAAGCTGAGCCATTTTACTCTTGTTAATACCAAATAGGTGAAGTGATAAATGTTACCAGTGTGGTAAATGAATGAAAGCAAATAAATAGAACTATCAGCATGTGAATACTGTGCAAGTGAGCCTGAGTTTAATCACACATTTTATAGGATACTTTTTAAAGTATAGCGTACTATTTATTTATTTTTATGTAAAGTATTATTTATAATTATACAGTCTTCATAGAGATTAGATTCTGTTATTAAGTCTATTAATTTGACGGTCCATTCTAGGCCAATTATCACCAAAAGTGTATTTTTATCTAGCTTTTAGGATCAACCAATCACACCTCTTGAAATGATGACTCATACCTAGCAACGGGGTCAACCACACCTCCTCACTAAGATAAGAGTTTCTGTCCATTCCTTGCTCAGAGTTCTCTGAGAATTTTCTGGAATCACTCCTAAGCTAAGACTCCTAGCTAGGAATTTTTAGGCTAAGATAGGAGCTCTCTGAGAGGATTCTTAGAATCTTTAGGAATACGGGCCCAGGTCTCTATGATACCTCCATAGATGTTGTTACAGTTCATATTGAATGTCTGACGGATGGAACCAGAGGGCATGAGTGTCAAATCAAGGTGAAGTTTCAGTGAAGTTGCTGCAGGCAGTGTAGGTAGAGTTAAAACTGACAACAACCGCGATGTTGCTAAAAAAAAAGAAAACAGGGTAAAGTGATACACCGGAGACAGAGAGAGAGGCCAAACGTCGACTTCAAGGAAAAAGGAAAAGAGAAAGGAACAGGCTTTCATTGTCAAGCTAACTTCCCGCCTCTTGTTCTCAGGGCAGTGTGGTGTTTTCACCTGCTGGAGGGTCAAAGGGAGCAGGAAGCCTCCTCTCAGGGTATAGGAGGGGTCACAGGGTTGAGGCCAACGCCCGGATTGTGTTATTGCCGAGACTGTGTTCATGCATTTGAGTGCTTTGAGTTAAGCAGCGCAGGCAGATTAATTATTTATCGGCAAGATAGTTTGCTCTTTGTCACGAAGCGTTTGTGGCCGAAGTGTTTCTTCTCTTCACTGATGTATGTGAGAGGAACCCATTGCTGTCCAGTGCCACAATAATTTAATACATACTGTTTAAAAGTATGTATTAAAGTATGTAAAGTAAGGTTTAAATGAATTGAAATCTTTCAGTAACTCACATTTCTCATGACTATTGGCTTTGCCTAGACATGTTTGAATTAGTGCATCTCAAAAGTCAACAAACCTCTACGTGACGTTTTGGACATGTGTACTGTTTCTGCAAAACTTCCATCTGGACAGTAACACTGTATCTTCCTCATTCTTCATGTGTGTAAAACACTTTTCCAGTGAATGATGTGCAATTTCATAGCACCACCCCTTACAAAATGTCATATTACCACATGTGCTTTACCTTCTGTTTATTTGTTAGTTTTCTGTTTGAGTCTGTTTGGCAATGTGCCACACATTCCTTACCTGGAATCACTGTGAATAACTGCTGCCTGTCATTGTCCAAGTCCATGCCAAAAACATCAAAGCCCAACTTGTTGGAGGAAGCGTATCACCGGCTCAAATGTGTGCCTTACTGCCATACCTTTCTGTACGGTATCTTTAGTATCTGCTCTTGAGCGATGCCATCCACACCCTGTGAAAGAGTTGTTTCCAGCCTTCACAGAGTTCTCCGAGAGTTGCGACTGCAGCTGCTTGATGTATGGCCAAACGGATGCAGTACTTAACTAGCTGTGGTATTATCCCATTTCTGATTGTCAAACTCCATACTTGATCTGCATCACAGCAGCAATTAACTCAGTTGGTTTTAATTACATAAAATGAAAAGCAGTATCCAGTGGGGAATGGTGCAATCTGTTTTGCAAGACAGACTTTCAATGTGAAAGGTTATTAACCTAGCATACAAATCAAGTATTAACCTGTCGGGCTAATAGATGAAACCAAAACAACAAAAACAACAGGTCCTCACTTGAGGCTGGCTCCAAAAACAACTTATTTCCCAGTTCACAACAACTGTATCGTGGGGAGATTTTCATATGCTACACCTGGATAAATTGCATAATTTAGGGTATGGATGCTTAGACTGACAGGTGGGTGCCCTTACAGGTCGCTATCTCCCTGCCTCAGCATCCCCATCCCGCTTAATCTCCATACATGCTTCCCACATTTTCCCATTTTTGAATCAGCTTGACGCCCGAAGCCGAGATGGCGACATCCAGAGTCACCGACACTGAGCTTCAAAACCGCTCTTCAGGATTAGGTGACGTCTCGGAGGGTTTGTCTGGCTTTATACACAGTCAGTGGGTGACTTTGGCCATTATTTGCAGTATGGTTGTCATGCTGCACCAGTATCCAAGTGTAGAGTCTTAATCCAACTTTGATCATGTTTGGGATATGAGTGTTTACACGGAAACATAGAAAAATCTGGTTGTTCATATTCTCACATACGTAATAAATATTAGCGTCCTAGTTATTGATGACCACATGCTGTTTATATAGGTAATCTTCACAACACAAACCAGCAATGGATGAATGAAAAACACTGAGGATATGCAGTAAATGTGATAATGTTAGCTAAGAAACTTATATTTGATGCAGCCATCTGTGGAAGCTCAGCATCCATTCCACAAGCAAATGTCAATGGCACCATCTTGTGTAGTGACTCGGAGCCATTTCTTTGGTTTTGATATTTGGCCAAGTAGTAATGTTTCTTGCTTCCTCCATGACCCGACTTTGCCCACACGAATCAGCATCCTGTAGCTTGATTATACCGACCTGAATGACAATTGTTTTCTATCTGAACTGCCAAGCATATCTTACTAGAGCAAGACACTTTCATGTGCATGGTTTCTTTCAGAGTACATGATGTAGTAGAACCGGGTTTCTCAGTACCCACTTAAAGGCTTATCCAGGTTTCTAAACTTGGGATATGAGGTTTGCATTCACAAATACAAAAACTGGATATTTTAATTACCAGTCAAAGGGTGTAATAAAGCATATGATGTTTTCCTTTTCAATATGTTGACAGAAGGAGTGTTTAGCATTGATTTTAGTCTTCTGTTGAGAATCCAGTTGGAACCAGAAGGCACATATCAACACGAAGACCTGATATCTCACAGGAAAACTGCTCATCTGTAAGAAAACAATAAAAGTTATCAAGAAAAAAAGATAGAAAACTGATGTCAGAATAAACACAGGACATAGAAAACAACTGCAACTGATGACTGCAAAACCCTTAAAGCTGTCAGTGACATTACTCTATTTGATAAAAACTTGGACAGCAGAAACAGAGAAAACTACTGTATACCACAAGAAGCAGCCTTCTTATCATCCGCAAGAATCAGACGACTAAATTGGAATTTGCCAAAATATAAACTGACAAGGTTTTATGGGTGGATAATACCAAAAATAAAGCTTTTCCAAAGAAAGTCAGGAAGTGGCCATGGTCCAGAGCATTCCAGCCCATCAGTGAGGCATGGACGATATCCTGCCAGCGTCAGGCTCGCTTGCATTCATTGATGAACAGATGACGGAAGCTGCAGGATGAATTCAGAACCGTACAGACACTGTTTGTTTGTACAAAGCAGTGAATCCGATCGTTAATGACTGGACCATCATGCTCCAACAAGACAACGAGCTCATCAACCAAAGTTTTTTTATCAGCGACAAAAAAAAAGACACTGGAAGGTCTCGGGCTCGCTGAGTCTATGCCCAAATTTACATTTACTGAACCGGCGAAAAGTTGATTGAAGTCTACTAAAACTTTTTGTAATCACTCAATTGCAGAACTGTCATTGGCATTCATCTCTCAGCTCAACTTTTTCTCCCATTGGCGTGTTTTGATCTCAAACTCAAACACCTAGAATAGCAAAACAAGTTTGACTTTACGGTACGAAGACACCCATTAACATCCACTCTCGTTTCCTCCACTCCCTTACTAAGAGAAAGGAGCATGTGTATATGTGTACATGTGTAATTATAGTGCATCCGTGACACTGCCTGTCTCCACATGTTTGACGAGTCCCTGTAGAACATTCCAATTAGACTAATTGCACATTTGATATAGTTTACATCCTGTTCTTTGGTGGCTTGATTTTGTCAGCCAGCGACAACCTTGCCAAGAACTCTTTGAGTTTTTAGAGTCATTAAAAAGTTCCTTCTAAGTTTTGATTTTAAGTCAAGTTTTCATAGACTATTACCTGTTTAGGAATAGTTACCCTTGGGCTGTTCCAACTAGATGTGGCGGTAGCAGCAGTAAGTGGCAGAGTATACTTCAGTCACAGTAAATTGTTTAATTGTGGATTAATTGTGGATTGTGGACAAATACCAGGCCATCGCTCATGACTCGTTTTTTGTGCCGTAAGTGAAACAATCCTTGCCATACCTTGGAGAGTCCATTCAACCATCAGCGTGTGTGTGTGTGTGTGAGGAATTCCTTCAACACACAATAAGCATGGTGACTAAGGCGTGAAGCATTTTCGCTACGCTTTCATCAAGCCAGAATGTTTTCTTTGCGGATTATTATCTGTCACTTTGTGTTTTCTGCAATGTTTTAGTTAGAGATAATCTCTCTAGTGCTCTCTCTCCGAGTTTATTTTCTTTGCACTGTTCATCAACCCTTCAACTGCCTTTGAAGGCACAAGGAACTCCCAGGCACTTTTTTTTTCAGCTGGCTATACCTTCATAGCTGGTGCTATAGTGAGAGAGTATTTGTCTCACATTGTCAGATATCTTTTCAAGTATTATTTGCTCAGAGAGCGTTTTCCAGCACCGCCCTGCTTCTCACGCAGAGTTTCCCCACAGTCTTACCTGGGCGTGAGCAGCATGTAAGCAATGTGTTGCTTTCTTATGTAAAACCTCAGCAACAGTCCATACGGATACCATTTAGGCTGCGCATTCAAGAGAATCATGTCAAGAGGAATGCAAAGTTTTTCATTAATTCACTGGTCATCATGAGAAAAAAATGGGCATGTTGTTGATAGTTTTGGGGAGGTTTCATGCTGTATTTGAAGACAGAGACAAGGAAATTCTGTTATTGTAATGCACGCTGAAAAAAGCAAAAACCATCTCAAATCATGGTCTTGCAGATTTGATAGTTGAAAATGTGTCATGGAACAAAACAACATTAGTTGGAGCCAATTCCAAGGAAATTGTCTAAGATTTACAACATTACTCCAGTAACTGACACACGCTGAGTCAGTAGTTATTAATACCACAAGCGAAAAAACGTACATGTGTAGAAAAATCAGTCATTGGGTATTATTGATGCACTGTGCACCTTCATTGAGGAGGTTTGCGGTTGTCATTGCATAGTACGTCAAAAAGTAGCCATCTGCGGGGCCCCTTTCTCATTTTCTTTCATGGGGCCCCAAACAATTGCTAGGTTTGCCTGTCCTGACAGCATGCCTTTGTTAATACCAGATGTTCCGGTGAAGATGTGCTGAAAATGTTGTGGCACTGCCAACGTTATTCTCGGAATGGCAGTATCAGTATCACTTTAACTGGTGCCATTAACTTAGTATATGTCCCAGAGGATGAATTCTACTAATGTTGGTCAGCCCAAGACTTCATCTGTTGCCCCAAACATGAAAAAAAATGTATTCATTCAGTAAAATAGTAAGAAATGGAAGCTATTGTTGACAATTGTTGCGTCATAGAATATAAAACCTACTTTTCATTTAGCATCTTTATCTGGTTAACCTTTCACTATGACAAATACTTTGCTTTAGCTAATAGCTTATGACCAAATACCTGCAAAGCTAATGCCATTCCAATCCCATTAACCCGTTATAGGATGAGGAACCATATTTTGTAACTTCAGCACACATTTTAAATTGCATCCCCGTGCCTCTCGGGGAGGTCGAGAAGCATGTGGTTTTCACCCAGCCAGTCAGCAAAGATCAAGGCAACATTCTCAGGTCAAATCCTGGTCAAATGCAGTCTGCAAGGTCCACCTCTGCATGAACGCTGAGCATAACTGCTTTATTAGGTACCATGAAGAAGTGGCCTAATGCTGTCTAATGTGATAATGTGTATGTTGACAAGTGCCTGAATCAGAACTAATGTTCTAATGGTCTAAATACATGATTACATTTGTTTACCACAAGGAAATATATAAATGGTAAAGTCAATGACCGTGAAAATATGTCATTTCTACATGAAAATGAAAAATTTAGTCTGTTCTAGTCTTCTTATGCCCTACAATAACACTCTATGACTGAATTTTTGGGTTCATAGCTGTATTTTGTTTTTATTGCTCATTAGTGAATGTTAGCATTGTAACACGCTAAGCTAACATCATAAACATGGTAAACATTATACCTGCTAAACCTCAGTTTGTTCGCATTTTCCTGTGATCATGTTTGACACTAGCAATTAGCTAAAAGCAACACTACGCACAGGGCTATATCACAGGGCTGCCTGGATATAGACTTTTAGGCCCCTTTTCAGAGCTGGTATTAGCATACACCCTGAGTGCAGGTGGCCGAGAATACATATAAGATGCACTGAGGAAGCATTTAAGATCCAAATACTAAGACAGTGCTGTACAGTGTTAGGTGGTGGTTGATAAGAGACAACAGCTGATTGCAACAATATTCTTCTTTGTCCCAAAGCAAGAAATTGAGATTGGATCGCAAGTGTTAGCTTGGGACCGAAACACCAACAGTGCACAGTGTTGTTAAGACAACTGGTTCTAATGTGTGATGCTACCAGGATACAACAAGGTGATATCTTAACCTTACAATAGGTGGACCATATGTGGGCATCACTTTTTTTCCAACACTCACTGTTAGATAAAGAGAACTGAGCTTGAGGTGATGAGAGGGATGCTGGGATAGAGAGGTGGAGTCAAGAGGGTGAGCAGACCGAGAGAGCGATCGACCTTGAGCCCACAGACATGCACACAGCCCCATCACTGGTCTTATCAGTGATTAAGGGATGAGGCATTGTGTATTGAATTGCGTCATCATCCCCCCTCCTTCCTTTTAATCACAGATGACATTTTCTCTGCCCACACAGTACCTTTCTGAACGACCCAGATACACTTACCTCGAATGAAGTACATGTGTTTACGCGTGACCTTCTTTGTGTCCTCTAAACTACCCTCTGATTGCACACTGCCCTAAAAAGCCAAAGAGTGCTTAATATATTTGTGGATTAGTAAGATCAGGAAGAAATAAGAGTATTATGTATATTTACATTTTATCCTCTAATATGTCTTTTTCCTAAGACTGCTGATTTACCTGGTGGGCACCAAATTGAACTAGCCTCAACTTTGAGGTGACACAATTGAGGTTCCTACCACCAGATTCACTGTGCTGATTGCAGGCTTGGACCTTCAGGTGAACCCAGATGGAACAGCCATTGGTCATAGCTTCATTTGAAAAAGTGTTTGGGCAACAAACACTCACGCATGAAAACTGCCCACCGTCAGCTTGGCGTCCCAAAGCCTTTACATTTTAGCAGAAAAGTTTTCAAACAGTATTTTCATCTTCAAGAAGATGGATTGCCAAATAAACATGTAGCTAACTTCAGTTGTTGGAGAATTCTGTGAGTTGAAGATTTGTCAAAAATATAGATTTTTAACCTAAGGGTCACGCTGAGCAGCTTAGGAATCCTTTGGGGTGGGACATGGGAACATCATGTGTAGCATACCTTAAGAGTCTACGGCAGTTGGCCACATTGCACTGATGTGCATGTGTGTTTTAAAGATATTTTCAAAAAGATAAGATTTTTTTAAATCTTATGCAAGTCTGGAAGACCTTTTGTGTGTCCGTGTGCGCAACACATAGTAAATTAATGACTCCAGAAATCAAAATTTAATTAGTTAAAGGGGAATTCCCGTTTTTTACAACCTGGACCTTATTTCTGGCATAAAGTACGATTGTTTACTCACCCATATAACTTTGGTGTCAGTCGTTCGGAAGATATTTAGATCCAGCGGAGCGCCACGTATATCCATATAGTGGGAGTGACTGGGGCACTGAAACGCAGCCTCTAAATAACACATTATCTGCCTCGAAATTCATTTCACCAATATTTTGTTATCATACGTTAGTGCTATTCCCCGTTGAGTCCGGAGTTACCTGTTGTCGTGCAGCGGTTTGCAGCTGTTCCTCTCTCTGCCTCCGCATCCTCCTTTCAACGAGCTCCTCATCCGTATACTCTGGCTCAAAATGGTAAGGATGTTCATCATAAACAAAGTCGTCGCCCACAACCTCAGAATCGGAAAAATATTCAGCCATGTTGCAAAAAACTGGCAGTAGCAAATTACAGGTAAGCCGCACAGGGTGCAGGCGGCGCTCAGAGATGACATCATCCAGGTCAGAGGTTAGTAGGTCAATCTACAGACCCCGGGTGATGATAACAGGTAACTCCGGACTTAACGGGGAATAGCACTAGCGTGTCATAGCAAAATATTGGTGAAATTAACGCGTTTCATGGCAGATAATGCGTTATTTAGAGGCTGTATGTTGGTGCCCCACTCACTCCCACTATATGGATATACGCGGCGCTCCGCTGGATCTAAATATCTTCCGAACGACTCCAAATGACACCAAATTCTTAATGGGGTAAGAGATGGTGACTGAACACCAAGCAAAGAAAACACACACACAATATGGGTATTTTAAGGTATGCACTGGCACTCCAAAACTCCAAAACTCTAACAGGTTTTCTGCCACATTCCTCCTCAGCTAACGCAATCAGACCTGGCCTATCCGCAAACATATACATTCATAAACACACGACTTGTCACTTGCTCTGTTTGAGTTCAAAATTTATCTCTCCTGTTCCATCTGTAAACCAGGAGAAGCAGAGTGTTTTTTCTGCACAGCTGAACGCTTTGTCTGCTCTGCTGATGAGGCAGAAACACTTAGAAACCCCAGCCGAGAAAGGCTTACCTTTGAAGCTAATTTCTGGCTTAACTCTGTGTTGTATTTTACATAATCTCAGTTGTTGTTTTTTTTTGCTACTGTGGTCCACCTTTTTGCACACTGCAGCTGAGCAAATGTAATGTTAATTCACTGTCATACCAGAAATGTTTCATTACGACACTGATTGGGTACAATTCGCTCAGATAAGGGCCAGTGGTGAGCATGAGCTCCACCACAACATTTGTAATTAATCCTCTCCCAGTACGATATTTCCAGAGCTCTTCAATAAATTCCCAAGGTCCTCAATAAAGGTTCTGGAGACTGGCGGAGATTCAGTTTAAAGGGTTTTATTCAGCAAGTACACAAGTCAAAAACAAGCGACCCTTCTTGAGCTGCTCGGAGACAAGTGATGAAGCTGTTTGATGTTTGAGTTCACCTGGTAGCCCACCATAGAATAGCAATCCTATCGCACCATTTTAGGAATTAAGCCAATGTTACAATTCACATTATTTCTCAATCAGAAATCCTATATTTTCTTCTTCTCAGGATGGCTACATTAATTGCTAATGTAGAATAAAACAATATCTCTTCTAAGAATTTATTCTTCCAGAGAGACCAGGTCAGACGTTCAAAAAGCTCATCATTCCTAAAACTTGTTTGCAAAGGATGTTGGATTACTTAATTTTCAAGAAATTCCATCGTCTTTCATTTCAGACGAGCGTTAAACGTCCCCACAGCTATGCGTCCTAACACGCAACACTCCTTTCCAGCAAAATCATTTTAGTAATCTTCCATTGAAGGCAGAACAAAGGTGCAGCAGTTAAGTAGTAAAATCTTTAATCTGCCAGGTCTAACAGCACATTTTACAGCTCTCCAATCTTGTTGGCAGCGCTCTGGTGTTTTTATGCCATCCACTCAGTGGCAGCCGGAGTAGATAAGTACACAGCTGCCTCCTTTTTGGCTCCGTCTCTGAAAGAGGAATTGTTTGGAAACTGCCACTGCTTAGACCTTATGTTGAATGTGCTGATAATTGGCTGTTCCTGTGCCATAATGAAATGGTTTGCCTTTGCCTTCGGTAATAAAGCCGGATTGATGGAGAACAAATGCACTGGAGTGCTACTCTCAGCATTTTACCGTCAATCATTACGTTTGGCAGAAAGAGGAATGACAAAGTGATTCCAGTTGATGAAATATATTGATGAATTTTTTTTTTAATAGTTTTAATAATTTATTGAGAGATCATAATTCCAACCAAAGAAAGACATAATATTCTGAGATAAACCTGTAGATCACAGAGTCAGATTCTGTTATATATTCGTCACTGGCGAATCAGCAGCAACTGTGTATTCACAGACGTTTCCATCAGCAATGGCCTACTCACCAGAAAATAGCAGCATGATATACTGTAACTATTGCAGCATAGTCTATTAAAAGGTAATGTATCGGAAACAGACTTATGTTGTTTCACATTGTGTAATTGGGTCCTGGTATGTTGGTGTTTATGTGCTTTAAGCAGACTTCATTATGAAGACCTAGATACCAGGTTATAAAATGCAGAACTGTACCACCCATACAATTCTAAGTCTTATCACAATTTAGACAGCTGAGCTATATGAAAAGGTTTGTCTCACTGACTTTCTTGAATAGGTTCTTGAGGATTTTTCTCCTTTTCTCCATCCAAGTAGCTTCTTCAATCTGCAAGTTTCCTCTATGTCCTCCCTCAGCAGTCAGAGGGTGCCGATCCCAAAGTGCATGGCAAGATGTCTGTGAAGGTTCTCAATGATCCAGGTGATGGAATATCCCAAAAAACATGCCAAAACAAGTCCTACTGGGCTTGTAGGGTGTCCAATGGTTTCTTTCTTTGAGAGTTTCCTGGAGATGTAGTAGCTTCTTCATGAAGTCCAAGACTAGTTGCCCTCGGTACAGCTTGATTTCTTTGTGTTTGGGAACATTTCTGCAAAATCCGAACCCCGAAAAACTTGCTACGCTCTTTTAAAATAAATCACAGCCATAAAATGTCACTGTTGAAACGATATGGCATGTTCTTTTAAGAACAAGAGCAATTGTTGTCAAGTAAAATTTCCTTTTCTTCTTTCCTGTAGTAACAGTCCTCGGCTGTCCATACGTAAGCCAGTCTCTGTATCTTTTGTTCGTCTGGGTTAATAAGCACTCCGTTTGAATGCACTCACAAGCAATATAAAGATAAAGATGTCATTATTAGAGTGTGGTCCGGAAAGTGGAACCACTCCCCAGAATAGTTCCTCGTTTCAGTGCGACGCGGCCGCTGAATAAAGACCAGGGAGAGGTGCTTGGGCTAAGAGGGTGATCCATCATTTACACTCGATCAAACAATACTACCTGACTGACGTAAAGTATGAACAAATAACCATGCCGTTTCCTTTTTTAGATGACCAGTTTGGCTGCCTCTCCACCGAGCAACAATAGCCAGTAATCTCAGTCCAATACACACACATACACACATACACACACACACCGGGTGATTTCAGCTCTGCCAAAACAAAACCAATAATGACGGGTGAATGTGGGGTCAGTGTGCCTCGTTACGTGTCGGCCTTCTGGGACTGCATTTTATTATGCAGAAATTAGATTATAGTTGATAATCTACACAGGGATTTCCACAACTGGAAGTTTTTTTCTGGCTCACTGCTGATGGGTTTTGCGTGCTCAGCCCAAAATGAAAAAGATCATACGCGGGTCATGCCACAATCAAATTCATTCCATCAGTTTGTAAAGCCATCCCTGGAACTCATTGTCATCTCCTGAAAAGCAGTCCATTCATGCTTGCTACTTGTGGAGCACAGTGGATCCTTTTGGTCCACAGGTCCCTTAGGGTGACACATGGCTCGGGCTGGTTCGGTCGGATTTGGCGCGAAATCGCAGGACGCAATCACAGGACAAACACTGGGAGGCAAGACTGGATGGAATAAGAAATGTTCACTTTAATAAGGCACACTTATAACAAAGGCACAGCAGAGCTGACGCAGGGTGATTTAAAGAGGGTCCAACAAAAGCAAGAGCTCACACACATATGTGAAAGTAATCGAGAAACTGGACAAAGGTGACACTAATGAGGGCGGAGCAAATAGTGAGAGGGAACCAGTGTTGCCAGATAATTATTGTATTTATACTATAGTTTCATGGCTTATACAATATAAAAGGGCAACATGGAGCAAGCCTCCATGTTTATTCCTTGCGTTATTGCTGGTCCATGCACACATAATAGCTTAGATTTTAAATGCACATTCCTAGTGAGTGATTTCTTTCAAGTTGTTTCAGT
This sequence comes from Chelon labrosus, assembly GCF_963514085.1. Lineage (NCBI taxonomy): Eukaryota > Metazoa > Chordata > Actinopteri > Mugiliformes > Mugilidae > Chelon > Chelon labrosus. Next base: position 5,376,867 of record NC_140356.1, read on the forward strand.
ACATGCAATAGCTTGGGTTAAAATACAATTATTTTAAAGCAACATTTCCCATCTGGCAACACTGGAGGGAACTCACAAGAAGAAAAAACAGAAAGATACAAGGAACTTTTCAAGGACAACAACAGATACAGTTTTAGATGTTGTTGTGGTAGATGAGAGTGGAGCGGGTAATGGGACTGAGGGTGGCTTAGCTCAGGTGGTAGACTGGCTTGGCTACAAGTTTTGGGGGTAAGTGGTTCGACCCCACATGCTAAAACTGCTCCTCTTTGAACGGGTGATCAGAGTAGAAGAAACTACTGTGTGTAGCTCCAGATCACTGAAAGCCCTGCACTCAGCTGCTGTAGTTATACGTAATCCGAGGTCATTATATCATACGGCACAGACTGTAAGATATTGTGCTATGTGCCCAACGAGAATGCCCACTAGCTTTACATGGCTTCGGGGGGCAAGATAAGCTCGCCCTTTTAAAGGTCAGGACTAAAACTGGATAAAGCTTATATTTAGGACTGGGTGAGTTGACCTTGAATCATCCCTTAGTTGCTGAGGGACTTTCCAGGATGCTCTGAGCACAACTCCTCTACTTTCTTCCCTCTTACTGTTCAATGGATTCGTGTGCTGCTACTACATTAACTCTACAACGATCAGCCACAACGTTAAAACCACTGACAGGAGAAGTAAATAACATTGACCATGTTGTGACAATTCAATGTTCTGCTGGGAAACATTTGGACCTGGCATTCATGTGGATGTTACTTAGACATGTAGCATCCACCTAGACCAGACCAGACCAGACACCCCCACCCCATAGCAATGACACTCCTTGATGGCAGCAGCCATCCCCAGCAGGATGCAGCCTGACACAGACACACACACAAAAACACTTTAGGAACAACTAAAAAAAAAACATGAAGAACAGCACAAGGTGTTGACCTGGCCTCCAAATTCACTAGATACCAAACTGATCAAGTTTGGGATCTAGTGATCTAGACGATGGACTTTCTTGAAAATGAATCTGTGGGATGATCCACAGAGGCCCCTCCCCTCAACCCATAGGACCCAAAGGCCCCCACAAACGACATTCTGTTGTCAGACAGCACAGGACACCCTCAGAAGACCCATGTCCATTCTCTGATGAGTCACAACTGTTTTGGAGGCACAAGGGAGACCTACACAATATTAGGAAGGTGGTCATAATGTTATGCCTAATCTGTGTATTTCTCTTTCGTTGTTCTCTTCTTTTTCTCTCTCTTTTTTCTGTCTCTACCTGGTTGTCCTCAAGCAGATTGATTCCCATATGAGCTGGGTTCTTGTCGAGGCTTCTTCCCCTTCAAAGAAAGCTTTTCCTTGCGACCACCGCCTTATTGCTCGATTTGGGGGTTTCAGGCTCTGGGTTGTGTTATGCGCCTGGAGACAATTTGGATCATTACTGACGCTACATAAACAAAACTAAGCTGGTTTGTGAGAACTAGTGCCGTGACAAGTGCGCGGGAATATGCCGAATTCTCACAAAAGATTAGTGAATTACTCTAAATATCCGTCTATTTATTGAATGTGAAACACAGCACAGAGTGAATCCAGATGCGTCTTGATTAGCCGAACGTGAACAAACCTATCCAAAGCACTTTCTCTGTTATCAGGTCGCGGGTTTGGTTTGACAATATGCCACTTTGACTCCTTAAATAAAACTAACACGCTCGGATGAGGCCGGCATGCTGCAACACTCCACTCAGTTAGTGTGAACTGAGACCTCCTGCGGTTTTATGGCCGCCCCAGTTTGCTCCGGGCCGGTTACTCCTGTCAGTTCTCAGCGCGGCTCGGCGGGATATCTGTAGTCGATGATTTGACCGGCAGCTGCTCTCTGCTGACATTCTAACCCAGCACCAAGTGTTCTGGCCAGCGGATTACTACAGCTGAAATTACTAGAAACAGAGTTTCATCTGTTCAAAAAATACGCGTCTGAAACTTTTTCCAACTAGTGTGGGCTTTTCTATTTGTAAAAAAATAAATAAATCATGCAGCCTTACAAGGAAATGTATGAATGCTAAGTAAAACACACATCATTTAAAAAGACAACTTAACGATTTCAGAAAATGACTGATTGCGAAACACGAACATTAAAAACATTAACACAAGTCAAACCACAGCATACCTTCAGAGTGAAGGCATTCAAAAGTAAATGTGATTTTCGAGTGAAAAGCAGGAAAACTAAAATAAATGTGAGGCACTTTAAATGCTATCCCCCTCCCACACACACACATACACAAACAAACTCAAAGGAAATCACCCCATCATCTAGCTGTGGTGCCGAAGCCCTAAAAGTCCATGTGTGTGACTCCCAGACCCACGGCGCGCATGTGAATATGTAACCCAAACGACACTTTTCAGCTCTGACCTCAATGATTGCTCCTGCTGTCTGTCAAGATTTAGTTTTTACTCTTTCGGCGTCGAACACACACACACACAGAGACAGATGTTGGGCACAACCAGAAACAGATTTTTTCAGGGTCACTAAATTGAAAGCAGAATCATCAAGTCATCTAATTTCCATTTTCTTAATCACTACTGACAGCCCTCCCTCTCGCTTTTTAGTCACTTTCACAGGCATACCACACACTCCAAACCACACAGGGAGAGTAAAGCGTTAAGGAAGGTCAGAGGAAAGCACTGGCAGTCCAAAGTTAAAAATGTGCTCAGTAAAGCTAAGTGTAGGGTGAGGATTTCTCCGTCTGTTCTAATCCTTTTTACCCTGCAGGTGACAATACACATCATTAAGTCTACTCCAAGCCTGCCTGTGACCCTGATCCTAACCCTGACCCTGACCCTAACCCTGACCCTGACCCTGACCCGTAATCCCTTCCTGGACCTCTGGGCATGCCCAGTTACTCATCAGCCCCTGGATTGTGTTTCCGATTTGCATCTCCCTCCATTCTAATGTGCATATTAAAGTTAAACCGAAAAAAGTGTAAATGCCAGAAATAGAAAAGCAAGAAGTAGAAAAGTGAGTATAAGTATAGGTCACTCATTACTGAAGAGAAGAAGAAGAAAAGGGTGGCAGACAAAAGGTAGATCGGAGTGGAGCAATGAACTATGTCCTAAGTTAATATATGAAATAAACAATGATGAGTTTTCATCACAGACTGAGATGTGAACAGGCCTCTGTTAATCAAGTCACCTCAAACTGCCATCTTTTTCTGCATTATACTCCTCTCCTCTAATATTTGCATAACAGTAGCAAATGGAAACATTCATTTGAATTGTCTGTCTGGAAATTAGAACTTCCTAGAATCTAGTTTGTTCTTCCTCTGCCCAGTGTGACACTTCCACATCACTCAAAGATTGATCTCTGTAAATATCTGGTATTTGCATGTGCAGTGATCTGTAGGCAGGGGATGAGATGTCGCTACCAGGGGCTTTCCGGCTTCAGTTTGTAGTCGGAGCAGTATTGGGCAACCATGTTTCAGTGGACCGTGGCTGCAGGCAGGTAACCTGTCTATGGGGAGCAAAAGAGGCGGATCTTTCACGGCCCGCCGGCAAGTAAGAAAGTAAGCAAATACCTTAAACAAAACCTGTTAAGTGAGTGTAAGCTGGCTACTTGTGAAACAATCCTTTTGTAGACGTCGTCTCTCAGTTTCAACCGCCGTCTCGGGTTGCTGGTAAGACTGTAAACAACGACCAGAGTACGGAACAGGAAGCCTCGGCCAGGATATCTGTTGGCGACACTGGAAACAATGCCCCCAGAGGCTGAGTCATCAGATGCCCAAATGCAGATTGTGTATTTTTTTTCTTACTCTGTCCATTTTGTATATCATGACTATAGTGGATGTAATCCACACTTTTACACTAACAATGGATCAAATGACATTGTGAAAGCAGCATGACAGTGTGAGGGGTCAGTAGTAATCAGCCAAAAGAAGTTATCTGTGATGATTCGCTGATAAATATTTAATTGTTTTGCAGTTTGCCGATGGTTGAGGTGGTTAAAAAAAAATAAAAAAACATTTATTCTCATGTCTAGTCTGAACCATAGGGAGAGCCTCTCAAAAGTGAAGCCAAAGCAAGTAGCGCTCCACCTGTTGTCAACCTCCAGTACAGGTCATAAGCTCCACCTCTTCCATGTTGATGGATGGGCCAAATTAAAACACTAAAATACACGAGAGAGTCTGGCGGAAGTGTGGGCAGGTCATCGATATCGCGGCTCCGCCTGGATCCACTCTCGGACCGCACTGCGCAGGCTCTGGCTCCAAACTTGCAAGATAGTAAAGAGGATAGGAAAACAGCGTACAAATAAAATAGTGTTTGGCCAATGCAAGGAAATGGGGATGCAGTGTTCATATTTATATACAGCCTATGGTCTAAACAGTCAGAAGGCCTTTTTACATCCTTTTACGTGCAAAATCAGTGATGGAAAAAAGACACTGGTATTAGCTTCCACGGGGGTGCACTGTCAGGGCAGGCAAACCAAGCAATTGTTTGGGGGCCCGTGAATAAAATGAGAAAGGGGGACTGTTTAAACCGATTGCTTCCTTTTGGCATATTTTGTAGACTACCATAAAACCTCTGAAACCTATAAATGCCCTTCGGCACATCAACAATACCCCACAGCCATCCCCTTGGGCCCCATCTACTATGACCGATTTTGCTAGTTTCTGCTGGGAGGTTACCACATGAATTTCTTTGCCTGGGGCCCACCAGAACCTAGGATCAGCACTGATCTTCCTATGATGCTGCACATCTCTTCTGGGCCTCTTGGCTGTACTGTTTCTAGTGCATACAAAGGAAATAAAAAATCTGACAAACTTAGTTTATTTTCAGTAAAATAGCGTCTCTTAACAGGCTCTGGTCTTGTATCAAATGGCGTGGTTATAATGCGTGTAGCTAACCTACGTGCTGCCCCAGACAGATTTACGGAAAATAGTCTTGGCCCCATCGCTGCACCAAATGTGGACAGCTGGAAGTAATATTGTGGGGGGCGTTTATTTAAGTTTACACTGAATATTCACAAACAGTCAACACGAACCTTACAAAATAATGTGCTACGAGACATGGCCTGGCAGTCAACACCAATACGACCAGATGAGACGATGTATCATTTCCATCGCAATGAACATTTCCGTCAGTGTTTGTGTCATCTGGAACAATTCATTGCTTAAAAGTGTTTACTGTGTCAGCTCAGGAAAAAAGGGCAGGAAAAATAACAATTTCTTCCTTGCGAAAGCATCAATTCTTCATGAGGGTACACAATGAACGCAGTCTTCTTGACTTTTAGTGATCCATTCCTACCCGAATGCATAATTCTCCAGCCTGCTCATGATACCACATACATTCAATCATTATACCAGCTAACTCACCTGTAATAGAACTACTGTTGTCAGTTATATACTCTTCTTTAACCCTATAACGGTAGCGTTATTAGCATGTTGCTGTCAGATGTATGACATGTTCTTGCCTCCGTCGCATTGGTGCTTGCTCAGGAGTTTTCGGGCTCTGGGTTCTGTAAAGCGCCTTGAGGCAGTTAGGATTGTCACTGTACTGGCACTATATAAATAAAATTGAGTCAAACTGAGGTTATTTCACTCTGTTCCTGTACAAGCAGCTTAGCATGTGATTCATGGGTTGCGCGTGTCTGGGATGCTGAATAGAAAGTATCACATGTTTGAGTGGGTCAGGTCAAAAAGTTACAAAGCACTGTCACTTTTTGACCTGACTCACACTTTCTATCTATCTATCTATCTATCTATCTATCTATCTATCTATCTATCTATGCATCCAAAGTACAGCAGTTGCTTGGATTGGTGGCAGTTGAAACTTGTTGCATGCTATCAAGAAACTATCAAAAACCACCGAGCACAAGGGGTCACACTACATTTCAAACAATACCTTTATTATTAGTAACATTGACATATATTCAATATTAATATATGGGAAAGACAATAAGCCTGCATTTTATTTCAGGGTGCGGTAAGGGCAATGGGGAACCACTGTAATAAAGTATCTTTACTCTGACCTTATGCCTAAAGAAACAGCCTGAAGCCCCATAGTCCTCTGATTGAAATAATGCAATCATTGTTTGTTCAGTCAGTTATATCTGTACGTAGTGAGTGGGGAATATCCAAAGCACAGTCGTTCAGGGGTCACATGATACACAGAGTGAGACACGTGTGTCCTCTGAAGACCCATTCAAGGTTCAAGTGGAATGCATCATCCTGTCGCTCCCTTGTCCCACTTGCCTTTCTTTCAACATATGCATTGTTCATAATGCAATCGGGCCACCATGCAAGGTCTTCTTATTTTCTTTCCTGTGTTTTACAGTGAATTATAAGAATGTGTGAAACATGTGTGAACAGTAAAATGTGGAAACAGTGAGTGTGCTTACATGTGCAAAAAATACAACAAGATTTAAATCCTGGGTGATTAGGTAAAACCTGCAGTTACTAGATGTAACAACGTGATTTTACAGTGCAGCTAACACACTTCAAGCAAAGGCAGAAATACAGGAGCCCAGCAGCTGGTGTATGTATTGCCAGTGCAGCAAAAAACCTCAAATTGATTCAATGACAAGGTACGTTAAAAATGCAACCACAATCGGATTTCATGCTGCATAAGTTGTTTTCAATGCAGCGGCAAGGCACAGTAAAGTAAGTTACGTTATATGTTATGGGAAGAGCCGGATGTGTAGCCTGACCATTTTATTAGTTACCATGTCTTGTTCTCCAGAGACATTTTTTTAGGAATTATAACATTGTTTCCTCTGACTGTGCCAATAAAAGCTACCTTGTGTTTTGTCAGGTGAAGGGTCTAAAAATCAAGTTGCAGCAGTAAATGTTCAGATTACAATAACACATAAAAACAGAAACATGTCATTTAATCTCTGACTTTTTGTTTTATGTACGCAGGCTGACAAAATAAATTCTGTACAATGTAAATACTGTCCACTGTTAATGGAGCCCCAAACAACTGCTTGGCTTGCCTGCCCAGATGGTGCGATCCTGAGGAAGATAATACCAATGTCTTTTTTCCATCACTGATTTTGCATGTAAAAGGCCTTCAGACTGTTCAGACCATAGACTGTATATAAATATGCACAATGCATCCCACGCCCTCGCATTGGCCACACCGACACTACTTTCCCGGGCATACAGATGGCGCCATCTTGCGAGTTTGGAGGCAGAGTCTGTGTAGTACGGTCAGGGAGTGGTGGCTGTCATTTCTTTAAAGAACAGATTACATGTATAGAAATTTACTTCAAACTAGGGATATCAAAAAATATTTCATAGCGATTAATCGCTTGGTTTTCATAGTTAATGCGCAATTAATGGAAATTGATCGCACTTTTTAAAAATTTGTAACAATAAATGTACTAGTTCCTACCACTCCTGTCAACATCTCAGCTGCTCAAATTTGTAAATTTGTTCTTTCACGCTCTGCACAAAACTTTCTGTTCTCAGCTGCATGCTTGATGCTGCATTCACATCGACAGTAAATGAAGATTAAGCATCTGGCAGGGCTTTTGAAGTCAAAGTTGTTGTTCAAACAAGCCGTTTCTTAATCCATTTCTGCTCTTTGTTTCTGCTTGCAGTATTGCCAGATACAGCTGATGGCTTCCAGCCCAAAACCAACCACCGACCACCAAACCCACCCAAAATATAAGGCAGATTTTTCATTTAGCACTTCGAACACTCAAATTTCTTACGCTAGTGCAGCCTATCATAAAAAACAACAATGCTGTCAAATCATAGAAACAAAGCAGAACCCAACCACTCACATATGGCTACAACAAAGCCATCTGATGGCGCCATGTAGTCCAGTAGCAGATGGAACTGATGAAGATGGTAGTACTTTTGTTGCCAAATCGGCATGCTAATCTTTTTAAGTAATTAAAAAAAACTAAAATGATCCCAAAGTAGCCGTCCAAACAATTTTTACCTGCAAAATTGTTTTGATGATTTTTTTCTCAAGCGTAAGTGCTTCCTGACTTCCCAAAATACAGTCTGGGCCAAGGTCGTTAATAGTTTGTGTTAATGCTTTATCAGTGCATTTATTCTGACAGCCCTACTTTAAATGCAGTCTGTATAGTGTAAAGACCTACCCTCCACCCTTCAGATGCATTTTCTCCAATGGTGTTCTACAAATTGTCGGTGTGTCTTGCATTTTTTTCAAACGTCTGGTCAGGATCTTCAGGATCAGCATGTCTTCAGTAGGCAGTAGGTAGCTTCTCTGGCATGAAAGGCAGCTTTAGTCCACCTTCTACCAAGTCTACCTTCAACAATCCAACTTCTTCTCCATCTTCTTGGGTCATTTTGCCACCTGGGAAAAGTATACTGCTCAGTTGCAGGACATTAAATGGAAGTACCTGGTAATGTCCCTTTGGTTCATTTAGATGCTGGTATTCATTCTTCTTTACATCTAGCGACATGCTATCTGGCCATGGCTTATAGGCCACATGGCAAGTTTCTTTACTTTGTCTCTCGTTCTCCACAGTTTAACCACACGCCCTTCCAAGAACTCCATCATGTAAGTATGTCTGCGGTGTTTGTTGCATTCATTGACAGCTGACAGCAGAGGGATTATAATAAATGAGTGGAAAACAGTGTGGAATGTGATGCCACAGATATCTCTCGCTAGAAACAGGGATGTTTTTGCTCAGCACTTTAAAAGCCTTCCAAACCTCTGCATTTCTTATAATCATGCCACTCATGCCATTGTCCAAACACATTTTTTATTAGATGGATAAACCTCCTGAGATGAACTGCATAAAACACTTCCCATTTGCCTATTCAGCAGTTTAATTGAATCTTTGACCCAGGCAGCTCAGCTCTCTGTCACAGAAACTTTTCAGTTCTTTTCAATTTTCCGCTCTCTCTGTTCCCAGGGGGTGACCCTTCCTCCTCTTCCACATCCCTGATTCAGAACAAGAAGGGCTGTAACCCCAGACACACACACATAGTAACCTCAGCGCTGCCTCTCAGGATCAATTACTGAATTAGCATCTCAGACCGGAGTGCCAGGAACAGAATGGGAGCGAGAACAACAGAGGTTATTTTGTCAATCTTTACTCTTTCCCTTCCATTATCGTTTCCCTCGTGACTTCCCTCTCCATCGTCTGGTTCATTCCACCGCCAGCGCCCTGACACATGTTGCAAAGATTACATCTTAAGAGCACGCATGGCATCAGAACACATTTACATTTTCACGAGATGAAAACTATTGATTTTTTTTATTTTTGTTTTTGGAAGCAGGTGTGTTGCTAGTACAAAGCTGAATTTAGTTTTGAAAGTCCATGAAATACCATACCATACATAGACACAAGTTCTTTGCTATTTAACTGACTGATTAGAAACACACCATCAGAGTGAACTGTAAAGAAAGAATTGTTCATTGACAGTAGCATGAATCCATTGCTTTTTAATTAACTGTACAGTGTCATGCCCTAGAGAGGCTATACTGTGTAAGTGTGAGTGTGTGTTTGTGTGTGGTCATGTCCTTATTAAGTTGTGGGGAGCAATTTTTCATGTAACATTGTGGGGACATTTTGACTGGGCCCCACAACGTTTGGAGGGTTCAGACTTGGTTTTGGGGTACAGGTTACAAGGTTAAGGGTCAGGGTTCTGCACTTCTGAGATGGTTAGGGTACGGGGCTAGGGAATGTAAGGTCAATGAAAGATAGAAGCATGCGTGTGTGTTGAAGGGCAAATGGTCTTGTATGTATATAGCACTTTTCTACTATTGTTACTCACTGATTCACCAACCCACAAGCACACACACATAGTGACAAGCACTGGGAGCAATATGGGGATCAGTCGGACAACCTGCATTACCTACTGAGCCATAGCTACCCAAACACTTTCATCACAAGAGGAGGAAACATCCACACCATATTTAACGTTCACGTTCCTTATCAAAGTGGGGTCTCAGAACTCTACGTTGGTTGCTCCTAAAAATAAAGTCATACACCAGTATCAGGCACTGGGAGCAACTTGGGGTGTCTCGCTCATGGTCATTTCGGTATTTGGTCCACTGGAGATAACCACTAACTGCTAACCACTTCACGCACAACACACTCTACCTACTAAGTCACATCCTCTCCATTGCTGATCTGAAAACTGCTGCGTTTGTAAAAAATTCAGACAGCTTAAAACATAAGTTTTAAAAGGCCAAAACTTTAGTTTGAAACTTCTATTATTATGCATTATATTTCCACTCGTTTGGTTTACACTGTTGTTATGCAGTTGACTGTACAACACTCACTTTTGAGAGATCTGACCACACAGTTAACTGACTTTTTTTGAGTCAAGCGATGTTTCCCATGTTGTACTCTGCTGTGGTTTGAAGACCTAAAACAGATGGTCAGAGGCAAGCTGGGTTACTTTTGCTACGCTTAACCTAGCAGTTACAACATCCCCAAATTGTTGAAAGCAGCCTTTAAGGATGTCCACATATCTATGAAATGAATTCAGATGTTTCCTTTTAGCAAAGTTGAACATACCTATAAGAATTTCGACTGCAATAGTAAAAGAACTTGCTCATAAAAATGTTCCAGAGGTGTTTGAAAAGCGTATGTATGCTGTATGAAGGATTCCATAGATAGAAGACCAGTGGTTCTGGAAAGGTATTCCACCAATAAATATGAGCATATACCTACAAATATAGTACACACGTCACAATGTGAAACAGAAAATGGAGGACAACAAACGGTACTAAAACACAATATCATGACGCATACACAGTTTGATTAGAGCACGTACTGTATGTTATTTATTTCAGGCGACAGTCAGGTGAAGAAGCTGCAGACACACACAATGATGGCGACAGTCCTCCACATCTTTTATGACCGTTTTTAGATGGATATCTTGTCTGATGTATATGTGCTGTATCTGCCCATTTCTACTCAGTAGTTACACTCCCATGCCAGAAGTTGCGCATCGGATTTGACATAGCAGGGCACGCTACACACACACACACACGCATACACAGTGAGTGTGAGCGGGCGGTATGCTAAAAGCAGTTGGCGCAGCAGCAAAGAGGCCAAGTTTTGACAAGTCCCCCTCTCTGTCCCACACGCTCTCTTCTGCCTCGCTCTTTCCCTCTGCCCATCCGTCTCTCCCCGTGTCATCCCCTCCTCTATTTTCAGACGTCACTCTCCTCCCATCTCCTCTCCTCCCAGACATGTCGGCAGCATTTTTTCCCAGGGAGGACAGACACACCACATGAATTATTTCCATGGCCCTGTCCTGCACGGAGAGGCTGGGGGAACGATTCAGGACAGCAGAAGTCACTCCACATCCTCCATCTCACAGCAGGAGAGCTCTGTTAGCGGTTAGAGGAATTAAAAAGGCCTTCAATCCACATCATACCCTATATTCTGTATCTTCAAATTTTGCTCGTACCACAGGTTAAATAGTATTCCAAGTAGCATTGGAAATATCATTAAATTGCTTTTTGCACACAGCTAATCCTAACTTCCAGTCAACCATACATGGAGAGGTAAAACCCCTCTTGGTAAATAAACCTCTCTATCCAGCTCCAACTCTTTATTCACCAACAAAGACCACCCATAATTGATGTAAAGAAGTTTACTGGTTGACAGGAAGTGAGAGAAATAAATGGATGGATGAGAAGGATTGCAGGGGATGGGATGAAAAGAGTCGAAGGGGTGGGATGAAAAGGTTTGAGGGGATGGGATGAAAGGCAACAGTGACAACATGATTAACAGTTTTATGGCTGTGTTCACTCCATTTCTTGAGGTTAGAAAAATGTTTTCATCTTCAGTAAAGATCTGCTTCTATTCTTAACATGGTCTAATATTGACTTTCTTTTTAACTTAGTCTCCTGAGAACATTATCTCTGAAGCTGCTCATTGCTCCACTATGTTTTCCAGTTTTTACACAGTCCTCGCATAGGTAATTTGTGAAAGCAGCTTATTGAAGATGAACAGTTACTTTTCATTGTGGAAAAGCAAAGGAGGGGGGGGGGGGCTTACATAGAGGCAAAGTCTGTGTAGGGAGGAGATCAGGTCAGGTCAGATGGATGGGACAACACAACATTTGACTTTTTAATGCAGGAGACCGCTCTTCAGTTCCCCTTTCAAACTGAAAGAAAAGTTAAAGATAACTTTTTAGCCAAGAGTCTAGCCTCAGCTGTCCAGACACTGAACCAATTATGGCCAGTTTGGTAACCACTGAGGGCACCCTGTCAACTTTTTTTTTCTTTTATACCAATGTGCCTACATAATCTAGATATGACAGCCAGAATTCACTATCTTGACACAAATCTGCCCAAAGTTGTTCCTGTCATCATTTCTTTTGGCAATGAACGTTACATACTTTTAACCGCATGTTTGTTATTATAACCATGATCACAAATCACAAGTTGGTTGTGTGCCTAAATCTAGCTGTACAGGAGAATGCAAATGCTGGGATCAGTCAGACTGGATATTAAAAGGAATTTACCCTGACATTTCAGTCGTACTATGTTTGTGTACTATCCAACTGAGCCTCTAACTGTCTTGAGAATTGGGCATCAATTTGGGCTGTATTTGGTGGATAGGGCTGACTTGTTGACTCGTTGTAAACTGTCACTCTGGTGCAAAGAAGGTAGTGTATAGTGGGTTTCCTGTTGGAGTTGAAATGACTGCTGACGAGAGCAGTGAGAGTGAATCAGAACTGTAAAGTTGAAGGTGTGAAAATCAAAAAAATGAGCTGAAATACTCTAAAAACTAATTACGGTTGAGGAGAATGGCAAAAATGTTGATATTTCACCACTATGAGTGAATTTTCACATGACCTACTGTACTTACAAGCAGTCAAATGATCTGTTGTTGACATAAAAAAAATGTTAGCCAAACCCAAAACAAACTCACCGACTTGGTGTTGGAGCAAAATGTGCACAGAGAATGAAAAATGAGGTGGAAGAGCAGGACAAGTCGGCAAATGAGTGCAGAAAAAAAGATGAAGGGAGTGAGAGATAATGGGGAGGAAGCGAAGTGTTGGAGCTGCTGGCTGACAGCAATGACAAAACTCTGACGGGGAAATGTCAGAGACATAAACATAATGAGTGATTATGGCTTCCACGTAGGAGTATGTCTGTGAAGGTTCTCAGTCATCCAGGTCATGGTATATCCAACAAAGGTTCAAAAAAAGGCAACTGGACTTGTAGAGAAAACAAACAGATTTATTTCACTGTAAGACATGCTCAACCTATACTGGAGGAATCAAGCAAATACCAAAACCAAAAACCACAGGGAACTTAAAACAGAAATACACCCACTTACTTACACAACTGATGACAAAAGAGAAGAGCAGTGAAAAATAAGCATGTGCAACCTTATGAATGCCTCCTACGTGAAATATCCAACAAAGGTTCAAAAAAAAGGTAACTGGACTTGTAGAGTTTTTTTTTTTTTTTTTTTTTTTTAAGAAGACGTTTCACCACTCATCCGATTAGCTTCTTCAGTTCTGGGGGACTGATGGGAAGTCTGAGGTTTAAATAGGAACTCCTCCTGAAAAAACTTGCTTGTTATGCTAATAACCAGAAACTGGTGCAGCTAATTACCATTAACGACTGGGTACTTACCTGTTGTTGAGGGGGGACTGTTTTGTCTCCCTCCTCTTCCCTATGAATGGTGCTCTAACGACCCTTGTCCGTCAGCGGCTCCAGTGTCAAGGTGTGAATGAGATTGAAACTTCTTGGGGACAGAAGTTAAAACTGTATTGTAAATAGATGGCAGATTAAATCTCAGTCCACCTCCTCTGTTTAGTGAAGGTTTTTCCAGTCTGACAATAGATGGCTTCCTTTACTCCTCTTTCAAACCATCGGTCTTCTCTGGCTAATATTTAGACGTTGTTATCTTCAAAGGAGTGTCCTTTGTCCTTCAGGTGTAGGTGGATGGCTGAATCGTTTCCTGATGAGCTGGCTCTCCTGTGCTGGTACATGCGTTTATGGATGGGTTGTTTGGTTTCCCCAATGTATAAATCTGTACACTCCTCACTGCACTGAACAGCGTACACCACATTACTCTGTTTTTGCCTGGGTGTTTTGTCTTTTGGGTGGACCAGTCTTTACCTAAGTGTATTTCCTGGTTTGAAATAAACTGGAATACAATGATTTCTGAAAATTCTCCTGAGTTTCACGGACACTCCAGCCACGTAGGGGATGACGATGTTTTTCCTTTTGTTGTTCTCCTCCTCGCTGTCCTTTGTGGGGTATCTTTTTGAGCCTTTCACAAAGGCCCAGTTGGGATATCCACATGTCTTAAGTGCCCGTTTAATGTGTTTTTGCTCCTTCTCCTTGCCATCCAGTCTTGTGGGTACAGTCTGTGCTCTGTGCTGGAGCGTTCTGATGACCCAGACTACCTCTGCTGATGTCCTCCTGAGTGAACTTGATATTGCTGTCCACTGCATTGATGTGCTGTGTGAAAGATTCCACTTCCTGCGTCTTGATTTTAACCCAAGTGTCGTCCACGTACCTGAACCAGTGGGTGGGGTGTTTCCTGTGAAAGAGTTCAGGGCTCTGGTCTCGACCTCCTCCATGTAGAGATTGGCCACAATAGGTGACACTGGTGACCCCATTGCACAGCCGTGTTTTTGCCTGTAGAATCCTCCATTAAATTGGAAATAGGTGGTCGTCAAGCACAGATCGAGTAACACGCAGAGTTGGTCTGGGGTGAGGGTGGTCCTACCAGCCAAGGAGTCATCCTTTAGTAGTCTTTCCCTTACTACTCTTGTGGCTTCTCCGGTGGGGATACACGTCAGCAGCATAAACTCAGTCACATACAACATCGCTAAACACCTGGCATCCATCCTGTCTCCGTTGGTGGGCAACACTCCCCGCCACATTGAAAACTCCAGGGATTTCGTCCACAAAGTTAGCAACATCACACTGGGTCCACACTGGCTCAATTGATGTAAAGAAGTTTACTGGTTGACAGGAAGTGAGAGAAATAAATGGATGGATGAGAAGGATTGCAGGGGATGGGATGAAAAGAGTCGAAGGGGTGGGATGAAAAGGTTTGAGGGGATGGGATGAAAGGCAACAGTGACAACATGATTAACAGTTTCATGGCTGTGTTCACTCCATTTCTTGAGGTTAGAAAAATGTTTTCATCTTCAGTAAAGATCTGCTTCTATTCTTAACATGATCTAATATTGACTTTCTTTTTAACTTAGTCTTGGTCTCCA
The DNA here is from genome assembly GCF_963514085.1 of Chelon labrosus. Taxonomy (NCBI): domain Eukaryota; kingdom Metazoa; phylum Chordata; class Actinopteri; order Mugiliformes; family Mugilidae; genus Chelon; species Chelon labrosus. The sequence continues at coordinate 5,392,040 of NC_140356.1, forward strand.
TTATCTCCTGAGAACATTATCTCTGAAGCTGCTCATTGCTCCACTATGTTTTCCAGTTTTTACACAGTCCTTGCATAGATAATTTGTGAAAGCAGCTTATTGAAGATGAACAGTAACTTTTCATTGTGGAAAAGCAAAGGAAGGGGGGGGGGGGGGGGGGGGGGGACTTACATAGAGGCAAAGTCTGTGTAGGGAGGAGATCAGGTCAGGTCAGACGGATGGGACAACACAACATTTGACTTTTTAACGCAGGAGACCGCTCTTCAGTTCCCCTTTCAAATTGAAAGGAAAGTTAAAGATAACTTTTTAGCCAAGAGTCTAGCCTCAGCTGTCCAGACACTGAACCAATTATGGCCAGTTTGGTAACCACTGAGGGCACCCTGTCAACTTTTTTTTCTTTTATACCTATGTGCCTACATCATCTAGATATGACAGCCAAAATTCCTGTACAGGTGAATGCAAATGCTCGGATCAGTCAGACTGGATATTAAAAGGAATTTACCCTGCCATCTCAGTCGTACCTGAGCCTTTAACTGTCTTGAGAATTGGGCATCAGTTTGGGCTGTATTTGGTGGATAGGGTTGACTTGTTGACTCGTTGTAAACTGTCACTCTGGTGCAAAGAAGGTGGGTTTCCTGTTGGAGTTGAAATGACTGCTGACGAGAGCAGTGAGAGTGAATCAGAACTGTAAAGTTGAAGGCGTGAAAACCAAAAAAATGAGCTGAAACTCATTACGGTTGAGGAGAATGGCAAAAATGCTGATATTTCACCACTATGAGTGAATTTTCACATGACCTACTGTACTTACAAGCAGTCAAATGATCTGTTGTTGACATAAAAAAATGTTAGCCAAACCCAAGACAAACTCACCGGCTTGGTGTTGGAGCAAAACAGAGAATGAAAAAGAGAATGAAAAATTAGGTGGAAGAGCAGGACAAGTCAGCGTGTGAGTGCAAAAACAAGATGAAGGAAGCGAGTGATAATGGGCAGGAAGCGAAGTGTTGGAGCTGCTGGCTGACAGCAATGTCAAAACTCTGACGGGGAAATGATGCATGGAAAAAGAAACATAATGAGTGATTATGGCTTCCACATAGGAGGCATTCATAAGGTTGCACATGTTTATTTTTCACTGCTCTTCTCTTTTGTCATCAATTGTGTAAGAAAGTGGGTGTATTTCTCTGTTTTAAGTTCCCTGTGGTTTTTGGTTTTGGTATTTGCTTGATTCCTGCAGTATAGGTTGAGCATGTCTTACAGTGAAAGAAATCTGTTTGTTTTCTCTTGTAAAGGCTAGTGTCTCTGCAGGCTGTGCGATGACAGGGAGAGCATCTAATTTCAGTTCAACACAAGGACAAAGATCAGGAATTTCAACCCGTAAATTTCCTTTACAGCAGCAGAAAAAATGTTGGGTAAATTTACACAGGGGTTTTGTATAATCTTATCACCCTGCCAGATACCTTTTGCTACTACGTGACTGCGACTTAATTAGCTTTGAGTCCAATGTCAACATTCAAAGCTTCATTCAAAGACTCAACCTGAGACATTTTTATTTAAATAATGATGATTACTGATTATTACTTCACGGTCTTTGACCAGGTAGCTGAATGGTGATTGAGCCAATGACCCACTGATGAATTTATATTAAAATCTTTGCATTTACAGTATGGAAGTTGGTGTCTTTGGAGACATTCTGATTCTAAATCACAGTTATGGAATTCGGGATCCATCTCCCAGCAGTTATCTTTCTGCCAGACACAGTAGGCCACACAAGGGAAAGTGTTTGGATCTAAAACACAGATTGTGGAGGGTGCCACTTTAACATCTGAACAGTCATTATAGCATGTAAAATGGCTCAGGCTGTTAGGTGACTTCAGAGTTGACCTTAAGGGACTCCTTTGTAGATCTTCAGTAAGTCACATAAAGAACATGGCACCCTTCACTATTTACAGCCACACGCCTGGAACAACCCAAAGTTTAATTGATCCCTCGCCTGCCTCCCACCAACAACTAGATCCATTTGTTTTAGTGCATAGCCACGGTGGAGCTACTGCTGTCAAGAACTGAAACCAGAGTCTCTGCAGTTGATAGTGAAAAAGTTTTGAGGAAAAAAAAAAACGTGACTTCCGTTCTTCATAATCCTTAAAATCACAGCCTACACAGCGACTGCAAATAACCACATGCTGCTGCTATGATGTAAGACAGTAGCCTGTTCTGCAGCTGTTTTACGGGGGAAAATGACAAACTCCTATTTCCCAGGAGAGAAATAATACATTTTAAGAATAAGTTATGGGACCAGGAGCTAAAATTAGTCTTCCTGCTTGTCACAAAATCATCAGGAATCCACGACAAAATATGAATTTGACGCGAAAAAGCATACGTGATAACGTCTTTAGATTGTGCCTATATGTGAAGTGTTTTTTTTAGCCAGTAGTCAATGATCACAGCACATCTGATTTATTAAACTTAATCAGTTAAATCTGGACTCCTTTTCCAGTTTTGTTTGGATACAGTCACCCTGGTTCACCCCTGCCAGTTGTGAGTGAATCAAAGATTTGGCATATGGGAAAATGAATAATGTGGCTGGGAACAGCTCCTAAATTCTTTCCCATGTAGACAGATGACATGGATTGGTTCTGTTTTTCCTTAGCATACTATGCTAAAGCCTGCAGTGGCGTGTGTCCACTCAGTTATGTGTGCAGAAGTGCAAGCGATTATAAGTACGCGGCATGTGAAGGGAGGAACATCATTTCCAGCAGCTATGACCATCAATAGAAGAAAATGTTTCTGCAGTCTAACTCTACCCCACTGGAGTCGGCTCTCCGAGATCAAAGAAAGCTTAGAGGGGGGTTTTGGACTTCAAAAAACAGCTGTTAGAGGTAGAGACAAAGATTCAGTCATGACAGTAGGAAATATAAAGCACAGGACTATGTTTTGACAGGTTTAGTGCATCATTTTACCAAGGACTGTGGTACACCATCTGAGGTCTGTGGAGTCGATTTGGGCCCGCAAAGTCACTGATTCAATGCCCCTCCATGGCCGAGGTGTCTTGAGCAAGAATCTAACCCAAACCATTCTACTGTGTATATGGATAGATGAGTTAAATGCAGACAAAGAGTCCCCCATGAGGGATCAATAAATGGAAACTAAATCAAATTAAACCAGTGATGAACACAATAATGAACTGGTGTATGTTGTTGCATTTGGACAAAACAAAGCTAAGCTAAGCTAACAGATGGAGGCAAGTCAGCTTTATTAACGCAGTACTTCTCATCTAACTCTCGGCAACAAAGCTCTTTTAAGTCAGGCCAATGTATCACATTTTATTCCATTCATTCCAAAATGCAGCCACATTTGGATGCTTATTGGTTGCGACACTGAAGTGGAATGATCTGAGGGTGTGCAGTTTCATTTAAAGTCTGCGTTCTTTATTTAGATGGTGGGAAAGTAGAAATCCGGACAAGCTAGCTGAGTCGCAGCAGAGGAATCACAAGTGGGATTCAGTCCCAGGCCACTGGGAGAACATGTGTCTGTGCAGTATCTATGGAGACAAACTGCATGGGAGAGCCAGGAGCGAGTCCACATGGTTCCGATCAGAAAGAGGACTGGATTATTTCTGATCAAAGATAGCACCTTCAACGCCAACATCCAAAGTCATGTTTCAGGTCTTTGAGCTCCAGTCCAGTCTGTTTCTGCACCTCAGAAGATGAGAAAGACAGAGCTTAAATGTCAGGATGCCAACAGAATCATTATACAAACATTCTCCTTTGACACACAATGAGATTTTTATAGTACCATACAGTTTTTAAGAAAGACACAGCGTATCACAGTGGGAAATCAGGGGACATCAAAGATGTGCCCAAACCACTTCTGAGGAGTGCTTCAAGCTCCTGTCTTGTGTCAAAACAAGTCTCAAACTGCTGATAGCAAGCGTGTCATTGTTCTTTGACATCTTAGCAACAAAAGGAGCCTCAGATTTTATTCCTCTGACCTCTAGCAAGCACAGTCCCTGTTATGTAATCAAGATTTTCATAGTGAACCTCTTTCATGCGCATTTATTGAAATAAAACTAAACTGCCCTCTCTGCAGAGGTTTGATTCCAGATATTTCTACTGTTATGTCATTAAGGAATTGTGAAATATGGAAAAGTAATATTGTGACTTTTTTCCTTTTTGTTCATGGCTTTTTCTTCATGTGTGGATCATGTACTGTATATAGTCATCACATCTAAAACTCCTTTGTTGGGCAAAGGCAGAAATACATCTTTAAATTTTGCAGATTTGGAATGCCTACAACCCAAAAAAAGTTTGGTTTTATAAATATTATAGTTGCAGCCCTGTCCGCCTCTCTTCCGATGACAGCTGGAATAGGCTCCAGCACCCCCAGGACCCTCCAGAGGACAAGCAGTTGCAGAAAATGAATGAATGAATAAATGACATATTCTGACTGCATTTTCTTCTCTTGTAAATTCCTTGAAAATTTCCTTTTAAACCTCAAACCACTTCCGACAGTGGCAGCACCACAAATATCGTGGCGCGTTCACACTAACAGCGACAAAAGCAGTCTGGGTTGCCAGCGACAGCGTCACCAGTGTTACTCAAGCACCCGCTAACGTCACTGATGAAGGTGGATTGATTGTAAAATAACACATCGACGGGTGCTGCAAACGCATGGGACTGGTTGAAGCGTCATGGCTCCCTGAACCATTGTTATAAGGCTGATATAAGTTCTTTTTGAGTCGCTGACAAAGGATAAAAGACCGCTATTGATTCTACTTTAATTCTATTTCGGCATTGCCCTGAATGTCTTTGCCCAAAAAGAACAAGATTGTTCATTTGTAACATTCAACTTGGCAGTGTGAGAGTGACAAGCTACAACATATCTTCAGTGGAAGCCGGTGGTGGAAATTGATTCATAAAAAAAAAAAAAATCAAGTAAAATCTATGAACCCTCTGCATATTCTAATTTATTGTCTTATATTTATTAAAAAGCTGGTCTGTGTTCAGACAGCAGCCATTACAAAAGGACTCTATTATTGATCATTAGTGAACCTCGTGACGAGCATCCTGGTTTGACCTAAGGTGTCAAAACAAGCTCAAAAGAAGAGTGTTTATTGGATTACATTTGCATTAAAAATGACTGTACTGTACTGTTATGCAATCACGCTCACCTCTTCAGACATGTAGGGCAAGCAGCTAAAAAACTCGAGACCACCTCTGATCACTGACATAATAAGGAACAAAAGTGACCTACATTCCTCTTTCTGCGTTCAAGTCTTTATCTGTATATCTGCTCAGTGATACGGGTTCTCATACCCTATAAAATGACAAAACGCTCAAAGGCTGAACACGCGTTTTTAAGTCTCAATGCTTAAATACAAAAATTGTTTTTCATGCCATCCTCTCACCACATGAACCTACTGAAATCATTTTTGGAGCCCGTGGTGGTTTTGGTTGACATTAATGGAGCGAGCGTTACATAATCAGAATCGCAATGAGAAGCGCCTTTCACGAACACAAGCGGCCCATGGCGCTGTCCTTAGGCCGTGATCACACAAAAAGCCCATCTACATCGATAATGAAAAGGCTCTTGAGATATCAGATTGCTTGCTGACTCCACTTATCTACATAAAATAAACTGACGTAAACAAATTGCCCTTATAGACGTTGTGCGGTTGTTCATTCAAATGGATCGGGAGATAAAAAGATGTCTTGTGTTTCATCAGTCAAGTCACTTTCGTCTGGACTTGAAATATTTCATTGTATATGTGATTTAGCTCAGAATTTCACTTTGTCAATCAGTTTACGGCCAAATAACTACAGCTAAACTAAACTAAACATTCACAACAGTCTCTGCGGGAGTCACGTGAGATCACCGAGCAAGATGGTCGCATAGTTGGAGCTCTCCCGTGAACCCATTAAAGTTACCCGAAATTCGCTACTAAAGTGTGTGCAGTTGACATACTTGATTTTATAATTTGGTATTAATAGCCTACAATTTTAGTGTCTGACGGCCTGAATTGTGCACTATGTCGTCGTCGAGAAGAAATACTGAAAAAAGCGTTGCAGGAGCTAGCAAAGGAGAGAGTGAAAATGTGTTAGCATCTATGCAGCAGTCCTTGGAGAAAGCTATGGAGGAAATGGGAAGAGTTGGAAAGCTTCTAACAGCATTACAAGCGGACATATCAGAAATGAAGGATGCCAATGTTGGGCTACAAACAGATTTGGATGGTGTTTTGCTTAGGCTGGATGAAGCTGAAAATCGAATCTCTCAGCTAGAGGATGACAACCATGAGCTCCGCCAAAAAGCAGATAAATCAGCTATGAAGTGCGAGGAACTACATCGGGCTGTTGAGGACGCTGCCAATAGAGACAGGCGACAAAACCTGCGGCTTATTGGCCTGAAAGAAAAACTAGAGAATGGAAAACCGTCAGATTGTGTGAAGACTATAATTTCCGAGGCACTTGGGGTTGAGCTTGATGGGTCGCAGTTGCAAAGAGTGCACCGCGCTCCGGCGCCTGTGCCTGAAGACGGCTACCCTCCCAGACCAATAATAATTCGATTTCTTAGTTTTCTGGAACGAGAGAGAGTGTTGACAGCTGCAAAGAAGAAGTACAGGATCAAGGAGGAGATCGTATGGAAAGGGTGCAAGCTGTCATTTTTCCCAGATATGACAAGAGAGACGGCGGAAAAGAGGAGAAAGTTTAAAGATGTGAGGAATCGTCTACATGATCTTGACGTGCGTTTCACCCTAGCGTATCCAGCGGAGCTGCGCTTTACATGGAAGGGGAAAAGAATGAAGTTCGACGACGACAGAGAGGCTATGGACTTCCTTAATAGAAAGTCGAAGGGGCAAGGATCGCCGAACAAGACACCAGAGCAGGAGCCTGCAGTTGAGTAGCCTAATTTAACTATAGCCTACTTGTTTACCATTGATTCAACTAATTTTCGGATTCGAGGGCGAGGGGCTGATACAATAACGTAAAGATATTTCTTATCATGCCCTTTTTATTATTTTTTATAATTATTTCCTTTGTTGCCCGCTTGTTTTTTGCCCTGCGGTAGAAGAATAATCTGCTTTCAAAGACGGAGTAGGCTGACGCCAAAACAGGCAGCCAATGCGTGGCGCCTCCTTTTCTCCTGAATATTTTCTTTCGTACATACAAAGCACATCGTTTTAAAAAATAGGATAGCTTTGCCAAGATATGTAGCCTGGGCTAGATTCTGTGTAGAGATTGAGGCAATTATTTTTATGTTTGTCTTGGACTGCTTAGAAAGGATGCTTTGACGGGATTGGTGGTGGGGTTTCTGATGATGACCACTTCAGTGCGCCTCATGGACCGTTTTGGTGGAGGGTCTCTCAAGGAAGAGAGAAGGGTTAGATGGGGTGGGTATGGGATTGTTTTTCATGTTCCCTGTTCTAAAGGGGTTTTGTGTGTAGTTTATTGTGTGTTACTTTTTTTGATTGGCAGCTGGGCAGCACCCTGTCTTTTTTGTTTCATTTTACCCTTATTTTCTGTTGATCACTTATATAAGACTGTACCTTATCATTTCTTAAGTCATGAGTAATTGTGTGAGAATAGTGTCCTGGAATGTGAATGGACTACAAAGTCCCATTAAGAGAAAGAAATGTTTGTCTTACCTTAAGTCTCAACAAGTTCACATTGCTTTTATACAGGAGACCCATGTGACTGAGTCAGAGGCGGTTAAGTTAAAAAGAGACTGGGTTGGCCAAATATATCATTGCTCATATTCCAGTAAAAAACATGGAGTAGCTATTTTAGTGCATAAGAATCTGAATTTTCTCTTTATAAAAGAGCAAAAAGATGAAGAAGGAACAGTTATATACGTAGAAGCTAAGATTAATGGAGTAAAAGTCAATTTATGTAACATTTATGCTCCAAATGTGGAAGACCCAGGTTTCTTTCATAACATAAACAAACTAACAGGAAAGGCAGATGGATATACAGTCATAGCCGGGGATTTTAATCAAGTACTAGATGGAGCCTTAGATAAAACCACTTTTTCCAATCACATTCCAAAAGATAGAATGGCCATTGAGTTGTTGATAGAGGATATAGGTCTCACAGATATTTGGAGGCTTGTTAACCCAAAAGATAGAGAATACGCATTTTACTCTCACAAACATAAATCTCACTCCAGGATAGATTACTTCTTGATCAGTAATGATCTGGTTAACAGTGTTTCTGACTGCTCGATAGGCCCTATAGCACTGACTGATCATGCAACAGTGCATCTAGGATTAGTAATGGGGACAGATGGCAATAAAGGAAGTAGGTGGAGAATGAATGTTTCTCTGCTTCAAGACCCATTATTCAATAGCCAAATTGAAGAAGAACTTGATAATTTCTTCTTGGTGAATATGGGTACAACAGATAGAGTAGGGACAGTTTGGGAAGCCTCCAAAGCTTATATCAGGGGAAAAATTATAGCACATTCCAGTAAGAAAAAAAGAGAGCAAACGCGACAATTAAAAGAGCTACAATCACAACTCAAGGACTCTGAGAATTTATTGGCTCAGAAACATAGTGATCTCCTACTGAAGCAAGTATGTGACTTGAAATTTAAACTAAATGAAATCTACAATAGAAAGGCAGAGTATGCCCTATTTAGACTTAAAAGTAATTATTATGAGAGTGGGGAAAAATCAGGAAAATTATTAGCCAGACAGATACGCCAAAAAGAGGCTAGTTACGTTATACCAGCGATTAAAAATAACAAGGGGGACTTGGTGACAAGTACTAGAGATATTAACAAAGAGTTTGAGAGTTTCTATAACCAGTTATATAAATCTGAGGTTAACCCGGGAAGGAGTGAATACGATACTTTTTTCTCTAAGATTCAATTGCCAGTAATGTCAGAGGATCAGAAGACGTTTCTAGATCGCCCTATATCAGTAGATGAAGTCAAAAGGGCAATTTCATCAATGAGGATTGGGAAATCACCTGGTTTGGATGGTTTTCCATCAGAATATTCTAAGAAGTATAGTGACAAACTGGCTCCCATCTTAACAGAAGTGTATAGGGAATAATTTTCAGTGGGTAACCTGCCAGATACGTTTAATGAAGCGTTGATATCTTTAATTCTTAAGAAAGATAAAGACCCTATGGATCCAGGGAGCTTTAGGCCTGTCAGTCTTATTAATGTGGACTGCAAAATCCTGACAAAAGTTCTTGCTACTAGGCTAGAAAATGTTTTGCCACTTCTAGTACATCCTGATCAAGTAGGCTTTATAAAAGGCAGATCATCTTCAGATAATGTTAGACGTCTACTTCACCTCATGCAGATCAATCATAATAACAATACGCCTATTGCCGCCATATCGTTGGACGCCCAAAAGGCATTCGATAGAGTGGAATGGAGCTTCCTGCATTACACTCTCCGTAAATTTGGATGTGGAGACAGTTTTGTCAAATGGGTGAATGTAATATATTCTGACCCAAGGGCAGCAGTAAGGACAAATGGCATGATATCACCCTTCTTTAAGTTAACACGTGGGACTAAACAAGGAGATCCTCTCAGTCCACTGCTATTTACAATGTTTCTGGAACCCTTGGCCACTGCCATTAGGGCTGAGAGCAGTATTAAAGGGGTTTTACATGGGGAGGAGGAACACAAAATGTTCCTCTATGCGGATGACATTTTATTGACTATTGAGGATCCTCTAATATCAATCCCTAACATTCTAGCCACAATAGAGTCTTTCTCAAAACTGTCAGGCTATAAAATAAACTGGCAAAAATCTGAATGCATGCCAATATCAAAGGGATGCAATCAATCTATATTAACCAACTTTCAGTTTAAATGGGTCCATACTGGAATGAAGTACTTGGGTATTAAGTTGTGTCCAGACTTGGAAAACATAATTGCTATGAATATGTCACCTTTAATTAAGAAAATTAAGTTGAACTTGGACAAATGGCAGCTGATTAATCTGACTCTATGGGGGAAAATTAGTATCATAAAAATGGTGGTGGCTCCACAATTTAATTACATATCTATGATGATACCAGTAACAATTTCTGATGGAATATTTAAGCAATATAACAAGTTAATTACAGAGTTCTTATGGAATGGAAAAAGGCCCAGAATTAGACTAAAGAAACTACTATCCTCACGAGATTGTGGTGGATTAGCACTTCCTAATGTGGAACTGTATAGCATAGCTTTTGAGATGAATAAACTAGCAAGACATTGGGGAACCTACTTATCTGGTCCTGGGTGGATTAAGATGGAGGAGGTGCTTGCATGCCCATATAGTGTTGTTGAACTATTATCACAGAAAAATACAGAAAACCAGACAATGGGGAGAAACTTAATTCTGCGGCATTCACAATGGGCATGGGCAAGAGCACACAAGATATTGGGTATCTCACAATACAAACAAAGCTATTCCTCAATATGGAATAATCCCTTGGTTTGTATTGCAAAAAAAGTCCTTTTCTTGGCAAGCATGGCTGGTGCAAGGAATACGGGTAGTGAAAGATCTGTACAGGGAGCAATTATTTATGTCATTTGAGGACCTTAAAGAACAATTCCACTTAACAGATAGAGGGGATTTTTGGAAGTATTTGCAGCTGAGAAGCAGTGTGGGGTCTGTATTTGGATTGAGAAGAAAGGAGGAAAAAGAAAATGTGATACAGGGTTTCCTTGAGTCTCCACATATTCTGCACTCTGCCTCAGTATTCTATAAGAAGATGTCAAGTATTGAGACCAAGATGTGTGAAGGCTTAAGAATTATATGGCAGAACGATTTTGGTCTGGACATCGATGAGGACTCATGGCAAGATGTTGTTTCAAATTTAGGAAGGGCTACAAGAGATGCTAGGAATAAACTCATCCACTATAAAATTGTTCATAGATATTATTTTACTCCTAATAAATTATTTAAAATGGGGTTAACCAAGGACATAAATGCTGGAAGTGTAACAGGGAAGTGGGTACATTTCTCCATGCTCTGTGGGATTGTCCCTTAATAAAGCCTTTTTGGAAGGCAGTGCTGCAAAAGTTTGAAAGCTGGCTCAGACAACCCCTGCCAGAATCCCCACAACTGTGCTTGTTGTGGGATACATCTCAAATGCTACCTAACCTTGCTAAGTCAGAAGCTGGTGTAATGGTAACAGGTTTCATGGTAGCAGCTAGAATTATTCTGCGTAAGTGGAAGAGCCCACATAGACCAGAGGTTGCAGAATGGCTCACACTTATGACAGAGACAGCCGCTTTCGAACTTGATTGGGAGGGTGCAGAATAATCCAAGCAGAAATAGCGAAGCATGGCTGTATTTTGATTACAGCATTGGTACAAAAGATACTAGTGAAAGTAATGAATTAGTGTATATGGGTATACATTATGTATAGTTGTAATTGTGTATGTAATGAGGAAAGGGGTGCTGCGAGGGTTCACGTGAGCTGCCTTTAAGTTTTTTTTTTGTTTTTTTGTTTTTTTTTATATGTGTATGTGTAGGTATGGGATGTTTTGTGACATACCTGTGAATTTTGTGTTTGTGAAATTGTAAAGTTACTAAAAACTTTAATGACAAAAAAAAAAAACAACAGTCTCTGCTGTATCTAGCAGTGGTTTGTGCTAACTAGCAAATGTTGGCCTGTTAGCATGCCAATATTTGCTAATTAGCTAAACAAAGAACATTGTAAATGTACTTGCTAAACATCAGGGTCATTGTGAGTATGTTAGCATGAGATTAGAGTCTAGCTTAAACTGTCACTGCTCCATAGAAGAGCCTCACTAAGCTGCTAGCATGGTGCATAGGCCAGTAATATGGTCTCTCAGAACATGTTCTTAAGATGTGTTGTCCAACCACAACAGAAATCTTAACTGAAAAGTGTAATGAACAGCTAGCCATATCATTTAAAAGCAGGGAACACTTTAGAATTCCAGGGTGATATTGTAAGTGTTGCATTGGGTTGCTACTTAGGTATTTCGCAAATACATATTACCGATACAAGCTATTTATACTTACACACATGAACAGTCGTATTATATTTGCAGTTCAGCAGTTTGGGGTTTTCTGTGTCAGTGAAGCAGTGAAGATTGTCCAGAGCTCATATGTGGACCCACATGTTCCTGAAACCTGCTTTCTGCTTGATAAGAGACTGTAGCATCATGCTCTATGCTACTTGCATGTAGTACGCTGATTAAGCTACACTTGTATGTTTAGGAGTGGGAGTAGGCAGAAGAGACAGACTGTTCAAAAATGTTGGTATGTCTACTTAACTATTTTCTCCACCTGCCTTTTTAACCTTTCTTGGTGATAATTGGCAGTTGGCAAGCTAGCTTAGAGTTGCTTTAGCATCACCTGCTGCTGCTGCCTACTTTCACAGCTAAAAGGACCCAATACCAATTCTATTATCGGAATTGAGAGATCCTTTGGAAACTAGCGCTAGAAAAAGGTGTGCAACTCCCTACTCTTCTCTCACCTCATCACGGTGTAATGTGGGCTGGTGTTGGATTGTCAGTTTGATAGGATTACAGATAATGGCCAAAACAGACAGATAGACCATCCATATGACCTGCATTTTGGACAGGCCATAAATTCGTCCCCAGAAGTGTTTCTGTATCCATCTGACACATGCCAGAACACACATGCTTCTTTTTTAATCAATCCAACTATGTTTTCATGCTTCACTCTACTCTGACTGTGTGCTGAACTCTGCACACCGTCAAATCACAAGTGACCTGCACATGACACTGTACCTGAATGCATCCTGCAGAGAACTGCTGCTGCTCTGCGAACATGTGTGCATTCCCAACTTTTTTTTTTTTTTTTTTTATGAGGTTGGACTTTTGTTGCACATCACACACCCATTTCTCTAAATGCATTTCCTGTCCGTATAACCCCTCTTATACTGCCAAGTATGACGCCAGACAGCTGTCAGGATGAAGCAACACTGTGTTAAAGTATATTTTGTGAAATATGTTGGTTTGACCTGTTACCCTAGAAGACTGATATCAGTTTAATCTCTGCAGTAGATGCTTAGTTGATCCTCTTATGTGATTATGGGGTTGGCAGCAGCAAACAGGTGGCAGCAAACTTTTCTTTTTTTTTTTCCAGCAAGGATAATAATTTGCACACATCTCTCGGGTAACCACAGCGGAACCTCAAGGTTCATGGCTTCATTTATCACGACTGGGAGCAGATGCTGCGTTGGGTGAAGATCTGCCACAGCAGATACTAAACAGACCTCTGAGCCTAAGACCTGAAAATACTTCAGATTTTATTTCATCTGAGGTCATCTGCAAAAAGATGAGTAAGCCTTGTGGTGACTGTGACATCAAACACAGTATAATGACCTGGGATGTGTGTTTCCTCTAGGGCTGTCAAGCAATTAAACCCCAATAACCCTAAAGGTAAGTATCTAGTTATGTGAGTTCCAGGTGGGCAAAACCCACAGATATTGCTATTCAAACCCCAACTCCCCACCAGTCTTTTAGAACTCAAGAAACTACTTCGATGAATGAAGTGTCTTTGTTTCAGCTTGTTCTGCACAAATGTCAAATGGTTTTTAGAGACAACTGTTCATCAACTATAACTCCACCATAGCTGTGATTCCCTAGATATGTCCTGGAGCCATTAGTAGTCTGCGCATCATGGCTGTTACAACACAGCTCGTGTGCCTCCCATTCATGAGGCCTTTCTCCGTCATTCACCAATTCAAATGGGTTTAAAGTGTTACTAATACAATCTGATTCAATTTAAGGCTAGAGCGGCGTGCACTGATTTTGCAGCTTGAACTACGGGTGATTCCTAGGGTTACACAGCCCAGTCCAACAGGACTGGAATGTGGTGTGGACTCAGATTAGGTCTGTGAGTATGTATTCACCATTACTTGTTACAACACTTTTGAACACAAGGCAAAGACTTATAAATTGCTATGAATTGACAAGGGTGGTGGACGAGGAGTGGGGCACTGTCCCCAGAACAGGACGTATCCTCCGGCTGTTGTCGTGACGATACACACGACACAGACTAATCCATCAGGAAGTAGAGATGAGTGTTAATCACTGCCGGCACGCACAGATTACACACACACACTAACTCAAATGCAGACACACACATACATGTGCTTGTTTCATATTCATATGCTTTCACTAGTATGCTACATACAAATTGTAGTGTCTCACCCTGATAGATATTTAAGACATTCATTACTTTTCATTATACGTTTTTTTTTCCACGGGAAGTCAAGATAAGAGAACCACAACCACAATTTCAAGGGACCTTTGTGAAACATGCACCATTACTTCTGATTTTCTGCCAAATGAAACACAATTTAGATGCTAACAAGGGAAGTCCTTAACGGCAGCCTTATGACTGATCTGCCTCACCAGTCACAGCTGTGCCATTGGGGGGTCAAAGTCAAGTCGTTTTTATTTATTTATTTCCATCCTATGGGTGAATACAAGACATAATCCGAAGGTCATAATCTAGCAGAGAGGTGGCAGAGCGGGCCGTTAATCCTCCTACAACATCATCAGGGAAGCCCCCGCCATCAAAATCTCCCCACACACACACGAACACACACATCCCTCTTATCCCCGCTGGAGTGAACATATCCGTTTGGGCTTTACGCCAGCTCTCACTACTCTGATGAAGTCGGATTGTGGAAAACTGGGCAGCGAAGGGGAACGCGGTAGTGTATGGGAGTGCAAAGAGGACGGAAGAAGAGAGGAAATCGAGGGGATGTGGGCGGGTTTGATATCAGGTCTCTTTAAAGTCAGACATGCGGATTATGAGGCCTTTTCATGTGCTGAACAACGGCCGTCCATTCATAAAAAGGTTTGCACGTCACAGTAATTATCCTCTAGCATTTGTCTCAGTGGGAGACTCCATAGTATGACGTCAAAGTGTCTGGATTATACGGACAGCTGACGCTGTGGTGAAGGCAAGGACACATGGTGAATTTGCTGTATGTATCTCTCTGGATTCATTAAAAGGTATGAAGTCTGTTGCAGAAAGCTCTTTCTTCTTGAAAGTCCAAATCTCTTCCCAAAATAAACAGTACAGCAACAGGAACTTGGATGTGTTGGATGCAATCTGTTTTGTGGACCTTTGATATCAGCCACAATTGTTTAGCATGACGTTACCTTTTAGAACACAGGACTGGCTGAAGCAAATCTATTCTCAGACTATGAAGTCTATGCTGCAGTACTCTTTTCAATTTCCCCTGTGTGATTTCTGTGAACTTTGCCAGTGCTGCGAGGAATGGACTGCTTTGCTGGTCTTCGGAACAGTAATGGGATCCATGGCCCAGCCTATTACGTGTTTCAAATCAGATTTACAATAAATGCTGTGGAATTTTCCATTCACCTAAGACTCATTATGGCTGTTTATTCGTAACAAATCAAGAAACAGCTCATGCGATTTTCATACCAAGAACAACACGCCGGTAGCCATGGCGCCAATTTGTATGGCGTTCATTTCTAGACATGTTTCTAGGTGCAAACCCAACTGCACGTATATTTTGTCCCCTTTTTCTGTACGTCACTGTACGTCACTGCTGTACGTCACTGAAAGGAACTAAGATCAACTGACTGATCCGGGATCTGTTCATGCTAGTGACACTAATCCAGTTCAGTTCAGTTCACACAAGACTATGATTAGAGTCCCTGGATTCTACCATCTAATATCGCTACACATACCCAAAATCATTGGCTAAGCTATATTTTCTATATCAATACTGGAAGCCATGATCAGCACCAGCACAGAGCTATCAAAGATTATTGGCTGATGAATCAAACATTCAGTATTGAACAGTTCCAAGTAAATAACAGCACTAATCTTTGCACTCTTACAGTTTCATGGAAAAGTTTCTGTTACATAACTCATCTTTTGTTCAGGTTGGAGATTTTATGCTGCAGGACATTACCCATGATTTAGTGGAATAATGACATACAAGATCAGATGCCGGGCTTCCACATTCGGCCCGTTGTCGAGAGGGTCGTTGGCAGTTGATATGCCGAGGATCGTGCACGACACAAAATAAGTTACATAACAAAGGTTTCCCTTCTTTTCTTCTCCTTCCAACGGTTCTTAGGAATGCAGATTGGGGCATTGTGGTTAGATTGGCCGATAAGGAAGTCTCATTTATTTAGGGCCATTCAAACTGCTTTTAAGAGTAGTAAATATTACAGTGCTACCCTTCGGGAGAAGGGGACAGAAAGGCTGCCTTTGTTCTGTGGGGATTTCCAAGTTTCAGTAATGCATCTATTGATAAACCCAAACTAATGTAAGTCAAACATTAGAAGACTGCAGTTTATTGGAAAACAATTTGCCATATCGGTGTTTCTGAGTCTTCAGTCATCTATGTTGGAGATAGACTGAGCAGTAGCCAATTTTGAAACAAGTGCAACTGGATTTGTAGAGTTTCTTGGAGACATTTCGCCATTCATCCGAGTATCTTCTTCAGTTCTTCAGTTTCTTGAAGGATAAGTGGCAAAACGTCTTCAAGGAAGTCCAGTTGCCCTTGTTTTCAACTTTTTTTCTGATATACATTGACCTGGATGACTGTATGTACGATCATGCTTGGCAATAAAGTCTTTTCTGATTCTGATTCTGATTCTGAGAACCTTCACGGGCACCTGCAATTAGAGGAAGTTGTACTCTGAGTGGTACTCTGATGGCCCATCGATGGTCAGAAACTCCAGACAACTTTGGAGTAAATGGGGGTGAAACGTTTTGGGGGCACAAATGTTAAAATTGTGTTGTAAGTGGCTGATTAATGGTGTCTCAGGTCCACCTTCTCTGTTTGGAGGAGGGGTTTCCAGATTTACATGGATGGCTTTTTTCAAACCATCTGTCTTATCTGGCTAAAATGTCTACATTGAGCCCTTCGGGTATAGATGGACTGCCGAGTCACAAGTTTGTGAAGGGGTTCTTTTGTTTCCACAAGGGTTAGGGTTAGGGTTTGGCAATGAAGTGCGCTGGGATGACATAAACACCTCATTTAGAGCAGAAAAAGCTGCTTGGATGAGTCATGAAAACTCAAACAACTCAGTTCGCCTTTGTTTTAGCTTTGTTTTTGGACCCTGATGACCGAGAATCTTCACAGATGACGAGATGTTGGTATGTGCTCCACAGTGATTATGTTTATGGTGGCCTCTGTAGCCCACTGCAGCAACGTGCCAATGTCATTTTCCCATAACAATCATACAGTTGAGCTTGTACACCATGTGAACACAACAGCCTTCGACCTCTTACATGAAAACAACATAAACATATCAGAAAGGTGGTGAGTTTCTTCGACACTTTTCTAGTTATAGTGACTTGTATTATGTATTTCAATTCTGTTATCCCCGCATTTCACGTTGTTGCTATTTCAGATATATTTACTGCTGCATAATCCTAAAGTCCCTGTTATGGAAAATATCTTTTTTTAGTCCTCTGTACACAGAGAAGACAAATAATGAAAATAACAGATACAGCTAAATTTTCCCAAATTTGTTTGGCTCCGTGTCCTTGGAACTGATATGAAGAGAAGGGAGCGAGTGGGTCTTTCAGCTATTTCTCCTGGAAGTTGTTCAACTATTTCTGAGTGATTACTACCAAACTGGAACACAGTAGGAAGCTGTGGGCTCAGAGCCAAGGGCAATACATCTGTCAGCGACATAAGCTCATTCTGCCACTTGTTTCCTCATGTACTGCAGCACAAAATGCTCTCTGAGTCACACTGTATTACACTTGAAGAAGGCCTGACACCTGCCAGGAGGTTTCATTCTACTGTTTGGGAGAGGGAAATTACAAAATCATTGGCATCGTAGTGTTTATGAATGCTTTGGGGGGAAAATCTAGTCCTCATACTCATCAATCATCTGAAGCCCAAATTAAATAATGAAAGGAATGAGAAAGACAGGCAGATCACAACACAACGGCAAAACGGGTGACGTTGTAAAACCTGCATGTAAAGCAATAATCCAATATGGTTTCCACCTCTTTGTCTGACATTTTACTGACTCTCACAGGGGACACAAGCAGCTCCTTGAAAACTCAGGACTTGTCCCCAAGTACATAATGAAAAAGGTATTTCCTATAGTACTGCTCGTAATATTTTTTTCTAACAGCCTCGAGTGCTAAAAAAGTCATACATATGAAAACATAGAATACGTTCATGTTTATATTTAGTGATAAAATTACATATTTTTGTGCCTGATTCCTTTTCCGACCTGCATCCATCCTGGAGGTAGTCAAACACATGGCAGCTCTTTCCCTAAAAAACAGCAGCAGGAGATTGTACAGACATCTGACCGACTGGCAGAGGACAGGACATGAATTTGATGATTTCATGTATTTAACATTTTTAGGAAAAACACTTCTTTACATAGTTTCTGGTCAGTATTTATACTAGTTTAAAAAGAGGCTTTCATAGGACTAATATAAATATTTCTGACCCACCCTGGAGAGTTAGCTCTTTAACACTCCTCTACTGTCGACAACACCTCCGACTAATGTCTGTTTACTATACAACAACCTTGAATCCTGACAGTTAAATCATCACCCTGCCTGTCTTGTGACATTGATGGGTTTCCTTCCTTGAATCCAGGGTCTGAAGAGAAACTGGGATGAGCTGCATCATGAGTACCAGGGCCTCCCTCTCGTCATCGATACGCTGTCAAAGAAAGCCCACAAGGAGCGGCTTGAAGAAGCAATGAAGCAGCTGGAGAAGGACATCAGCCTTTTTGAGAGGTTCAAAAATATCTACATACCCAATAATTAGGACATTCGGGTCTCGGAAGAGATCAGATTCGCTGTGCTGAATGTCTTCCTAAATATCCCATGAGAAAAATAAAATAATTTCCTATTATTACTGCATTTTCTGGGATCTGTGAAGCTGAACCATAAGTTTTAGTTTTTCATAGTACATCAGATCACCCTGCACTTCAGCTTGAAATCACAGGTATGTAAATAAATTAAATAATGTAGGCTTACATTTGTCACAATTATCTTATGAATCATATAAACCCAACAAAATATATATATATATTTTTTTTTAAAGGTTCTAGCAGAATAATCTAGTCTCCTAATCTAATAAATTGAGGATTTTTGGGTTGTTGTTTTTAAACTGTTCAACCCAGAAGAAGAAGTACACAGGAAGCGCATTATTGACTTTCCTTCTCTAGTCCGATGCTCTAGTCATAGACATACATACAGATAATATATATGTATATATGTCTATAATATACAGTATATATGTATATATGTCTATGGCTCTAGTCATGTCCGATCATGTCACGTCTTTTATGTCTTGTCATTCGTGGAGGTTAAAAAAGCAACAAGCCTGTTTTTCCAATGTAAGGAGTAGAAAGTACAGATATTTGTGTACAACTGTAGGGAGTAAAAGTAAAAAGTCATCAGAAAAGGAAATACTCAAGTAAAGTACAGATACCTGAAAAATCTACTTAAGTACAGTGACGAAGTATTTGTACTTCGTTACTTTCAACCTCTGCTGTTCTCCTATTAAAAGACTTGACTAGGAGTTCAAACAGCAACATCCCGTTTCTAGGAACATGACTATTTTCTATACTACTTTATATTGCTGCATTATGGGGCTCCGGGACTGCCTAAATTAAATTAGAGAAATAAAATGAATACAGAAATATGGCACACCAATAAAAGTTGACCCCTTGTCAGCCTTGACTCTCATTGATATTTTGAATGGCAGAAGCCTCATCTACATCACAAAGCAGAAATACAAGAAAAATAAATAAATAAATTTGGGAAAATTTGATGGATGATAATACAGGTAACATATTAAAGAAATAAATACATAAACACGTAATTTGTACATGAATCAATCAATAAATAAAAATGCACAGTTAAAAGGGAAACAAAATAATGTTTACATTTCATATATTAATTCGTGCCTACATTTCTTTTTTAATGTTATTTCCGCACATTTATTTCATGTTTATTTGTTGAACAATTTATATATTTATGATTTTGGCGGTTCTGGTCCTCCATACGACATCACTTTTCCAAGGAAAATGTATTTTTTGTCTCATTTATCTGACATTTATCTGAAAGTGAACTACTATTAAGTCCTTGTTTTAATTGTTTTATTGTTTTTATTGCTTTTATCGATTTATTGTTTTACAACATATGTCGTATGTTCTTATTCTTATCTACAGCATCTACATCTACATCTTATGTACAGCACTTTGTCTCGGCTGTGGTTGTTTTTAACGTGCTCCTATAAATAAAGTTGAGTTGAAAAAAATACATTTTGAGGAAACATAGAGGCAGAAACACAAAAGGGGAAAATAATAAAAAACTACTTACATAAATATTATTTTTAAATGAATCAATTAATAAATCAGATGGTCAGTTATAAAACATAATCTTTTATTTTTCATAAATTAATCCATGTCTACATTTATTTCTAATCTTCTCTTTCTGGAGCATTTGTTGCATCTCATTATATTTGTTGAGTTATTTATTAATTTCAGATTTTGACGGTTCTGGTCCTCCATACGACATCACTTTGCAGTGTAAAATATTGTTGTTTTTATTCTCACTTATTTGACATTGTATGACATTCTCTGCAGATCCAGTGACTAAAGTACTTCTTACATTTTGCACTTATATAAGAGTATACACATGACTTGAATCTTGATTCAGTCAAGTGGATAGAAAGTATAAAAAGCAGGCAAAGAAAAAGAACAAAGATGAACTGGCAACTGGGAAGGGAACTAGGGAGACTAAATACGAGGGGCTAAATAAAAGGGGCATCAAAGAGGCACAGGTGAAACACATCAGGGTGAGGCAAACAATCAGGGGCAACAACCACAAGGGGGAAGAAAAGACATCTGAAATGACAGAGAGTTAGGAACTTAAAAAATGTAAGAGGAGATGCCCTAAACACAGAGATACAGTTAGTCGTGGCCATGTGACACAGACCAGCTTCCAACAAATAGATTCTAACACAACATTGGCTACCATTACACTACGGACAGAATTAGAGCATATCACTTAGAACATAATATGTGTCACTAACTGTCTCTCTGCGTGAGACTTTCATCACTGTTCTCACAGCAAAAATAGAAAGCACATTAATCCTCCTGACAGGCGGAACAGTGTTTTTCACCCTCTCACTTTCAGCTTCATAATAGTCCCTGCAATTGTTCTCGTGGAAATGAGCCTCTTGATCGTGCCAAAGATTGCTTACAGGGAATCAAGTGGTTCTGGAATAAATCCAGCTTTTTAAATAGTTTTCTCCAACAGCTTCATGAACCGTGGAATTCACTGCACCGCGGCAGAGCACCGCGGCAGAGCACCGCGGCATTGTTGTTTTATTACTGATTTGAAACACAGAATGCTTCAATCTTTTATGTGTATATCATATTTTACATATATCTAAGCTGAACATTGTTACACGAAACTGCATTAGTTAAAGTTACAATGCCAAAATGACAAGCCTTGTTCATTTCCATGTTGACATTTTGCGTCACTTTGATGATTAAGACACAAATTGGTTGACTTCTATTAAAATGCAGCAGGTTTTGTTGACCTGCTGTGCATCCAAATGTATGGCACCGACAAACACAGCTCAAATTTGCTAGCCTTTAGCACCACCTAGTGCCTACTAATTGACTGTATTAATAATTATTGTAGTCAACACTGGCTGCTTCGGTTTCAGGGTCCTGATACTGCTGTGTGTGCCGACTAACTGACTACAGTGTTTCTTCGATTCTGATTGGCAATTCCAACTTTTCCAATGTTTACACGGACAATAAATAAAATGACCTGGCTATATTTATGTATTCACAAGCCCTAGAACATCACTCAAGATGTGTGCAAAGCGGTGCTGCCCACTGTGGAGCATCAGCTCTGCGAGATTTGGGGTTAGGGGTTAGAAGAAGAATTATTTCCCCCACTATTGACAACAAATTAGATTTAACAGAAAACTGTCCACATAAACGTAGCCTCTGTCACAGAGTCATGGCTTACAGGGAGGCTTGAATAGTACAAATCCATTGGTAACATGCCTAGACACATGATCGGATGAAAAATGACCAGATGTGGAGTTTCCACTTACCATCCATATAAAAATAAAGCTGAATCACACAGATTATTGCACACTTTAAAAGCTATAACTTATACTGTATATGGTTTTCAGCATAAATAAGCACTCCTAGTCATCAGGACTGACAGTGGACCCAGACGGGAGGCGCCATCAAGTGCTTCTTCTGGTGCCCATGTTAACTTGTGATCTGCAGCACCATGGGCAAATCCTGCAACAAAACCCACTGACAGTCTATAATAAACAGTTTACATGAAACTATTATTTATATTACACGTTACAAAGAAACACATCATGATAAATTATAAAATATGCATCGCATCATAGTCAACCTATTTGGTTTTCCAGGTCCTCTCCCCATTGTTCTCCTGGAATTTCAATTTCCTTGATGTCTTTTATAGCTAACAGTGCTTTAGAAACAGATAAATCACCAAAAACTATAGATACAATATACATTACAGCTTTATTTATTCACTTTGTTCTTAGTATTCAGCAAAGTTTTGGCTAAAACATGTTAAAACATGTGCTTTGTATATACATACATCTTTTCTTTCTTATTCAACAGTAAACTTCAGAAAAAGTTGGATTTAGGCAGCTTTTTTTTCCCACCCACAAATTCATCCTCACCGTAGTGATAATCTCTGAAAAGGTCATAGCAAAGGTCCCTGTAAATGGGAACTACTGTTTTTTACAACCTGGACCTTATTTCTGGCATATAATATGATCGTTTACTCACCCATGTAACTTTGGTGTCATTTTTAGTCCTTCGGAAGATATTTAGCTCCAGCGGAGCACCGTGTATATCCATATTGTGGGAGTGACTGGGGCACCAAAACGCAGCCTCTGAATAACGCATTATCTGCGTATCATTATCAAAACTCGTTCATTTCACCAATATTTTGTTATGATACGCTAGTGCTATTCCCCATTGAGTCCGGACTTACCTGTTATCATCATCCGGGTCTGTAGATTGATCTATTGATTGTAGATCGCCTGGGTTTCAGGCCGGGTTTTTGTAAAGCGTCTTGAGACGATTTGTATTGTTATTGACACTATATAAATAAAATTGAATTGAATTGAATCTACTAACCGCTGACCTGGATGATGTCCAGGGCCGGTTTTTGCTATGGGCAATGTGGGCGACTGCCCAGGGTGCAACCTATGAAAAAATAAAAAATAAAACTCGCCAGTTTTCTAGACTACCGCTCATTTCCATGTCAAGTTAGTGGAATGGGCGCTGGGGCGCCCTCATTGTCATGTCAACTTGCTGCTGAGAGTCACAGGTTTTGTGTGTCAGAAGAGGCAAGGGGGAGGGGGGCGAGGGATGGACTGATCCCAGGCCACACAACACAAACTGCTTCCAAATAAATTGTATTTCATTCCTAAAATTAACATAGACCCATATACCTACATGTAATTAATTGGGTTATGTGAGAAATGAAAAAAAAAAAAAATAATAATAATAATCCAAGGGATGGTTCGCCCAGGGCGCAAATTTAGCCAGGACCGCCTCTGATGATGTCATCTCTGAGCACCGCGTGCACCACACGCGGCTTGTTTACCTGTAATTTTGTTACTGCTAGTTTTTGGCAACATGGCTGAATATTCTGAGGTTGTGGATGACGACTTTGTTTATGATGGATGTCCTTGCCGTTTTGAGCCAGAGTATACGGAAGAGGAGCTTGTTGAAAGGAGGATGTGGAGGCAGAGAGAGGAACAGCTGGCCAAAGAACAACAAACCGCTGCAAGTCCGCGAATAGATAACAGGTAACTCCGGACTCAATGGGGAATAGCACTAGCGTATCACAACAAAATAATGGTGAATTGAACGAGTTTTCGCGGCAGATAATGCGTTATTTAGAGGCTGCGTTTTGGTGCCCCAGTCACTCCCACTGTATACGTGGTGCTCACGCTGGAGCTAAATATCGTATGAAGGACTAAAAATGACACCAACGTTATATGAGTGAGTAAACGATCGTATTATATGCCAGAAATAAGGTCCAGGTTGTAAAAAACGGTAGTTCCCCTTTAAGTCTCCACGAAGCGGTGAAAAGGGCTGGAGATAAAATATAAATGGAGGAATATTACTTAATCTCTATGATCTCTATCACACTTAAAATAATAAAATAAAATGTAGGTATAAAATGGGCTACAAAGGCAGCCTCCAGGTGGACCGCATTGGCAACCCTTGGTGAATTGCAAGATTTGAAGAATTACTTTGTTCGTCCAGCAGGTGGCAGCATTGCTGCAAAGTTCCTTCCAGCAGGGAGGGGTGACTGAGTTCATATGCTCTTTCTCCATTAATCATGTTTAGTGATGGAATCTAGATGAAATGCAGCTGTTGTGGAAGCAAATTAAGCTGTATTCCTTTTCATTTTCCATATTTATTTATTTATATTAAATTGCATTAAACAAAATGTGCAGTTCTTACTATAAATACAAAATAAAAGCGTGGTTTTATTTCAGGTAAGAGTCCGGACCCCCCCCCCCACTGTGACGATTTAAAGGTCAGGTGGCTGCATGTCTTCCTTTTCTACTTCTTCTTCTTGTATTTTTGTTTAATTGTAGTAAATAATAACCTGTAATTACAATTAGACCATATTTCTGTTTTACCATAACTTTACATTTTCCAGAAACAAAGAAGAGCAGTCTCTTCGCTTGAAAAGGAAATGACTTCAATTCTGCTTTGTAATAAATTACAATAAACACTGACGCTGCATTGCTTGATGCACTCTTCCGCGTAGCTGACCCGCAATCCTGTTACTCAGCACATTTCCTACCTGACTTTTTTTTTTTATATTTATTATTCCTGTCTGTAGCCGAGGTGCAAACACAGTCACCTTGCAGCTGAGTTTGTGTGCAGTCACAGCTAGTGCAGGATAAACAGGATGTTGCCTCATTTCCAGACGAGGCTGCAGTCATGAGACTCATCTCCTCATACCGAAAGTCACACCAAGACACTTTTATTAAGGTTAAAAGTGCAGAAGGGCTTTTTCACCTCAATTTATTTGAGTATTGAATGCACATAGTGTTCAGTTACTAATTGTGAAATTAATTCTTTTAATACCGGCCTGTGATTGGATTTCAGCAGCAGCCTCTCTGGGATGTATTTTTGTGACATTTTTACTTTTTGTTACAGCAGTGGGGGGGGAAACAGGATGTGTTAGTTTGTTTAACTGATTGAATGATTGAAACAACCACATCTGAACAATCCGAACATGTATTCGTGGTTTATATGATCAGTGTTGACATCACTTTGACTCAGCTTCTGGTTTATTTTTTTGGTTTTACCTCTAGGGGGCGTGCTTTCCATTCATATGAAGCACAATTGAGTCAAACATGCACACTGCAGAGGAGACCACTCGGTTTTCCTTCCTGTCTCATGAGTCACTCCCTTGTGTGGTCAGTAAAAGTGAGTCATGCTGGGAAACATTCCAAAATAGTTTATCACTTTTTTTTCACCCTTTTTTTCTTTATGTCCTTGATAATAATCTCGGAGCTCGACGCATGTCTGGGAAGGCTTCCAGTTCAGATTAGATGGCATTATGAATTTATCAGGACACAGACAGACCATGAGACGGTCAGAGGCACAGATTAACCGTGACCTGCTACTTTACATGCACACACAGAAGCACAGATGCACAAATGAGTGGGGTCATAAATAACGATAAAGAAAAGAAATCCAGGTGTGGAATCGTTTTACTGGATTTGCTCAAAAAAGAAGCCCCATATAACCATTTTACCCCAAGTTAATAGTATTTAGTATTGCCCGTTCTGAAAGGGTTCCAACAGCATCTCCATTTGCTCTGTAATTAATTTCAAATTACACAGTCCTTTCCTGCAACTGCCTTGAGCATTTACTGTTAAATATCACTTCCTTGTTACAGGGGGGGGGGGGGGAAACACAATCAGTAATTAATGCATCAAGCAAGCAGATGCTAATGTTAGCATGCTATTGTTAAAATGGAACGTAATCAGACATAGTGTCATGAAAGAAACTTATTAAAAGCATTTGAACCCTTGATTTCCATTTCAAGTGACCCCCTCGTGCAGCAATGACAACAATGAAACAGCTGACCAGTCGTCTGCTGTAGTATGGGGCAATTTTAGCCAGTTCCTCAGTAGAGAACCGCTGTACTCTGCACTTCTAGCATCATATTCCACTAATCATTTCATGCTGGAGTTAATAAAACGTGTCAGCTTTATGCTGCCTTCAAACGAAACCCGTGAGCTTGTGGTTATGACACAGGAAGTCATGTATACAAAATGCTTAGAATTCAAGTGGTAACATTAGTCATGAGAAGCGGTAACTTAAGGTTGGAAGTCTAAAGGCATAAAGGATGAGGCATTTGGGAATATCAGTATTTAACTCATACATATTCTAAAACTACAAAGTAACCACTATACAACCAAACTGCAATATATTCATTGATATTGATCTATTCACTTCCGTCATTTCATGAAATCTGACCTCATCAAAAATTTCCAGTCACATGACTGTGAATACTACAAAAGGCCAAACAAACGTGTGACAGTCACCTCATGAGTAGAACATTATCGGAGAGGTCCAAGTTCACGAGTTCACGAGTTTTGACATGTTTGCTAATGTTTTCAGAAAGGGCGGAAGTAAATGGTAAATTAATATGTTGTAATGTATTCATATAGCGTTTAGCATTTAGTGTCTCAGGAAAATGTTGATATTCCACACTGCCTCACCTTTGCCTTTCACACATGTAGTTACCCTGTCGTGACCGACGGTTGCCTAGCAGCAGTAATCTCACGACTCGCGCCTGATGTTACCACTTGAACAGCAAGCATTTTGTGTAATACTGACTTCTCATGCTGTAACCACGAACTTCTGCGTTCCATGTGAAGGAAGCGGAAAACCACAAGAGAGGAATGTTCATACAATCGATCGCATGTTGTGAATACAGTAAACACAACCCCATTTGAGGGCAGCAGTACAGTAGCCTTGCACAAAATCACCACTAACATTTTATGCCAGCACGTTAGAGGTGTCTGAGCTAAGCTAAACATTAGCTGCATATTTGTTGTATCGATATGAGAGTCTCATATCAGAAGTTACAGAGGCTTAATTAGGTAGATATGGAGTAGTGCCAGTGAACATAGTCAACACAGGTCACCAAACATCCAGATAAATGGTTCATCTAACACACCAACCTGCAATCATCCCACACAGCTCACTGAGTAATATGCACCACATAACAAAGAATATCACAGGTTTAAAGAAAATGACAGCCTCAAAGGTTTAGTTTGTCTTCATCACTACCACCCACAGACAAACACTCACTCCAAAAACCTTTCAACAGTGCATCGCAGAAGTGAAAAGAAAACGCAGGATCGTCTTTATATCTGAAGATTTTGTTTGTATTTCACATGATCATTAAATTGGCAATGTCAAATTCACTGATGTAACCCACATTGGCTCACCGACCTTTGTATTACTATGTAAATTATTTTTTAGAATCAAAATGCCATTTCTAATAGACTTACATAGGTTTGTTTGCTTTGTCATATTCTTTGCAATATTCATAGCGCCCCAGTTAATTTCCCAGGATGCCTCCCTGCATTCAACAGACTTTAATTACAACACCATCCGTTTGTGCTCACAGCAGTAGGAGGAGGAGTGGGCAGCTGTGCATCTGAACCAGTGACCTTCCGGTTGCTTTTCCAACCACTGCCCCACAGCTCCCCCAGTCCATCCTGCTGCTGCTGCTATGTGTGGATGGACTCATCCTCTTATTACCTGTTTCACTTGTTTATTCTGTGAGGTAAAGTACATGAGAAAACATGCATAATGCTTTCCCACTCTGGTGTATGTTGAATACAACATGCTTTTCTCTACACACGCTTTTCCGGAGCTCTATCATCACTGATTAGTTTGAATGTGGTTCGTGCAGACAGAGGTATTTTGACATTATGCAACTGCATGCAAATTGTTCAGGAGCACTCTGGTTTCATTCTGCTTTTGAGACACACTGCCGATGGCCGGGTTTTATCAGCTCCCGGTGAGCTACAGCAACGTGCTGTCTCCTGTATTGACTTTCGAAGGTCAAAACAGATAGCGGGCTCTCATTTTCATCGGCTTTACATTCTTCTGCCGCCACCTTTTCTGCTTTCTCTAACTATTCGCCTGAAATGTCAATAAACCACATAGGACTTAACTATATCTTTATGACTAAACAGGAAAGAACGTGCAGTTGACCTCGCCCGTGTGACGTCCGAATTTAGTGATCTGATGATCAAACAATGTCATGTTTTCCCGTGGTGCGTGGCTGCAGAGGAAACTGCATTATATTAGGACAGTGTATTAATATGCTACAAGTAACTGTAAGAAATTGCTTGAACTTTATACTACATTTTATGCAGTTTCAGTTAAATTATAAGTCTAATTTGAACTCTTGACTGTCCGAGTTGTGTGCGTTGGCAGAGAGACAACCAAGGTCTAGCGCTAGTTTCTCTGTCACGTCAGACTGCAGCATATTTGAAGCATTAAAGTCAAATGTTTGATTTATACTACATGCATGATCTGCATTTGATGTGCTCAACGCCCCGTTTAAAGATCTGGGTTACATTAGTGGGCCGTGCATCCTGAGCTTAAGAGGATATACAGCAGCTAAGAGCAGGCACTGTCATGATATGTGCTGTGTTAGGGCAGCACTCGCACAACGTATCAGTGGATTAAGAAGATTAAGAAGTGTGAGAAAGTCAAGGAAAATGAGATACGATGAGTCCTGCAGAGTGGGTCTGGTAGAAGTTTCTTTCTTTTTTTTTTTGTTTGCAAGTGTGAAATACCATTGGTTTGCCAATCTGCTCACAGTTGAAAATGCGGTACCACTGCTGATAAAGGCAACGCAACTTAACTGAACATAGGATACATTTTAAATACTAAGGGACAGTTTTAACATTTTATGTTAACATTTGTAACGTCAAGGACTTCTGAATTGCGTGGTTTAGATGTTGAAGTAGAGAGGATCAGAGAGGTTATATGTTTCCTGGAACTGATCTAGCTGCTGTGACGCTGTCTCCAACCAGCAGCTTACCAGACTCTGCAGCTACAGTTAGCTTCTTTTGCTTTGGGTGATTTGCATTTATATGAATGAGGCACTGTGGCGCCTAAAATCCACCCCCAGGGTAACAGCTGTTTTTATCCCATGCGCGGGCAAAATAAACTGAAAAAATAAACTCATTCTCACCCCACACGTGACGATAAAATAAATATGAACCCACGCATATCCGACTCCTGGTATTTTTCATAGATATAAACGCGATAGCTGAGTGTAAACTTGAAAAGGTCAGGATCAGTTGAGATTTCTTAAGAGTTTTGCAGAAGTTGTCGTAACGCTGGGACACTTCTGGCTCTCTCAGCCTGTTGTGAAAGACACTGATGTAAAATCATTTATTTCAGCATCATCAAAGAAATCTGACGTTTTCTTTGTGAGAACGCGACTTTTTCCTGTTGGGTTCTTCCTCAAAGTTAATGATGCATTGTAGTTGAGAACAATGCAACGGTTGGAATGAATCAGGCTGATTTGGGGGATTTAAACCTCTGACGCAGGCAGCTTGAACAAACGGGGGTCAGGTTGAGTATCAGGCATTGTGGCGTCAGACATGAGGAACTGACATACAAATCAGTGAGTGTTTGGGAAAAGCAGTTCTGACATCAAAATATTGCTGACCTTGATGCAAAGAATTACTGCTCATTTTGTGTACCTCAACTGAGTCTTTGATAATGCTTGAGGGTGAATTTGAAATCCCTTTTTTGAGCTATTGTAACACATTCAGATTAATCTCAGTGAGGACAATAGCCTTCTTGTTTTCGCTCTGATAGAATTAGATTTCATAAACAATAGACTTAATTTGAAACCTTGTGGGGCACAGTCATCAATATCAGTATGACTGCAAAGGAGGATTCTGCAGCTGCCACAGTGTTCCTGGAAAGATTGTGCAGTAGGTCAAAGGATTTTGCAATTAAGAGTATCTAAGCAAGCAAACAGAAAAAAAACAAATGGTTTCAGTAAATTATAAAGAGCTGAAGTAGCTAGATAAAGATAATAAAATAAATGGTTATTCGTAAATGGCCCAAATTGTTAGCTAAAAGTACTGGATAAGGTAATATGAAACTGCTGAAATAGTAAACGGCTAACAATAATTTTGCCAAAGTTGGAATTCTTGGCTACAATAGACAAATAAACTGCTGAAATACTTAGCCTAGCTAAAAATAGCTTGTATTGTTTGCTAAGAGTAATCCTTAACCTGTTGATGTAATTAGCCTAGCTATAATAATTTAAAAATGTTTGATTCGTTAGCTCAAAGAAACTAATAAACTGCTGAAATAACTGGCCTAGCTAAAAATAACTTGTAAAAATTCGTATTGTTTGCTTAAAGAAATGAATAACTTGTTGATACAATTAGCCTAGCTAAAACAATTGAGAAAATAATTGTCTAAAAGAAACTAATAAACGGTTAGAATTATTAGCCTAGCTAAAAATAATTTTGACAAAGTTTGAATAATTTGGCTTCAGTGAACACAAACTGTTGAAATCATCAGCCTAGTTAAATATATTTTTTTTAAAAAGTTGCAACAGTTGTAGAATAGAAACCGAAACTATCTGCAGAAATAATTAGCCAAGCTAAAAATAGTTAGTATTGTTGATATAATTAGCCCAGCTAAAATAACTGAGAAAAACAGTTGTCTAAATTAAAAGAAACTAATGAATGGTTGGAATAATTAGCCTAGCTAACAAAAACGTTGAAATAAACTAAAGTAAAAAAAAAATAAAATAGATAAATGTTACAAATAACATCATTTAAAACCACTGAAATAGTTAACCAAAAGAAACTAACTGTTGAATCCTTTGCCAAGCTGAACGTTATTTAAATTTAAATATTTAAAATGAATAGTTAAATACAGCTAAAAATAAGGTAGAAACTAAAATAAGTAAATGGGTAAATGAGTGGATAAACAATCAGCTCAAAGTAAAGGATATGTCATTGATTTTCAGGGTGAGGTAGGACCCAAATGCTGGACACTAGGCAATGAGGCAAAAGTTGGCAAAAAATGAATTTAAATAGACAAAAGGAAACACAAAGCACTGCATAAGGCAGGAGATCCAAAAAACAAAAATCAAAACCTTCCAAAAAGACAAGAACATAACAGGACAAGACCTGAGCTTGAAAACACTGGGAACACAGGGGAAACAATAGAAAACACTGTGACACGACAAAGGACAAAGGAAAAGGCAGGACTATATATATATACACAAGGGCAGTGGAGACACAGGTGAAAACAATCAGGGCGGGGCAGACAATTACTCAGGTGGGAAATCACAGGACAGGAAGGTGACGAGAAACAGGTGAAACCAATCAAGACGGGGAAGGCAATCACAAAGGGGGAAGGAACACAAGACAGGAAACCAAGAACTTAACAAAAATAAAACAGGAAACTGAAAAACATGAAACATGAACGAAACTCAAAACATGAACACAGGAAATCAAAACGCAGAACCATGACAGGATAATTATTGATGGAAACATCAGCATTCACTGACAATTCATTGGTTTTGCCTCATGCACTGCTTATATCAGCACTACATATCGAAGAGGCAACAAGAGAGATGTTGACCTCTGAACTGTAGTTCGAACAAGTTTTGCAAGTGGCATTTCAAAATTCACTTAGAGCAATATTACAATAATGAAACTGTGTTTATGAAGTGTTGTTCTAAGACACCACTTCCCATGTGTGTCAAGTTTGCTTTTTCTAAACTTGGCTGTGGTACAATAATGTCAGATTCAAGAGACTCCTCGAGTAAGATACTTACAGCATGTACCTCCTGCTGCTCTGCAGTTGCATAAGATCATTAACTATAAGCCTGCAGCGTAAGTGAGTTGTTGTTGTTGGTACACAGCACAAGAGGTTGGCACAATTGGCTCCATGGTTGCTTTGCCAGTAACTCTTAGATGGATCTGAGTCTGTTTGGTGTATCTGGGTCTTGATACCATCATTCACCTTTGAGGCTGAAACATATATCAAAATTACTTTTACAATGAAGCCTGTAGTCATGTAACGTTGCTGCTTTTATTGTGTGTTTAGAATTCATTTTACCCCTTTTTTCTTCCATTGTAATATTTGAATTTCCTTCAATCCCTCACTGGTAGTATGATCCATGGACTTGGCCTCCTGCTGCACTTTGCTACAGCACACACACACACACACAGGCAAGGCCGCACACAAATATACACACACATGCAAAAACAATGGGTGGAGGCCACTCAGAATCAATGAGGTCTTGGTGTACCAAAGGATATGTCACCTCGTCCGTCTGGGTCACAGACTGAGGCAAATTCAATTCATTCCAGTGTTTTTCCTTTCGCTGAGCACACAGCGAGTCCTGTCTAAACACAAGCTGCTGCCCGCAATTTAGTCTACGCACTCTTTGACTCACAGGCTAGACAATCTGGTTGTCCCTTTTTGGGGAGGTGGTACTTTTTCAGTGTCTCTCTTTGTATAATTTAATATTGAGAATTAGTCTCAAAAGCAGACTTTGTTTTCGATGAGGTCATAAATGCAAACTTTTGCGAAGTGGTAAAACATTGTATAGATTGTGTAATGGCAAAGGTCAAAGCTAGGCTATAAATCAGGTATGTCAATATATATTTATTGGCACAGTTGGAATTGTGAACTTGTCATCTTACCGCAAATTGTCCTTTTAGCCATGTAAATATTTCCTGAAACCTGACACTATCTCATACCTCACTGCATGTTATGACCAAAATATTCCTCAGTTGTTGTCACGCCGACCTCTGATCATCACTCTGAGCTCATACCTCAGAGTAGTTTTTTTTTTTTCCAATATTCGCCCATAAAGATGCTAGCGCTGGTTTAGATTAATGGGCCCGATGTGCATGTTCACCACTGACTTACCATGTGACATAGCATGCAAAGTGTGATTCATAAATTACATGCTTTGATTAACTGAAGTGTGCATCTACACAAAAAATAATACACTATGAAACTAATGGAACACATGTAGTTCACATTGTTAAAGCTTTTCCTATAACGTTGGGAGCCAACAATAGGGAGCCTATCCCAGATGTCACTGGGTGAGGGAAGGGGTACACCTTGGACAGGATACCGGTCTATCACAGGGCTAACACATACAAACAGTCATTCATGCTTGTATTCACAAATACAGACAATTAAGAGTCACCAATTATAAATGCGAACTAAAGAGCACGTCTTTGGACGGCGGGAGGAAGCCACAGCACACAGAGAAAACCCGCAGAAAGTCAGACCCTTCTTGCATCAGTGCTAACAGCCCAGATGCCAGTGGCACAGTGCCACTCTCAGAGAGGAAGTATTGCTCACTTGTGTGAAAGTGACCGGAATTCACAGGAACAGAATTTTGTCAAGTGAAACTGCTGTGTTATTTAGTTCTTCATAAATTACTCAAAAAAAAAAAAATAATAATTCATGACGTTAGCACTGATGTCTCACAGCAAGAAGGTTCCGGGTTTGAATCCATGGGCTGACTGGGACCTTTCTGTGTGGAGCTTTTCTCCCTGTGTCTGCGTGGGTTCTCTCCGGGTACTCCGGCTTCCTCCCACATGCTCATTAGGTTCACTGGTAATTCTGAATTGGCCGTAGGTGTGCATGTGAGTGTGAATGGTTGTCTGTCTCTCTGTGTTAGCCCTGAGATAGACTGGAGACCTGTCCAGGGTGTACCCCACCTCTCGCCCGATGACAGCTGGGATAGGCTCCAGCCCCTCCGCGACCCTTCACAGGACAAACGGTTACAGAAGATGAATGAATCAATGAAAAACTTCATGAGTTCTCCATGAGAGCTAACCTAAGATACCTATTTACTTATATACCTATATGCAGTATGCGTGAAGGCTCATAGATGTAAAAGCGGAAGATCTCGCCTCACTTTTGTCGCTCTCAAACAAGATATGTTTGACACAAATGGGCGTTAAGCTGTGACAGATTTTTATCTTAAAGTTGCACAAACCAGTCTTGTAAACAGGTGTTGTGCAAGTTCACACTAAACAAGAACTAGCTAGTTCAGTTCACACAGACAAAAGTGAACTACTTCCAGTTAATAATTGACATTGTTTAATTTTGAACTAAGTTCATAGACTCCAAAATGAACAGTTCACGTTCATTGTTTCCGTTTTTTGTTGTTGTTGTTTTTAAATGAGTAGCTTCAAGCTATTTTTGTTCAAAAGAATCTCTAACTGACCTGCCCATCCATCCCCAAGCCATGATATTTTTTCCACCAGGATCTGTGCTGCTTTTTTGAATAACCATTGACTGTATATACTGGGAAATAACTCAAATGTTTATGTGGATCAGCTGCTTCTGTGGTGCCGGAGGCAGCTTCTCTTCCAGCTGCAAAAGCCATGCTGTATGCCGTAAATCACACGTCGGCTGGCAGCTCTAGAAATACTTTTTTTATTTTCCTTAACGGGGGTGAACGTCATCATTTCCCACTAGACTGAGCAAAACTCAGGTCTACACTCACAGCTGGAAAAATGACACATTCAGTTCACAGTTCACAAAAATCAGAACTTTCATGCACAACACTGCATATAAACTATAGGTCATATAATTACCCATAGTTCTGGCTGTGGGGGGAAAAAAAATCATCTCTGAACTCATTGCGTTGATTTCACAGCCTGCATCTTTGCTGTTTTGCTTCAGCCATGCCACACTGATCAACTCATCTTCAAGCCAATGCAGGCAGCTGTTTTTCTTGGCAATGTTTCTGATACCTGCACAGCATCTATGGACACGAAGGTGCCCAAACCTGGCAAATAAAACAGAACATTTATCAGCTAAAGGATAACATATTTCTTTCATGAATTGCTTTTAACCAAGTCCATAGTCTCAAGTCCATAGTCCAAATAAATGTATATAACAAAAACACTGTAACTTTAAGTCGATTCCTGTGCAAACAACCTGTTGCATCCATAGCTTTCCTCAAGCAAAAGCTCAGTTAGTGCTGTTTCAAAGTTGGCTTGAAGTGTCTTGTAAATTTCCTGTAGAATCGTAGCCTTATCCTACCCTCATGTCGTATCAGAATTATTGTACTAACCATTGTGTAGTCCTGATTTGTAAATAGTGTCC
Source organism: Chelon labrosus (assembly GCF_963514085.1). NCBI lineage: Eukaryota > Metazoa > Chordata > Actinopteri > Mugiliformes > Mugilidae > Chelon > Chelon labrosus. Next base: position 5,427,236 of record NC_140356.1, read on the forward strand.
ATCTCAACATCCACTTCAGAATTCTGGCTGGGAAATGCTTTTTTTTTTTTTTCTGTGAAAGCTCATACATTTTCAACATGGCACGTAACACAATATGTAAATAAAGAAATATGGATACTTTACATTGGCCAATGACTGTGAATTTAATAAAAACTCTCTTTACAAATATACTGCATCCTGTATCTGCAGGGACATTGATGTGTTTTATGTTAACCAGGTTCCGGGTTTGAATGCATGGGCTGACTGGGACCTTTCTGTGTGGAGTTTGCATGTTCTCCCTGTGTCTGCGTGGGTTCTCTCCGGGTACTCCGGCTTCCTCCCACACGCTCATGAGGTTCACTGGTAATTCTAAATTGGTCGTAGGTGTGCATGTGAGTGTGAATGGTTGTCTGTCTCTCTGTGTTAGCCCTGAGATAGACTGGAGACCTGTCCAGGGTGTACCCCGCCTCGCGCCCGATGACAGCTGGGATAGGCTTCAGCCCCCCTGCGACCCTTCACGGGACAAAGGGTTACAGAAGATGAATGAATCAATGAAAAACTTCATGAGTTCTCCATGAGAACTAACCTAAGATACCTATTTACCTGTATACCTAGTATATGCAGTATACGTGAAGGCTCATAGATGTAAAAGCTGAAGATCTCTCCTCACTTTGCTCTCAAACATACAACATTTGTGTCAAACATACCTTGTTATGTTTGACACAAATGGGCGTTAAGCTGTGACAGATTTTTATCTCAAAGTTGCACAAACCAGTCTTGTAAACAGGTATTGTGCAAGTTCACACTTAACAAGAACTAGCTAGTTCAGTTCACACAGACAAAAGTGAAGTACTTCCAGTTCATAATTGACATTGTTTAATTTTGAACTAAGTTCATAGACTCCAAAATGAACAGTTCACGTTCATTTTTTTCCATTTTTTGTTGTTGTTGTTTTTAAATGAGCAGCTTCAAGCTATTTTTGTTCAAAAGAATCTCTAACTGACCTGCCCATGCATCCCCAGGCCATGATATTTTCTATATTTTCTCATCCTATATCTGCAGGGACATTGATGTGTTTTATGTTAACCAGCAATGACTGTCAGCAAAAGCTGAAGAGGGGACCGACTATGGTGGAGCCAAGGAGGAAAAAGTAGTTATGAATGTAACCTAAGTTCTATGATTTCACCGTCTGTGCTGGTCGGGAGGAATGAAACATAACCTAGGGAGTGTCCAAGATAAGATCTTTGACTTTTCTGTCATCGGGAGCACTGAAAGGGCCTACACTACACGCACTCTGTGACAATGTAATGACTCCCACTACCAGAAGAGGGAGACAAAAATTCTACACTGTAGCTTTAATTGTGGTGTTAGGCCGGGCATACACTGTAAGATATTTTAAATCCTTGGATTCAGCCCCATCTCAAACTGCACGACTAGATCGCTGAGTTCAAAAGTTCACAGCCTACGAATCATGTTCTCACACCATACGGTCTGATGCTCTGATGCGACTTGACTGCTCACACTGTACGTCCATATACCACACGTCGGACTTTTGTATCCGGAACTGCAACGGCAAAAAGAAGTAGAAGAAGAAGAGGAACCCGGAAGTGGGAGACACACATCGAAGTTGTTTTGACGTAACTTCAGCGATCGCACATACTCTGTGCGAGAGGTTGAGGCAAATCGGCTCGTGGCACTGCTTCTACTGTGTGATATCTTCACGAGGAGCGACCAGGATTTCAAACAAGTTTGATTTTCTTGCGAACACACGATTTGTGATCGGGAGGTCGTCGTGAGGTGTTAATCTCTGCTCGTTACCCAACGTATACTGCACTAAGCACGAAAGGCGATTGAGCCGAAATTCGGCCCGATTCAAAAAATAGTCGCACGAGTGGCAAATCGTCTGAAAATGAGCCGACAATCGCACAGTGTATGCCCGGCTTTAGTTGGGTGTCAGCTGGGAAATAAAACAAATAAAAAAAGGAAAAACTGACAGAGCACCTAGAAGTATTTGTGCGTGTAATACTGTCAGTGTAGGGAAGTATGTAAGTGAATAAGTTTGTCGTTGTGGTAAAAACACAATGGCATTACTTGCAAAAGTGACACAAAGTGACGATTGTTTATGGGCGGCAGAGTGGTGCAGTGGTTAACGCTGAAACCTCACAGGAAGAGGGTTTTGGATTCAAACCAGAATGGGTTAGGGCTATGGCTGGGGCTTTTCTGTGTGGAGTTTGCATGTTGTGTGGGCTTCCTCCCACAGCCCAAAGACATGCTTGTTAGTAACTGAGGATTCTTAATGGGACATAGGTGTGCATGGGAACGGTTATTTGTGTGTTAGCCCTGTGTTAGACTGGTAACCTGTCCGGGGTGTACCCTGCTTCTTGTCCAATGATAGCTCGGATAGCCACCCCACCCTCCTTCCCCTCCCCCCACGACCCTCGGGAGGACAAGCGGTAATTGAAAAGGAATACGATTACTTCTCAAGCCCACACTAAACAAATAACCAACTGTTACACTCCGAGCGGTGAAGTAGGACCCAAATGCCGGACACAGAGGGAGACGGGAGCAGGACACAAAATGACTTTAAGAAAAACTTAGGAACAAAAGGCAGGAAAATCCTAAAACAAAACCAGGAATCACTACACTGAAATGAAATACTAGGAACATCAACAGAGGTGAACTCACAAGGGTGAGAGCACAGGGGCCAACGGCAGGACTGTATATGCACATGGGCAGAGGGGTAGATGAGACACAGGTGAAACTGAAGGGTGAACTTTAAATGTGTCAGTGTAGAAAGTGTGACAGCAAATACTGCAATCAGTTTGTCCGTAACGCTTCTTGCAACAACATGTGGCTACAGCTGTCTGTAATGGAAACAAGCTATTCAAAGGCGCTTTTCCCATAGACGACTCCGCCCGTAGAGGTTCAATCCAAATTGAGCCAATTCGATTATTTCTGCTTGTGAGAATGTTATTTCCGTGCGTGTTGAAATCCTGCCAGATGTCCCCATCTTTTCTCAGCCTGCATGTAGGTGTGTAACTATTTCACCCACCAGTTGTGGCTTTTACTTCCCTCCACATCAGTGGCATGACTCCGCCTTGCATTTCTCTCTCTCTCTCTCTGTTTCTCTCTCTGTCTTGCTGGGACTACGTGAGCCTCCACACATCACCCTCCGGGGATGAAATATTCATGCAGAGGGGGAAGGGGGTGGAAGATGGGGAGAGAAGCTGGAGGAGGAGGAGGGATGAGAGTGGGGTGTGTTCAGGTGGACGTGACTTTGCTCACACTTCATCCTCTTAACTTTTTCCCATGATCCCATCCCCTCTTTACTCCTCATCACTTCTTCTCTTCTCCCCTTTTGTCTTCTCTCTTTCCTCTTCCCCCCACTCGCAGCAACCCTAGTGTTGTTGTTTGGATCCTATTAGTCATCCATCTCTAACCCATTAACTTGGTGGGGATTTAGAAAGAGTCAGGACACTGATATAACAGGAAGTAAGCCGTTGTTGTCTAACCATGTCAGCGCTCTGACTCGCTCTGGCCACCTTGGCACCTTCCTCTGCTTTTGAGGTTTACCTCCTTTTCAGTCCAGCGACTAATCCAGTGGCTGTTTGTGCCTGAAGGGAATGATGGTATTGTGTCAGCTGCCAAGATATTTGCCACCTCAATCTGACCTATTTGCTGTGCTTGGATGAGAATATTTGCAGCTTTTATGCCTTTTTTCATGAAATGTTCAAGCCACTTTCCAAATGGACCAGTCAGTCGGTTAAATCAGCTATTATTTGTTTCTTATTCTTTCTAGTCTGGATGTCCCCGGCTCCCAGCAGAGTGTTTCACATTCCATGTAACCACAGCATCCTGGTTTCAAATCCACTCGGGGACTATTGTCACCGCTCATCCCTCTCTCCCCCTCTGTACTTCCTGCCGTGTACATTTTTGTAATGAAGGCCACAATGCCAGTAAATTTTCCAAAATAGGTGCTTCTTCCACAAAGTATGCATCACATATTCTCATATCCTTCTGCACGACGCTCATGACATCATGCCGCTCAGTGGAATCCCTTATTCTGCAATTTTGGTCCAGTCTTGGTCAACTGGAAACTGAAGCCTTTGAAAAAATAATTGTCATGCACAGTTCACATGTTCTTCTGCAATTTCTTTTCCTTTTCCTTTTTTGTTTTTACAAAAGTGCTGAAACCCCGACCAGTGAGTTTCTGAAAATCTTCATCCTGGAAAGCTTTCCAAAAGATCAGTTTTCAATGACCTACCGGATTTACATGTGGGCATAAAGCCAAAAAGCACAAAAGCTATGATTTAAAAGAAAGTATTTAGCACATAGCACAAGCAACCAATCAAAGCTTTTTTTGTCAAAAACTAATTAATTAATTAATTAATTAATTAATATTAAAAAGACATAGAGTCAATAGCAAATTCTAAATAAAGGATTTTCCTAATTCTTTAAGTCAACATTTCCAGCACAGTGGTCTTCAGCCTTCTATGAGATTAAACTATAAAGTCACAAAACAACAATTTTATATTTTGTTTTTGTTTTTAATCTAATCTAAAACTTTGCTTTCAAAGGCAAAATCTTTAGATTAAAATTACTACAAAGGTTTGTTAGAAACTAGTCAAGTCAAGTCACGTTTATTTATATAGCACACTTAAACGCAATTAGTTACTGAAACTAATACTACTAGAGAAAGATGTACAGTAAAGTTAAAGATGCCAGTTAATATAATACTGAAAAGAAAAAGAAATAAATAAACAAACAAGGGGAGAAATTAATGGACATTATAGGCCAAAGAAAATAGATGGGTCTTTAAATTTGATTTAAAACTAGTGATGGTGGGACAGGACTTAATTTCTATAGGGAGATTATTCCAGAGTCTAGGGGCAGCAACAGAAAAAGCCCTATCCCCTTTAGTTTTTAGGATTGCATTTGGGACTGAGAGAAGATGTTGTGAGGAAGACCTCAGTGGCCTAGAAGGACAGTAGGGACTTAAAAGGTCACAGATATACTGTGGTGCCATTCCATTTAGGGCTTTGAAAACAAAAAGTAAAACTTTAAAATGAATTCTGTATTTGACAGGTAACCAGTGGAGTTGGGCCAGCACAGGACTTATGTGCATATGTTTCTTTGTTCCAGTAAGAAGCCTTGCTGCTGCATTTTGAACTAATTGAAGTCTAGCAAGGGTAGATTGGTTCAGACCTAAATACAGAGAGTTACAATAGTCCAGCCTAGATGTAACAAAAGCATGGATTACAGTTTCTAAATCAGTATATGACAGCCAGGGCTTTAATTTAGCTATTGTTCTTAGTTGAAAAAAGCTTCCCTTAACCACACTACTGACTTGCTTATTGAAATTCAAAGAGGAATCTAGGAAAACACCTAGATTTCTGACCTCACTGTGGCAATTTACAGCCAGTGGCCCAAGTGCATTTCTTATCTTAGGAACAGAGCTGTGTGGACCAAAAATAATTATCTCTGTTTTCTTTTCATTTAATTGTAAGAAATTTGCAGCCATCCAACTCTTTATGTCATTAAGGCAGTTAAACAGGCTTTCCAAAGTGCCAGAACTTTCAGCTGCTAATGGCAGGTAAAATTGAGTGTCATCAGCATAGCAGTGATATTGAATGTTATGTTTGTTAAAGATGGAGCCAAGAGGCAGCATATATAGGGAGAATAGCAACGGGCCTAAAATGGAACCCTGAGGGACACCACATTTGATAGGAGCAATAGACGAAGAGCAATTACCTAATCTAACAGAGAATGTTCTATCCTTCAGATAAGATGTGAACCAATTCAACACCACCCCTTGCAGACCAACTTCAACCTCCAGACGTTTTAAAAGGATGCTATGGTCAATGGTGTCAAAAGCGGCACTAAGGTCGAGAAGTGCTACCTTACCGCTAAGGTTTAATTTTGGTTTTATGTCCAGATTTGCGATAGCCAGGCTTTGCACAGGAGAAGGGAATTTGATGAAATTGCTGCAAATGAATAGCTTTAGTTTCAGCCATTAAGTGTTGCAGTCAGCGTCCGTCAGAAGTGGACTGGCATCGACAACATAGAGGGGAGAGTCATCTGCGTAGAAGTGGAGCTTTATGCTAAGAGCTACACATTACACATGACTTTACAGGAGAAAGCACATGACTACAAACCACTAGCCATTACATGATGCCACACACTACCTAGCCTATATAAACTGTTAAATAGTTAGTTCCTAGCTGCTTTAGGGTAAACCTGCTAGTTCTGCCTAACGTCTCTTTGATTTAATCTAAGTCGTGTCCCATCTTCAGAACACAATGTTTCATTTGCATCTAAATGAACATATTTATACACCAGCATTTAAATTATACATGATAATTTGCTGGTGCACACCTAACAGGACTCGGGCCTCAGATGCAAGACCTGCTTTTTACGATGGTCTGCAGCAGAACACATTGTGCTCCAAAATAAGGTACCACCAGCTGGCTCCTTGCAGGCGTGAGCAGCCAAGCATCATCATGGATGACCTGCTATCTATTGGAGCTAGTCATCCCCTCAGAGTATTTTGGCAGGAAAACAAAAGCTTGCTTTTCTGCTCTGGCCCTCACAGCACAGGTCTACATCTGCGCTGTAGAGGACTCTACCTTTACGTGTTACAAATGTACATGCCGTACTGCTTTCTAATTAACTACCCAGGATCAGTAATTTAATTAGCAAACTCAGTTTAAGTATAAAAACCCTGTTGTGTACAGTGTTGTGAACTCTGTACACCCTTGCATGTGAAAGTGAATGATCTGAGGTCTTGGGACAAACGTTCTGCTTATGTGACACTAAAGGAAGCTGAAAGTGAAAGGACGTCACGCACTTTACTCAAAACAAAACCATTCACTTTCACTGTACTTTGGTTTTACAATGACCCGAAGACATTTATAGGTGTCATTCCTTGTTAGTAGCAGTGGTGATAATAAAAGATTAAAGCGCTGAAGACTCACTGCAACAAGCTTTTGTCTTTAAAGTCATAACTGACAATGCAAAAAAAACCAAAAACGGATGACTCACTACTACAATTTTTTTGGGGGGTGAGGGGAACGATGCAGCGGATCACGTAAAAGGGCTTTTGTTTCACCGGCAGTGTAATCAGGGATAACTCGTGGTCTATTTAATGTGCTCCGCTCCATTCAAGGCCCAGCTGAAAGACTTATCCTCTCCATTCAGTGCAAAATCTCCCCATCAATGGCCTCCGCACAAAGAGGGAGGGATGAGTTTTCACTCCACCGTACGGATAATGGCACAAATACGCAGTAACAAGAAAAAAAGAAGGGAAAAAAAAGACACAAGTTCAAGTTTGGCATGTATGCTCCATAGCAACACGTCGCTTCATAGTCATATTGTTAATAGAAATTAAGGCCCACACTGAGCATTCCTTGCTTGGAGTCAAGAACCTGAAGCAGCCATGACTGAATGACTGATGTCTTTTAACCAAAGCTGCCTTCCAGATTAAATTTCAGGTATTATAATTACTGCAGTGAGGTTGGACCAGTAAACTTCCACTCACGACAGACAACATGCGACGTTGCTGTGCCTCTGTGACGTCGCCAGACTGATTATCGATGAACAGCAGCCATAAACACATAAACGTGCATTTACCGATAGTGCTGCGAGCGGGCAGAAGGGCGCGTCCCTGCATTGTCAGATCATCAACCTCATTTCAAAGTATACTTTAAACAAGGTAAACTGGACGTTGTTTTAGCAGTTAGTTATTGGTTTTCTCAGTCTTATTTTCTTATTCATCAAGAGCCACAATTTGTGTGCCTATGAAGGGTCAAGGGGTTCGTATTTGGGTGTGTCTCTGCAGTTGTGCATGCATGTGTGTACATAAACTGTGTATGGGACAAGATTACTTTTAGCTCAAGTGGGACGGGAACACATGACTGGTTAACTGGTAAGATCTGAGCAGGAGGAGGATGAGATGAGTCATGGCAAAGAAGCGACACAGATGGACAGCGAGACGTGAGGCCCCCGGTCACTTGGTAACTGTAAATCAATTCAGTGAAAAATAGTGACTAATGTGTTAGCAAAACTGCCCCCCCTCCGTCACCTCCAACGTCCATGTCGGAGTTTAAAGTATTCTGGCGTCCATTGTCCTATTAGGCTCATCTGCATCGCTCTCTCTTTGACTGATTGGGATCGCACACAATCCTCCGTCAGTGCAGCATTAGACGACTATTTGTGGAGCATGCCGGCTTAGCGCAGCCCGGTAACACCATTCAGACGTCTGACACAGCAACTCCTCTCTCCCACAGAGATTAGGCACGCACAAACACACATCGGCAGCAACGGCGAGCCACATGCAAGACTTCGTTAGGCTGTAGCTGCCAGCTCAGCATGCCGTTAGTGCGTGGAGCTTTTCCATTAAGGCAAAAAAAGAAGCAGGAAATGTGATGCAAAATTCCCTACATTCATAAGACACTTGCATAGGTAAAGTGGGCCAATGTGAGCGACAACAACATGCAAATTCAGAATGCAAAGCAGAGTTTCAGTGACACTGCAAATGCTGAAGAGTCATGTCAGGAGTTGAATGTGTGTGTGTGTGTGCGTGTGTGTGTGTTACTGTGGGGCATCAGGGAGGAGGAGCAGAAAGTGGTGAACCTGAGAGCAGTCACATAGGCCACTCTGACCACAGGATCAGCAAACTGAGCCAAGAAGCCAAGTCTGCCCATGATTCAGACCACAGACTAGAGGAAATACCGCGTTGCACTGGGAAATGCAGGGCAGTATGAGTGTGTGCGCGGTAGGAGGGAGACAAACAGAAGAAGAGGTGTCAACATGCATCCGGAATGACACATTTTAAGTTTATTTCAGGGTGTATTTTTGCCAGTTCATTATCAATCATCCTTGGAAAGACAGCTCACAGCAAGCTCAGCTGTCTTTGAGGGAAAATAGTTCACCTCTTATGAAACCAATATTGGAAATCAGGAACAAGAGATTCATTTCTAATCTTGTCACCAGAATTCTGGTGAACTTCTGCCGCAGCCCGCAGACATCTGGTGTAAATTAACCAGTGGATGAGAGCCACACCAGCTGCAACAGCTCTGATGGTTAGAAAACAGCGAGTTTCTTGATTTGTAAAGTTGTCTTTCAAAGTGACGGGTTCAAAATATTTATTTATTTATTAATTTTTTCAAAATCAGGTTCCACATTGTCAGTCTGACATTTTCAGACAGCTGTTTTGAAAATCAGGTCATTTGCTAACGCTAATGCTAATAATAATAGATCCAGCCTGCTGACAGATCTGTGCGTTTCCTCTAACAATGCTAGCATGCTAACGTTGAGCAGTGTGCACCATCCCAGCTTGGCGTTAGCATGCTGAAATTCTCTGGTAGGCAGTAAACACGAGTTACAGCTAAGGATGAGCGTACTGGAGGAATTAGATCTGTTGGAAGGAATAACGGAAGCTGTTGCAATTCCTTCTACAGAAGTCGGTCATCACGTAATAAATTTGATGGAAGTCCTCAGAGCTGCTAATATTATCCATATGCTGGCACAAGAGGTTCAAGATCTCAAAGCATGGCGTAAGAAATCGGCTACAAATGTAATACACCATGTGGTGGCTCTTTGAGATCTGAAGTACATATGGGGGTTAAATAGTGCCCAAAGAGCCTTTGTAACAAGTTGAGATCTGTGCATTATTTCAGAAATTCAGCCCACATACATGAGTCATTTCTTAACTATTGTTAAAATAAAGCTTAGGCAAAGGCGCAGTGAAGAAGATCTGTCTCCTCATGCGCTAATCTCCTCTGCTTTTCCACGCCGTCTTCATTCTTCGCTCATTCTCGATATCTACGTCAACACTCTCGTCCAGTGATCTGTTTGAGCTCCCATTCCTCGTGCTTGAAATTCATTGTAAATCTGTCACTCTGCCTTCAGGCTGCCTGTCGTGCGACCCTCCTGCTCTTCTCTATCTCCACCTCTTCCTGGTCGTCCTGTGACTCCTTATCAGAGATCTCCATCATCCACCTGCTGGCTTCATCTGTTGCTAGGGCAATGGAGCTCCGGGGTTGGGGGGGATCCTGTCCCCGTCATTCTTCATAGCCTGGGATTCAGCTCCATGATACTGTTGCTCTTCTAATTCTAAACCTCGAAGATACTTTGCTCTCTCGTGTAGTTATCTCTCTCTCTCATAAAGTTATTAGTCATTCATTTCACCAAGCACTCAGGCGTGTTGTGTTTTGTTTGTTTGTATTTTTTTTTTCCTACAATGGGCATGACATCACTGTACTTCTAAGAGCAAGGATTGTTTTATTGTATGCTTTCACAGGCACTTCCTGTTTGCACTGTCACAATTAGACTGGTAAGCAGCACGTGAACCACACCGTGTGACTCATGTGAATGGATGAGATAGTGCAGGCAGGAGTGCCAGAACACGCTGCGTACAGTACACAGCAGATTAGATCCATATATGGGAACACAAAAGCCGGCTGGAATATTAATGTCGGATATGGGCAGACGAAAACAAGCAAACAGCAAACACTGCGTATTTTCCCGTTGTGAAATTTATTGGTCCAGCAGATGCAAAAATCAACTGCACAACATCTTCTCATGCATAGTCCTCAGATTACAACAAAGGTGCCTCTCGCTCCAAGCGTCATTCAAAACTACATAAAAATAAATAAAGAATATAATAAAACAGTGTTTACAAAAAAACTGATTTCAAGTATCTCAAGCAAACATGTTAAATGTTTTTTTTACTCATTGAGAGAGAGAAGTGAACTTCTTTCCCAACAGACATGGTGCTTTCCATTCAGACCCAACACATAAGTACAAAAAGAGTTACACACATCTTCATTAAAAGACTCCCATGAGAGTACCAAGTCATCCATCCATCCATTTCCAGTTATACCATATGTACACTAAGATTTACAAAGTTATTATTAAAAGCACGCATTGTTATAACAAAAATATAGGTGCTCACATTTGTGCGTAGCAGACGACGACAGCAAAAGGTCAACAAAAACAAAAGTTTCCCGTCAATGGAAAGAACTCTCTTTAATGATCAGAATGCACTGTAGTGCTAAAACTAAATAAAATGAAAAATAAATATTTAAAGTGTGAAAAGTTAAATATTGAAATGATATGGGGGAGTTTGTAGGTGGCGCCTCCTCGAGCGACCAAGTAGAAAATAGCGAGAGAAGCAGCGTCAGGCTTGCGAAACAAGCACTACAGGCACTCTACGGCGAACAACCGCCTCCATTACTGTGAAGTAACGTGACATGGAAAACACACCGTGACAAATTAATCAAACGAAGGACAAAACCTATCACCACTGTGCAAAATATCGCTTATTTTGTAGCGTGTCAGCATATAAAAAAGGAGTCAAATATATTGTGGCGCATTTGTGAAACACACATGAGACGCCAATCCTTCCAGAGAAGTGCAAGAAAGTTTACAGTGTAAACTAATACTTGATCCTCTTGTTGTTTATCACAACCATATGTACATGGTTGAGCTGAAAGTATTATCTGGGCATGAGTTAGTCTTTGGTCTTCCTAAAATTTTAAACCACCATGAATTGGTTTTACAAAGAGCCATCTGAACTGTAACAGGAATGACACTTCAAGGTATGAATGTCTCCCAAAAATAACTTAATCAGTCTCAGGAAGAAAAAAACTGTCTAACAAGAGCAAGAAAGTGACAATTAAGAGCCTTGCTCTGATAAAACAATTATATAACCATGATCCTGTATAGTAACTTGAGTTCTTAGATGACAAAATGATGACCCTCGACGTTTTTCCGACAGATAAATGTTGCTTTTAGGAAAGTAACGCTCCAATTTTACTTTCCCTTGTCGTTTCATGTTGTTTTCTGTGAGTTTGTCAGTGATCCCGTTCCTGGCTTCTCGGTCCACAGGACACATCGGTGCAGTTTCACTGGCAGGGCTGCAGGACTTCACGGCGGCCGGAGGAGCTCCTCCTCAGGTTCTGTAAACACACAAACAAAAACAACAGACTTTAGATAACTCCTGTACTGCAGCACACCAACTGTGCGCTAATTAGTTGCCAGAAGCTCACCTACGACGCAAGCCATCACCACTGTATAAATATCCCCTGGCCAAATGATAGCGTCAAGTGGTGCGTAATCCCTAAACAAGAAGTTACATCACCTGTGTTTTCCAATTTCCTCCACGATATTTTTAGAGGACGCGAAAACTAGCACTGAGTTCATGAGTGTGTGAACAGGCTGCTGTAGCCGCACCACGTTAATCCTCAGGTGATTATGAATGAAGTCGACAGGAACACACACGCAGCAGTGTTATTCACACTTTCCACTGCACCAGCACAACTAGTGCAGGAATGCCGTCTCCACCCACGCAGTCAGTGACGGTTATTGAAACTGCGCGTTTATTTAATTATGTGATGTGGCTGTCTATAGTCAAGGGCATTTTCACATGACACAGCCTAGTGAATGTTATGGGTGGCAACTATTCTTCAAAAACCTCTAAAGAGTATCTGAATAAAAATTGAACTAAAAATATCTAGATTAAGCCAGCTGCAGCATGTTACGTTAACGCACTGCTAAATTAGCTTGTAAGCTAGTTATTAGTTGATAGTTTGGCTCCTGGTAAAATGCTAACTAATTAATTAAGAATATCTAGTAGAAGCTAGCATTAGCATGAATTTTAACTAATAGCTAAATGAGCAAGCAGTTTTTTTTTTTAAGTTTCACACTTTTTTTTAAGTTTCGCACACATAACTAAGACTACTAGTGCGGAAGCTAGCTTTAGCATGTTACATTAGGCCACTGCTAAATGAGCAAGCAGGCTAATTAGTATTTAGTTTATTGTTTGGCATTGATAAAAGTATTTTAATTGTTCATAACAAAAACACTACTTTTCTGAATCAAATAATGCTAATATAACATGCTAACTAAGTCTGTCTAGTGGAAGCTAGCTTTAGCATGTTAGATTAGTGTCTCGCGAAGAGTTAATAGTGCCACAGCAGCTTAAATTTGTGGTGGGGCTGCAGGGAGAACTAAGAAGCAAAACTTCTACACTGCGATTACCTTTGCAATACAAGCGTAACCACCTTTAGATAGTGCAGGATGGTGCATCTTTAAGCAGCACAAGACAGACCAAAAATAAACACAGATAAGATCAGCACAGTCGGAATGAGTCAGAGGAGCACAGGGACAAGCAGTCTGGAGATATGACATCAGACAGGAATCACTGGAATGGTAAACTGGGAAGTGGGAGTACCAAAAGAACAAATACAGTAAAAGGTTTTTCCCTTCCTCATTACTTCCAGGACCAGTCCAAAGTATCATTAACAATGAGTCAAGGCTAAATCAGTAAAGAACTTGTAATAAATGTCATAAAAATAAGGTAATAATATAATAACAGCATAATTGTGTGTTTATTACTATTTGCTGCCCGTATCAAAGATGTTACTATTTTAAGTACAATATGAGCAGTGCCATTCCTTAACATAATTATATTAACAGAGATTTAAGTTGAATGAATCATCGCTTTAAGTACTGTCGAAGTTGAGGAAAAGAAATTGAACACAACAAGATAAAAAAAGATAACGGACGGAGGAGACTGACACAGCAAGGCAGCCAAAGACAGAACAAATACTTACAGGCAAACTTTGCCCAGCCAGTGCTGTAAGGTGCAGAGGAGAAGGAGGAAGCAGAGGAAAAGGGGACGAAAAACAAGTGAGTAAACATACATGCAGAGGCTGTCGGGAAGGAAACAGATGTTGCCGAGAAAAGAAAGGTTTCCGTGTCATAGTGTCCTAAAGGGTGTTCATAGGGATTTCCATTGTGATTAAAGAAATAATTGTCTGCTGTTTTTGGTTTTTTTTGGTATAAATGCTTCCAACCAAGCTTCAAAAACCCATATTGGCTGAATCCTAGGATCTACTGCTTGAAAGTTTTTGACAACCCACCTGTCCAGCCAGCGCGAGAGGGAGATGTGAGGGGCTGCAGAGGGCCAGAGAGGCAACAGAAGGGGGCATCTCCTGGATCGGAGGCTCGTCCAGGTCGTCGATGCGTGGTTTCTTGATGTTAGACTCTGGGCTGGTCAGAGGAGTCACACTGTTCCTCCTGATCAAAGTGCCAGGACCCCTCTTAACCTCCTGCAGGGATAACAGAGGATGCAAGACTTAGACTAGTCAAGCAAATACAGCTTGGGGTTTCATGTAAAAGAAATGAATAAACAAGAGTAAGAAAACAGTGGTGGTTAAGCTTATATTCTGTTACAATATTTCCCCTGCAGTTCTATCTGCTCTGACTAATACAGGAAGTGGTAACGTATTGAGTTCAGTTCCCGGTAATCACACAAACATTACCTCCGGTCGGTCTCTGTGGGTGTTGACTGCTTCCACATTCAGAGAAATGGACTCCACTTTGCACCCATAGGCCACTGGGGTGAGCTTCAGCACAGTGTGGAGGGGACACTTTAAGTAGGTCATCTCATCTGGAGTTATAAATGGCAAGAAAACATAGATTTAAATAGAGATAAGATCGAGTTGAATAACACAACTTACATGTAGACATGACCCTAAACTGTGAGGCTGCTGTTAGCTGCAGGACCCACCTGCACTCTTATCCAGGAAGTAGGCGAGTAGGCAGCGCATGACGGCCTGGTGGCAGATAACCAAGACATTCTCCTGCCTCTCCAGTTCCATGATGACCGGTTCCACCCTCTGGACCAGGTCCTGGTAGGACTGTGATAAGGAGAGCAGAGTTGATTATAGATTTTGACGAATGCAGAGTATTTTATCATGGAGAAGAGGATACGATAATAAAATATAGCTGTAGCCTATTCAAGTACCTCTCCAGCAGGGTAGCGGTAGTAGTATTTGTCTTCATCTCTCAGACAAAACTCTTCTGGGAATTTCTCCTTCACCTCGTCATATGTCATCTCCTCACACATGCCCTAAAAAGAAGACAAAGTATTTAGTTTCGCAAAGTTCGGCAACAGCAAAGATTGTTGTGGACTAAAAGTGAGTCTCAGAGTGACACTCACAGCATCAATCTCATTGAGAGCCTTCCACTGCTCGTATGGGACACCCAGGTGCTCAGCGGTCTGGATGCTGCGGCACAGCTGACTGGTCCAGACCTTCAGGTCCTTCAGCTTCTGCTCCTCGACAAATCGAGCCAGGGCAGCTGAAAACTACAGCAGGGAGGGAGCAGCAGTCAGCACCGGATGCATCTCATCGTTCAAGATATATTTCAAATGCAAAGAGTCAACCAGCACCTGTCAACATCTATTCTGTGGTCTGGTCTACAGTTGTTTATACCTGTTTGCCACGTGCTGAGAGGCCAGAGTCCCCACCCAGCCGTCCCTCCAGGTTATCTGTGCTCTCTCCGTGTCGACAGAGGTAGATGGTTCGTGGCTGGACGTGGATGTTCATCAAATAGTAGACAATCTTACTCTGAATGTGATCCTGGATCCGGTTGACGAGAAAGCGCCGGCCAACATCTATTACCTTGATGAAGGAGTGATCCCTAGAGGCAGGCGGCAAACAGGACGATGTGAGTGATTTGTCTGTAGGTTTGTATTGGACGAGTCCTGACTAAATCTTTGCTGCGGATTTACCGGTCATACTGATCAGGGTCCAGAGGTTGGTAGCTGGTTTTGTAACATTCAATTCTCCTCTGGAAATCCAGCATGGCGTCAGTCTTGTTGCAGTCCCGGTAGTCTGGACAGGACACCTTCACTTCCTGCATAGGGAGGAATACTGTCAGACGGCAAATAACACGCCTGATGCCAGAGAGTTAACAAATTTTTAGGTTGTTTAACACAGCCCAAAATGTAATACGAAGTCATGTTTGTGACTCACCATGATGTTCGACGCAATGACGCTGGGATCATCGCACACAGACTCGATGAAAAAGACCTGGGCAGAAAAAGGAGGTGTTCTTTTAATGCGCTGCACTGGCAGTGATGTCCTACCTTGGCTCATCTGGTTGCGTAGCAACACGTACCTTGAAGCTATTCTCATTGCCAAACTGGAGGATCATGTCTCGTCTCTCTCTTGTCGTGTTAGTGGCGTCAAACACCTGAAATAAATATCAGGCAGCTCTGTAAGACGATGTTGCACGTGAGGATAACGCTTTGGAAAAGGACGAGAGGCTCGACGGGAAACTCACCGCCACTTGGCCTCCTTCGTCCTTCAAGTAGGATTTGACATCCCTCAAGGCTGCTAAGGCACACTGCCTAAAGTACAAACAATGATGCAAATGTAAATTTTGTTAGGGTAAAAAAAAAACATTACAATATTATTTATAAAATGTTTATGATTTGGACTTACTGTCTGATTTTCACAGCACACTCGTTGTCAGGCTTGAAGAAGTCATAGGAGCTGTAGTTCTTAACTGCCTCCCTGCGGTACTCTCCAACGTTGAAGACTACACACACGAGAAGAGAGAAACAATTATGAACACAGTGTCCTGGAGTTAGAAACATGAGCTGATGCTGTCCTGGCAAGGCACTTCTAGGAAAAGAGTGTCACTGGGTACCTGATAAGTTACTGAGAAAACTGTACTAGCATTTAAATGTGTGTTGGCCGTGTGTTGACCGTGCAGGAGTATCATGTACCTTTGGTGGGCATGCCGATCCAGTTGAGGTAGCGGGTGAGTTTTTTGGACATGTATGTCTTGCCTCGAGCAGGCAGACCCACCATCACGATGACGGTGGGGGGGTTGACGAAGTGCGGGGCGCCAGCTGCAGCAGAGAAGGATGGCAGAGGTGAGGTGCGTCCATTTACAAAAAAAGTGAGTATTGCACTTAATAAGTCTTTTAACTGTGGACATTACACAGTAGTCCCTAAGGAGAAAGAAGAAGGATGGGACAGAATTTCTAACATTTGTGTCACTGAATGATCTGAAACCAAGGATGAATGCAACCTGCCTGGAATGATTTATTAACACCACCAACCCATCATCTCTATTTCTCTCCAGCGAGCATGTGGCTCCCTGCTGCAACCAGATTCGCCTTTGACTTCCACCTCAGTGCACATTTGACCCACTTTGTGAGCTCTTAACTGCCCTACATGTGCCAAGATGAGTTGTTTTCACTTTACCAGAAATACAGTAACCCCACCCCTCAAGCATGTGGGGATCCCACACCATGCAGTGTGTCTCTGCAGGCTGTTTCATGTTACCCTGGCCGCAGAGCGTAGGAGTGATGGCAGAGGAATGCAGGGGGACTGGTGCTACATGTAACGGGTCTTCTGTAGATCAGTGAAAAAGATTTGCTGCAGATCGTTTTACTGAAGTCTAATTCACTCAGCTCCTTTCACTGCGGTTGCAAGCACCAGCGCATATAGTTCATTGCCCGATATCTCCCTGAGGGCTTTCATTTACACTTCCTCACAGCGTAGCAAATGTTTTTTTCCACAACACAAGAGCCATGGTGCTTAAAAAGAAAAAAACAGATCAAACTCTGTTTTGATGTTGCGACACGTGGTTCATCCTTACGGAGCCTATCAGATCTCTTCTCCTCCATCTCAGCTACTGCTCAGCTTTCCTTTGGCACTTCCTCTGCACTTCACTGATCATCATTTTATAACTGCTGCCCTTATAGAAGACCATTAGAGAGTGATTGGATAAAGGTGTCAGGTAAATAAACAATGAGCTGCATTATCAAGTGAGCAAATCCAAATGCAGCTAGTTAGTTGGCTGTATAAAACATTTACACTTGTGTTATTAAGAGGGCTTACGTTTTACTCAAAACGTAAGGTTCCTTAAATATTTCTCAACCAAATATTTTAAATTTCTATTTTTAAGTAAAACCGATAATTTGGGTTTAGGACAGTCGCTTCAATTGTCTTTTACTGGTTTAAATTTGAACATATTTGACTTTCGTCTTTTTGAACAGTCAACTCTAATAAGAAATTATTTCCCGCCGAGTATCATTTTTCTAAACACTAATCCCTCACTAGTTGTCTCTTTGCTATGGTCTGTTGAAGACAGAAACGCTTGTTTACTACACACGCTCAAAACTTAGGGGAAAAATTGATCACGCACGGGTTTTACGCATTACGCATACGGGGAACAACGGTAACCATGGTGACAGCAGCCTCGTGCTGCTTGTGTCAATGAGGACCACCAATCAATGACTCGGTAATTTAAAGACGGGTGTAGTTCAGCAGGTGCATTTAGACTCTAACCGGCTCCATCACCACAACCACTGATATATTACAACAATTAAATCCCACGAAAGGTAACACGACACCACGTTATTGTTGAGCAGTAATGGCAGTGGCAGACGGAACCACAAATACGCATGTCGTCAGCAATTATAAAACGATCTGCTCAATAATTATCACTCTCAATAATGATGTAAAAATAATACTTAAAATTACAAATGGGGGGGGGGGGGGGGGGGGGGTTCTTCTGTAGCGAAGCACACACAAGAAAGCTAGAAGAATATAATCTAAATATTTTAAGGTCTTACCTCGCCGCTTGTCATCCTTGGTGGGAACCCAGATCTTTTGGATCCTGTTCTGGGTGAGCTCTCTGGGCATTCCTTAAAGACTGTGGAACTGCACAGTACACGGGAACCGAGGGTCTTAGATCCCGAAAAGGCTTGGAAACAAAAGAGCCGGTGTCATAGCTGAGCCGGAATTTCGTTTCGTTTCCTTCGGATGCTGTTCAGTGTAGCTACAGGGTTCGTTGAGTCGATCTGATCTGCGGTCTCCGGCGCACATCCGCTATTTAACTCCGCCCGCCCTCCGGGAGCAACGTGACTGCCATGACGAAATACGCGCGCGCGCACGCGCAAACACGTACACACTAGCGTTTTTATTATATACACACACAGAGACACGCGCAGGCTGCCACGGCGCCACTCCGTGGTCAGTATTTTTATTTTTATTTTATTTTTTTAAATAGAATAATTGTTCTTAACATGAGGTTTTTATTAACATTTAAAATAGTCACTCTATAGCAGCAGCTCCATGTTTATATTATAGCCTAAAGATTTTAAAACAATTTTTAGGCTATTCATTCATTTTATAGTTTGAAGCAGTCCTTTGTCTGTTTCTAGTAGAGTTAATAAATTTAGCTTTTTTATGCAGGATAATTATAGTATAAACAGTTTCCGAATTTTTCGAATTATTTTTTTTTATTTGTTTATTGTCTAATGCGACATTATGGCTTATTACGATAGCAGAATTCAGTGTTTGAAAACAACACGGATGTATTCCTCCAAGTCTTAAATTGAATTCCACTTTAAACATTTTCAAGAAGTTCTCTACTGCTAACGCAGTCTCACAATCAAACCCGGAGTAAACGTGCAGAGCCTCACATCAGCTCGCTCTGCTTCCTCATAATGGGCTGTCCATTGAGTCATAAATGGATGAAAGCCTGCATATAACCTGTGATTGGGCATAAACCTTAAAAAAACCCGCATTGACCAAACACTCTTTCATCTATCTGAAGACATCTGAAGGAAAATGCTAAGGTACAACCAGACTCCCTTTGAAATAAGCTCAACCTGAGAAACTAAGTATGCAGGGTAAGTGTTTCTTGATTCACAGCCAAGGGAGCTGGAAGAAGTTTTATAATCTCCTGTACAGTGTTAAAAAAAAAAAGAAAAAGAAAGAATGTTCCCAATTTGTCAAAAGTGTTATAACACTGTTTTCTTGAACCATCTCCCCTCAGCATCCAGGCAGCCTTATTTAATACTGACTAAATATAACAGCTGGCGTTCTGTTTGGTTTGCAGTTACAGCCTGAACCGTATGACACCCGGCCGCAAACGAACAGTTCAGACTGAGAGATGAAGACACAAACATGCAAACACATACACTCACACTCTGACCCATTACATTGCAATATTTTTTTTTTTCCAAACATGTATCAAACTTTAAAAGCTTTCTGACAGTCTGCGAAGCTCATACCGAGTTCAACGTGGCAGTTATTTTTATTTTAGGCACCTGTCACGTCTCTCCAAAAAGTGCCCAGTCACAAGATTAAACATCTGACTTCTCTGTCCCCAGTATAAAATATTATTTCCTGTAGTGTACTGACTTTCATTGCACCTGCACTGTAAAAAAAGACAAAAAAAAAAAGTATCCAGATTACTTGAGCTAATGCGGCATTTCTTCAGGGTTGTGTGTGGTGTGCTGAAATTCTTCTATTGCCTCAGACTTGCAAACTGAACCTTTATGTCTTTACCCCAAATAATTATTCTTTATGTCAGTCCAATATGTTTTCTGTTTACTGAATAGAGTTTCTTATTCAAATTGACAGACTCGTTTCTGTAGACCACCTGAACAATGGGGAGCTGGCAGATAAAATAGATATCTGTAAAGTTCTAGTATTTGTACCTGACAGCCTATTAAATATTAAAATATGACTACAGTTTTTTTTTTTTTTTTCTTTTAGTGCATTTGGGTTAAAGGGGAGCTGAATAGGGTCTGGTTATGAACTTTGCCACAGTCTGAAGTGTTCAGGTGGAGAAACTGCGGTTGTGAAACCAAACCAACTCTTTGCCTCAGAAAAGAGAACATGAAAGATAAAGTTTATTTCTACACAGATACAGTTGTTGGGTTTTTATAGGATAAGATTATGGCCTTCCTTGAGTTTACTTGAGCACAGAGTTTTACTCAATACACCGAAAGAAGAAATCAAGAACAAAGGGATGGTGACTCAATAAAGTTTAAGTATCCTGGGTTAATTTTCTCACATACTCCATAGAGCTGGGTTAGAGTGACAGCACTGTAGATTGCAGTTTGTCTCAGGAGGGTAAACTGTCTTGGAACAGATTTCCATAAAAATAGATGTCAGGCCACATGGGGCTTGGGCTGTGTCCAGTAATTAAAATGATATTTATGAGGAAAACACTTGATTAAGTTCTTGGATTGTAATGAAATTCGCTTTGATTGACGTTTCCTTTCTGAACACAAAAGGCTTCCTGGTTTGTAAGACATGACATTTCAATTAAAAAATACACAGAAAGTATGTAAAGAAGATTAGGGCGGGAAAAAAAATGCCATAAAGAAGAGAAGATACTTTATTGTCCAGTGCAATGTAAAAGACAAATGTTCTTCGTATTTGACCCATTCATTCATACACACCCAAGGTCAGGAGGTTGGGATCGGGACCGTTTGGAATGATAGTCATTGGGGAAATTGCAAGTGTAGCTGCTTTCGAGATTACTGAGAATTTTGTTAATGAAAGGAAGAAGTGATTTCTTCTTGGAAGCCAGCGTAGAGCAGATTTATAATTAGCCACATTTTAGCCGTGTTTCTGTGGTGGAAAACTATTTTTTTGTCACTTTGTCAATATGGGACTTGAAGCTTAGATAAGGAGCTATGGTAGCACCGAGGTTTGTAATATCTGCAATTAACAGTTTGAATTTATAGCTGTTGCATCATTTGGCTTGGCAGAGACATACAGTTGTATATCATCAGATTATGAAACGCAACACCATATTAGGTGCATATACCCATCAGCCACACCCACAAGGCACACCCCCTTTTAGAACTGAGGAGGATACTTGGAAGAGTGGGGAAACGTCTTCACAAAACCACATGCCCTTGTTTCTTCGTATTGGGCCTTCATGGAACAGATTCAACAAGGTGCCGGAAGCATTCCTTAGCGAGTTTGCTCCATAATGACACAAGAGCAGTTTTTGCACTTGCTGCAGATTTATCAGATACACACCCTTGATACTCATCTCCTGTTCCGCCACATTCACATGTGGTCTGCTGCATTGAGACTTGGTGACTGTAGGGGCCATTTGAGTTCAGTCAACTCCCTGTCAGGAAACCAGTTTGAGATGTTTTTAGTTTTGTGACATGGTCCTGCTGAAAGTATTAGAAGAAGGGTACACTATAGTAATACTCACTTGGTACTAAGGGACCCAAAGCGTGCTAAGAAAAATTATACCACCACCACCAGCCGGGACCACCAACGAGGCAAGATGAATCCATGCTTTCATGTTGTTTACACCGATTTTTAACCCTACTGTCCATTAGGTAACAAATCTTCTACTGTCCAGTTTTCGTGCGCCCTTGTGAATTGTAGTTTCCTTGGTGAATTGATAGCTCAAAGTTACTTAAATCACCTTTCTTCCCCATTCTGATGGTCGGTTTGAGGCAGATCATCTTTACCATGTCTACATGGTTAAACTGAGTTGCTGTAGTGTGGTTGGCTGATTATACATTTGCATTAACGGACAGTTGAACAGGGGTACCCACCTACTAAAGTGTCCAGTCACCAAGGGGCAGGCAACATAATAATACATTTTATTTGTGGGCACCTTTCAAAACATTCAAAGTCACTTTACAAAATCAGCAATGCTTTAAACATCATAATAATTAAACAAACAAGCAGATTTAAAATGTATATAGTAATGAGGTAAAGGGAATGCAGGTTAAACACCTATAGTAGGAATGGCAATGGACCCAGGCAGCTTCCTTGTGGAACCTCAAAGCCGGTGTCATATTTCTCAGAAAAATGATTACTGAGAGAAGTAAAAACCTTTTGAATAAGTTTAACATACAGTCAGACCAACATTTTGAAGACAACTGATAAGAGGACGAAAAAAATCCAAAATGATTTCAGTGAGAACTGGTTCCGTGCCTTTTTTTGTCCAGATAATTGTTGTGACGAGTCAAATTCTTCGAAGACATCATTTTCTTTGAAAGAGAAATTCATTTGAAAGCAAATAAAATTTTCCATCATTAGATATTGGCCTATAGTTGTCCTGAGTCTTGTCTCAGGTCCTCAGTCGAGAGCCTTACTGCCAAAGCTGGCCTTCTTCTAAAATGGTTTTACAAGACCTATTATAAAGACATCTGGGCAAATGCCAGTTTTGGTGATAAAGGACATGACCATAAAAAGCTATTGAAGACGTGATTGAAGAATCACGTGGGACTGGCTCAATACGTTATGTTGAGAAGCTACACTTGGAGACAACCTTGTATGGTGCAGTTTTTGTAATACAGGTGATTTTACCTTTTTGTAGGGACTTTTGTGGTTGCCCTCAACAGTATTAGTAGCACTAATTGCAGCATTACATTTTATTCAAGAACAAGGAAAATTCGAGTATTTCCATTTTCTATTCTAGTACATTTCAGGGAGTAATACTAGTTTTTAATCTTGCCAAATTAGGAGTTAGTTGTCAGATATTGATTTGAAATAAAGGAGCTTATTTAACACCATAAATAGGCAGCACATCCTCTTGTTTGAGAGTCACTTACGGTACTGGCCGACATGTTATTCATACAGTAACTCGATTAAATCCACTTCAACCAGCGACCACAGCCCAGTCCAATAGTGTAACAATTCTTCCATTGCTGTTTTTACCCTGCAGTCTGACTAGTTTTAATTCATTTAGTGGGTTAAAAACTGTCTAACCTCAATTACTGAATGGAATAAACGGATAAACGGTACGTCTTTACTGGAAAAGATGGAATATCGTCCTTTCTGTCATCTGTTTTGGTCTTGTATATTTTTTTCTTTCCCCAGGTCAACCTGCTGTGCCATGCAAAACAGAAACGGTGACCCTCAGCCACTTTAAGCTACCCGTGTCGTGACCCCACCCCCGACCTCGTCTCGAGTCGCACTCACTGGTATTTAGGTCAAGGCTTAATGGGCAGCCTGATAGCCAATCACTCCTCTGTGCATGTCCAGGACACGGTCTCACCACTGGCCTTACGCCTGGGTCATAAACAAACACGGACCACAAGGACCACACACACACACACACACACACACACACACACACACACACACTACATCTACAGGCCTGCTGTTGTTGATCCTGAAATCCTGCATGTACACTTGAATGTTTTTGCATTGACTGTATGCAGCTCGTAGAAAATCTTGGGCCTCAGCTTGGGCCTGTTAAATCGTATGACTCTGCCCTTTTGGCTCTGCACCTCTGCAGCGTGCACGAAAGAACTACTTCTTGGAAATGGGTCTCTCTTCTCTTCTCTGTTTCTCTAGCCAACCTGTTTCCTTGATCAGAATTAAACCTTCTCCGGTGGGATCCCTCCTGACGTTTTTCACCGGAACCTCCGGGGCCCTTCAGGCGCACTTACGTAAGTTTTGAATGAGGCTGGGGTTGCGTCCACCGTCCCAGTCCCCTTCCCATAATCCAGCAGGGCTAAGTTAAGACTAGCACACCCTGGGGATGTGTTAGCATTACAAAGGAACCAGCATTATGTCAGATAGAATTCAGACTGGAAAACTAGGCTTCTTGGATATTGGATGCTGTCCCACCACGTATGAGGATTTCTGGAGAATGATGATTACAAAAACAGAAGCATGACTAAGTAGCATGATAAATACTGACTTCTGTTGACATACAGCTGCAGAAGAAAACAGTAAACGGGATATAGTTTATACCCTTTATTTTGTCTCGACACAAAGGTATTTTTATCACAGGAAAAAAACTGACAATAATCTACAGGATGGACTTGTTATCAATACCCACAGACACTGCTCTTCAGGAAATATAAAAAAAAGGTTATGTACAACTGGGGAGATGACGTGTGCTCTTGGTGTCTGCATTCCTTCAGCTTCCCTGGGAGATATCAAACCTGCTCGCCGAGGTTCAACACCCGAAACTTGTCTAGGTTGTAGAAGCAGGCTTTGACGACTCGCCCGCCGAAATACCGTCCGTTCAGATCCACCACGGCTGCAGAGGAGTCACAAACACAATCAGCTTTAAGTTACTCTGTGATTAAGATCTGTAGTTTTCATTCATTCATTCATTCATTCATCTTCCGTACCTGTTTATTCCTGTTAAGGGTGATCTGTAGTTATAAAATGTTCAATTTTTTTTTTTTAGTAACCTGCATCTTATTCTGGGGCGTTCCTTTATATCCCAGGACGCCTTTCTACATGTTGAAAAAGCTTCAACACAATGCATCCTGTGTGTCTCTACACTGCATGCTGTTAAACAATGGTGCAGCATATCAAAGCCCTAGTGGCGACAAACATTTGAAAGTGATGTCACATCAGTTATCCAAAGGAAGAACATACAGTAAGTAAACCAAACAGTTACGATTGTTTTAACATGTTTTATGGACAATCTGCCCCTGCGACCTAAAAAAGACAACTTTAAACGATTTAATTGTGTAGAACTAACTGTTGGGAAAAACAGCTGAATCACGCTGACGGTTGCTGGCTTTGGCCCTCATGCTTGGCCCATTCTAGTAGGAATGTGACATGAGTGTCTGACATGAGTGTCTGTAAAAAAGCACAACTCAGATATTCATACGGTCCTCCTCAATGATGGACCTCGTGTTGTCTCTGTATCCCAAAACACTAAAAAGCTCCAATCCATTTTGCTTGAAGGACGTTCAAGATCGCCTCAGTCATCACTCTGTTGTACAGTACACAACACAGTGTGACGACACTGGGTGTACAAAACAATATTGCACTGACTAAATTGTGTATCACCGCCACTACACGGTTATTTATACAATCTAATCTTTTCCAAGAATAGTTACGGTTATTTTTGGAAATCACAACCACGGCAGCAACTATAAAATGTACAAAGCCACAATGTCCAGTGGCGATCCTAGGTTCAGGGGGCCCAGGCAAAGACGTATATGTACCATCCCTCTAGTCCAAACTAGTGAAACCTGTCGCAGGGTAGATACAATAAAACCATTCATAACATTATGACCGCCTTCCTAATATTGTGTAGGTCTCCCTTGTGCCTCCAAAACAGTTGTGACTCATCAGAGAATGGACACGGGCCTTCTGAGGGTGTCCTGTGGTGTCTGGCAACAGAATGTTGTTAGTGGGGGCCTTTGGGTCCTATGGGTTGAGGGGAGGGGCCTCTGTGGATCATCCCACAGATACTTGATCAGTTTGGTATTTAGGGAATTTGGGGGGCAGGTTTTTTTGTGGTCTAGGTGGGTGCTACATGTCTAAGTAACATCCACACGAATGCCAGGTCCAAAAGTTTCCCTGCAGAACATTGAATAGTCACAAGATGATCAGTGTTATTTACTTCTCCTGTCAGTGGTCATAATGTTATGCCCGATCGGTGTAAATGAGGGGCTGTGGTGTATCATTAATGCACTGTAGGGCCTTCATGGGTTTAAGGATGTTTAGAACTGTCAATGCAAAATATGCCTAAACGTTTAGTAAACTATGTTTTCTCACGGGACCCCAAACCATGGCTTGGTTTTCCTGTTCTGACTGTGTGTCCCTGACAATGTCGCCTAAAAGATGCCTAAAGAATAGTTTTGAAACTGAGTGTGTCTCTCTCTCTCTCTCTCTCTCTGAACTGAGGTAGTGGATAATGCCTAGGCAGACAGCAAATAACTTGTGAGGTCACCCACATGTCACTGAAAGTCACTAATGTGGAAATTGGCTATAGGGAGCAAAACCACTTTTTGTAGCAGGTCGCATTGTGTTTATTTCTGTTGTGAACTTGGGAAATTTAACACAGAGGTCTATGAGGATTGACTCAACTTTTGGATCCAGCCTCAATTGGCCTTTCAAGGATCTGCAGTTGGTTTATTTGTTCAGCCCTAGAGCTTCCTGTTGGTGGCAACACAGACTGTACAAATATGGACAACGTGTCCACACTTCCTTGCACTGGCTACACTGACGCTATTCTCCCAGGGGTAGGGGCAGCGCCATCTTCGAGTTTGGAGCCAGAGTCTGCGCAGTACGGTCTGAGAGTGGAGGCATGCGGAGCCGTGATATCGATGACCCACCCACACTTCCGCCAGACTCATTCGCGTTTTCGTTTAATTAATACTACGCTCTGCTCTACAGCCACCAGTTACAAAGAAACATTGGATTATACACTTTTTTTTTTTTTTTTTTTTTAATGATTCTTCAGTTCCATGGGACCGCTTTACGAAGCAGTTGGCATGGCAACTGGTAGTTGTCATTATGTCACATCCTGTTTCTATAGCATCAAATAACTAATCTAAAACTAAGCTTATCCAAAAAAATGACACTTGAACATGCATCATCATTACATTAACTAACTAAAATGACAGAAACCATCCTTGAAAAAAATTATATATAAATTATATACATTTAAAAGTATTTTAGTGTTTTAGTTTCCCAAGTCCCATCCACTAACTGGAGGGGGGTAGAGCTTATGACCTATACTGCAGCCAGACACCAGGGGGCGCTCTACTTGCTTTGGCTTCACTTTTGAGGAGCAGTTCTACCATCCTATGGGTGGCAACCACAGACATATATACATAGACGCCTCATTGAGCGCTGGACTGTACGTCAACGTCGCCGCCATATTGGAGGAGGCAGCTCTGTACCGCGAACCAATACGAGTCAATGGAATGAACTTTATTAAGCGTCTTCAACAAAGTACTATAAGCATTTACACATTCACACACGAACGTATATATTCAGGAAACCGATAGGAACCAAAAACGTCTGTGACATTCTGAGAAGTTAATGTTACAGATGTTGTTTTTGGCTCCTATCGGTTCCCTGAATAGATACGTTCGTGTGTGAATGTGTAAACGAGAGGCATTAACTTACAGCACTTTGTAGAAGACGCTTAATAAAGTTCACTCCATTGACTTGTATTAGTTCGCGGGACAGAGCTGCCTCCTCCAATGTGGCGGCAACGTTGACGTATCGCAACAACGGGCCAACCCGCTCAATGAGGCGTCTATGTATATATGTCTATGGTGGCAACATCGTCTCTGCTGCAGTGCATTGTGGGATGTTTATGCCAGCACAGCATCCACTACTTGCTTGCATACTGCAATATTTTCCAAGAAACAGAACACTTTCTAGTGTTTTTCATACTAAGGTTTCAGACAAACTAAAATTCTGACTACAACAGCAAATTAGTAAACTATTCCTTGAACTGTTCCAAGTTTCTACTTTCAACTTGATAAAGGCATGGAGCTACCTGTTTTATATGTATACAACTGCGCACCCATCCAGAACACGTTCAAATAGAGTTTACGCTGCAAGAACAACCTGTCAGTGTTAGATAAATGACAGCTGACTTGATGGCACTTAAAGACGTTTCATCATGAGACCTGATAAAGTGACTGAATCAAAATTTCATGGTGTTACAGAAGAAATCAGGTTAAACCAAGTCTCGTGTTTATAGCTGCCCCGTTGGACATAATAAAATGATAAAAGGATTATCGTCAACGTGTTAGTAGGTGAAGTGGCATTCAGATCTCTTTATAAAAAGAGATCTGAATGCCCCTGCAGGGAGCAATAAAATGTTTCATCATCATCTACAGAGACACTATAAAACAATGTCTTATGACAGAGTACTGCTCTTTGATCGTCTGTCCTGCTTTCTGAGAGCTGTGATACGAGCGCGGTTCTGCCGGTGCCGCAGGGACACGGCTGGGTTGCTGGGCCACATATGATGTAACACCACAGGGAGCAGAGTCTCACCTGGTTTCTGATCTGGGCCAACCCATTTAGAAAGGGACACACTTTCACCCACAGTATTAGAGCAGTTATACAACCGCACAGAGGAATATTATGCTATTACATAAAGTTGATCTCGCATCAAGAAACCGCCACAGGTGTAACGACGACAGTTCAAATGAACGGGTAAAAGTTCAAACACATAGTATATGAGCTGATGTCCCTGTTCAAGGTCAGTTAATCACGTTACAAGATGAGATTCTCTGAGCTCATGTGACATGTGACCCATTTTGAGGTAGCGTGATATGATGCAGGTGCAAAGTGCAAAGTTCATACAACTTGTGATCTCTTCTGATGGATTCAGGATTATATATACAGCAAAAAATAAAACTATAAGTAGCGATGTGGATGTACCCATAGTACAACATGTAAATACTGACCTTTGATGGCTGACTCCACCCTTTCAAACTCCAGAAATATCCTGACAGCTTCATCATCTGGCACATCTGCAATCTGAGAGAGGAACATGTCTTCAGAAACTCTGGGTCAAAAAGATGCACTTGAACACATCGCAAAGACTACAGCCATCGGCCTAGATGGCCAATACTGAACCATGTTTATCAGCCGGTCTACAGTTTATTCATTCTAGACTAGAGGATCATTTTGATCGTACTTGTGTATTTGAATGTTCAGATTGAACTTTGCCGCTTTGTTTTCTTTTGTTACTTCTCTTTCTCTCCTTGTGCAATGGTTCTCTAAGCTGAGCAGCCAATCGGTGAGATCTCTCTCATCGACTTGCTACTTCCTACGCCAGTTCAACAAAGTGTGGCAAGTGCCAACGGTGCAGCGCGTGACTCATCGGCAACCAAAAAACGGCCAGTCGGCGGCTTGGTGCATCGTGGCCCTTGGCCTTAGCGAATTGATGATCAGCAAAGACAAATAAAGTGACTTCATTCACTTCTCTCACCTCAAAAATAACACATTTAACCACTTTGCCGTATTTCTCGCACTCTTCTTTCGTCTCTCCCTCCAAGTCTTCGTCCACCTCTCCCCGGCCCACCATGTTCTACAAAACAAACAGGGACATTAAACTCAGCACTGTATCAGAGAATAATGAAATCCAAATAGAGTAATCATTTTGTAATATCACAATACAAGTTACACTATTCTACAAGATCTTCCTTTGCCTCCATATTCTCACTTCGGACTGATTCCTGTGTTGTAACGTTAAATGTGCCACTTATGCTCCATTTCTTTGAGAAATATTTTGTGGGTGAAAGGTCAGGGACTCGATCTCCGTTATTCTGCAATGCGCACACAGTGACACACACATACCCTGAGGAGGACCACTTTGGTCGGGTTTTTGAGGATCTCTGTGAGCGGGTTCGCCTCAGACTTCTTGGAAGGGTCCGCTGATTGGATGGAAACAGATGCAAAAGTCACACGTTGTTTTTTTTCTCGTTCTTCCGACAAAGAATATTCTCGAGCTGCAGGTATGCTGGATGAAGCAACCCAAGCAGCGCGACGATAAGCTGAATGGTATATTGTTCAAGACAAGGGGCTTGATTCAACACAGGTGATAAAAGAAACAATTCAGCCGTTGTTTTGCGATTGCTGAGCTGACGTGGTATCAACTCTTTCTGTCAACAACTTGGCCGTCTTTGTCATGTCTGAAAGAAGTGCTTTTATTGTGTTATACAAGCTGAGAAATCTGACTCCACATAGGTCACTCAAGGGCAATGATACGGGTAGTATACCTGGAAAACGACCAAGCAGCAGAGGTCTTGTTCACTCGAATACGCAGAACAAATAAAAACCTGAAACGACTATGTGACTTGCTGATTGACAAAAAAAGATTAATTACTTGTCACATGTCAAGCAAACAGGCCTCGCACTAGGCTTAGGTTTGAGGTTTGGATGCGTCATTGAACCAAACAGTGAATGTCACCATGGCAATTGTTGTGAAGTTGTGATCTGTTGGTGAAAACAATACTATGTGCAGTATATTTAAACCTTTCAGCTAATTATTTGCTTTACCTCAGACACTTAGTAGAATAGCAGAAGTTGGAGGCCAGGGCAACACCTTGTGTTCTTAATGTTTTTTTTTGTTGTTCCTAAACCAAAAAAAGGTCAAAAAAAGGCAACTGCACTTGAGTTTTTTTTTTTTTTTGGAGAAGACGTTTCACCACTCATCCGAGTTGCTTCCTCAGTTCTGCTACTCGGATGAGTGGTGAAACGTCTTGTCCAAAAAAAAAAACTCAAGTGCAGTTGCCTTTTTCGAACTTTTTTGGATATACCATGACCTGGATGACTGAGGACCAGACTTGTTCCTAAACCGTTTTCGTGTGTGTGTCTGTGTGCATCCTGCTGGGGATGGCTCCTGCCATCAAGCAGTGTCATTGCTATGAGGTGAGGGTGCCAACATTGAATTGTCACAAGATGGTCAATGTTATGTACCTCTCCTGTCCGTGGTCATAATGTTATGCCTGATCAGTGTATATATAAGCTGACTATGTTTTCATTTATTACATTACATTCTTCATTCTGTATAGCATGTAGTACTTATAGACACCAACTATGAGTAACTCTATTTAGAATTACTAAGCATTACTAGTCTAACGTTGACATCTAGTGGCCAAAAATAAACACTACACCCAGTAATCTGGGGCAAAAATTACACATGTTCGCTTAATGTGGGAAACATGGTGTTAGAAAAACAAGTTGTATTTAAAATTTAAGCTCAAATAGTTCCGTTTTGGTTATGTTCCTTGACTGAATGAATCCAGTGTTGTTAGTAACTTTGACTTCTGTTTTATTTCCGGCAGATTAAAAACTCCACAGCCCATTTTGTTCCATGTGGAACAAAATGTATATTAGGATTGATGTTTTGGAGTCTGTAAAACTATTGCGTTGAAATGAAAATGTGGCCAAACGATGTTTAGCACTGTTAGCAGATAAATACACATCATTTCATCTGTAGTTTATGTGAGCATACCACCTGGTAGACAGCCCAGTCAGATTTTATATGGTCAATAAAAACCTCCTCTGAGTATGAACTCTAATCTTTACGCCATGAACACATGTGTGCCGTGGATTTACCTTCACTTGATCATTAAAAGTGAGAAAGTGAGAGAAAATGTGAAGGGGGGCCAACCTGCAGAGTTTCCGCCTGAAGTCTCACCAGCAGCTGACTGGCTGGACCCTGCTGCTCAGTCACACAGAGAAACACACACACACACACACACCACACACAAACACACAAAATGAATTAAATCCTTGCAAACAGTCACTGAAAAACAACAAACTGGTGCAAATATGTGCGAAGATATAAAGAAAACAAATACATGAAAAGTCAACGCGGACTGAGGCGAGCTTGAGGCGGCACAGGCAAAGTGGACATTTACACAACTGACAGATAAATCAGCTAAAAGGCAAACAATGTGAACGGAGAAACGGGAAAGTAGGGAGGGATATAAACAGCAGAGCATCAGCTGGAAAAAAATAAATAAAAAAAAGCACAAACACAAAACAGACACTTACATTTTTCTGCTGCGTCGCCTATGATGATCTTTCCGCCTCTCTTGCTGGTCTTCTCCACAGACAGGGCCGTGCTCAGGCCTTGCTCGTGCTTCCCCAGGCCCTGGCCTTCTTTGAAGCCATACTTCTGCATAATCTTATGGGCAACCGTACCTCTGTGGACGAGGAAGAGTTGAAATAACTTAAAATTGTTGACAAATTCCAGCTTAATGTCACCAGTGTAATTTAAAAAGACTTACCACAAAAAAAAAAACATACTAGTGGGTAGTCTTTTCTTAACTAATGCAGAACTATATGCTTCTTTCACTAGTAATTATTTATGTGACTGCTGACCATGTACAGTTGAGGCCGAAATTATTAGCCCCCCTATGGAAATTTGATTCTTTTGAAAATATTTCCCAAGTGCTGTTAAACAGAGCAAAGAATTTTTAACACACGTCTTTCAAACATCCGCCTTTTATTTTGGATGCTTACATTATTTTACTTTCCACACAGAAATTAAATTATTTCATAAAAACCAAAAATTAACAGGGTCAAAATTATTAGCCCCTCTGATGGTAATTGTCAATTGTGTATCCTTTTTGCTGGATAACAGCCTGTAGTTGTTTGTTGCAGTTTTAAACAAGTCCCTGACACGTCTCCTGAGGAATACCAGCCCATTCTTCTTTGGCAAATCTCTGAAGCTCTTCCAGATTTGATGGCATTCTGGCATGGACCTTGGTCTTTAGTTCACCCCACAGATTTTCTACGGGATTCAAGTCAGGGCTTTGTGCAGGCCATTCAGTAACATTCATCTTTGGTCTTCTGGAGGTAGTTCTTCACCAGGAGTGACGTGTGTTTTGGGTCGTTGTCGTGTTGGAAGACAAAGCGATGACCCAGACCCAGTTTTGCTGCTGACTGCTTGACATTTTCTTTAAAAATCTTCACGTATCCTTCTTTCTTCATGATTCCTTCCACCTTGACCAGATTCCCAGTTCCAGATGCACTAAAGCATCCTCACAGGATAATACTCCCACCACCGTGTTTCACTGTGGGGATGGTGTTCTGTCGGTTATACGCCTCACCCTTCTTTCTCCAAACATAAGCAACGTCTCTGTGGCCAAAGAGCTCTCGTTTCGTCTCATCTGACCAAAGGACATGCTTCCAGTATGCATCATCTTTTTCCAGGTTGTCCTTAGCATACTTCAGTCTGCCTTTGAGGGTCTCTTCTGTAGAAGTGGAGTTTTTCTTGGTCTGCAACCTCGCAGTCCATTCCTGTGCAGAACTCTAGTGATTGTCTTCTTTGAGACTACAATTCCCGACAAGGCTAAGTCATTCCCTAGTGTCTTGGCGGTTGTTCTGGGGTCTTTAGACACATCTCTCACGAGTTTTCTTTCCAGGGTCTTTGAAATACTTCGCTTCCTACCTCTGCCAGGCTTGTTCCGTACAATGTGGCTCTCTTTTAATTTCTTGATGATGGTTCTCACTCCACTTCTTGACACTTGGAAACGCTGTGATAACTTTGTGTAATCTTCTCCTGCTCTGTGAGCATCAACAATTCTCTTTCGCAAGTCTAAACTGATTTCTTTTGTTTTTGGCACGATGCTTCCTCAAGTGCCAGCCAAAACCCTTACTGGAGGATTTATACTGTGTGTAAATTGGGAGATAACTCTTAATTTTAACTTGATTTTACAAGCTTTGAGCAATACAAAGTCAAAGCACATCATTGCACAACAGTGGTTTGTGCTATGGCTAAATAAAATGGTCAGTTCTTAAGGGGGCTAATAATATTGACCGTGGTAATTTTTTATTTTTTTTTAACAATTCTGTTATTGTGTGCAAATTGAAGTAATTTATGGTTTCTAAAGAAAACTAGTATGTTTAGAAATGCTATGTTGAAAATTCCATGCTCTACTAAAAAAGCACTTGGGAAAATTTTGAAAAAAAAATTAATTTCATAGGGGGGCTAATAATTTCGGCCTCAACTGTATAGCTCACTGAGTCCCTATATATCCGAGTACCACTCACCCCATGTTGGCCAGGAAGGAGCTGGTCGGTCCAGGCGGAGAACGAGGCCGGTCTGAGTCCTCATACATGGGCGGAGGGATGGCCGCCTTGGAGCCTCTGGCGGGCCGGCCTTCGTCCTCGTAGGAATATGGAACGGAGCCTAAACACAAACACTAAACATGAGCACTGTTGACACGTTCTACTGAAGATGAATTTTTCTTTTCATTGATGTTTCACTTGAGTCACTCATTGCTTCATACTGTTTACTTTTACTGAGCCAGAGGTTCTGCTGCTATGTCCCCTTTCACACCGTCTCAGACTGATAATGGCTGAAAGTTCAGTGTATAACTCGTTTGCCTATAGTCCCTTCTCTTATTTTAACACTCTCCAACAAGGAAAAGCCCCACCAACAGGTGAGTTTCACTTTTATTTGGAGTCTCACAAATTTTTCTCAGACACCTCATAGGTTGTTATTCTTCTGATTTCATGGAACCTAGGTTACATCCGTAACTCCAGTTTTTTCACCATAGGCTGAGCCATACTGATCCTAGTAGCTTCGAACTGCTTCGTCTTTGTTGCTATGGTTGCTCCACTCATCAGATTGGGCAAACAACAGTTGCTGCCTGATGTACAATGGGGGGACATAGGAATGACACAACATACTAGCACAACACACTTACCTGATGCTGATCAGCTTAACTGTGTGAACATTGTAATAAGATAATGTATGTGTGCACTATAGTTTTAAAGGTGTGACGTGCTGGATATGACTTACCATCTCTGTCAACAAGTGATGAAGGAGGGGCGATGGCTGCTCCACCCATACCTGGGAGAGAAAGCGAAAATTAGATTTCCTTTTGATTACAGACTTGTATTACTAGTTAGTCAGGGCCAAAATTTCCCAGTTACGTTCTCTCTCATTCAGTATTTTATGCACTCACTTCGTTTCCTCCTTTCTTTCTCGTAATCCTCATCCTCATCCGAGTCTTCCTCTGCTGCCGGGAAACGAGAGAAACCACTTGGAGCTCCGCTCGGCGCTCCACTGTCATGCCGGTCTTTTCTCTTTCTGCAACGCACAAAGGATTTAGTCCAGAGTTTATTTGGCTTCTTACAAATTACTGTTACGTTAAAAAAATAACTAAAACCCACAGAGAATTTTTTCGTCTGTTCAGCTTTATCAGGATTCCTCAGGCTCCAATAAATAACAAAATAGTGGACTGATTTATTTCACAACATTCTCTAATTATAAAACTACAAGTCCTCGTGCGCTAGTCATTATCTGGCTACTAGAGCATAGTAACAAACACAACAGTACTTTTCTCTCTCCTCGATCTCCTTCTGCCGCTCCTGCTCCCTCTGTCGCTGTCGTTCTTCTCTGTGTCGCTTCACCACCTTCTCGTAGTCGTTGGGGAACATGGGGTCGTATTCATCTTCCAACGGGATCAACACATCACCGGACGAGAAACCACTGGGAACTGAATCCTGAAACAGGCACGAACACAGTGAAAGCCCAAAAAATAACAGTGAGGCAGAGATGGTATCCATTGCTTTTTGTGCCCCTCGATCACAACCACTGCTCTCACCCTGCATTTTTGGTCAATGTAGGGCTGGGCGATAAAACGATAACGATATCTATCTCGATAGGCACGTGATCGATATCAATAGAAAATACGTTCGATAGAATGTTCGATAGTTTCACTTGAACTCTGTTAGAGAAAAATAGGAAGAAAACCCAGAGCCAGAACTGCAAGTCATTATGGGGGATGTAGGCAGAGGAAGGGCTTTAGCCTCTCGATCTATCACGGCCCAGCTAAGCCTGGTTGGTGGCATCAACAACAACAAAAAAAAAAAGAACGGCGTGGAGTGAAAGGAGAATATGAGTGCGACAGCGCGAGAGGAGACTGTAGATAAAAAAGGAAAGGTCACGTCACCAGTTTGGCAATATCTGGGTTATTTTGAGTCAGACAAGAGTCAGACCGATGTTGATTAGTCGGTTAAGAGTCGGTTAAGCTTCGTTTATCTGCCGGCCGAGTGAGTGGCTGCTGACTAGGTTAAGCAGGGATCCACGAGCAGCGGTTATGAGTCGGTTAAGTTTCGTTTCTCTGCGTATTGTGCGTAAGTGAGTAAGTGGCTGAGTGCCTTAGTTTGCTAGTGGTCAAGTCAGGTGGTACGTTTTGTTTCTCTGCTGAGTGAGATGTAAGATGTTTGAATGGTGCCGTTTATTGATTATATATCAATCAAACGTGGTAGGACTCAACTGAGCCGGTCAAACAGACTCTAGATTCATGATTCGTGAGTCATCTTTGATGGCCAGTTATATGAGCCGATTCTTTTTTTCCACCGCTACTGAATATTAATTAAAAAGACAATGAAAAAGTCTAGCGCAACCTCTGATAAAGAGGTACACGGCAGCAGTGCCATACGACAAAACACCAAAGCGATATAAGAAAATAACGGATGCAGTGGCGTATCATTTAGTGAAGGACATGCTCCCGCTCAGCACAGTTGAGAAGTCTGGGTAGAATAAGTTAAAAAATGAATCAATAATCACCGACTGATATGAAACACTTATGTCGTGATCCATTTTTCAGCCATATCGCCCAGCCCTAGGTCAACGTACTGCATATTTGAATCAATTCTAAACCAAAACACAATCAGCTGATCAACAAAGAAAACGTGGATTGCATTAAACCTGAGTGAGACGGACCTTGAGTCCAACGGCGGAATGCGGAGGAGTGTCTATGATCTGTCGGTCGTCACTGGAACCCCCCCTCTTTAGATCAATGACAGGGGCCAAGACAGTGGTCTGCTTCATCCGCTGGGTCTACACACACACACACAAAGAAAATCACTGGTTTAGAGTCTTTTCTTGTTGTAATTGTACAGTGCTCATTGGAAAACAGCTTGCAGCTTTCTTGAGAACTACTCATCTTAACCCTCAGTCACTACTTCAGGCAGAAACGACGTATATATATATATATATATATATTTTTTTTTTTTTTTTTTTTTTTTTTTACAGGTAGATAGAGTCTCCTTTAGAGTAGTTTCCCCCTGAATGTAATTGCAAATTGTGCAATGGTTGTTTCATAATAATAATAAGAAGAAGAAGAAGAAGAAGAAAACCTTTATTTGTCCCACAATGGGGAAATTGCAGTTTGCAACAGTATGCAGAAATGACAGAGATAGAACAGATAACACTGCGGCTGAAACACTAATCTTAGTGTAGTAAAGTTTTTCAGTGCTTTCCTGTCCTGACTCTTGTGGAATCGTAATAGAAAACAACGTCATTGTGCATCAGCAGCACGGCCGCTCTTCCCAGCTACTTCAGTCAACTGGGTCCCCAGCAATGCACCCACTTTAGTGGGAAGTAGATCGGATGAACGGTTGGTTAGAAAAGTACATGCACAGAGACAAACGGAGATTTCTTGCTTACGTGATGAGGTGGTATTCAAATTATGAAAAGCAACTATGCACATCATCACACATCTTTGCTATGGACTCATCAGCATGGAGCAGCATTTGTATATCTTTAACATACATACATATCTTATGCACGTTTATTTTTTAATATATGTGAATGAGTCGTTTGTTCTCATCACTTTGTTACACATTCACGTATTTACTCTTTTTTAAACTATTTTATGTAATACTTGCAGACAGTTATGTTGCATATGCCTACCTTGGCCTGGGTCAGAGCCGCCTTCTTCACCTTCAGCTGGGACTGCAGCAGCTTGAAGTTCTTGGACCATCCTTCGGTCTTGGTGTCGCTGGCACCCACACCGAGGTCATCGTACAGCGACATTGCTGCCGGTCAGTGCTTCTGTCGGCTTCAGACACAACAGAGACGTGTTTACTTTTTTATTCACCTAAACCAGCTTCGAGAGCATCAGTAGCACCATGCCGTTTGTCATATAATCAAATAATGTCAAATAATAATAATAATAAAAAAAGACTGAGACCACTAATTACAAAGCTGCTTCCCAAATTTCAAATCAATAATTTCTCAGTGATATTCAAGTCAAGTTATCCAGCACGAGAGGAGAAACTAGCTATTAACGCTAGCTAACTAGCTAAAGCTAATATTGCTACTGAACTGTCTCCCCAGAAACACATGAGAGTGAAAACACCCATTTAATCGTTCATGCAGGTGCTCATCCCAGCTATGATACAAATTACCGTAAGTTAATTAAAGGTAAATTGGGCATAAAATAACATAAAATTATCTGTTTAACAGTTCATTCGGTGTACCTCCTCGCTGTATGTGTCTGAAAGCAGTGGCACAACAACAGAATCCAAGCGCGACACTGGACAACGTTTGACGACACTTTACGCCCTGCTCGCGCCATCTAGCGGCTTGGATGACTTGAATAAATAGATCGCCTTTATATTTTTTTTGAAAGTTTTGAACTTTATTAAAGTTAACACAGATACAGTAAAAAAGAAAAAAGAAAAAAGAAAAAAAAAACAATAAATAAATAAAGGCAAATAAATAATTAAATAAAGTAACAAAATTAAAGTGGAGACGATCTTATCCATACTACTGTATGGGGTTGAAAGGACGAAATTTTGATTTCAGAAGTGGGGGACACACTTCTATTTTTAATAAAACTCTAATCTTTCAGTTCACTGTGTTTTCTAGTAGTTCTTCTAGTTTTCTATTGCTACTTTTAGATAGATAAATGTCTCTGTTGCAGCAGCAATGTACAGGCATTCAACACCATACATAAATATAACAAAAAGCTAAAAATCAACAATAAAAAATAAAGAACTAAAAAAAAAGAACAAAAATCTATACACAATATTTACAAAAAATTAAGTTTAATGTTCCCTTTTTTGGTTTGACTGGTTGTAAATCACGTAGCAA
This sequence comes from Chelon labrosus, assembly GCF_963514085.1. Classification (NCBI taxonomy): domain Eukaryota; kingdom Metazoa; phylum Chordata; class Actinopteri; order Mugiliformes; family Mugilidae; genus Chelon; species Chelon labrosus. The sequence continues at coordinate 5,465,942 of NC_140356.1, forward strand.
AACATTATCACCCAATTCTGTGTTTCGCCTTGGTAGTCAACTTCACTCCAACTCAGTACCACCAATTTTACACTTATTTATGGAATATATGATAAACAGAGCTCATTTAGGCTACATAGCACCACCAAGTGATGGTGAGCAGGTCAAACTGGCATCACAGGTGGAGACAAATTGAATAAAATGTCGGCACGCACATACGTACATGGTCACCGTTAATGTAAAGGAAACCTCTGATATTACAATCCTTCTAGCTGACGTGACCCAGGCAGAACAAACGAACAATTTACTAACCGGCCGCAGACTAGCAGACCTCTAAACTAAAGGAAACAGGCTTCAGCTTGAGCGGCCGTTTTCCGCTTGGTCCTAGCGCTTGACGCGTCTGTGTTTACTGTAGCGTAACATTGTTTTTGGACGGTAAAGAGTGCAGGGGACCAAAACGGCCTTTTGAAAAAGTGCCGGGGACATGTACCCTGTGCCCCCCCCCCCCCCCCCCCCCCCCCCACCAATTACGTCCGTGAGCACAGGAAAGAAACTAGTAAAGAAGAATGGCATTCTTGGACACACAAGAGACAACTTTAAGGACTCTACAAAAAAATACATAACAAAGAATTTTAATTTGTGTAAAAAGTATTTGGCAAGTATTATTTGTTAAAGTAATACTTGCCACTGGTGTTATTTTTATTCATTTAATTTATTTATTTTGCTGAACTACAGATATGGTGCTTGGGGTCAAAGGGCGTGCGACAACTTCTGAAAGAGAGAGAGAGAGAGAGAGAGAGAGAAAGAGAAAGAGAGAGACAGAGACAGAGACAGAGAGAGAGAGAGCAGTGAGAGAAAGTGAAAGTGCGTGTGACAGGAGTAGTGCTTCACGGCAGCTAGACGCCTCGCAGTGAGGATGGTCTTAAACGGTCACACTTGGCTTGGCGAACATGTTGTAGGTCACCGCAGAGCTGTCAGATGGATCCGGGTTCGCTCTCTTTCCCCTCCGCGATGGTCGTGATGGTCTGTCTGCTCGGAGCCGCGCGGATCTCCAGCGGAGGTATGCGCACCACAAATTAACTCCATTTACGCGTCAAATCCAGGACCCCCAGTCTATAAACACCAGTTTGGCTTGAGCGGACTTGAACGGAGCAGAAGTAGTAGCAACTGAATAAGGAGAATGTGATTTTATTTATCTAATATCCGCTTTTTTATATAATTATTTATTTACGCGGTCTTTGCCACTGCAATCTGAGATTGTGGTCTAACAAACATCCCTGATTCTATAAATTCTATAAGATTTAGTCAACAACAATTACACAGACTCTAACAGTAACACTGTAATAACAATGTACATATATGAAATCACGTGTTTGGGGGAGTTCAGACCAATTAGTCTTGTGAGAAGATCAGGGACTTGACACAGAGTCATGTCTCATCAGTCTAAGACTTTCATTTTGACAGAATGTCAGTATGAGGAAAGACTGTTTTAGTTCTGGAATTTTCAAAGAATGTTCTGTATAGAAAACACAGACGCTGCTTTAACTTCAAAGTATCCGAAAAGCGTTTTTTTTTTTGTTATTTTTTTTTTTAAAAAAAAGGCAACTGGACTTGTAGGGTTTTTTTTTTTTTGTTTATTTTTTTTTAGAGGACCTTCGCCACTCATCCGAGTTGCTTCTTCGGTTCTATAGGGCACTGGTGGGAAGTCTGAGGTTTAAATAGGAAGCTCTGTGGGTATAACCCATCACTTGCGTGACTTGTTTCAACCAGAGACCAGTGCAGCTAATTTCCACGGTTAGATACTCACCTGTCGTTGAGGGAGGGGGGGCTGTTTTGTCCCTGTCCTCTTGCCCTATGACTGGTGCTCTAACGACCCTTGTCCGTCAGCGCCTCCAGTGTCAAGGTGTGGATGGGGTTGAAACTTCTTGGGGAAAAGAAGTTGAAACTGTATTGTAAATAGATGGCAGATTAAAACTCAGTCCACCTCCTCTGTTTAGAGAAGATTTTTCCAATCTGACATTGATGGCTTCCTTTACTCCTCTTTCAATCGGTCCTCTCTGGTTAAGATTTTGTTATCTACAAAGGAGTGTCCTGAATCGTTTCCTGATGAGCCGGCTCTCCTGTGTTGGTACATCCATTTGGCGGATGGGTTGTTTTGTTTCCCCAATGTACAAGTCTGTACACTCCTCACTGCACTGAACAGCGTGCACCACATTACTCTGTTTCTGCCTGGGTGTTTGGTCTTTAGGGTGGACCAGTTTTTGCCCAAGTGTGTTACCGGGTTTGCAATAAACTCAGACTTCCCACCCGTTCCCTAGAAATGAAGAAGCGACTCGGATGAGTGGTGAAACGTCTTCTCAAAAAAACTCTACGTTGCCTTTTTTAAACGCTTTTTGGACATACCATGACCTGGATGACCGAGGACCTTCACAGACTTTAACTTCAGTGGCTCATGATCGGTCTTTCACCACATTATATCTGAAGTAATAATTACTCTATTAATCATTGGTACCTTGTCACTTATTAATCCAGTCAGGCACCTGAAAGTGGAGCTAATGTAAAGCAAATGGTAAAATAATTGTGTATGGAATTCCCTGCTTCAGTTAAAAGAATATTCATTTTGGAATATTGTTTGTTTTCTTTCAGACGAACAAAAGTGTAAGTGCCCAGAAATACCTCAATGGCCTCAAACGGAGACTCCAGGAAAGACCTGCTACGAGGTCGGCGGCAAATATCGGTACAAGTGTGTGGACGGTCGTGTGAGGGAAGCAGGAACCTCCAATCTCATCAAATGCGAGCAAAGCGAAGGGACAGTATATTGGACCAAACCCACCCTCAATTGTAAACGTAAGATTTGCTGTTTGTTTTTGTTCATGCATTTGAACTGCTTATTTATGAAGCCTTTGGCTAGAGGATGCATCTAATTGAAGGGTTAGGGTTAGGGTTAACCCTGTTGACGAGTCCAGCAGTTTCAGATACTGTTTGTCGCGGCAGAGTGCCAGGGATTTCTGAGCTGCTGAAATGTTGATATGACACACTATAAAAACTCATGACACTTAATCTTGCTTGTAATGACAGTCGTGAGAGCTGTGGTGAAACTCTGGATCAAAGTCCATCCTGAGACAGAGCTCCCGGTTCAGACCTTGCATTAACATCAGCCCCGGGCTATCAGATCACAAGTAACCAGCTTAAAGTGGCAGGATGCACTGAGGCTGCATTTGTACGATGCGACCTCTGACCACATTTGCAGGTGGTCTGTGACACATTTAACACACCCTTGAACACACTATGAGTCACACAAAACTGGGTTGATCTGTGGAAGAAAAAAAAAAACACACGCACACAACCACTATTACAAATGATCGCCTCGTAAGGAAAAACAAACATAGGGGATGTCTGAAATATTCTGAAATATTCTGTCCATGTAGACTTCACAGCTTGTTCCAAAGCATACATCTTGTCCCCACGTCATGGCACACACACGACAAACAGCTGTTGGTGTTTCTGACACAGATTCACTGGAGACGGCAGCTGTGAACGATGTTGGTGTTCATTTGCATAGAGAAAAACGAGTCTGGAGAGCGGCTCTCAAGTGTGGAGGCGCATTTTGATGCCACATGGGCCCGTATGGTTCAAGGCTAATTAACACTAACCCCACGATCTGTTCCATAGGTAGGTGGCCCCTTTAAGAGACGGTGTAATGTAAGGCGAGATGACGGACTTTAGATCGCTTCAGACTCGTGTAACCGGTGTTTAATCCAAAGAAAACATACAATACAGACAAGTGCGTGCCAGGAGGGCTGCAAAAATAACTCTCAGATCAAGGTCCCGTATGCTGCTGGGATACGATAACTACATATTGCGATGCAAATTAAACAAAAGATTATTTAGAAAAACTGACAGAAAGTACATTCTGTACAGCGTCATGCTTGACTCATAACAATACGCTGTTGTCTAAATGCTGTGCACCAATGCATGTACCCACATGTACCTACTTACACCCTTCAGTCAGATTAAAACCACTGATAGAAGATATAGAAATAACTTTGACCATATTTTGACAATGCAATGATCTGTTGGGAAACTTTTGGACTTTCATGTGAATGTTACTCAGACACGACCCACCCACCTAGACCAGACGAAACACCCCCACCCCATAGCAATGACACTCCTTGATGGTAGCAGCCATCCCCAGCAGGATGCAGCCTAAAAACGCTTTAGGAACAACTCAAAAAACACGAAGAACAGCACAAGGTGTTGACCTGGCCTCCAAATTGACTAGATCCCAAACTGATCAAGTATCTGTGGGATGATCCTCAGAGGCCCCTCCCCTCAACCCATAGGACCTAAACGCCCCCACTAACAACATTCTGTTGCCAGACACCACAGGACACCCTCAGTGTCCACTCTCTGATGAGTCACAACTGTGTATCACAAACTGTTTCATGGGTGTAACTCAGTTGGTTTCATTTCATTTTTTATTGTTCAGCTGTAATGCTGTGGACATTTGTCACCTTACAGAGATCATGCTGTGTGTTTATAATAGTATCTGTTTAGCTTCTCGCTGAACGAAGCCTTATATCTGTTCATTTCTTTTTTTAATAAAGTTAAATCCCGGGTAGCAACAGTTAAATCATCTTCAGCAAGCAACAGACAACCCAGAAGAACATTAACATTTGTTGTTTCCGTATTAAAACATCATCCCGAGCTTAGAGTAGTATATCATCAGCGTAAAGTGAAATGTTCTGCTCGGTGTTATGGATAATAAATTAGTTGTTAAGTGGCTTGGCCACTGATCGACCTTCGTCAACTCTAGGATACTCAGCTTGGCCTCAGAAATGAATTTATCCCAGTGTGTTACAATGTGGTCTTAACTACACAAAAGACATGATTGAGTTTCATCATGGGAGGTGTAGGATACCTTGTTTTGGGAACTTCATCTGTAGCAGGTTCCCTGACTTTTTTTTTGTGCTCTAGGAATGCATTTATTTCCACTTTTAAGTCTTTTTTAAAAATAACTTTGTCTCATTTGTTTCCTTTCAGCTGACCCGAGACTGCCCATCAACACTGTACAAAGTAAGTGTCTGTTTCCTGGAAACAACAAGATTGTTGTTTTAGCTATAAAAGTGACACACCATTAAATTTGAATGAGGCTATTTATTGTAAATGAGTAGGAGAAAAGTGTGTGTGCACCACACAGATAAAAATATTTAATCCGCCACTGGGTGTGTGGTGTTGCATATTTGAGCTGTGAGCCAGTGGTTTGTTGCTGAAAGAGATATGTGAGGGCAGAGAGTTACGTGGAAATGGTTTCACGTTTTTTTTCCCCCACAGATAATGGTTCTTAAAACATAGAGACAAAAGGACTGCAGCTGAAAATTTGCCAGCTGGCTAACACTGGCACATTTTCTATTAAGTTGATTGATGCGCTTGATGTCCTTTTTAAATAAATAAATGGAAATGGGAACTTGATTAGTACGCTCCCCAAGTGCATGGCGAGTTATCTGCATTTTAAAATTGCTGACTTTTGTATATTGTATGGCTCTCTTCCCAAGGAAGTTCAATGGGTTTAATGGTGCATTTGATGACAGACCTGCAGTAACAGGTTATTTAGCTCTGAAATGGTTTTCACTGACATTATATTAACCCTGGGACCAAATGCAAATTGTCACTCATTTTTTGTTTGTGTCATCAAGAACATCTCAGTGGAATTCAGTTGTTAATAATGTTGTCAATAGAACACCAATGACCAATTTTCAACTAATAAGTTGCACTTGAACATGCCGCTAAGAGGACAGATATCGGTCAGCTTGCACGTGCGTTCTGCATGAGGATTTTCCCCTCATGTGGGTGCAGAACGTCTGTATTCACCGCTCAGAAAGGGGTGACGACAAAGCTAGGCTCTGCCAGGAAGCCAGTTAGCCATGATGGTCTACATTTTATACATTTTGTGTACTGGAATGTTAAGATAAGAAGAGGATGAAAAACTAGAATAGCCATTTATGTTATTTTTATCATGTGCTGGTCCACTAAAACGAACAGCCAGTCTTTTTTCTTAAAGGGGAGTTACCGTTTTTTACAACCTGGACCTTATTTCTGTCATAAAATACGATCGGTTACTCACCCATATAACTTTGGTGTCACTTGGAGTCATTCGGAAGATATTTAGATCCAGCAGAGCGTCATATATATATAGTGGGATTGACTGGGGCACCGAAACGCAGCCTCTAAATAACACATTATCTGCCGCGAAACTCGCTAGTGCTATTCCCTGTTGAGTCCGGAGTTACCTGTTGTCTATTCGCGGACATGCAGGGGTTTATTGTTCTTTGGCCAGCTGTTCCTCTCTCTGCCTCCGCATCCTCCTTTCAACGAGCTCCTCATCCGTGTACGCTGGCTCAAAACGGTAAGGACGTCCATCATGAACAAAGTCGTCGTCCACCAATTCAGCCAATCTTGCAAAAAACTAGCAGTAGCAAATTACAGGTAAACAAGCTGACCGTCGTGGGTGCGCGTGACGCACAGAGATGACATCATCCAGGTCAGAGGTTAGTAGGTCAATCTACAGACCCCGGATGATGATAACAGGTAACTCCGGAATGAACGAGTTTCGCGGCAGATAATGCGTTATTTAGAGGCTGCGTTTCGGTGCCCCAGTCACTCCCACTATATGGATATAGGCAGCGCTCCGCTAGATCTAAATATCTTTTGATCGACTCCAAATGACACCAAAGTTATATGGGTGAGTAAATGATCATATTCTAGGCCAGAAATAAGGTCCAGGTTGTAAAAAACGGTAATTCCCCTTTAACTAGTGTTAATTGTCATTTTAGGCGCACACTCTAAAACATAGCTAAAGTAAAGCACGGGGTAAAATAATCAAACAATAATCAAATAAAGTTTCCCGCTTCAGTTAAGCTACAGTTTTAATTTTTGCCACCTGAGCGTGTGGATCCCTGCCCCCACTACGCTATTTTGACTTGATGATTTTTCTTCCAGACAAAAACAATTGCACATGCCCCGAAATATGTCAATGGCCTCTAACACAGCCTCCAGGGGAGACCTGCTTCTTTGTCAAGTCCACAGTACTCAAGGCTTGGGTTTAGAGACAACATAGGCAAAAGACGTGATTCAGTTCCGTCATGGGAATTATAGGATCCATAGGGGAACCTGATTTGTAGCAGGTTCCCCAACTTTATTTTTTTTTTTATTATTCAAGAATAAGTCTATCGCTGTTTTATTAGTTTATCCCTTCTATTGCTATTTATGCTTATGAGGCTGTTAAAAAATAGTAAGGTCTCATTTATTATCTTACAGCTACCCCAAAGAGAAATGCAACACAATCGCCAGGGAGCACTGTACCAAGTAAGTGTCTGCTCGTGGTAATCGACATGACAACGCTGTTAAGATACAATAGTGACGCAGCATGTTATATTAGGATGCTCATCATATGTGAGCAGGGGAACAAATGTGCGTACACTGCACGTGTATAAGAACATTTAACACTGCGCATTGGGGCGTGTTTGGGCCAAGAGCCGGCACTGCTGATGGTGAGGGAGATATGCAGGGGGGAGGGCCTTTAAAGTTCAAGACAGCGTTTTATTGGACGCATGCTAACCTATGCCCCCAAGTGCAGGATGAGTCATCAGCACTGTTTTTTGATTTGTGCTGTCCTTATTGTGATGTTCGGTTCTATATATGCGCAAAATAAATGCAGTTTAAAAAAGATTTCCTACAATACTGGGCCAGATTATAGATTATATCCCAGTATGTATCATATGAAAACACTTTAACATCAAATTTGACTTAATGGGGATTTAAATATATATGATAATGTATATGATATGCGATTATGATGGTCTAATTTTGCAGACAGTCTCAGCAATATGAAACAGTCTGTCCAGATAATTTTTACTGACAGTGGCAGAAGCAGTAATGTTTGTAGCAGTGATCACAATCACTGCTTCCAGTGGCCATATTAATATTGTTGTAGTTAAGCTGTTGCTAGTTGCAGGATATGGTCTTCATAAAAAGGTAAAAAGGTATCAGCAGCACTAGTGGTTGAATTATTATTTTTCTTTTTTTTTTTTTTTACTGAAGTAGGAATACAGTGAAAGTACGATATAAATTATTCAAGTGTACAGAGGGTAAAAGTTAATACATCATCAACACTGGATAGATTTCTCCTCAGGGCGGTTCAAGAGAAAGGCCATTGTGCTTCATAACAGCCCTATAGTACTTGGTTCTTTCTCTGACAAGTTTTTATTGGCGTTATATAGAACCTTGGACCTGGGAGTTACATTTCAATTCAACAGCAAGAGCAACAGCGAACAGATTCGGCAATGGCAAACACATTGGAGCAAGAGTCGGACAACGAGACAGATATTGATTACCCCCATCCTACGTTTCTCAGAGGACGGGAAACAAAGCCTCCGACGAATGCTAATGCTGCTTTGTGTTTGACGGATCAGTCAGTAACCTTGAGATTGTCAAGCGTCTGCCACGATTCTAGTTAAAAAGGTAGCTTGTTGTTACTGTAATGGCGCGTAGTTGTGTCGTGTTGTTGCAGGAACCAGTTGATTAACAATCTTTAAAGAACTTTACAGTTCACTTCCATGAGTAGAAGTACAACAGTGGCCGTAAAGGTAGTAGCGGAACTAATGATAACAGTAGCAGTACAGCAGATGCACCTTTAGCTGTAATAGTTGTAGAATTAGAAGCTGGGTTACAGCTAATTTGTGTGGTAATGGCAGCGGTTGAATGTTCCTATTGAAAGAAGTAGGTATCAGCAGTCGAAATGTTAACAGTGTATAAAAAACTAACAAATCTTGTACGTATTTTCCGCTTTTGTAATTTACGTGGGCACACACTCCAAAACATAGCTGAAGTAAAGAACGGGGTAAAACAATCAAAATCAAATAAAGTTTCCCACTTCAGTTCAGCTACAGTTTTAAATTTTGCCACCTGAGCGTGTGGATCCCTGCCCCCACTACGCCATTTTGACTTGATGATTTTTCTTCCAGACAAAAACAATTGCACATGCCCCGAAATACCTCAGTGGCCTCTAACGCAGCCTCCAGGGGAGACCTGCTTCCAAATCAATGGCACATATCGCTACACATGTTTGGAAGGTTACGTGAGGAAAGCAGGGACCTCAAATCTCATTAAATGCAACCTAAATGGAAGTGCTCTGGTTTGGACCACGCCCTACCTCGAGTGTATACGTAAGATTTATTTTATTTTAGTCCATATAAAGTGTACAAAGTGTGTCACATCCTTCAGAATATCCATCTGATTGACAGATCAGACTCTCTTAATTTCAGATGTTAACATTTTCACACCTCCAACTCCAGCAGTTGTTTTTGAGTGCTAGAAATTCTAGTTTCTGTGCAATTTCCAAACCTCCTGAGAGGGAGATTACTTTAGCGAACATCATTTTAATTTAGATTTAAAGTGATTTAAACAGGGACATGCCGATGACATACATGAAATAGTATGTCATCGGCATATAGTGAAATACTGTGTTGTATAGTGAAACGGCTGTGACTGCCCCGTTGAAAAATAGCCTCGATCAGGGGTGGGGGTGGGGTGGGGTGGGGCTCAAGGCTTGGGTTTTGAGACAACATCGGCAAAAGACCTGATTGAGTTCCGTCATGGGAATTATAGGATCCATTGGGGAGCCTGATTTGTAGCAGGTTCCCTAACTTTATATTTTTTTTATTATTCAAGAATAAGTTTATTGCTTTTTTATTAGTTCATCCCTTCAATTGCTATTTATTCTTATGAAGCTATTAAAAATAGTAAGATCTCATTTATTATTTTACAGCTAACCCAAAGAGAAATGCAACACAATCGCCAGGGAGCACTGTACCAAGTAAGTGTCTGCTCATCGTAATCAACATGCTACAATAGTGACACGGCATGTTATATTAGGATGCTCATCATATGTGAGCAGGGGAACAAATGTGCGTATGCTGCACGTGTGTAAGAAGAATATTTAACACTGCGTATGGGGCGTGTTTGGGCCGAGAGCCAGCACTGCTGATGGTGAGGGAGATATGCGGGGGTTCTATATATGCGCAAAATAAATGCAGTTTAATACTGGGCCAGATTATAGATTATATCTCAGTATATATCATGTGAAAACACTTTAACATCAAATTTGATTTAATGGGGATTTAAATATATATGATAATGTATATGATATGCGATTGTGATGGCCTAATTTTGCAGTCTCAGCAATATCACTCATCCTTCCACCATTACCATCCCACTCACTGAGTTCTGTATTTGCATGAATGTTGGAGTCAATACCATACTAAATGAATAACCCATACTAATCACAATCACTGCTTCCAGTGGCCATATTAATATTGTTGTAGTGAAGTTGTTGCTAGTTGCAGGATATGGTTTTCATAAGTAAGTAGCAGCAGCACTAATGGTTGAATTATTATTTTTATTTTTTTTACTGAAGTAGGATATAAATTATTTAAGTGTACAGAGGGTAAAAGTTAATACATCATCAACACTGGATAGATTTCTCCTCAGGGCGGTTCAAGAGAAAGGCCATTGTGCTTCATAACAGCCCTATAGTACTTGGTTCTTTATCTCTGGCAAGTTTTTATTGGCGTTATATAGAACCTTGGACCTGGGAGTTACATTTCAGTTCAACAGCAAGAGACTACGGTAATCATTTTTAGAATCACATTCGGCAATGGCAAACACATTGGAGCAAGAGTTGGACAACGAGACAGATATTGATTAACCCCATCCTACGTTTCTCAGAGGACGGGAAACAAAGCCTCCGACGAATGCTAATGCTGCGTTGTGTCTCACGGATCAGTCAGTAACCTTGAGATTGTCAAGCGTCTGCCACGATTCTAGTTACAGAGGTAGCTTGTTATTGTAATGGTTCGTAGTTTTGTCACGTTGTTGCAGGAACCGGTTGAGTCTTTAAAAATTTTTTTACAGTTCACTTCCATGAGTAGCGGTACAACAATGGCCATAAAGGTAGTAGCGGAACTAATGATAACAGTAGCAGTACAGCAGATGCACCTTTAGCTGTAATAGTTGTAGAATTAGAAGCTGGGTTACAGCTAATTTGTGTGGTAATGGCAGCAGTTGAATGTTCTTATTGAAAGAAGTAGGTATCAGCAGTCGAAATGTTAAAAGTGTATAAAAAACTAACAAATCTTGCACCTTTTTTCCGCTTTTGTAATTTACATGGCATGTAATCCAAGGGTGTGACTGACTTACACACTGCCTGGCCAAAAAAAACAGTTGCCACTTGGATTTAACTAAACAAATAGGTATGAGCTTCCTATTTGATAATTACTGCATGAGTGATTATCTTTCAGCTGGCAGCAAGTTATTTAACCCCGACTGATGCAATGAGTAACTTCTCCTTTCTCAAACAACCATGTCGAAAGACATATCCCGTGGTCAGGGAAAAGATGTTAGTCTGTTTGAGAAAGGTCAAATCATTGGCATGCATCAAGCAGAGAAAACATCTAAGGAGACTGAACAGACTATTAAAATTTGGTTAAGAACTGTCCAACGATTTATTAGAAACTGTAAGGAAAGTGGGGAACCATCGTCTTAGAGGAAGAAATGTGTTTTGATTTATCAGGATTGGCAATCACTTAAACATTTCGTGAAATCAAATCAAAGAAAAACAACAGTAGAACTCAGGACTATGTTTTAACAGTGTGTAGCTACAGTTGTGAAGCCTTAAGAAAACCACTAATCAGTGAGGCTAACCGTAAAAAAAAGGCTTTAGTTTGCTAGGGAGCATAAAGATTGGACTCTGGAGCAATGGAAGAAGGTCATGTGGTCTGATGAGTCCAGATTTACCCTGTTCCAGAGTGATGGGGGCATCAGGGTAAGAAGAGAGGCAGATGAAGTGATGCACCCATCATGCCTAGTACCTACTGTACAAGCCTGTGGGGGCAGTGCTATGATCTGGGGTTGCTGCAGTTGCTCAGGTCTAGGTTCAGCAACATTATGTGTCCAAAGATTTTTTACTTCCCTGATGGCACGGGCATATTCCAAGATGACAATGCCAGGATTCATGGGGCTCAAACTGTGAAAGAGTGGTTCAGGGAGCATGAGACATCATTTTCACACATGAATTGGTCACCACAGAGTCCAGACCTTAACCCCATTGAGAATCTTTGGGATGTGCTGGAGAAGGCTTTGTGCAGTGGTCAGACTCTCCCATCATCAATACAAGATCTTGGTGAAAAATTAATGCGACACTGGATGGAAATAAATCTTGTGACAGCACAAACAATGAGTGTGTGACCTTTTTTTGGGGGTGACGGAGTTGGACTTTGTGATATAATAAGGAGATGCAGTCATGCTTTTGGCACTGAAAACAGAAGTAAATTTTTTTTTTTTATCGGCAGTGACTTCCTCCAGCCCACAGACAACATGGAGCGTAAGCAGCTTAGCTACAGTGACTGGGGAAACAGAAAGAGAGGAGACAACCATAAATGGTAAAGACTTCACATCACTCTCTCTGCAGTAATACTATAGTAGCCGAAAAACTGGTGGGTACCAGGAGAGATGATTTTATAGAGCCAACCACAACCCTCTGTCTTGTTCAAGGGCTCACCTTGTCTGTCAGACTATGATGCTTAGTCTGTATTAGTTAGTTGTTAAAGACTCCTAAAAAATAAATATTAAATAGAAAACACTAATAAAGAAGAAAAGTCAAAATATAGGAAGTGGACTACACAAAATACCTTTAAAACAAGTTTTGTACCAGTATTGTATTTTTAGTGATTAGTGTAGTTAAAAATATCAGGTGCAGGAACAGGAAGTTCTGGTTTCACTTCAGCTCTCTTCAGAATCCATTTTAATTCTATGTGCTTTATCAAAACACATGGTACATGTACCATATTATATAATTTTTTTTTTCTCCATTTTTATCTAATCAGGCAATGTTTGAGCAGGAGATATTTTTATTTATCTGACATTCATCATCAGATAAAGATTAGCCAATAGCAAACACACAACTAAAGCCTGATATGAGAAGATTGAGAAGATTGAGAATGAGAAGGAAGTTGCAGGAATCATAAAAAAAATGTAATTTAACGTGTGCAAAGGGAATATGAGATATACAGCTGAAAAGCGGTTTGCCCTTCAGTTCATTTAAAAAGGTGCACATTGCCTGTACTGTATTTACTAGATTCATATATGAGCAGAAGTTATCGGCAAACACAACATGGATATTTCTCAGTCATTTTGACAACACATGCAAACGTTCGTGACACCAGCAAATACAGAAACGCGCTGCAAGAAGCGCAAACGACAGCGGACATGTTTCCAGGGGACCTCAAATTGTTGACGTTTTTTATTCTAGCATCCTGATTGCATGATTCCTTTTATTAGCTTGTCAGTTCAGATAAACTGGAGACATACAGAATAAATTTAAAGATTGTCAATTATGAATAACATTCCTTCTGAGCGTTTTCATCACTTTTTGGGGTACCCTGGAAATACTTCTGTTGCTGCTTGTGCTGCTGCTTTGCAAAGCTTGTGGAATGTACATTTGCATTATGTTTCTGTGTCTGGCTGTGTTGTGAGTATTTGCATCCCATGTGTTGTCAAAATGATCTTGACCTTTTCTTCACTTGGTTGTCTATTTGCGAGTGTTTTCTTAGGTCGCAGTGTGTTGAGATTTACTGGCCACTGCATATTTATGGTTTTGGGGGATTTGAAACTAGTCTTTGGTTAAAAAAGTAAAATAAAAAAAGAGTCAGGGTCGAGTCAGAGCCTGGGCTAGGGTGGAAACAAATGGACACTGAAGTAATGAGCAAGAAGGACGTTGTTATGTGTGTTAAGTGGAAATAATAGTAGACCAAGAATGGAGCCCTGTGGCACTCCATTACTGTTGGTAAAAAGACTTCACTGGGCACCAGCAGCAGCAACAATGTGACTTCTCTCTGCAAATGAGGGATGAACCAGCGGAGTGAAACTTGACACAGTATCCTCTTTGTGCAGTAACCTCTTTGAGAGGTTACTGCACAAAAGTTTCAGGGCAGAGACAGTTTTGCTGACGCAGCTCCTGTTGCTATGGTGTAAGCTGGCAAAGAGTCGAACACTGTGGCTATAGTGAGTTTACTTTAAAGTGAATTAACTGATTCTAAGATGTCTGCTTAAAAAAAGGACATTTAGATATTAGATCTTGAGATTACTGACATCATCAGTAAAAATACTATTTAGCACGTTTCCGAGTGCAAATTGTGGCCGTTAAAAAGGTTTGAACAACAAGGCCTACTTATGGATATGGACTGTGGTTATATCTGGACTTAGGGTTTCATTAACTTTTGATCCGGGCAGAGCATTATGAACATTTGCACCGGTTAAAAAGAAAAAAAGGATGGGAACAAATTCCAGTCAGATGTTGGTATACCTTCTTTTCAGTGAGTCTGAAGATTCTCAATCAAGTCATGGTATATCTAAAAAAAACAAAGCTAAAACAAAGGCAACCGAACTTCAAGCAGCTTCTCCAGACTAATGGGTTTTGGTAATTATAAAGACATTATTAGAAACATCTCTCGTAGCTGCTCTCCTAGAACTCACATGACGTAACGAAATGTCTTCATAAAAACTCAACAAGTCCAACTGCCTTTGTTTTAGCTTTGTTTTGTTTTGGATATGCCTTGAGTAACTTTACCACAGCCACACTTACTGTTTCTCAAGGATATAAATCACGACTGAAGATGAAGACTTGTGTTTCACACTGACTTTAATCTGTAACTGGGTCCGATGTTTTCCCAAAGTTTGATAAGTCTGTAAAATACCTGAATATGCGCTGAAGTTGTTTTGAGATCTGGGTGCTGCAGGAACACCCAGAGCACCACAGAAAGTCTACCATCCAAGAAAATGATTTTACGTCCAACTCGCGCTGCCTTTTATTTGCAAGTGTTCTTGAATGATTTTCATGCGGGGAAAGTCTTATTCAAACCTTTTATTTTCGCACAGCAACGTTACAGACACAGGCGCCTACGGTGAGCAACCAGACAGATACGAACTCCACATACAAAGGCGCACTTCATGAAGCCCACAAAGGTAAGCCGGAAAGATTTACAAATCTAAATCTAAGTTTTGTAAAATAGGTAATATATTTTATTGCTTCCAGTCAATCAGGAGCATATATACTTTTGGGGGAAATGCACGTTTAATTTTTTCCATCTTCTTGACAGGAACTGTTCCAGCAGTATGCATCAGCATCTTTATTGTGATGGCCTGTGCTTTGATCATGATCTACGTACTGTATCGAAGGTAAGCTAGAGCAAAGCATCATAAAGCCTTGGTGAACCTCTTACTATTATCTCGTTCCTGACTGCCCCTTTAAATTTCAGGAAGTTGAAAAACATTGTCAACAGTCAACAGTCAACAGATGAGCCAGACGAGCTCCAGCCCATGAAGGGTGCACCAGAACCGTAGTCCCTCCACCGTTGGCAGTGTTATTGGAAGGATGATCCGTCCGCATGCAGTGAAGAATACAATGACTGGCTTGATGTGATATGATTTATGGTTTTGCACATTCCAGAGAAGCGCAATCTGCCTCTTTCTATCTCTTATCAGATATCAAGACAAATCTCGGAAACGTATAAAGGGGCAGTCCGCTCACCATAGGAAAATATTTAAATGTTGTTTTCCTGTCCTCAGTATGAACTAATAAGCAGTACTGCTGGCTTCCTCCAGTTTGATACAGAGTGAAAGTCCCAGTACCGACTCTAGAGAACTAATCTGCGACCGATACAAATGCGTAAGGTCAGGTTGACTGATCAAGCCACATGGCACTGTATGCTAAATTATACTTAGCTTTAGCTATGAATGCAGCCACTGTACGAAAGGAGCGGGACGGAGAGGTTACATAGGCTTGTTGTTTTACTGTATATAGAATGCTTTGTAGGCCAACATTTAGTAAGATAAGCTTTGTTTCTATAGGGCAAACAGTTTTAAGCGGCTAATTGTCAATACAATGTACAGGATGCTTTATCTGCAACAGTCATTTCTGCACCACAGGCTTCGGAAATAATATAGCTGAGGAATATTTTACTGGACTGATGTGATCCCAGGGATCGAAAACTCGCTGCGAGCTGAACTCATAAGTCGCGGCCACGATTTTTCTTTTTTCCCTTCCAGAGAGTCACCGTGTCACGATATGAGTGAGACGTGAATCATTCTCCTTCCAATGTAAAAACTCTCATTCTTGTGTGCCTTGAAACGACCACAATCAGTAGGAGTGCGTGACTCAAGCAGCACAGGTGCAGGAAGGGGATGCTGGGAAGCATGAGACAGACTAATTGTTTATGTTGGCCTTCTCATGGGAGCGGTAACAAAAGTGAAAATGGAAATTAGAAGGGCTTGGCCGCAGTTTCGGTTTTAGCTGTATCTGACAATTAGTGTTCGGCCAGTGAATAGCCTTTGAAAGACTGACATTGTGTGTGAGCAGGCCACAGATCTTAAGGTGAATGTTGTACAGAATGAACTGGTCAAATTGGAAATAAAAAAATAATAATAATAAAATGTGTGCGCAGCTACTTCTTTTAGTCATTCATGATTTTATACGGTTGGCAGGTTACCAATGGAAGGAGGTGGCCTGGATGCAGGACTGACGCGCAGTTTATGCTTGTGCGCAGAAAACAGCGCCGTGAACTGACGCGCACCTCCCCAGAGTTTGGTTGGTGTTTTTTTTCAGATAAATGTTTCTCACCCACGTCCCAGAGGCACAAACCATGCTTTATAGTCTTGATGTCAGATACAACAGCGGAGGTCTACTGGAGTCCATGCCATGCTTGAGCTTTTCCAGAGAAACAAACACGTTAAGTTTCTCTCTCATTTCCGCCACATCCGTCATCTGACCCAGTTAATGTGCTCCGCTCGTGCAGATGGTTTAGTTGGCCTTGTTTGATTTCTGGCACTGGAACTCGCTAAAATCCAGTCAAACGGGGCAATTGCAGGTTTATGCAGTTAAATGGTATGTGAAAACATTTCTTGCATACATTCCAGTGCCGGTAAAAAAAAAAAAAAAAAAAAAAAAAAAAAAAGGTACGGTAGTTAGTTTTCGGTAGTTAGGTACGGTCCCCTAATGCTTTTAAAAATAGAATCCTGAAAACGAAAAAAAAAAAAAAAAAATATACAAATCTTCTGGTGCTGCAAGTTTCCAGTCTCTGCAAAGCTTTCAGGGTTAAAAGGTGAACAGCCACATATCTCTATTGGGCTGGGGTTTCAAGTTTAACTGCACCTAGCTTTTACCGTATGCTCTGAGTCACGGTCTTGACATCCTCTGGGAATTTCGCTGTGTTTTTCTGCATCCATTTTACCGTCAACCTTTACAAAGCATGATGCCGTCACCACCGTGCTTCAAAGACGGGATGGTGTTCCATTTGTTCCTTTGTTCTGAGCCGCTTGGTGTGTTCTCTTATAGCCAGGAATACAGATTAACCAGTGATATTCTAGACACAGGTGTCTGTATGCTACACCCACATGAGACACATTCACCACTCTCAGGGGATCTCCGTTGGAGACTACCCACACCAGATGTCTGGATTTCTGTTGTATTTGTCGCTTTGAAGGAGAATACTCGTCGTTTTACATTATATATTTTGAATTAATCGATATTACTTTGTAGATACCCAGTTTTTTTGGTTTGTAAAAGAAACAACCAAATGACTTTGACCATGATTCCATTTTCTAAAGGGGTGGATCCTTGTTATAAGCACTGTAAATATTCTACAAACGGACCTCGCTGTTAGTTGAAACCACCCTAATGACTACACTTTTGCCTCACGCACAAAAAATGGTCGAGCGGCATTTAACACGTGGACCCCGTGATTATCTAGCTACTGATGGTAGATAGTAAACTGACCGGGGGGTTATCAAAATGCAGAGGAAGTTACTTCAGTTTCCTCTGCAGCCCC
This sequence comes from Chelon labrosus, assembly GCF_963514085.1. Lineage (NCBI taxonomy): Eukaryota > Metazoa > Chordata > Actinopteri > Mugiliformes > Mugilidae > Chelon > Chelon labrosus. The sequence continues at coordinate 5,483,860 of NC_140356.1, forward strand.
GCTTCTGAAATAAGAGATAATATCTGTGGCTATGACAGACACGATGAAAGTGACATCAATTTCCAAACGCAGGCGTTGTTAATGCACGTGTCAGATGCAGCCACTTGCACACTCCCCACTTCCCCAGGTAAAATTTGAATGCTAAAAATAGAAACGTTTCACTGTAAGGTTTTCAAGTCTGGTTACTTTCAACAGTAGTGTCTCCATATGAAGAGACAGCCGAGAACCTTTTATACTTGCAGGGCATCTATTAATCGCCACATTTTGAGCGACCACATTAACTAATGTATGAGCCGCTGCTTCTGTTTAAATGCAGATAAACGGAGCGGTTTTTTTCCCCTCCCAAACGCCTCACACTGAGGTGATAACGTGAGAAAAGCGCAAAGACCGAGATAAGAAAAGTTCCACAGCGACCTCACTTGTGTAATACGTTATGCGTCAGTGCAAAACACTTATTTAGCAGAATTCTGGGGAAAAGTTCCAGTGGGAAGAATGCTTCGAAGTGGGAAGTTCCCACCCTGGATTAGATTTTGTCACAGTTCCTTCCTCCTCCTGCTCCTCCATTTGTACAATTAATAATATGTCAACAGAAGATTTCAGCTTCAAGTAGGACGAATCAGTCTCGGGTCAGTGTTACTTCCTCATCCTCTCCTTCCCAGATTTTGTTATCTCCCCTAATGGAATTGTTGTTTGATGTCTCTGGGACACAAAAACTAAGCGCAATTATAAATGAATACATAACATCAGCCAAGATGGAGGCTATTCTCCTTCTGCAGATACCACTAAATCCAGCGAAGGCATTAGTGGATCGCCTGTTTTCCAACACACAATGTGGATTATTGTTGATACAACAGAAGTAGTTCAAACACGAAAAAGTTGTATAAATCCTTGTATTGATCACTGTAATGCTACTGACTGATTTAAGAAGACATTCATAACATGTAACCGCAAAAGTGCAGGTTATATTTTTTCAAACAACAATCGCTTAATGCTCTGCAGCTAAATGTTGTGACTAGGCAGTTCAATGCCCGTCTTATAGGAATCACACTGAATTCAAATACAAAAAGTATAAAACGGTGACACTGCAAACACGACTCGTCTCTTACAAAGACAAGTAAACGCAGTTCTTGGCCCGTTTCATGGCACGTCTAGGGTCACCTGACATCCCGAGACGACACCGGTGAGGCTCCTAGGTCCTTTCAAATGAAATTAACGGTGTCAGAAAATGACAATTGCGTAGTGGACTGGTTCGTTGAGCCTCCGCGGTATCTCCGCCATGGAGAGCACGTCGTCGGTCATGAGGAAGGCGCCGGGCCCGATGCGCGTCCACACGCACCTCTCGCACAGCGGCCCGTGTTCGGTCACGCCGTCGGTCTGCGCCAGGACAAAGGAAAATAAAAAGAAATAAACAAATCAAAAAATATCAAACCAAAATGACGCGCTTTGCACTGCTGGCGTTCTTACACATTTTAATCGCTGTTTGCACATGGTGAACGCCGAGCCGGGGGTGATGCAGTTGGGACAGGAGGAGATGGAGCACGGGAGAGGCTCGCTGTCCGGCAGCGAGGATCTGGGCATCTCCGACTTGAGGAAGTACTCCTGAAAAAAAGGAAATACATGGCAGAGAATTTAATTTAGAGTACAAAAGTCCCTCTTTAAATAGGGGACGTTTAGAGAATTCCTGCACTCTTCACTTCAGGCTAATTTAAAGCATGAAATCTGTTTTTGATTTTTGTCAAACAACAAAGAATCCTGTGCTTTGTGACTGACTTAGTTTTTATTCTGGCTGAAAGATCACGGCGTATGAAACCGTGTCAATAAGCAGGCATGTCCAGCTCCTGACATCACCACTTAGTACTTCAGAATCGATATCCCACAATTACAGAGTGTGCTGAGCTGCACTAGCGGGGGCAGAATATACTCCAGAGAGTCTGTCTTCTCCAGCAGATGCATCTAATGGTGTGTTCAGTGTACAGCCAAAAGTCATTTTCAGGGAAGCTGGTTATATGAAACCACCAGTTATTTCCCGGGGTGGGTGCGACTCGTATCAGATCCAAATTCAGCTGGTATTTGGCTAACAACCGGAATCCCAATCAGAAAAGAAAACTAACTACCTCAATCAGCACTCTACTAATGGCTTTACGGTCTATGTCTAGATAAGGTTATTGTCATGTGAAGTGGCAAACCTGGCACAAGGAGGAAAACCACAAATGGATTCCCGGGGTGGGCGTGACTCGTATCAGATCCAAATTCAGCTGGTATTTCAATCAGAAAACAAAACTAATTACCTTGATCAGTACTCTACTGATGGCTTTACGGTCTATGTCTAGATAAGGTTATTGTCAAGGGAAGGGGCAAACCTGGCACAAGGAGACGCGGTTATTTTTGCAGCAGAAAGTACTGCAGTTTTTAGCAAAGGGCTATGTCCAGCCCCATGAAATCAGTCTGAACTCGCACGGCACCCAGAATCAGACTCGAGTCTGTATCTTTTTAAGAATAAACTCTGACTGCATGAAACATTGACTTCTCTAGTGATTCTTTGGGACTTTGAAGATATTCCAGATACCACCAGACTCCAAGTACAGGCTACAGCTGGCCGTGCCTGGTACCTCGCATGTTCACACTAAAGGATATACATGCTAAAGGAATGCGGAAACTGTGCCATTGAAAAAATGGATCTGCCTTGTTCAGCGCCTTCTATTCTAATAAATTCACAGAAAAGTCAGACTCCAGTCAGAATTATCTCAAGCAGTTTGTCCTTTTTTTTTTTTTTATGCAATATACTGTAGCGGGTCACACTTGTCGCTCGTAGTGTGAACACAGATTCATCAGTGTTCTATTATGCCTCTGTGCAAGCAACAGCTGAAGCCTAAGGCACTGTGTTTACAAGTGGCGCATGTGCTCGTCCATCCGTTCCATCCTTATCAATGTGGTATCTCCAGAGCGCCTGCGCAGTTTCTTCAAATTCGGCACAAACGTCCACTTGGACTCGGTCAAAGGTCACCGTGAGCAGACAAAACACATCTCAGCACACCCGACACTCAAACACTTCCCCTCCCTGGATGATAATGCAGCGTTAAGTTCAAGACAGCTGCTGAGGCGGTGTCAACAGTTGCTCTTCCTCTCGTCATCCTTGGCCTCTTTCCACTAAAGAGAAGGGCAGACCCTTCCCATGGGCTAAAAAAAAGAACGAAATAATATATAAAAAACGCCACACAAAGCCTGTCTGTTCACTTACATTACAAACTGTTGTGGTCCAATAATTCTTCTTCATCAACAACAGATGTGTCTCTGAGTACACTGACTACACGTCCAAGGGGGAAGAAACTCTACACCGACGCATCTTACAAAACAGCTGGGTTTAGGTTTGGTGTAGCTACAAACACCACCAAGAAAATGAGTTTTGCTGAGGCTGGACCACCAGGAGCAGTACAGTAATCACTTTATATTTGAGTCCAAGTGGACATGTGTGCCAAACACTGTGAATGTGCTCCAGAGATATAGAGCTTCTATATAGAGATATAGATGTTGTGCACACAGCTTGTTTAACAGAAATGCTTCCTGTTAAACAAGCTATGTGCACAACATCATTTATCATACCATGAAGTTTACAGTATACAGAGCCTGCAGGATAAGGCCAGTGGTGGGCCTTCAGGGCCAGCTCGGCCTTCTCTGCTGGCCTAAACTTTATCAAAATCACTGACTTACATTTTAATATTTTCCCATTAATCTTATTAAATTATTCCCAATATCCTATTCTTTTCATTTCATGGCTTGTCTGTCTCTCAGCTGCGGTGCTTCTGGCAGCGTAACTTCGCATTAGAGCTTTTATCCAATCATATTTCAGCCATCACGTGTTGCCGGGGTCAAAGAAATCTGCCCGGGCCTTCACAATTAAAACTGCAGGCGGCTGGAGCTTGAAACACATTGGAATGACGCCGTTCCTTTAACCAGTCACACTTCAAGTTCGTACTCTTAGGTCTCCTCTGCGGCCTACGGTAGCGTCAGCGTTTTCGTGCCGCTCCGTTTAAGCCAAGCTAGTGGTTCATGTTCATCTGTCGCGAGCTCCACAAGCAAACGGTCCCTGTTAACGTTTCCATAGCTATTTTTTGAACCCACGACGGCGGAAGGAGGAGAGGCCATCGATTTGGTTGCAGATCCAATCCTGGAGATGGCTAGCCTGGCCCAGTCGGGAAAAGGGTGTGTCCGCCACTTTCAGGTCAGCAGCTATGAAGCGCTACCTTTGGCTGACAGACTCTAAATTGTTTCTTAAGTTCTAGTGAGTAAAATGAATTATATTTACATCCTTTATGTATATTTTTGCCATTTTATTGGGTCGACGTTGATGCTTCTGCTGGATTTGACGTATGTGGTGCTGGTGCACAGCTGGTGCTACACTGAGTGAGAGGAGACTTTAAGAAATGCTCTAAGTGAGTTTCTTGCTTTAGTAATGGCATTCACCTCACTATGAGATACCCCACTTACGATGTAACATCCTGTTTTATTGCATATCTGTATGATGTTGATGGTTTCCATAGCAGTGGTGTCATAACAATCGTATTAAGAGGTGTTTTGAATAGGAGGGCATTGAAGGCCTCGGTGGAAAATATGTTCCACCGCAGGCTTAGGTTATACAATGACCTTAAAGACGAGCTGCAACAAGGGTGGAAAATTTATCTATTTTCAGAATTAATTGACTAATTGTTCGCTCATTACTAAGAAAAGTAAGAAAACAGGCCTTTTAATAGATGACATTTTGTTTTATAACGGTCAGAAAAGCATGGCTTTAATTCATGTCTCTATTCCAATGAGTGTACCAGTAACACTTCAGTCTATGTTTAAAGACTGTGCTCCAAAGAACGACAATTTGTTTAGAATAATGAGTAGAGATCATTGAAGAGATGCTTGTGAAGCTCTTCAATCTCGCTAAACTGCACTTCCAGAAACAGCTGGTTTGTTTACGTCAGCACAGTTCAGAGAAAATAATTTATACAACTGTCTGACAGCAATAGAAACAACAAAAGAAGAGTGAAATGTACACAAATTCAGCTGCAGCCGACTTCCATCAACTTCGGTTCTTCTTCTAAGGAGTTTATCCATCACCGCCACACATGTCACAAATGAAAATGCACAACGCTAGCTGGATCCACTTAACATGAGGTCATTAATGGGAGCTCAAAGAGCTTTGAAGTGACTGAAAGTAAATCCCGAAAACCAGTTGGTGCATATCTAACCCAGGCTTCAAAAAGTCTCCTTTTTTGAGGATTATTAAATGTTTAACAGGAAGTAGTCGGTTAGTTTTGCTGACTGTGCTTGGCAAAGGAAGCGCAGGAAGTGAAACTGTGTTGAGAGGACAAAAGAAAATCCAATAACGTAGTCAAGGTGACTGGACAAAAAGTTCGGGAAACAAAATGTCGTGGGTTCTTCTTGGTTAATTTTGTATTTGTCATGTGTGTCATATGCACAGACGTCAGTGTAACAGCATAAGCGACTAGAACAAAAAGCAAGTTGCACTGTGTGTCCTACCCCAGCCACGGTGAGGATGCGGCGGATGTTATTGGTTATGATCAGAGAGCTCTTGGCACGGGTCACAGCCACATACAGCAGGTTCCACTCATCGTCAGGAATTTTAGCTGTGCAGGGAAAGCGGAGACACGTGGTGATCATGGAATCGTGATGCGAATGCTGCGCAGAGAACAGAGGACGCTTAAAAAGAAAAACAAACCAAATGAGAAGTCGGGATGATAGCGCAGGTCGTGTCTGGAAGAGGGAATCTTGACAAAGTCATCGTTGACTATCACGGCCTCAAATTCCAGACCTTTGGCCTTGTGCACAGTTCCAATTATGAAGTCTGGGAAGAAGAAACAAAAACAGAATATAGGGGTTGAAGGGGACGCATCAGCGCCAAAAAAAAACAGTTTTAAAAGTGTAATCTTCAACTAAAGCTATAAAAACCTCCACAGCTTATCTAACCGCACCCTAACCCATGACAATTGCTGACCTTAAATCAACTTACTGACCACATCTTTTCCCATTAAACTTTATACGGTTTTACTTAAAACAATACACACAAAAAAACTTTTAACTGCAGATCTAAAATGCACAGGTGGATGGACAGGTGCCTTTTAACTACAACTAAATAATAATAAATGTGCATGTCTTAAACTTGTTATTCTTGCTGGGAGAAAACAAATTACATTTTACTTAAACCTTAATATTAAAATTCAAGTACATGTTGCTTCAGTAGAAGAGAACTGTACAAATACACTATCTCAAGTAAATATACAGAAGTCAGAAGTTGACATAAATGCCATGAATAAATTTTTTCTCTTTTTTCCCTCCTTTAAATTATTTAACTTCTGTTTTGGGTTGACATCCACAGGTCAAAAGACACAGTGCCTAACCAGCGACTAGCGAGCCAGGCCGATGAGCGCACAAGTATAAATGGCTGGCACCGGCGTAGGCTACGTGCGTAGGGTATTCCGTCTATGTCCCGCAGAGGTATAAACTTATAGTCAGATTTGTAGAGGTCCACGCTTGCACACATTTTTTTTTTTTTTTTTTTAAATTCTGCCAGTTCTGTATTTTCTATTGGACTGAGGCTAAGACCTTGCGACGGCCTCTACAATGTTGCCAAAATGTTGTATGCTTGGGTCCGTTGCCCATTTGAAAGACCCACGAGAGACCTGCTGACCCGGAGCTCTCTGCACTGCAGAAGCCCCAGTCGCAAGCCATCAACAACCCGAAAAAGCTCCATATTGGGATATATCGTATATTATACCATGGTCTGGGTGAATACTCGATTCTGATTGGCTGGAGGGTGTGGGTTAAAAAGTGATAATGTACACCTAGGAAAGACGTTCCGTCAAATTGCCTGATGACAGTTCTAAATTATTGCGCTGGCTCAAACGCTAGATGGTAACCATGGCAACGGAGACTCAACGTTATTTCACAGTTTATTCATCGCAAAACAGACAAAACATGAGTGATTTTATCATTACTTTTTACTTATTTGGTGAGTTTGACAACTTTGAAGACTGGAATGCAGCACAAGGAAAAGACAGAAGAGAATATGAAAAGAAAAAGGGGAAGCGACACAAGGAGGTGACACCGGAGGAATTGAACGAATTAGAGGATGACAAGGACGAGATAAACACAAAGAAAACGATTTAGGAAACTATCTGTGAACTTTGATTCTTTGAAACAAAATTTCGCATCATCCTCTGGACACACACAAGTAGCACTGGCCTTCTGAAATGATACTTCGTATCACATAACGTAAGGTTAAGCCATCATCTCACTTCCCATCACTGATCAACTGCTGCGGTCGGGTCGCTATGGCCAACGCCTGCATACGGGAGATATTAAATAGTGCGCTCGACTTGTAAAAATAAAAAAACGCTCACGATTTTAACTCTAAAACACGTTAAAGTATTATCAATTGATTAAATATTTATTTCTTTCGTAAGTGACCATGGTATAAGCGGGATAATGCCCTTCGAGGTGTCCATTAACAGAAATTAATGGACTTCGCGGAAGCAACCGTCCTCCGCTTCGCGTCGGACGGTTCACGCCTCCGCGTCGTCCATTAATTTCTGTTAATGGACACCTCGTCGGGCATTATCCCTTACTTGATATTCAGCCTAAATATATCGGGATATGACTTTTGGTCCATATCACTCAGCCCCATGAGAACATAACAGAGACTCCCGGCAACACAACATATAAATAAAACACTTGCGACTTCCTTCCTTACACTTCCTGCCCGTCTTGAGACGTTGCATCCATATATGCACATTATTTTCCTTTCTGGTGATGCCATCTAGTTTCTGAAGTGCACCAGTCTCTCCTGCAGCAAAGCCCCACACAACATGATGCTGCCACCCCTATGCTTTAAGTCTGTGATGGTGTTCTTCGGATTGCACCTCATTTTTCCATCCAGGCATAATGGTCGTAGCGGCAAAACAGGTTACTTCATTAGACCGGGGGAAGTTTCTCCAAAACCAAAAGATCCTAGGCCTGTATGCAGCTACAAAAACCGTAGTCTGATTTTATGGTGGTTTTGTAGCAGTGGCTTCTTACTTACCAGGGAAGCCTTTCAAGTTTTGTCAATGTATCGTCATGTCAAACAAAGAGGCACTCACTGAAAGAAATCATTCCCCCCGTATTTCCATGTTACTACATGCAAACAGATCCCACGAACAGACCAAAACCCACAATTAACTGATTCTGCTTACGAGTATTGTCAGTATAGCCCAAACCGGATCTTTTTCTTCACACTTACCACAGCAACCAATACAGACAGATTGGTCTAGACACACAAATGCAATCGGATCCCTTGCAAATTGCCTTTCATGTTCATAGTTTGTAGCTTGTTGTTGTGCTGTGATATAAGCTATTTCTAATATAATTTTTACTTGTGTTTGATATGAAGGGCTGTAATCTTTTACAGTTTTTGTTTACTTTTTTTGTCACTGAGAGACGGACAGTTGATTTTGAGTTTTTCATCAGAAAAACCACAGACGTAGATATACGGGTGCTCAGAGTGAGATGTCACTACCCACTTCCTTTTTCCAAGTATATACAGTCACCCTCTAATCATGGAATGAGATGACATAAGTAATAGAGATATAGTCACGTATTCATATTTTGCAACAGCAGCTCAGGCTTGACAGATTTCTTTCTGGATATACGCAACGTCCAAACGCACATCATGTGTGTGGATGTGTGCGTGAATACCCGCTTTGTGATGGTCCATTTCAGAACACCCTTTCAGGCGCGTCACTAGTTCGGGGACACGTCTTCTGTATTTCTCCACGATGGCGACTTTGCCCTCCAGCTCCCTGTCCTCAGTCTGTATGGCGTACATCTTCAGGGCCCAGAAGGGATTCTCACTTTTCTTCACAAAGGAGCGAATAATGGGATCTCTGATAACTGAAACAAGAGACAATTCAGTGTCAAAAATGACGTTTTTTTGAAGGACACTTATGTTACACTTGAGGGGCATTGACATAGGAGGACTCCAGCTGTGATGAGGCAACAAAGACCGTGAAGTTTCAGTCAAATTAAGTGAGTTGTAGCGAGGGAAAGGGAAAAATGGACTGGTACCAAATTGAAATACGACACGCCCACGATTTTTGTTGCTACAACCAAATGCACCATGCTTTTACATTTCAAATAAAGTGACAACGAGAAGTGCTAGCCCCGTCCATACACCAGCATGTTTTATGTTCCGCTTGTTTCATTCACGGTGAAAAGAATTATACACGTGGGTTATGAGAGTCTGGAACGTCTACTAGCGACCTGCAGTCAACTACAAGGCGAGACTCAATGAGCATCGCTTTACATGTGGACAACTGATAATGTACTAGATAGCAACATGTCAAAGCAAATGGCATTTATTTAAGAGAGAGCACGAGCACATTTGTTCAGCAAGATATTTAACAAAAATGTTTGCTCTGTTTTGGAAAGCACAATCTAGCAAAAGAGTCGATTTACTCCTGCTAAAAGATCGCCTTTTGTCACTTGAAACATGTTCTGGCAGATCTCCTTAAGTGTGCATTGAAACTTCACAGCCAGTCCGGGCATCACTAGTGCATGCGCAGTATGAGTGGCGTACGAGTCTTACATCTAGGCTGCTGGTCTGGCCCTGGGAACGGAACCCTCGGATGCTGCATCAGGCACCAGATGTCCAGGATCTTATCGAGGCCGATATTTTTGACATCCTGCAGGGAAAGATTAACATCGTGTAATTATTTATTAAAATATTAATCTTTAATGTTAAACAATTTCGAATTAGTTCTAATTCACATGTTTCCTTCTTTTTCCAGACAGTGCAGCCCTTTAAGATTACACAGACTTGAGAACTTTGATGTGATCTGACAATAACTGGCCTCCGCTGTCTGAAGTAGTTCTGAGAGTTGGGGCAAAAAGACCTTTCCAAAAAATATATCTCTAATCAGATGACTTCCTTTTTTTTTTTCAAAACAAATACATTTATTGTGTAAGAAAGTCCTATACAGACCTCTTAGTCATGATGAAACATGTTCTTTTATAAATTTTAAATAGATCTCAAAATTAACACCAGCCGTGATGTGTTTTATCACAGTGAAGTCATATTATTAAACTTAAACTAAAACAAAAAGCAAGACTTCTGCATCAATTTGACAGCACAGTGCAGAGCATATGCAGACCCTAGTGCCGTAGCCGACGTGCACCTCCCCAGAAATGAAACTACACACCGCGGCGACGCAGACCGCAAGAGCTGTGACTGGTCTGCTTGGTAGTAGCGTTTCTGCTTTAGTATTTCTGGCTGCTTCTCCACCTCTGCAAATTTCCAATTGATTGTTTTGGATCAATAAAGATGGAACACATCGGGGAAAGGTTAACTGAGGAGATTCGGAGATACAAACATATGTGCGACGCGCCATTGTTGAAACTGAAGCAGGAAGCCGACTGGGTGGCGTTTTTACAGAGCGAGCCAGACTGATGAGTGCACAAGTATAAATGGCTCGCACCGGCGCTGGCTATGTGCGTAGGCTATGGCGTCTACGTCCTGCAGTACTCTAAAAGAGCCTGAACCAAACACGTTCATGATGTAAAATACACCTGCTGCTACATCCGCGTGTCAGAGGACGTTGTTTGCACACTCACTCCTACGAAGTGGATCCTGCAGTGTGGGTTGGTGTCAATCAGCCGGACGGCTTCGCTGAACACTCCCAGATTGCATCTGCACAAGATGGCTATCTTCCCCAGGCTGTAAGTCACACCCGTCCTCAAAGCCTCCGCAACCTTGTCTGTGGTCTCATCAGACACGCCGCCTACGGAAGGAACATGTTGCGGTGGCAAGTTAATACTAAAGGTATTAAAATCAGAAAAGGACACTTTATTTCCAAGAAGACAACCTGTTGCGGTACTTACCCTTCAATTCAATTCAATTCAATTTTATTTATATAGCGTCAATAACAATACAAATCGTCTCAAGACGCTTTACAAAAACCCCGCCTGAAACCCCCAGAGCAAGCCTGAAGGCAACGGTGGCAAGGAAAAACTCCCTTTTAACAGGAAGAAACCTCGAGCAGAACCCAGCTCATATGGAGGGACCCATCTGCCTAAGGCCAGCCGGGTACAGACAGAAGAAAGAGAGAAGAGAACAGCAAAGAGAGAAGAGAACAGCAAGATAAACATACATCTGTCATAGATACACATATCTGACTAAAGTGTACATGTGGAATCTTATGATACAAACTGATGATGTTACATGACAGTTTGAAAATGTAAGAGGAATCATAGGCAGGTTGGAGAATTACCCTTCTGTTTTCCTCCAACAAGAATCTTCTCAACCCTCTTGCAAACGTTGAGGATGGTGGCACCCACATAGGCAATCTCAGGTCCAAACCGAAAGCTCTGGACAAAGATATAAGTGGCAAGAATGATTATTTTGCAGAAACCTAATTCGATCAATAAAAAGGTTGAATCGGCCTTTCCTAAAACTGCTCCCGTTTAATTTGTGCTTACCTGCGTCAGGTAGTAGATGTGTGTGTGGTCAACAGTGTGCAAGGCATTGACGGCTCCCCTGAAGGTGTAGATCTGCTGGTGAGGATCTCCCACCAGGATTTTCCCACAGCTCTGAGACAGCAGCACATCCATGACGGCTAGAAAGGAAGAAGACAGAGTTACAATAAGACAGCCGAGCAAAATTATCAAAAAATTTAAAAAGGCGGCATAAGAAGGGCTACTTCAGTACCGGGAGTACAGTCCTGAGCCTCGTCGATGAAAAGGGCATCGTAATGGTCAGACAAGCAAGGCTTGGGGTGCCGGAGCTGCCACAACTTGAGGTAACCTGGGAATGAAAAGTTCCACTGACCATCTGTGCTACATGATATTATAGCAGAATTACTTATATTAACTCATTTACAGCTGGCGTACCATCATGGGTAATGTAATAGGCCTGTTTTGATTTGTCGTAGGGATCCTTCATTTTCCTCCAGATCTTCTTTGCTTCATTCATGAAAAACTGAATGTCACAATAAAAAGCATACAGTTTAGACGGAGCCACAGGGCGCTCTCGCTCGTTATCAACTGAACACACCAATACGTTCATACCAGTTTTTCGTCTCCGACTATATCAGTCCTGACGTTGTTATGGGATACATAAGTGTTGGGAACATGTCTGGTGGTGATGGCCTCGTCGGTCGAGGCCATGAAGGTGTTGAGAGTCGTGGCTATCACTTTGGCCCTGACGAAGCCGCCGTGGCCTTTGGGCAGAACGCAGTTGATGGCGAACGGCTTCACGCTTGGCGCCAGCTTCGTTTTGTACCTGGCACACAGAAGATCACAGGCTTAGACCACATCATGAGGTTTTAAAATAGAATATAATCACTTACATCAAGAAAAAGAGGGGCTATTATAGAAATAATGTTAGCGTGTGTTTTAAAATTTCCTTTTGGTTGTCAGCATGAAAAGTTTTAGTAGTAAAAAAGTAATTAAGCCGAGGAACATTTAGACCAGAGAAACACAGGGCTTGGGAAAATTAGCCCAACAAGAGGTTTTGGGATAAGTGGAGACATGCTGTAATCCAAATCAGGATCACATGTACATATTTTCCTGACAGCTGGATGACATCTGTGAGAATTAATTGGTGGCAGTGGTTTGCAAACTTTGAGCGCATTTAAAGTAAGAAGTAAAACTAAACTGGGTGTGTGGCTCTAGGAAACAATGCCCTGCAAAAAGATCTCAGAAGACTTGTGACCTTTCAAATGCAGTCTTAGTTTTTGTTTTTGTACTGTTGACTGATCTGCACTTTTGCGTCATTCATGAAATAGCGATGCCGTTGCTACAGGGAAAACAAGGACAAGCTGGGGCGAGCTTGTAAGCTGGCACCATGATACTGACTGAAAGCTCTCACAGAGGTTAAGAAGTCAGAGATGTGGCCTACAAAGTATTTCATGAGAAATTAAGAAAATTATCTTTTAATTTCTGGATTTTGGAGTGTGTGTCACGACATTCCCAAAGCAGAAGACTTGCACACCCCCTATGATGTTCAGGCAGATTTAAAAAGTCCCCTCTTTGTCCATTGTACGCACTCCAACGACAGAAGCTGAAACACTATGAGTTTACGACGTAGTTCGCACCTCCATCCGACATCTTTATAGGCCAACGAGTGGACAGTCCTGCACTCCACGTTCCTGGGAAAGCGGCGCGTTGCCTCGCGAGCCACTGAGGTGTTGAAGGCCACATACAGGAAGTGGAGGTGTGGTCGCTGCTCTGCATACTTCACCAGCGTGGTCGTCTTCCCTGTACCTGTGTGACACGGAAATATCTTTTGAGGTATACCACAAATATCACTGACCCACGCAACACCTCCTACACATCTACGCACTTCAGATAAATATGTGCTATCAAGTATCCACATCAGGATGCATAGATTAAATAAGTGCAATGATGCCCAACTGTGAGATACGTAAGGGATAATGCCCGACGAGGTGTCCATTAACAGAAATTAATGGACGACGCGGAGGCGTGAACCGTCCGACGCGAAGCGGATTAATGGACTTCCGCGAAGTCCATTAATTTCTGTTAATGGACACCTCGAAGGGCATTATCCCGCTTATACCATGGTCACTTACGAAAGAAATAAATATTTAATCAATTAATAATACTTTAACGTGTTTTAGAGTTAAAATCGTGAGCGTTTTTTTATTTTTACAAGTCGAGCGCACTATTTAATATCTCCCGTATGCAGTCGTTGGCCATAGCGACCCGACCGCAGCAGTTGATCAGTGATGGGAAGTGAGATGATGGCTTAACCTTACGTTATGTGATACGAAGTATCATTTCAGAAGGCCAGTGCTACTTGTGTGTGTCCAGAGAATGATGCGAAATTTTGTTTCAAAGAATCAAAGTTCACAGATAGTTTCCTAAATCGTTTTCTTTGTGTTTATCTCGTCCTTGTCATCCTCTAATTCGTTCAATTCCTCCGGTGTCACCTCCTTGTGTCGCTTCCCCTTTTTCTTTTCATATTCTCTTCTGTCTTTTCCTTCTGCTGCATTCCAGTCTTCAAAGTTGTCAAACTCACCAAATAAGTTAAAAGAAATGATAAAATCACTCATGTTTTGTCTGTTTTGCGATGAATAAACTGTGAAATAACGTTGAGTCTCCGTTGCCATGGTTACCATCTAGCGTTTGAGCCAGCGCAATAATTTAGAACTGTCATCAGGCAATTTGACGGAACGTCTTTCCTAGGTGTACATTATCACTTTTTAACCCACACCCTCCAGCCAATCAGAATCGAGTATTCACCCAGACCATGGTATAAAATGAAATAAATGACACCTAGCTTCGTCTCAGCGTTGAAGTTAATCAAATATGGCTTTAGAAATCCAAACTAAGTAGTCACAACGTGGTAAAGAGGTGAGGATGTAGAACAGTGGGTAGCAGAGACAAACTATTTAAAGGAGAAACAACACCCTCCCATGATGTTTCAACTATTGAACATCTCCGTTATACACAAACCACACGTGGAGGGCTAAATGTGTCACCCTCTGCTTCTGATACCTGCATGCCATTTATAACAAAGTTGCACGCATTTTTCATTTTTTTTTTTTTCCTACCAATAATAGGCTGGTTCGGAAATGGGTATCAGGACGACATTGTCATCATGACTGTGCACTAAAGCTGTGAGAACAAACTAGCTAACTGAAGAAGAGTTGCCTGCATTGCCCGGATGTCCGTAGGAATTCAACTTTTAATGCCAACACCTGCCAAACTGAGTGAGAATGCAGGACCTACTGACGCTACCCTGTTGGTGGGAAATGTGCTGCGTGTGTTATGAATTCATTTCAGTCTGCCACGCTGCATTTGGTTTCGTTAAAGGTTTACGAGGGTAATTCAGTGTACCTGCAAACGCTATTATCTTGACCACGTGGTCTTGCTGGATGTCGTGGCTGAGGACCTGCTGCTGTTCACGCGTGAGGAAAATCTGAGGCCGCCTAGCAGAAACACAAACAGAGAAACACTTGGTAAAGATGTTAAAGCTCCAAAGACAAGTATGCATCAATTTACTATAGGGGTGCACAATAATTATCGGCACGATAATTATCGGCCCGATATCTGGAAATTATGACGTCATTCCGATTAGTCAGATATCATAACGAATGGCCCCGATAATATATAATATATATTTTTGTCAGTACTGCGGTGTGAGTGGTTGTTTTAATCAATTGTCCAACTCCCACATGAGACCTGAACGGCCTGAAGTGAACGCTGTGTTCAAGTGGCATCGGTATAATCAAAAAAAGAACATTCTGGCTGAAAAAAAATCCATTAAAATACTCCCTCATGTCGGAAAACAACTCGTCATCTCGGTCATTATTTTGGTAGCAGCTGCCATTACCCAGGATGTCACACATAAACCACAGAAACATAAAAGGTCGGAAAAAACACTCTCAAAAGGCTAACAGGGAACTTCCATCACCACTTGAATGCGGACGCTTGTAAACAAACGTTTGTAAACAAACAACATGGCGGCGGCGGCGCCGGTGTGGGACTTTTTCAAAGTTTCCGAGGATGACGTTTCTCTGGCTGTTTGTAATAAATGTTTAAAGAAAGTGCCACGAGGTGGAAAAATCAGCTTTAATACCTCGAACATGAAAGGTCATTTGAAACATAGCCATCGATTCGATGGGGTTTTGAAGGCGTATTAGGACGCCAGCACGGCTTTTGCTCATTAGTCTTCCTCATGTATGTTTATCAGTATCGGCCTTTGGAAGCGGAAAGTTATCGGTTATCGGTATCGGCTTTTGCATGCCTAATTTACTATGAGCGACTACAGGCTTGTAGCAACTTAGTCGGTGATAATGGATGATTTTAAGCACGCTAAGCTTTGTGTAAGAGGTTTTATTACCTTTTTAAAGGATTGAGTGAACCAAATGTTTTTTTTGAAACTTCCAGAATGAAAAACAGACCTCGAGTTCTTTAACCCTACCAAATCTTTATTGACGATGAAAAAAAGATGCAAGCTAAAACAGTAGCGTGCATTTATTGCTCTGTAAAACTAATGAATTTTGACCTCACCTGGTCTGAGGAGAGCTGACAGAAAAGGGACCGTTCTCCATCAGGTGGAGCACGTAGTAGATGTTGTAATGCAACCTGAAGAGACAAAAGAGAAAAGAGTAAAGTGTGCTCGGAAAAGAATATTGGGCCGTTATAGATGATGTCTTTTATGGGTCTTACTTGTTGCTAATTTGGATGTTGTTCTTTGCCAAAGCAAGCAACATCATGGCCATGCGGCTGAGGTACTCAGTGATGGCCAGGTGAGACATGCAGCTGGTGAGAAGAGAAACCAAGGCCTGCACGTCATCAGTGCTCTCACTTAGGATCAGTATGGTGGCCATGGCTGCATACGGGTTAGGACCCTGAGATCAGACACAAATTAATGCAAATTAGCCCATATATTCTCCAGATAATTCCCCAAGATCCTTTAATTGTGTGCATGAGTCATACCTCAATTCCAAGGTTAAAGGACTTTTGAATATCAGGAATACGTAATCTGATGGAGGCCTCTGCCTGAGGGAAAAGGCGATGTTTCCTTACACACTCCAGGACGTCCTCTGGTGCCACGCGATCTCTGACCTTATGCTGAGCCATTAAACTTAACACATACACACAAATGATAATTAATTCAATAGACAACTAAAAGGTTTTCCTCACACCTTTGTAATTGCTTGTATATTGAGAATTTAGTGACATCTAGTGGTGAGTTTGCATACTGCAACCAACTTTACTGTATTTCTGCCAATGGATCCCCTAAATCCAACACACTAGAACTTTAAAAGGCACGGAAACCAAACCGACACCGAAGAACTAGTGGCAAAGAAGGCTGAATGTAACGTCACATCATATGTGTCTGGGTCAAATATTTGCACTTGAACACACCACAAAGATTAATAACTAGCAGTCGGCCATAGTATTTGTGGTGTGCATACGGCCGACCATTGGTACATTAAAAAAAAAAAAAAACATAATCCTAATGCTACTTAGATTTGTGTTTTATAAGCTGGTCCATTTAGTGTGAATAGGAGATTATACTGCTGCCACGGGCCATGAGATACTCAGACTTTTTATCATTTAATGAGGAGTGAAAGCTAAGATTAGTTGCAGCCCAAGATAATAATAATTTACAGAAACTCGAACTGATCAGACACTTACACCACAAGGTTTCGTATGCTGTGCTGTGACAGTGCTGGGTCCGTGATGCCACTGTTCTTCAGAATAGAGACGATCTCCTCCGTGGTTTCCTTCTCTTGCATCATGTAGCGGTAGTATTGTTTTTTGAAAGGCACAAACTGTGAAAAGGAACATGCTGTTAACCTTCAGGTGGATGTGATCAGAGGTGTAACAGAACACACAGTGTGCCTGCTGAATCAGGAGAAGAGACTGTTAAAACGTTCCACAGCTCTTTTGCATTACCCCACACTGCCTTCTAAATACAAAACGTAACTTAATGTAACTCTGTTGTGTGTCTAACCATGGTGTCCTCGACAATGTTCTTCCAGCGATGGCAGACGAGGCTGACATTTCTGTAGAGGTCCTGAGCGGGGACATGGCACAGTATTTGCCTCAGCACCTCCTCGGGAAGGTCGTCTATGCAGCCCTGGGGTTGCAGCAAGTGGTTTCCGCTGCCCAGGAGCCCGTAGTGGGCGTCAGGGAGGGCCTCCACCTCTTCTTCATTGAGAATGCTGCACTGACTGAATTCGTCATCACCCCCAAACATCTCCGCCGTCATTCCCTCCAGGTAATCCACCTCCTGCTCCTCTTGTGGCTCTGGCACCATCGCAACAGCTAGCAGACTGTCATCGTCAATCTCCTCCTCCTCCTCGGGGTCCGGCATTATCACAGCAGCTAACAGGCTGTCATCGTCAGTCGCCTCCTCCTCCTCTTCTTCTTCTTCTTCTTCTTCTTTAAGTTGTGGCATTAACGGGGCAGCTAACAGGCTGACATCATCATCCTCCTCTTCCTCCTCTTCTTCTACCACACCGTTCACCTCTTTGGAACTTGTGGATGTGCAGGGCAGGGAGGATTTGTGCGGACTGGAACGGATGACGCCATTCACAGAGAAGAAGGCGTTGATGCTCTTCTGTTGCCCTGATGGACTTCCAGAGGCAGGTGCTGATAAAATAAAGATTTTGAAGGACAGAGACAGAGACAGACATCAGCGTTGTGACTTCCTGTCCCAAAATGGCAGTAAAGGCTTTCACTAGATGAAACAGCACCTATACATTTTCATTTCATTTCAAGATTTGTCACGAGGTTTCAAGCTGAATGTTCAAAGCGTATTACCACACTTCCGTCTTTTGGTGGGCGTCCTGGGGTAAAGTCCCCAATTGGGGTCCCGTTGGCCCAGGCCCTGGGTGGAGGTGTGGGGCTGGGCGAGGACGTCTGCAGCCCCGGCGCTTCGAACCAGTTCATCACACTCCTCTGTATTCAAGTGCCTCCTCTTGGCTTTCCCTAGGAAACCACACAATATTAGGCAATGTCAACACAATACAAATCACGTATTAGGATTGTGCTTAGCAATGACTATTTTAATTGAATCTACAGCGGTATGCCAAATCAGCTTGAACACAAAATGTTTGAGGGTGTGAAAAGTTGTTCTGGAGTCTCTGTGTTGGAAGCTGCTCCTCCGAAGATCTGCAAGGCCAATCTAATCTACTGAATATTTTGAAAGGCTCTCACCACTAGTGAACAGACATCACTTACTGTGATTATTCATAGAAGCGGTAGTATGTTTTGAAAGACAGAGGCAACAATGCTGAGTAGGCGGTCTTTAACGTGACCCAGGAATCACTGTGTGTTCACACTACCAAAGGAATGTGGTCAAATGAGAGATAGGATCTTTCAAATGCGACCTCGGTGTGTTCACACCTGTAGTTTTCACTGGTCACTTGTGATTGGATGCCGCAGGACAGATGTCAATGCAAGTTCTGAAAGGGGCCAGGGACAGTGACAGACCTGCTGTTGCTCAGTCCTATAATTCTGGGTTTCTTGAGGACCCTCTTGAGAGTGTGCCCTCGTGACTTTGTCACTTGTTTGCGTTCACCGTCCATTTCTCTTCTCGTGCACTCGGTCAGTCTGATCTCCCTGTTGCCAATTCTAAAGGCAGAAAAGCCATTAAAAAGGGGCAGGGCTGGTGCCGAAGATGCTGCACACGCTGCAAAAACCAACCTTCCAAACCTGTGGTACCACTCTCAGCTCGAGGCTCGGGTTGAAGACACGCTCCATAACTCCGCACAGTTTGTTTGCACAGGGCCTAAGGAGCCTGGAGCTGATACCATCCGATCCAGCTGCTTTCCCCGCTTTTATCTTCCTGAGCTCTTTTCTCACCTGGTCTACTGTGAAGGACAGGGGTGGGGGATGAGTGGCTCCATCTTGGTGTGAAGTGGTTGTATGCGTCTGGTCTGATGACCCAGAGGTGTGAGGGGCCGAGTGAGGTGAGCATAAGCCAGGTGTCAGCAAATGAGGGACCGGCTGCATTGGGGGAGGAGTGGGTGCTTGATCAAACCTACTGAAAAGTAGATTTAGATCGTTGCCAATCCGATATGGTTTCCAGGCTGATATTCTGCCTCTGCAGCTGCTCCTCCATCTTCCTCCTGTAGCTGGCCTTTCCCTCCCCTGATCTTCCTTCTCAGCTCCCCCTTATTCCCCAATCTGAAAGCTCTCTTCTTCTCCTTCAGCAGAGCTTTTAATATCAGGGTTAATCCACGGATTGTCATTTGAGAAGCGCCCTTACACCCTGGAGGGAACAGTGTTCTCAAAGCAGAAATTTATGCGGTCCGTTATGCAGTCTGTCATGGCACTGATGTCCTCCCCATGTGGATCACAGAGTTCTGTCCACACAGTGGTGTCGAAGCAGTCCCCGAGAGCTGCCTCGCACTCCGCAGGCCACCTCTGCCTGTGCACAGTAGGCTTGTACACAGGTCTAAAAGTATAACGTTAGCCAAGTTACTTCACCTGACTAACCTACATGATCTAGTTTAATTTTATAGTAGTTAGGCTGGTAGTTGATTTTGAAGGGGCAAAACTGAGAGTACACCCACTTCTCCAGACCTGTGTGAGGCTTAGGGCCAGGGTTCCCTTCCTTTCCTTCTCTACACAGCCTCCTTGAATGAATGCCATCTCTTCATTAAATCTCAACCACAGCTAGCTACTGCTGCACGAGGTTTGGAACACGTCTTCTCTGCAGCACTGGTTCGTTTTGGATATTAAACATGCACTCGGCGAAATAATGCTGAGACCAGAATTATAACAAGCCCAATAATTGAGCAAGCAGGCAGTCTTTGTTTGAGGTTTTTTAACTCACCTTTAACAGCCACCTCCATCTTGGCGTCCAGCGCATCCGTCCGTTACCAGCAAAGCTCTGGACTCGAAATGTCAACAAAGGTAGCTTCCATAGGTAGCCCCCCTGCTTACGTTAGCAAACAACGACAGCTGCTAGCTTAATAATTATTTTGACATTTGCGTTTCTTCTCCCACAAGTCTTCAAACAGCAGCCTATAAAAAAACTCAGACGCGCTAATGTCACCAGACCAACTTTTACTTTAACACGAACTTATTAGGGAGAACATGCACGTTCGACACCAAACAAATTTCAGTTTCGAGTTCTAAAGTTTATACAGAGGAAGAAGCCACACGATTGGTCGTTTTCTTCTTCTTCTTCGAATTCTATTTGCGGTTTACAAAAAACTCATTATCGCCCCCTACTGGAAAACAATATTATACGCTTGGAAATGGTAAAACCTCTTTGAATTCAGTTATACCGCTTAAAATGACTACCCTTAAATAATAATAAATTTCTTTTAAAGCCGTGTTTTTATGTTAAAGTGATAGAATATAATGCACATTTTGCTGAGTTCGATCATGCCCTCAGTTTATGAGAGAAAAACAGCCAGAAACATTAATTTCGAGCAAAGGTAGTTTCATATTTATTAATCGGTCAGTAATTTCTAGTTGCTAGGGTAAATACAGCATTAGTTGTCCAGTTAGCTGCACCATAACAAGGCTGGAGGAACAGCAGTGACTGCTTTTAGTCAATACAGTACCGTCATTGTACATCACATTACATTAAGAGACAAATTCTTTTCATACTGTTAATAAACTAATCAAGTATGTCACAATCCTTATGACAAGCTATTTATCGTCAAATTGCTTGTCTGCTTCCTCCAAAGTTAGTAAGTGCATTCCTCCATTGCCCAGAGTGTGTTTAGACGAAAGCCAGAAGGAAGACAAGAACTTGAATGAACCTATGGAAGCCACTGGTGCCACTGTGACGAACAAAATAAATAAATTGTTCAAGTCATTATAACATTACAATGAGAAATTTTCCCAAAATGATGAGTTAGTTCTCAAAATAATGAGTTACTATCTCAAATTAATGAGTTAGCACCTAAAAATTATGAATTAGCATCTCGAAATAATGAGTTACTATCTCAAATTAGCAAGTTAGCATCTCAAATTAACAAGTTAGCATCCCAGAATAATGAGTTACTATCTCAAATTAGCAAGTTAGCGTCTCAAATTAACAAGTTAGCATCCCAGAATAATGAGTTACTATCTCAAATTAGCAAATTAGCATCTCAAATTAACAAGTTAGCATCCCAGAATAATGAGTTACTATCTCAAATTAGCAAGTTAGCATCTCAAATTAACAAGTTAGCATCCCAGAATAATGAGTTACTATCTCAAATTAGCAAGTTAGCATCTCAAATTAACAGTTAGCATCCCAGAATAATGAGTTACTATCTCAAATTAACAAGTTAGCATCTCAAAATAGCGAGTTAGCATCTTTAAATTATGAGTTAGCACCTCAAAAATAATGAGTTACTATCTCAAATTAACAAGTTGCCATCTCAAAATTATGAGTTAACGTCTCAAAATAGTGACTTTTTATCATGTATCAGTGCATGAACAGTTTTCCCTGTTGGATTCTCTTTATTGTGAGAAAGCTGGAAGAATACATGATTAACAGTATTTATTTCTTCATCGAATTGGCACAGAGTGGCTTCCATTGGATCTAACTTTGGGTTTACAGTAGGCCTTTAAGGAGACCGCATACATCAGATTGGGAGTAGGATGAAGCAAATTCTTCTCCAAACAGTATGTCAGAACATGTACAGGAATGTTATTCAGTCACTAAATAAAAATGCCAAAGCAATCAACTTCTTAATTCATAAAAACGTCAAATTAATATTTGTCCTTCTAAGAACACAAGACTAAAGCCTGAAAGATATTCTGAATTAAGAGTGCAGACAACTAACTATTGGTCACCAGAATACACATCAAGCCAGGCATGGTGGCATCTCCACTCTGAGACACAAAAATGGTCCAGTACACGTAGTGTAAATAGGACTCCTTCCTACTGGGTTGTAGAATTTCTGGTTATAATTTGACTATTCAATTTCTTTCCGAGGCTTTTTTGGAATTTTCTACTACTGCGTAGGAGCCCTATGTAACATGACAGACTACTTCTTCCTCCCGCTCTCATCCTGAACAGTTTCCTTCACTGCTTCAGGACAGGGAGCTCCCTGGGTTTAAAGAAGGCCTGAACCATCCCCATGGCAAAGATGTAAACTTTGGCATCCACCACAATTTTTTCTTTCTGCAGCAGGTCTGTGGGATAAAACAAGTGTACGTTAGTGTATTTCCCACAGTCCAAATGCCCACGTTGCGAAACCATAATCCTGAAATGCAGAAGACTCACCGTCTATCTTCGTCTGAAACTCATCAAGTGGTAAAAGGATAACTTCAACGAATTCTGGAAAGAGCGAATGAAAGTTTGTGTAATGATCTGGACTTGGATTGATGATTATTTTTGAAAATGGTAAGGTTATATTACTCACCTCCATCACCTGTGGAACCGGGAAAGAACAAAAGAAGAAGATTAACAAACTAGACAAAGCAAGTATGACAGGCATGAAGCATTAGGAAGACATTATGCCATATCCAAGAGTGTTTTCACATTCACTTCTTAGTGCAGATGTGCAGAGAAAAGAAAAATGGGAAGCATATATAATAAGCAGGGTTCTTACGAAAGAAAATTCGAACAACATGGACTCTTAGATCACTCATACTGAATGAATTAGTCATACAATGAATAAATAAATAAAGAATATATGATTAAACCCTGTCTTCTCACCTAGCTGCTGCGTTGGGTTGACATTCTCCATTTCGTCTCCATTGATGTTGACCAGGACGATCTGGGTGGTGCAGTTAGACAGACCGGGGTCCAGACAGGTCACTGCAATAACAGCAGCGAGGTTACTACCACAAGATAGTCACACTTTGAAAATCTATCTCTGGCACTGCACTTTCCAAAGAGAAAATATAAGATTCGGACACTTGAATCTGTGCAACACACAGAGGTGATAAGATGCAGCCAAAAGAGGCAGCTAATGCAATCAAATGTACGGTGCAGTGTGTGTAATGATACCTGGAGTGACTCCTACTACTTCCCCTTTGTAGCCGGTTTCTTCCTTCAGCTCCCTCAGTGCAGCCACCTCTGC
Source organism: Chelon labrosus (assembly GCF_963514085.1). Taxonomy (NCBI): domain Eukaryota; kingdom Metazoa; phylum Chordata; class Actinopteri; order Mugiliformes; family Mugilidae; genus Chelon; species Chelon labrosus. The sequence goes on from NC_140356.1 coordinate 5,507,418, forward strand.
AGTTTCTCCCTCGTCGATCAGTCCTGACCACAGCAGAACATAAGGAAATATTAAGAAAACATAGACGTGGGATCAGAAACTACGGAAACTTACTGGAAAAGTAAGGTGGCGGCCTCAAAGGCTTCAAAATTTAAAGTTTCAGAAGCAGCAACACATCAGATGAGCTTAAAAATAACTTCTGACCTGCTGGAAACTCCAGAGTGCAGCACCCCATGGGAGGACGAAACTGCTTCACCATCACTACGCAGTCTTTATGAAGCGTCCGCTTCAGCAGAGCGATGATTCCCACGCCTGCAAGGGACACAAGTGTTAAACACCTTGAACAACTGTATTGAATGCTGAACGGGCAGAAAAATAATGCTCACCGTCTGCTTCCGTGTTGGTCTGTCTGGTCGTTCTTTTCACAGTCTCCCAGGTTCTGGGGGACGAAGGCAATGATTGAAAGACGTTTAAAGGGAACCTGCGTCGTTTTTTTAAAGCAAACAGCAGTGACGGATAGAAACGTACCTGGTGTTTCCAGCAGGGTCCACGTAAGTCGTCTTCTCCAGCTTCAGCCATTTACCTGTTGCCAAAAGCTGCAACACAGACATGGATTGGCTCAAACTTAATCCAGAGAAAAACACTACCAGTGTTCACAATGCTGCAGCCAGGTATCTGACTCCCATCATCCCACTGCTAACTTCACTGCCATTCTTTTTGAATTGGTTTTAAAGGAATTTAATTATATACGGCAAAAAAAACACCGCTGCCTTTCTGCAAGAAAGTTTGCCACAAGATCTAAGCAGTGGATCAGGCTCGATCTCAGAACCACAAACTCCATCCGTGTTTTTTGTTAAAGAAATGGAATACCAGTTTGCATTTCATTTCGTTTTGATAAAATATACAATACATTGTTAGACATTAAACCAGCAATTACAGATCCACCCCCTTATAAAAATAAGGGTCAAGATGGGATCAATCACGAGTGCAGTTCAGAGTGGTATGTTTTGGATCTCCCTCACACGTGGGCTAATCTGCGCGGTCTCATGAGACTAATCATGCAGTCATTTGAAAGTGGAAACTATTGTTAAATTAAATTATTTTTTACGTTACGCAAATGTAACCTAAAGTATCCGTGATGTTTAAGTCAAAGTACCAGCAATTTACAATCTTGACACTGATGTAACTATACCAGTATTTTGCAAAAGTGTTTTTGAGTTAAATAAATAAAATTGTATCATTGCTGCAGCCACATCCTGCATGAAAACTCCAATTTAAGCAAATCACAACTAAAGGAAACATACTGGATTAGTAGCTCAGACCGACATATTTTTTATATAACATATAATTAGATTATCAGCACTGAAGCGTCAGTGTGTAAGCAGCTGCTGGAACAGGCAACAGATGTGAACTTTATTTAATATAGAGGGACAGAAGATACATCAGACACTATAAAAGGGAGTTGATAGAAGAAGAAGAAGAAAAGATCTGATCACAAATCTGTTTTTGGACTTTACCTATGAGCTTTGATTTTTGATTGGATCATTGATTGAAATGAAACCATGCGATAGGCTTGGATTTAAAAATCACTACTTGGTGCAGCCTCTAACAAACACAAAGTAGTAGTGTAAAAGATTAATGTTGAAAAGAACTATAGAATACACACCTCTTCTTTCACTATGTGCGGGGTTGTAGTCACTTTGGGCTCCTCGGGGTTGCTCATTGTCAGATTCTGTACGACTGAAAATGGAGGACAGTCCAGTCAGAAAGCCTTAAAACAAATCTAAACACATGTCAATGCGAGCTCAGCTGATAATTCAAACAAAACACGCAGTACAGCAGCAACAGCTCTGCAGAAATGTTTAGCACTCTAGCATTTAGCACACTGATTCATTCTGATTGTGAGCCGTTAGCTTTCAGCAGGGCAACTCCGAACAAGTTCAATGCCCCTCCATTATATTCCTTCGTTTAGCTTTTCTCTTGGTTTCTTTTGTTTATTTGAGGGTAACCAGCAGCGACGGTATAAAGGCACCAAGGCCGTGTATTTTAAACCTTGACGAAAAATGTAGAATGAAGAAAACTAAAGTTAACTCACGTGAAGTCCCACCCGTGCGTAACCAATAGCAAAGACAGTGAATGAGCAGCGAGGAGTCGCTCTGCTACCACTTCCTGGTACCGCAAACGTCAAAGTGTACTTTTTTTTTTTCTTCTCTGAAGTGAAAGCGTAAACAACGCTCGAGATACTAAAGCATTTGGTGTTTCGTTGGAATTTAGGAATATTCAAAGTAGAGATTTAATGTCTATTTTTCAGTTTTTATTAACAAATAGTGAGCAAATACGATTAGTTTAACAAATTTCAATTAGCGTTTAAATATAAGCCTAATTAACTGACCACATAATCTATATAATATATACTACTTTATTTACTTTAATATAGGCTACTTTATTTGTTTTAATTGCATTAATTTACAATGTTACTCTGAATTTCTCACCCTTAAACACGCACAGCAGGCGTGTTAAGGTTGACATATGCTTGTTAAAAGTGACGACTCTTCATTAATAAACGATCTATGTCGCTAGTTAGCAAGTTTACGTCATGTCACGCCTCTGTGTGCACCTCTAAAAGTCGTCCCTCTCTGAAAACAGGTATCTATCAAATATAACTCCTGTAAAGACAAATTTCTCCACTGCTTGTCGATTAAAACCCAACACACAAAACTCTTTATAATATCGCTAATGGGGAGCTGTGTTATGTCGGAATTTTAATACTCGGACATTAAAATTAAATTAAACATTTGAGGGATTCGGAAGATATTTACCGACGAACACATTTCCGTTACAGGATATTGCAGCATGAAGAAGGAGCAAGTTGTCAATTGTCAGTTTTCGGTTTGGTATCCGATTTTCAAGAAACATACGATTAAAAGGTAAACGGCCGCCTTTAGTAGAGGAGGTCCAAGAAATACTTTCATTATTGTTGCTGCAGAACGCTCCTCAGTTAGCCGACAGCTAACGTTAGCTACCAGGCATCTTGTCATCTCTGACTTCAAACCCATCTTCATATGTATCTTGTTTATTAAGACCTAGTCAGAGCAGCTTCTTTGAACTCCTTTATTCCCGACACCTCCGTCGTCTTGTTGTCTTTTGTTCAATATTTACATGTACCTAACTATGATGTTAATTGTCTTGTCTTTCAGTCAGATTCTGCCACTGCCTCAGAATGTAATAGATTATTTACTGGACGATGGGACACTGGTAGTCTCTGGAAGGTATGAGGCTGCAAACACACGCTCACACATTAATGATGTCCAAGTTGTCCTCATTAGAATGACAAGAGATGATGATTTATCTTAGTGGTCGCTGAAGTCCTTTTATTTTAACTTACTGTGAGGGATCTCACTGGGGAACCAGGGGATCTCACATGGTGTACCACAGGTAGATCCTCAGTTAGTCTGAGCGTCAGAGCAGTTTGTCTCAATCAAAAATCTGCACATCAAGTAGCTCAGAGCTGCTTTTTGGCGTCTCTTCTTTAGCTCGGATATGTGGGAGCCTCTAAATTTAACGTCTGTCCTCACTTTGTTGTCCTGACAGTGACCATAACACACAGCAGACACACACGAACAACAGCGACTCGGACGCAGAGGAGGACGTTCAGGTAAGATCGCAATTTGACAAGAGGCTTGTCCAGTTGTTTTTCCAAACAGAGCAAAAGGAAATTATTTAGTGATGCACTCATTTACTAACAAGGGCTGAAGGGAAGGAGGAAAACTGTAATAAAGATGGAGGGGCCTCTGAAAAAGCATCCCTGGGCATTTTTGGCTCAGCAGCCAAATTTGTATTGGTTTTAACAGCTTGAAATGCGTGCAATAAGTTGTGTGGGTACACATACCAGTGGAGTTTAGAAAAAGAATGATGAACAATAAAACTGATATGTGTGTTTATAAAAAGTAGACATACAAATAAAGTGATGATCTATAAGAGGTCATAGGCTTTAATGCTCATAGTTTGTTGTGTGGAGTTTTAGCTGGTTTTCCAAGCCTGTTATTAGGGGCTAATGTCATTACATAGAGTGACTGAACTCGGCATCGTCTACGTCCCTAGACATCAGCCCAACGTAAAGTTTGCATCAGGTCAACATGTCCAGTTGTTACTCTCCAATCATGTTTCTCATTCTCTGCTCCCCTCTAGTGGTCAGACGATGAGACAACAACCACTGTCACTGTAAGTACACCCAGTAAGCATGTCATATTTGCTTAAATCTGAAGCCTGCGATGCGTTATGTCCATGTATGACCTGGTAATGTGTCTTTGTTGGCTGACACCTATCTGTTAAAAAAACACAATAGCTGAAAATAGAACATGCAGAAGCAAAGTAACCTCAGTATTTTAAATAGGCAAGTCATCCACTGCTTTCAATGGAAACATGTGATATCCAAGAAGAGTGGGTCATATTGATATGTTTACTCTCTAAACCTTAAAACAGTGGGAGGAACCAGGATAAAAAAAAAAAGCTGCAGTATAAACTTAAGTGATTTTTAGTGCATTGTATATTCTTTCAAAGACACTTGGACCACATACAGTGATGCTTTCAAGTATCTGCACAAAGAGACACCAAAAGCTGCAAAAGTAAGCGCGCTTCCAGAATTACAAGTTACCTCCGAGAGCATCTGTTCATGAGTGTTTCCACTTAATGCCACGAGACTCAGCTGATTGCGTTTAAATAAAATGAAAGGATTTGTCACAGTCTGATTTTCACAACATGTTGACACAGACAAAAAGAGCTCAGAAAAAAGAGAGTTGTTGTTGCTCGCCGGGCTGGGAAAGGTTAAGAAACCATCTGTGAGGAGTCATGCAGCCGGACAACAACCCCAAGCGCACAAGTTGTTTATAGAGATGTTGTGTTGTTTTCCGGTAACTGCTGATCTGTCGTCTACAGCGGCAGATCAGCAGTTACCGGAAATGTTTATTTTCGGTCACTGCTGCGCAAGGGTGTCGCACTGGATACGGATACTTTATTACTTTGTTGTTGTTGTCTTTTAAACATTTTTACACAATTTATTCTTTGATATTTAGGGATGCATTGTGGGTAATGAGATGTACCTTTCTGTCTGCTTGAGATTTTTAATCAAGCTGGGCTTGTTGGATGGAAACCAAGCAATGAACCACCAGCGTATTTTAGCCCCCTTAAGAATGATGATTAGCTGGGTAATACATTTCGTTGCATCCAGCCTGCATCCAGATATTACTTTTTTTCCATTTATGCTGCTGTATATCGTACCTAGATGTGAAATGTCTTAACACCACCTCAAAGCTTGTGGCGTTTGATCCTAAATGCGGTGATTCTGACGTCACGGTGTGGGTTTGTGTGTGCCAGGCTCCAGAGTTCCCAGAATTCACCTCTAAAGTGCTGGAGGCCATAAACGCCCTGGGCGGACGCGTATTCCCCAAACTCAACTGGAGCGCTCCTCGGGTAAAACACACCACACTGAACTGCTGTTTGCTTGGCTTAGAAGTAGCGGAGCATTAAAGCTAATCCGTGTCGACGTTAATTCTTTTTCATTTGTACCCTAAGTAAATCAGTCGTTGCTTTATTTTACCTTGAAAACTAAGAACTGCTTCTTGAGCCGCTGTCAACGTTAAGGATTAAGGCGTCGTTGAGTAAGCGCGTCTGTGCTTTTTTTTCTCCTCCAGGATGCAAACTGGATCGCTCTGAACAGCTCCCTGCAGTGTAACAGCCTCAGCGATATATTTCTGCTGTTCAAAAGTTCAGACTTCATCACTCACGACCTCACGCAGCCGTAAGTCCCGTCGTCAACACGTGCGCCCAAACACTCTTTGGCTTGTTTTACATTTAGACGACGAAGCGAATCGGAACACGTCCAGGTTCTCTGAGAGATGTGCCGATTTGAGCGGGCAGTGAAACACACTGTGTAGACTGATGCAGATTCACGCCTCTATGATCTATGTTGGTTTTAAAACTTCCCTTTTAAACTTTTAGCGAGCAGCATGAATACTCTGACCATACATTCATTATTCTACAGAACACTACGTTCTAATCAATTCATTTATTTGGTGCAGGTTCCTCCAGTGCAGTGACCAGGACTCCCCAGATCCAGTCATCAACTATGAGGTATCTACAGCCTTCTTGAAAAACACTATAATACCTGATTATCTAGCTTATTGTTATTACGCTAGATCTCAGAGGCTTGTTTTAGGATGCTTTCACACCTATATTTGGTTTTAATTCAGGGAGTAATTGATAAATTATTGTTGGAGTGTTGCATTTTCAACAACGTTCAGACCAAAGACTGTGTATAAATATGGACAATGTGTCACCACTTCCTTGCATTGGCCAAACTTAGTGTTTTTGTTCTGCCCAAGTCCCACCCACTAACATGGAGGGGGTGGAGCTTATGGCATATACTGTAGTCAGTCACCAGGGGGAGCTCTACTTGCTTTGGCTTCACTTTTGAGGATCAGCTCTGACACATCCTCAACGTTACATTCTTGCAAACAAAACCAAAAAGTGTTGAGATTGGTTATAATATAATTGCTCTGCTGTGGTTCATACACAGGAGTTCTGTTTATAAAGAACAGTTTTTTTCGGAATACAAAGTTTACATATATACACTGATCAGGCATAACATTATGACCACTGACAGGAGAAGTAAATAACTTGACCATCTTGTTACAATCCAGTGTTCTGCTGGGAAAATGTTGGACCTGGCATTCATGTGGATGTTACTTAGACATGTAGGACCCACCTAGACCAGACCAGGCACCCCCACCCCATAGCAATGACACTCCTTGATGGCAGCAGCCATCCCCAGCAGGATCCAGCCTCACACAGACACACACACAAAAACGCTTTAGGAACAACTCAAAAAACATGAAGAACAGCACAAGGTGTTAACCTGGCCTCCAAATTCACTAGATCCCAAACTAATCAAGTATCTGTGGGATGATCCACAGAGGCCCCTCCCCTCAACCCATAGACCCAAAGACCCCCACTAACAACATACTGTTGCCAGACACCACAGGAAACCCTCAGAAGGCCCATGTCCATTCTCTGATGAGCCACAACTGTTTTGGAGGCACAAGGGAGACCTACACAATATTAGGTCATAATGTTATGCCTGATCGGTGTATGATGAGAAGCTGGACTGCTTTTGCCACGCACTTCTGCAGGAGCAGCAGTGTGCTGCCAGACTCCCCTGTCAGGAGTACAGCAATACACACTTTCGAGTGCTCACTCTTCCAAAGGTAGTTTTATCGGTTTGTGTGTAACGTGTTCCCACTCCAAAATGAACCACTCCAGGGGGCAATTGCAATTGGACTGAGATCCTCTCTAACAGGGCTCAGCTCGGTTCATTTGTTCCAGAATGGTGTGGGATTGCCGTGTTCTTAACAGCAAAGTCAAACCAACCTGAAAAACAAACACTCCTTGATTTCAGAACAACGACCCTAGGTGTGAGAGCAACGCTTAGTCTTAATGCTGCTGGAAGAATTCACATAATTAGGAACCATACACTGATCAGCCGCATCAATAAAACCACTGTCGGGTGAAGTGAATAACATTGATCATCTTGTTACAATGCAATGTTCTCCTGGGAAACCTTTGCTCCTTGCTATAATTACTTGGACACATACCTTTCGCCTAAACGTTGCTGCTGACCAGGCACCCCCACCCCATAGTAACACTCCCCGACGGCGTCAGCCATGTCCAGAAGGGCAATGCACCCTGCCACACCACAAAAACTGGGTAGGAACAGCTTAAAAAACAGTACAAGGTGTTGATCTGGCCTCCAAATTCACCAGATCCCAAACTGATCAAGGATTTATGGGATGCACTGGAGCAAGCCTGATCCACAGAGGCCCGCTACCAACTTCCTGGTGCCAGACACGATAGAAAACCCTCAGAAGGCTTGTGTGCATTCTCCTGTGAGTGTTTTGAGGACTCAATATGAAGCGGGGAATGTTTAATGTTTGTGAATGTAATCCCTGTAAGCCGTGGAGCTCAATTTGTTTACAACAAAATGGCTCTCATCGGTTGGTTGGAGGATTATCCAATTGTGTGCAGAGGTATTTTTTCGCTGTATCAGTTGAGAAGTGTCCCATAATTAAATCAAAAATGCATTGTTACCAGACTCTGTATATTCTGATACTCCAGTGGAGTCACTGAATTCAAAGGTCAGAGCTGGAGATGAGCACGGTGGGCCCCCTCTAACGCTTGTGTTGTCTCCTGCTCCTCCTCAGCTGGTGCTCAGAAAGTGGAGCGAGCTGATTCCGGGCGGAGAGTTTCGCTGCTTCGTCAAAGAAAACAAGCTGATCGGTAACGACCCTCACACTCAGACCAAAACCCCGGCACCGCAGTCATTTTAAAACACGACTCGTTCTTTTTTACTTCTGCGCCGCATTTGACACCCCGAGCCGCCGAGCTCGATGAAAACGGGTGTCAAGAGAGCACTGTTCTTTGAGCTGAATGTGAGCGAGACGGGAAACGCTTTGGAGAAAAAAAAAATAAAAAAATCTCTTAGCGGTACATTTGCTCGGCCGTCTAATTTAGAAACAATTATAAAATGTAATTTGAGCTCCGCTGATGGTGGGTGTGTGATCTCTCAGCTATCTCCCAGAGGGACTACACTCAGTATTACCACCACGTCCTGAAGCAGGAGGAGCAGATCTGCCAGGCCATACAGGAGTTCTTCAACCAGCACATCCAGTACAACTTCCTGGACGAAGACTGTGAGCAATCGACTTGCTTTTTGATTCATTTTTTCCTCTCTCTCTTTCTCTCTGAGATGGAAACGAAGTGCTTCTGCAGCTTTTCTCCATTTTAAAGTCATGAAATATTTACTGTTAAAAATGGGCTGTTGAGTCTGGAGAAAATGCAGGGAAAGATTAATTATGTTTAGCCTAATTGAGATTTTAATGTTTAATTTGAGTTGGCATTAAAAGTTCCTGCAAGTTTTTAATTTGTTTGCGTGTGACTAGCAGATACAGTAACTATACTGATGTTTTTTTTCTTTACAGTTGTGTTTGATGTCTACAGAGACAGCCAGGTAACTCACAGCTAAACTATTATATAGTGACATTTAAAAAAAAAACAAAAAAAAAACAGCCATTTTCTTATAAACTTTTTCATGCCGTACGTTTCTCTGTGCGTTGCAGGGAAGGGTGTGGCTCATTGACTTGAACCCGTTCGGAGGTGTGACGGACTCGCTGCTGTTCAGCTGGGACGAGCTGACGTCCGGTGAAGAAATCGCCCAGCAGCAGGTGAGTCGCCGCGTCACGCCTCGACCCCGCTCCGGCGGCTTTGCTCTCCCGTTCTTTGGCGCTCAGCCGGTTTCTGTGCCCGTTTGCAGGAGGGCCCGGCGTTCCGCTGCACCACCAGCGAGGTGACGGTGCAGCCCAGTCCCTGCCTCAGCTACAGGATCCCGCGGGACTTCGTTGACCTCTCCACCGGAGAAGACGCCTACAAACTCATCGACTTCCTCAAACTGGTAGGTAGCTAGTGATGGCCAAGCTGCGAACGGTGCCGGGAAAACTGCAGTTCCTCAAATGACCACTTGAGACCTGCTCTAAAGGTGACTCCCGTAGCCCTCCATGATAAAATATCCCAACTTTACACCATAAATAAACACGGTAACGACCTTCATCCACTTAGCCTGCATTTCAGGCCAAGATGGCGGCCGCCAGAGCTACCACACTGAGCTTCAAAACCACTGTGGAGGAGTCCTTTGCGTGACGTCCATCTTTATGTATAGTTTCGGTGGTTAGATTAGCCAGGTGAAGATGGAGAGAAGGGCAAGGAAAACGTAGAAAATCTTTCACATTTGTTTATTAATCCCAAGCCATATTATTTCATTGGAAATTTTGAACTACATGATTGTACATTAGCGATTCTTTTGACTCGTTTTGTGCCAAGCTAGTCGCTTCATTTAAAGTACTATAAATAGTCTCCTATTGATTTTTTGCCAGCTATTCAAACACTAAAATAAAGTGGAGGGTGATTAATCCAACTATTGTTTTTTTTTTTTCTCAAATGGATACTTAGCTAGCTGCTGAAGGAACGCTAACTTTGCCTGACTAACATTAGCATCAGGTCAACAAAACTTGAGACATGCAGACAAGAGGAACATGCAAGAAAAAAAAAAACAATCCGCAGTGTGATTCAAATCTGAAGGCCATAATCCCGAAACCAGTTTTGTTGTTGTTTACTCCGCCAATAACCGTTAGAGGTATTTAATGGACGCCATTTATGGACGTCAGTCAGCTTTGGCTAGCAAGCGTGAGTGAGAAATTATGGCTAGTGGCAATGATAATGTTAACACAATGTTAACACAGGCCTCATAAAGGTAGTTTATATATATATATACACACACACATACATATAAGAAAGATCTATACATGTCTCTAAGCCCTCTCGCATTAAAATTGCATTTTGCCTGCTGAGAAACTGCATGCTAATCATGCTAATGGTAACGCTAACGTTAATTTTGTGCTTTTAACGCCACACACCCTGTTGTCCCTCCGAATAAACCAGACACTGGGCATGTGCCACGTGCCCTGCGCTAACTCATATCAGAGACGACTGCAGCGTGAACAGGCAGAGCTCCGTCCTGACAGACGGAGTCAATAGAGAATTTAATCAGGGCCATTGATCAGCCGCAGGATCGCGGCAAGAGGCTCTGCACGATTACTACAAGCTCGACAACATTTTCCGTCCAAAGGAATCGCTCCGTTGCCGTATCAGCTGTCACGGTCGGTGACTTGGTCTTTAACAGGAGGAATGACTCCTGAGTGAGGACACTTCAGTCACAACTGTGACATTTTTCATTATCCACTTGTCTTCCCTCTTTCCACACTACAGTTATTGTATTAATGTACACATTTAAATCTTATGCAGACTGTTTATTCAGGCACTTATCTCACAATACAATATACACACAAGGCCGTTTAAAGCCGCATGACTCTTTGGGGTTGTCATTAAGGTTCAGGCAAATTCTTGGTATTATAATTCAGATTTAATTGAATTCAGTTCCTCTCTACCTCCCTGTTTAATGTCCACAGGATGTGCGTCTCAGTAATTCTTATTTCCCTTCTGACATTATGAAGGTCACCACCGTTTATGTAACTGTAACAGCTCAACACAGCAAGGGCATTACTGTATCCGTGGAAATGTCTCCCATAAAATAAAACAGAAAACGTTTCAGTTATCTTTGTCTGGGCTGTATTTATACAGCAGCACAGACTCTATTGAATAATCCTAGAATCAGTTTAAGGAACGTCTGGGGAATGCTACATGCCTCTGTGATCCGTTTCTGAGTCTACACACTGCTTCTTGATACTTTTATCATGGAGGTGACTACAGTACAGTACAGTACAGTACAGTACAGTACAGTACAGTACAGTACAGTACAGTACAGGACTGAGTATTCATAGTATGTAGCGTAGAGAACGTTATAGATGAAAGTGACACGGGGGCGGGACTGAAAATGGTGCCATTGCAAATCCATATGCTGGTTCAGCACCACGGACAGCGGCATGGATTTCTCAGCGCACAGCACAGCACAGTTGGCTCCTGATATCACGGAGCCATCGGGGCCATGGATTTGAAAGCAGAGGCAGTCAGATGAAGGGTAAAGGCAGAGTAGACTAGAGCAGCTCTGCCCTATGTCACTAGGGGACTGAGAGAGGGGACGGCAGATTTACAAGGAGAATTAAATTAAATAATAGTAATTAATTCATTTAAATGAATATAAATAATAATATATTATTATAAATACTGAAATATAAGTGACTTCTATGTATTTTAAACCATTAACTGAGGCTATTAAGCATTAAATAGAATGCAAAAAATACATCGGGCTTAAAACTACCTTTCTCCTTTCTCCTTTCCACAGAAGAAAAGCCAACAGGAAGAGTCCGAGGAGGAGGAGGACGAGGAGGAGAGCGCTCCGCAGTGACGTCCCCGTCTTCAGCCGTCTGTACGATGTCGCCCGCATGAAGCGACTCTTCCCCCTCTGTCCTGTTTATTTCCCTCTGTTTTAGCGTAGTTTCTGTCACGCTCTCCCTGGAACTGTAGCTGGTGTCCCTAGGATTTCCCGTTACTCTAAAGAAACGTGTTAAATGAATAGATCATATGAAAAGCTACTTAAAGATTAACTGTTGTCTGCCTCTGACACTCTGACAGAGGCCTATGCCGTGTCGCTAGGCGGGTTATTTTAGTTTTTTTGTTATTATTTCAGTTTTCTAATTGCTGACGGTGTAAGGAATGCCTGCTTTTATACTTTCTAATAAGTGTGTTCAATAGTTTCTGTTCCCTTATTGCTGTCCAAATACTAGATTCAAAATGTACCAGGGTGCACACTCTTGTTGTGTCTACGTGTTTTGAGGCTGACAGACTTCTGTTTAACACTAAAGCCCTTCATCAATGAGTCACCTTTGATTTTTTTTCTTTCTTTTTTTTTTTTCTTTCCAGACATCCCCGCTCCTCCATCTCTCCCTGCCAATTTTCTCTGAGCAGTTTTGACACACTTATTGCTCCCAGCCACTCTGGGCGTTCATTTTGAGTTTTTTTTTTTTTTTTTTCCTCCCGTCATGCATCGCTGTAGACTGTTGCTCCAAAAAAACACCATTAAACTTCTTGTCGTGTATCGACTCGGCTGTCAGTCTGGTGGGTGCTGTAAACTAGCACGTTAGAAATTGATTACGCTGGGAGCTAAATGAGCTGTGCGTGCTCAGCGCAGGGCAGTTCATTTCGAGTTTTTTTTTTTTTTTTCCTTTTTTCTCCTTTTGCTGGATTGATAGAGCAATTATTCTGAAATGGAAACAGCGGGTGTGGTGCGAGTTATGGCTCCCTGGGTGAAGCGCTCGCCGTGGACAGAAAGCGGTGTGCGGGGCGCAAATTGTGTGAATGTTTCCGGTTAATCATCATTATGAAAATGAAATCTTGCTGTAAGCGCGCCGTGCAAACACGGAGGAGGTGCCCTGCTTTGACCTGCCATGGAGGATGAATCCGTACTCATGGTCTGGCGCGTTAAAGGCACAGCTCAGAGTCTGTAGTTTCCGACGGTAATGCAGTGGAAAATGCAAAACCGAAATGATGACTTCCAGCCTGCAATCAAAAATTGAAAAGATGCTTGGGTGCACCAAGCTAAAATGAACCCGTGATGCAGAAGCTCTGCCTTCATGAAGCCCCTAATGTTGCTTTCAGTGACACTCTGTTGTATTAAACCTCATTGTTTTGGTTTAACTGTGTATTTTTATGTAAATTAAAGCTGCACCGATTAATATTTTCACATTAACAACCGATCAAATGACTACATGCCTTTAAAAGCTGTCGCTGACGGCGATGAAGCCACGGAAGATCAACCCGCCACGCCGCACCCTTCATCTACAGCGAGCGTTTTTTCAATGTGCAGCTTTAACGTTTCGATTCTTTTCCCCAAGTGGTTGGAGGAGAACCAAGCGGAGCAAAAATGAGAGCCAATCACAAGTCATGTAGCATAATTAAACATATGCTATTGGTGCACTGTAAAAGGCAAACAATTGCTAACATGTGTTGCTTAACCACAATGGACAAACGTGAAAATTTGCTAGCTTACACTCCTAGACTTTGGATCGAAAATATGTTTCAGCCTAAAAAGCTTTTCTCACCAATTTAGTAAAATCAGCTAATGAGATAATAAAAACACAAAATGGATCAGTTGACCAGCCTTTATAACCAATAATATTATGTTAAAAATATCTGTAAAAAGGTCTAGTGTATGATTTTTGAGCTGTCACAGATGGGAAAACCCAGGCGTTACCAATACCAAGGCCCTGAATCAGCGAAATGGGATTCAGCCACAGACCTGTGGTTTGTTGAGCTGCGCTGCGCTGAGATGAACTAATGTGACAACCCCAGCTCCTCGCTGCGGTGCAATAACAATATTGTGGTAACGGTACAACAGTATTCCATCAGCAGCTAAGGAAGTTGGCATTGAACGGATCCGACATCTTTTACATCAATCCCATGCTCCCTCATTGGTCCTTTGGCTCAGCTCCTTAACGGACGGCTGAATTATTTCTGTTTGTTTGCGACATTCAAACGTATGCGCTCAAGCTGCAAGCAATAAGCGCCCCCCCCCCCCCTTCACCCTCCTTGACCTTGATCCTCCTTTTAACCATCGCTCTGACGCCCTGCTCTCCTTCCTTTGCAGCTGGGTAATCATCTTTCATCAGTTGGGGAGGTCAAATTTGCTGACTCAGCATAAAGGATGGGGGGGGTGGGAAAGGAGTTTTCCTTGGCTGCTGCTGCTGCTGCTGCTGAGGAAGAGCTGCAGTAGTTTGCAGCCGGAATACTCATGAGCAGCTGAGGCTGCAACACATTGTCCTCCCCCCTCCCTCTGCTCACCGTCTGTGTCTCCCCTCAGGATTACACGCACACAAACGCAACAAGGCCAGAAGTAGTAGTAGGGTCCCCTGTGTGCGTGTGTGTGTGTGTGTGTATGTGTGTGAGCTTTAACTCGGCATGGGCTGACCTCAGCCCTTGCAGCTGTCATAGTCCGGGGGATCACCTCTCCTCTGCAAAAATTAATCTCTGTAATCCAGGTGTTATGCGGGCCACTTAAACCCAGGTGGACGCGCAGCTGCTGCCCGCTGATCCCGGCTGAGCCGCGCAGACGCCTTTGGGGATGCCAAATGGAAACGGATGCACGATGGTGGTTGCTGTCAGGGAGTTGGCGCATTGCGAATTCACTGCTCCGGCGTCCTGGCCAGACACACACTCTCTCTCTCTCTGTCGGACAGGGTGCATCCGCAGCAACACACCACATGCCTTTACTGTCACAGCAGCACGTGCTGCCACCCCAGGATCACACTTTGTTGTAGCGGTCACAGAGAATAACCGCAGTAGAGAAATTAGAAACAAGAGTTTTAACACAGTGCATCTCATGTGGAAGATTGGAACTCCCCAAATACGCGCCGACGTCAAGTCAATTACCCCCACGTTTAGACAACTGCAGGTGGCAGCGGAGCCGCAGTCAAGCGAGACGCAGGTAGCAAGCCCAATACAGGAAGTTGACGGGCAACGTCTTCAAAGTAAAAGCACGGCATAAATTAGGCGTTATTGCGGAAATTTGTGGACTTGGTCTCGTCGGATGGAACAAGAGATTCATTGTCCCGTCAAGCAATAACATCAGAGGAGAAGGGTCAGGTGACTTCTCACTTTTGAAATTTCTAACAGCATACAAAAATGTTTTCTTGAACGTTGATGTTGGTTTGTTGTTGTTTTGTGTGTGTTTTATTTTGTTGTGGTTGCCTTGTCATTTTTCGCATGCACTTCTGCTCATGTTTGTGCATTTATAGTCATTGTGCTCATTAATTGCAAGAATGTATTTACTATTTGTAGTGTTTGTAGAATTATTTAGGATTATTCACCGCCTGAGTATAATGATGATGATGCGGTTGATTTTGTATTTTGCGTCTATCTTAGCAGGGGTCATGGCTGCATTAATTGCAACTTGTTATTAAACAGTCTGAAAGTAAATTGCTGCCAGTCTACGTTGAGTAAATCAAGGGGATTTTATTTTGAAAGGTCGGGACGGAAGCGCGGTTGTTTCTTCGCGGTTTTGACGGCTGCTGGAGGAGGAGGGGGAGGAGGGAGAAAGAAGAGAGAGAGAGAGGGAGAGAGAGAGAGAGAGAGAGGAGGGAGGTAGCAGGGACACGGTAACCTGCAGGAGGACTCACATGGTCCTGCTGCAGCGGAGCACAGACCACCGGGACTCTCCGAACCTCTGACTCTCAGCTCGGCTCCAGTCCTCTTTCTTCTTTCTTCCCCCCTCCCCTGCACTCATCCTCCTCCTCCTCCTCCTCCTCCTTTATCCTCCTTTTATTATCGCATCCCCTCCTGCCGCAGCCCAGTCTCGCTCGGACTTGGGCCGGTAAAGCAGCGCCATGGCTCGGGAGAACGGAGACGCCGGGAGAGGGGAGACGTGGAAAAAACAAGTCGACGACATCAAGAAGATTTTTGATTTTAAAGAAGTCCTCGGAACGTGAGTACCCGCGGCTCTGACTAACTTCACCTCACGTACCTCTGAGATATCCCAGTGACATCCTCTCTGGGTCCCTGTCTACATTTGGGGGCTGCTCGGAGAGTTTTCCAGTGACCTTTCTGCACTTAGGGCCATGTTTAAATGGTGTTACAGTAGGGACTCACAGTGTTCTTCGTTACTGACCTCACACGCTTCATCTGCCTCTTTATCAGTATCACTGCAGTTTTCCTTTGGAGGCTTGCTGGGTGTCTGGTTGCTCAGCAGGGGGGCTTAATCACATCGCTGCTGGTTAGCAAATGTTTATTTCTGCTCCGGCATCACTGTAAAAATTTGTATAATGCAGTTTATATTGTTTTAATCATTTCTTATACGACTTCGAGTGAAGCTAAAGTCCCCTTTTCGTAATGTACAGCATAAAACAGGAACTTTAACATTATAACTGATAATGGCGGTATAATTTTGTCAACCATTTGTCATTACATTTAAATATTTAAGCCGTTACTTTTAAGTATTTCAGCACTTTAGCTATTAATATATTCGTTAGTCATTAACACTGTCGGTTCTTTTGAGTTGTTTTTAAGTCTTCTTTTTTGTCTTTTCACCAGTTTAGTCATTGTTTTTAACTATATCAACTCGTATGCCACTAATGTTAGCTTTTCAATTTCTTAGTCGCAACTTTGACTCAAAATCTTGAGTTGCTATTATGACTTTTAGCCACTTCACAAACCACAACTCTCGTTGGCCGTTACTTTTAGCAATTTTAACTCCTTCAGCCTTACTTTTAACTCTGACAGCTCTCTGTCAGTTACTTCTAGCTGTTCTAACTTGTTAGTCATTACTTTTTTTCTATTTCTATTTATTAACCGTGTCTTTTTCACTATTCCATCTCCTTGAACGCACATTTAGCTTTTCCATCTTGTTAGCCGTTATTTTTAGCTATTCCAACTTTTAGCCGTTGCTTTTAGCTTGACTCAGATTTTGAGCTTTAAATTTAACTGATTTCTTCTGCACCATTTTTTTATTCTGATATCATCAGAATTTGCTGAACAAATTGCTAATGATTGACAGTTCTTTTGTAGCCTGCTACTTTTAAATAATGATGGGCGTCACAGTTTTGAAGCTCAGTGCTGGTGGCTATAGTCGTCGCCATCTTGGCAGTGCCTGACTCCAGCTAACTCTCAGATAGTTCAAGTCTGTTTATTTGATTTCTTTCGTTTTGTTTATTGTTTTAGTAAGAAAGTCTTGTAAAGAATTTTATTGTAGGGCACATGACAATAAGCATCTTGAATCTTGAACTCATTATCCATTTACTTTTAATTATGCCATCTTATTAGCCCTACCTTTAACTATTTCAACTTATTACCCATTACCTTAAGCTATTCTAACTTGCTAGCAGTTACTTTTAGCTAGCATGTTAACTAAACCATCAATTACTATTAGCTGTTTAACAAAGCAACATTTTTCATTTATGCACCCCTTACTTTTAGCAATCTGCTGACTACTATTTTTCATACATTTTCAGTGTTATGTTGCTCGTGAATAGGCATTTCAGCAGACTTAATATGCGACAGTTAAGCAAGGTTTCTCCTGATTGTAAGTTACATGGTATCAACACATCAGGTTTAATTTTTATTATTGCAGTTTTTAAAATATTGTGTTTTAGGGCTCTGTAAATTGTCTAATCAGTGTTTTGCTTTATTCGATAGAATGGTAGCTATGTTGTGAAATTCTTATCACTGGCTTTTGTTTTTGTTAACAAATCTACTCAGTCATTTCTGTGGTAAATTAATACGTTCCATAATGAGTTTATGGTAATTTGATCATGACCCTCATTGTGTTCTTGTGGCATTCCCGTAGTCAGTCCAGCTGTATGTAATGTTTATTTATGGGTCTGTTCAAAGACATAGAATGAGCATGATGCTTAATAGCGAGCTTAGGCTACAATGATGTGAGGGTGGAGGGGATTTTCTTGTTGATGACAGCGAGGCTTTAACAGACCACAGGAATTTCAGTCTTTCAGAAGCGACAGCGGCAGTTTCACTGATGTACTGACAAGCTTTTTCTAGCTGAAATTAGACTCTTTCATGTACTCTCCTACGCCATCTTGGGAAATATCCTCCTAGTCTTCCTTGCCCCCCCCACCCCCAATCTCCCCTTTCCCTTTTCATTTAAACAGCGGCAGTAAACAGGTCCACTCCCCCTAAATCTCAGACAACCAGTCTCTCTAAGCTCCTGCGTGGCCGCTCTGGTTTCCTGCTGTGAGGAATGAGCAGCGTCTGTTTGGACTGCAGCCTGGAGGGGAACGCATGGGGCGGATGCAGATTGGGATTAACCGCGCACAGATTAGGAAAACTTCGCCTAAATAAAAGGAAGTTGAGGGATGTTGTGTAATGACTAAATGAGGATGGACGGCTGGCTGTCATGTGGTCTGGTAGAGAC
Organism: Chelon labrosus; assembly: GCF_963514085.1. NCBI lineage: Eukaryota > Metazoa > Chordata > Actinopteri > Mugiliformes > Mugilidae > Chelon > Chelon labrosus. Next base: position 5,525,875 of record NC_140356.1, read on the forward strand.
CAGTATGCGAAACGCACAGACACGCACAGCCACACAGGATAGGATGCTTAAAGGGCTCAGTGATCCGAGTCGGCCATGTTGCAGCCACACATTAGCCAGAGCTGCTGACGGATCTTTGAACTTGATGCATCAGCAAAAAAGGGGAAAGCAGGGAGGGTGATTGTGCACGTGCTTAATGGTGGAGTGATTCGCAATGACAAGAGGAAGAAGAGGAAGAGGTGGCAGCGGCGACTCAGGTCCAAACTGATTAAATTTGTTGAATGTGATGAAGCGGACAGAGTGCGAAGGTTTTCACTGGCAGCAAGTGGTGGCGTTTTGGTGTAGAAGCTCAGGGTAGAAAACTTGAAGACTGGTCAGTGTTACTGCAGTGTTGAATATTATCCGTCTCAGCGTTTCTGAGCTGCATCTGATCTGACAGGATGTACTGTCACAGTCCTGACGATGAACCTTCAATGACGCTCAGACAGCCTTGCCTCTTCGTGTGCATTCATGAGCACCTCTTCTGTTCTGGGTTTTAATACAGTTTTTGTGTCACATATATTGTTTGTCCCCTAACACTGGATAAACCCCGTAAGGATTATCTTAGGCTGCAGCTGTGCGTGCATGGGTGCGTGTTTGCAATCATGCACACGAGGCTCTTTTCGGTGTCTTATTACCCCACCCCTCCCCGGTGTGTATGCTGTGTGCGTCCCTGACGCTCACCGCTCAATAATTCAATACGAACAGGAGTGTCTTCATTGTGTGTACAGGTGTGTTTGTGTGTGTGAGCTTCTGGTAGGCTACAGCCCTCAGCAGGAGGGATCACAGGGAACACAAGAGGAACAAGAAAAGGTTTTTTTTTTTTTTTCAGCGATTAGGTGTTCCAGTGTGGGCTTGCTGAAAAAATACAGCGGATTTAGCTGGTTTAGAGTGGATGTAGCTAACACATACCATAACGTATATTCCACATAGAAGAAAGCTAATGATGGGAACAGCTTAGATTTTAGGGTGTGCTACTGGCTGAAGGAGTTCCAGGAGTTTTGGAAGGAGTTTTTGTCTATTTCTCTTGAGCTCATTCATCTGTTGAACTCATTCAAAACAAACCAAAAATAAGAAATGCAAACCAAAAGAAAGGATGAACAGGGTGGGATATTTTAATTTACATCCCACACAGATTATGCTAAAAAGGGAGCTTTTCTTGTCACCGAAACTTCTTGCTTGGAGGGTCTCAGGCTCTGGATAGTGTGCAGCATTTGGAGACAGTTTTGATGACGCAGACAGTTTATGTATCATTGGTGCTGTAAGATAAATGGAATTACCTTGGATTGTCTGCCAATTTTTATTTACTGTCGAAGTGAATCAGTATATGTGTGTGTGTTTTTGAATTTTGTAAGTCTTCATGCAGGTGACAGCTGCGGCTAGAGACATCATGTTTTCAAGTTGACTGTCCATACGTCCATGTGTTTTTGGGTATAACCCAAGAATCCAGGTACTGTATAAGAAAAGTTCACACTATCCAATACAATCCAGTACATAGACTGTATGAAGATGGACGGAGGAACAGCTCCTCAAAAGTGAAGCCAAAGCAACTAGAGCTCCCCCTGGTGGTTGACTGCAGTATAGGTCATAAGCTCCACCCCCTCCATGTTAGTGGGTTGGACTTGCCAAACTAAAATACAGTACACGCCAAATAATTTTTTTTCAAGGATGGTTTCTGTAATTTTAGGTAGTTAATGCTGATGCATGTTCAAGCGTCAATTTTTGGGATAAGTTTCGTTTTAGTTAGTTAGTTGATGCTATAGAAACAGGATCTCCATGTTTTGGAGTCTGGTATCAGGGTTGGACGTGAGGCACTAAATGGACGTAGTGGACGGTCTTTTCTAGTAGGCCTACAGGAAGTCAAAGTGTATGTGCTGGGTGAGTAAGAGACAGAAAGCAAAGCGGTGGCCGTGATGGTGAGGCATTCCGGGAACATCACTGAGCCATCTAGGGCACGCTGCCCTTAATTGATGCTCCAGTTCCCTGCTGCTGGCACCGTTCTCTCCACTGTTTCTGGGACTTAACAGCCAAACCTTTACGTGTCTCTGTATCTCCTCTTTATGTTTGGCTCCCTCTGTCCCCTCGTCCCTGTCTCTGCCTCGCTTCTCCTGACAACGCAGCGCTGCGACGCCAGCGCGCACAATGCAGATTTAAAAGTTTCTTTGTCCTTGTTATAAATAGCCTCTTAAAAATAGAACAAAAGACAATTGTTTGCTTCATCAGTGGACTGACGGCCCACGTTTTTAACAATGTGTGTAGGAACGCGCGTGCCTGGATGTGTTGTGCCGTTGGATACACAACCACACGTGTATTTGTATGTTTCTAATTTGACGCAAGTGTGTGCACATTTACACAAGTTTCTCCACTCGCAGTATGCTGTCAGGCCTGTCCTCCGTCCTCTAGCTCTTCTGCTGAGTCCTTCTGTCAGGTTGGTAAACTGTGACCGGTTGTTGAGTTGTTAACAACACAAACAACACTGTTATGTTGCTCATGGTACTCCATGCTTTACTTGTTTTATTTGTCAACTTTTAGGCCTAAAATGATCTTTGCCAGTCAACCTGGGTCTGGCTATATAGCTAGCTGTGTGCAAGTCAACTTTTTAGCCAGATTATCTGAACCAGAATGTAAAACTGAGTGTGAGACCAAAAGTCCTTCAAGAAAAGCATTCTTCCACAGTTATGGCAATGTTCAGAGGTTCGACTTAATATAGGAAAATGTCTAATATCTGTAAAATGTCTTTAGGGATACAGTCTCCTCAATGTCCTCTGTTATTGGGCAATGATTCTGAAGCTAAGCTAGCATCCTCAGGACAATAGAAGAATACACTTTTATACTGTTACTTAGACACAATCTTACCTTTCCGAAACATCGTACTGAACTCATGACCACGATGTCTCCAGCCGCAGCCGGTGCTTGAAATAAAAAGGCAGTTACAGGAAATCAACCTACTTAATTATTTATTAGGTAGTAATTCAATTGGCTGGAGGTCAATCTGGGACCACGCCTTGAGACAATCACACTAATTGAACCCAATTGTAGACAGTTAAATAGCTTGAAAAACTCTCTTGCCAGAGGACAGAGTGGAATCTAGGATGTAAATCTAAAGATAATAGAACAGATATGTTTAAAGCAGACTGAGTGTTTATAAAAAAAAGTCCCGAAAGGCCACGAGATCAGATCTTGAAAACCTGTCAGGTTGTACTAGTTAACGTGATGAGTGCAGTGTTATTCTTACTGAGAGGAACTGTGGCTCAAAACCTGTACAAAATGAACTATTATTATTGACCTTGTTGTTGTTGTTGTGTGTTTGTTGTGGTCGTCTTTAAGTCATGGATGAGTTGAACGTTTCAACGCAGATTAACACTGAATATGCTGATCTCAGGTATACACACAAACTGAGCTGCACTAAAGCAGCAGGGAGGAAAAAGTCACTTTTCTTCTTTGTACATGGAGCAAAATAAAACTCGTGGTTAGCTGTCTTAACTTTCCTCATTACCAAATGCATTTAATGGGGAATTGCGTTTGTGTGTTTGGTGTGAGAAGGGTTACATGCATCTCTCCACCCAGATTGACACGTGCACCCAGACCTCTGAGTATTAATGATCATAAACTTTAGTCCATTATCGGATCACCGCTCTATTTTAAGCCTCTCTGCGACCACATCCAGCTTATAATGGCCCCGAGCTAAAAGCCTGTTGTCTCTGTGCTGCGCTGACACACGCTGCTCTGTTCCACAGCTGCGTGCGCACTGGTGTTGCGTAACAAATTCAGAAAGGTGAAGAGTGTGGAGAAAGTTCATCTAGGAACATTTGATAGTTAAGTCTCGGAGAAAAGTCTGGATTAAGTCATTCCGGTCTTTAAATGTAAGTAAGGGCATAAAAGCAATTCCCCGTGCTCTAATAAATGTTTTTATCCTTTTGCTGCCAATAGTTTGACATTTAAAACATTTTTTATTGTAACCTTTCACTTCTTCACTTTATTCCAGTGGCATTTAATGTAGATGTTGTTGTATTTAAAAATGTCTGATATTTTTCAGGCTTGGCGTTAAACGCTGGCTGTCAAACGCGTCATGTTTTTTCATTTTTGTTTAAGGCACCTAGCCCTGATATTTCACGTCATTGTTCTCATTTTTGGAAGACAAAATCTTGTTTCTTTATGACCTATTAAATGCCAGCTTTTTCAAGGAAGTCAGTTAAACTGCACAGAGATTTCCCATCCTTTGCTCTCTGTCACTTTCAAGAGATGCGTGAACTCTGCAAGGACACAAAGTACTGCAGGTGGCGAGAGGAACTCAGCGATCATGCCTCAGTTTGTTTCTCCTGTGCGGAGGATTTGCTTTTAGTCCTGTTGCACAATCCCAGAAGGTCTCGACCCAACATCTGTTTTCCGAGAGGTGAATCGGGGATAGAGCCTGCTGCTGCACAAATACTTGTTATGATGAATTTAGCAGTTGGTGGCTGACCACATATCAGGGATCAAGGGCGACAAGGGTGCTGGGAGTCCGTAGAGTTGCGGCGACACGGCCAGTGTTGCTAACTGTTTTCCTTCAGGCTATTGGCCTCTCAAAGCATCATTAGAAGTCAGCTGAGGACATTGTCTGGTAATTTGTTCCTACACAGTATATTTGTTAAACCGCTGCTCTCTGGACAGGGGAGCGACACTTTGTTGAGTAAGTGCAGTTTGTTGTTGCAGCTTAAAGCTACACAAATATTTTCATATCTTCAATTCAATTCAAATTTATCTATATAGCGTCTATAACAATACAAATTGTCTCAAGATGCTTTACAGAACCCAGAATGAAACCCTCAGAGCAAGCACTAAGGTGGCAATGTCAGGGAAAAACTTCATTTTAACATGAAGAAACCTTGAGCAGAATGCAGTTCATGGAGGGGGGGCTATCTGCTTGAGGCTCCTGGGTAGAGACGGACACAGAGAGAGGATGGATATAACTGATGAGAGAGAGAGAGCAAAGTAGTGGACAGGTGCTCAGTGCATCATGTGAAGTCCCCCAGCAGCCTAGACCTATAGCAGCGTAACTAAGGGATGGTTCAGGTTCACCCAAGCCAGCCCTAACTATAAGCTTTCTCAAAAAGGAATGAAAAGCATTCCTTTATATACTCTATAAGATGCCACTTGTTGTAACACATCCACCCAGAAAATAACTCTATTTTGCAGTTCTCCTTAGATCTGTGAAGTGTCTTTCTCTTCATTGTCCCTTCTGCACCTTTAACATTTGGCTTCATTGATCTCATCAGTCTTGTTTCCACCTTCATTAGGTTCCTTTATTTGGCGAACAAGCCCTGATTGACCTACTGCAAGCTGTGTGCACAGCACCAGTCAGCAGACAAACAATGTTAGCGATGTCAGTGATTTGATGTGTTAATAGATCATTGTTTGTTAACAGTCATTCTAACTTTATAAGTCAATATTATATCAGGATTGCATTTACAGGTTGTTGGGCTGGCCCCAAATACCTCAAATATTTGTTGAATCCCCTAAAAACCTGCTTTTAAATCTCAGGTATTCATCTCTGATCTTAAACACTCATTGCGAAGGAGTAAAGGTTAAAGTTGAGTTAAAGGTTAAGGTCATGCACTGGAGCAAATAGCCCGCCGTGTTAGCTGGCTGCTAGCGCATCGAGTAGCAGTTATTTGAAGTTAGTGTCCTTAGCTGGCATGGGAGCTTGGAGTTGGGTGGACGTGTTCCAACAATGTGCCTTCGAGTCAAGCACAGCCAAGATGGTGGCGGCCGTCCCCTCACACTTTGCTCTTCAGAAAAACAATAAGTGCTTCTTTTATATACAGTCGATGCTCAGACTGAGGTTATGTCCTCTGTATTGTTTTTGGGAACTGTCTGGATTCAGTGACCTACGAACATTTAGCAGTGCAAACAAAGCTTGTAAACAGCAATTACAGCCCCATGTATCATACCGCTGTGATAATGTAGTTGCTGAAGGCATAATAACAACAGATGTCTTTGCAGTATTTGACAGTATTTATGGTTGCTAGTCAAAAATATGTGTTGTGATGTACTCGGTATGCCTTTAAACCTGGATGCGAGCCCCGTTAACCTAGTTTGCCTCTAAGTGGAAAGGAATGTAATCTGTCCTTTGAGCAAGGCATTGAGAGCGAGCTAGACATCGAGGCAGACGCCGCCGACATCGAGCATACCTAGATAAATCAAAATTATGTATCTGTCATCGAGTGTTGTGGTTACCCTCAAGGAAATGCTTTTACACGGCATTACGTGTTGGAATTATATTGCTCATAGTTTTGCTTCAGGCTTCTGTACCTGACCTGTATATCATGTTAGAACCAATCAAACAGAGCCAGCACCCCTACAGAGCAGCCTAACACCCTCAGTTGGCAGAACCACAGTTGTAATTAGATTAAGAGTCACACTATATACCACATCTAGGCGTCAGTTTGATGCTCCTTTCATTTTTTCACGTTACCCGTGATTCACTGCATTGTGGCACGTGAAGGTTTAAAACATTGGCGAGATGCTGTTGCCTCTTAATTGTATTTTGACCATTTAAAATGTTCACAGCAGAAAATGGAGGAGTGTTTGCGAATCAGGAATTCACTAAACAAATCACTGCCAAAACAGGAAAGACTAGGACAAAATGTACCTAGTCAATATTTTTTAAATTTCATTTAACTTCAACAGTAATCCCTGATGGCTGTGATACCAGCAGACACTAACCAAATAGGCAGCCTCTACCTGAACAGAAAGGCAAGTCAGAAAGCAGCTTAGCATATTTTCCCTTAAGGCTCTGCTGCTTCTGACAGAGCCAGTGAAAAATACAACAAAATACTAGAGCAGAGGAGGAGGACAAAGAAGAAGAGATAAGAGAATGGAACTGAGGAATGAGGGAGGGGAATAGGAGCATATATAAGCCTGAGGGGGGCTTGGCCTCGGGGGCTCCTAGCGGTGTCCTGGAAGTGATTTCTCTGTCAGCCCTTCACTCCTTGCACCATCTGCTGTCACTAGGAAAACAGAAAGCGTTTGCCGTCTTCAACCAGGAAGCTCATTATGCAAAATTGCAGAGCAGAAGCTAATGCAATCTTCACATTAACGATTAGAGCAGTAATGAACTAATGGTAAGCTGCAGTCACGTTAAAGGTTCACCTCAGCCTCGGATGTGGGGCACTGTTCAGAATCCAGGAGGTGTTATCCATCAGGCTGCGTCTGCCTGAGTCTGCCCATCTATCCTCTCTTTGTCTACTGCATGAACACAGAGGTCTGGGCTTTCTTTTCTTCTTGCCTGTCTCCTGTTGCGAGCAGGGAGCGAGAGAACAGGTTGCACAGCTTGGATTGATTTTCAGAGCAAGATGAGGCAACGGTTCAAAAAGTGTACGAGAGCTATGCAGTATTCAGCCGAGTCCAGTGCCGGCAGTGGTAAATAAAAATGTGTGTTGGCTGGTGTAGACTTTTGACCATGACTATAACGTAAACCTTCAGTCACAATAACTGAATTTTATAATCAGTATCATTTGAACTTGATATACTGTATGTGAGGGTTCCCCCACTGACTAAATAAAGATGGATGAACCCATGTAGTCACTCATAGGTTTTTTGAACAGAGGTTTTGAAGCTCAGTGCGATGGTTATGGTCGGCGCCATTTGGCAGTGCCTAACTCCCAGCTTATTAAAAGAAAACGGCAAAGAGGGGGCATGTGAGTGGAGCTGAGGTAAGTGGGTAATACCTAAATGCAGAACCTTTCACTCAAATTGACAATTGCGTTTAAAAATTTTGTATGTTTTTTTTTGTATTTAGTATTTTATATTAAAAGTTTCCCTATGGATTCTTGAACGTGGAGGTAACCAATAGAGACTAGAACCCTTTTTTTTACTATAACGTGTTTATTTCTGTGAGTAAAGTTCGTCTCTTTACTCTTGAACTGGTCTTTCTTGTTTTTCTTTCGTTGTACAAATAAAAACTGTGCCAACGCTAACACAGAATAACTGGATCCATTACACGATGTTACCCGGACATGATGAAGTATCACAATTTACCCGTTTGCTGAAACCATCTCCTCTCCACCCCCCCGCTCTACGTGCTTCGGTTTCAGTGTCGTCTTTTCCTTTCCTTCGCTGCCACTGAGTGCTGTTCAAACACCTAGAGAACCGTGAAGTTGTTGCCTTCAGCCGGTTTTACGTAAATCTAACAATGTGTGCGCCATCATGCCTTGGCTGACAATAGCTCTAATCCAGGATTGTCATACCCTGCGTCGTGGTCCCATCAAAGGGTTGAATTGAAATGTCAAAGTCACCGCGGGGAAGGCAGCATGGATTCTTAGCAACATCGGGGAAATTTGTCCAGTCTCAACAAGATTAGTGTTAAAAATAAATTTCAAATGAATGAAGCTGTAGAAAACGGGAATTTTGGCGTTTGACGTTGCACGGCCTGCATTTTGTTGTTCATCTCAGCTTAGATATCAGTTTTACGACGCTGTTCAACACATTGTAGAATGATTGTACAATGCTCTAAGTGTCTTTTCTGGAGTATGATTAAAACGTTATTGTTTTATTGTACTGGTGGTTTACAGGTGAGATACTACTGGATGCTTGTCTCTGCCAGCAACTCTCACCCTTTATCTGTGAGTGATGCTGCAACAGCGTGATTAACTTCCATTAAAGTAATCTGCAGTTATGACCATAACACTCTTGGAATTTCTGGCAGTTTATGTCCACAAACAAACTCTTTCCCACCATCAGCTCATCAGTAACATTTCATATCCCTTTAAATAATAAAGCAGACTCTCCTTTGTAATTGTAGCCAATGGACAGGACATTTTTGCTTCCGTAGTTAGCTTCATATCGCTGACATTTTCATTGGTTAATGATTCACTTGTCTCTTGACTTCGTTCAACATTAATTTCAGCAACCTTTTTAGGGCCTTATCATATAGCAATCAGATTAGTTGTGTCGTAACAACATGTACCCAACTACTATTTGGCAGGCGTGGAGCGGGGTTGCTGTGGTAACAGTTAACTGTTGCCCATCAGATTGTGAATGATCGCTGCCGTTAATGGAAGCAGCACCGCAGCGGCTCCGCTGTTTGCGTGCACACACTCTGTCTTCTGGACAGGTAATTTAGGGCAGCGTACACAAACAGAAAACACAAAAAAATAAAAATGACACAGAGGCAGTGTGTTGTGCCAGAAAATCACTGATATTTATGTTAATCTGCGTTTAAAAGATGCTATAACTCACATACGCACACACACATAATGATACTGTAAAGTGACACACATGCATTCTGCTCTGGCAAGGATTACACTTCACAGAGGAATGCACACACACACACACACACTCATCTGCACCTTGAGGCTTTTTCTGTATTATAGCAGACCTACTTTTACAGAGTCCCTCTACTGTACTTAGATCAGTGTGTGTCTGTGTGTGTGTGGTTGTTTATCTGCCTCAGCTTGGCCCAGTTACACTCAAGTCGTCCTTGAGCGGAACACAATGCCACATACACACACCTTCAAACTCAAATCTTAAAGTCCCAAAGTTTTAAAACTCTGAAACCGGTTTTGGAGGAGCGAGCGAGAGACATGCAGCGTGTGAGCTGAGGTGATATCTGCCTCCAAATCCTCCTTTACCATTTGGTATCCACCAGCTGTGTGTGCTGTGTTAGAAAATGTTGCGTGCGTCACCAGTCCAGCCTGTGAACTGGCTGCACCGTCTAGCCATTTGTCTGTAAGCCACTTGACGCAACGTTACCCGTAGTCCAGCCTCCTTAACAGATGTGTGTTACGTCATTTAATTTGCACCTTGAGCTGGTGACACCATCGTGACATGATAGCTGATCATCCACAGCTTGTCTGTATTGTGCAAAACCACCTGTTCTCCCTGAAGTATCTCAGATTCTCACTGGATTGAGACGGGAGAAAATGGTTTGGTATATTACGCTGATAAGACAGAAGAGGTTTAATTGTCACAGGAGGGAGTGAAAACTGATCAGGGATCTGTATTCTCAGCATCTGCACCAGAAGCATGGTTAGTCTCTTTTTAGAGGTCCTTGAATTTGCTCCCTTTACCACCCCTAAAATAATAATAATAATGATTATAATAGTAGTAATAATAATAATGCATTTCATTATTATTTTCTGACATTGTCTTCTAACATTGCATTTAGCTGTCTATTAGAGATGGCACAGGTTCAGCCGCTTGACATTTAGTGCTGTGTGACGCACATCGCGTTCAAACGCGCCTTGTGAATTAGACTTGCGCTGCTCACGGCAGAAAGGGCAAGAGGTAATTGCATGACACAAATCCTGTTCTTTTAAATCAGTGGTGCAGATTTAAAATGCAAGCAAAAGCGCGGAAAGATGTATGGGGGCTTTGCAGCTACTTCAAAGTGTCAGTCCATGCATATTCTCTAAATAGTGTTGAAAACGTCAGCTGACAGAGGCTAGTTCGCTCTCTGAGCTCTGAGTCTGCGGTCTGCAGTCAAGGATCCAACCAATGTTTGCGTACGACTGTCAGCGCTAAGGAGGGCGCAGAGAGAGAGAGAGGACAGAGATTATACAAGAGAGGGAAGAACCAGATGTAGATCAAACTTATTTCATTGGACATTCTACACGATTAAAAAGCTTTCCTAGTTAATCATACATACTGTTTGTCTAAATTCACAGGGAGAGTCGCTGGGAGTTAAGAGACGAAAAGAGCAGATCAGAGAGACAAATGAAGGGACAGACATAGAGCAGCATGCTGATGATCGAGCCCAAGCAGCAGGGTTTGAAGCTATTTTACTCCATGTAAAACTCAAGTGACTAAAAGTATTTAATCAAGTGTTACTGTTGTATTACAGTAATGTGTTGATGGAAAGGCACTATACTGTATGTATGAAATTCTGACAGAGGGTGAGAACCTTTAAGAGTCTAATCCTACAGTGGTCCCTGGACTGCATGAGTTTGGGAGGTCTGGTAGAACACTGAGGGGGAAAAAGCATAGACTATCCTTCCTCTTTATGAAACTACACTGACATGTGCACATATTTACTTATTTCTGCACGTATGAATCAGGTGTGCTTGGGTCTGCTCTGAAATGTCCAGATTACCCTTGGCTTTCTGCAGTAACCTTACATTATGTCACAATGCTTTGCAAGGAAATCGATGTCCCATAATTTAGATTATGGAATAAATGAATAATTTTCATGTAGGAACCAGAACTGGGAGTTGAGAGGCGAAAAGAGCAGTTCAGCGAGACAAATGAAGAGACAGAGATAGAGCATGGCCACCTTAAACCATTTGTTTTAGCATTAATATGTTGTCGTACCCCTCTTCTCCAGTTCCTGGTTTCCTTTTAGAACTTAAGCTTGCTACATACGCCGCAAGAACAGAGAAATTTGTTCTCTCTCAGCAGAACATTTTTCTTGCGTGGTATCTGACAACTATTCTGTGATTGGTCAGAAAATGGCAGTGGGTTGTGCAGTGGATCGTTTTGACAATCAGCCTTCTGAGGCGGTGAGAAGATTTGAGAACCTGTATGATACATCATGTAAGGAATACAAAGACACAGATGGCTAATAATTCTCAAGTATAAATGATCTGTCCAGAATGAACTTTGTTCTCTTCTTGCCACATCGAGAAAACAAACAAATATCTCTCTTCTTGCGGAGAATGTATCAGTCTTTACAGTATGTGTGATCTGGCCATCGGCTGTAATCTGTGCTGCTTTTTGGCACAAAAACGGACAACTCAAACATCAGTGTCAGCTTTTTGATGTTGGTTTGGTGTGTCCGTACCTCATGATGTTAACTTAGCTTTGCATTAAGACAGGAAACATCCTGATTTCATCCAAAGGGAACAGAATCCACCTTCCAACTTACTAATTAGCATGATATATCTTGTTTGTCTAATTGCTGCAAAAACTAAAGTATAAAAGAGACACGGTGCAGTTCAATGTGCCTCAATATTTCTTTGCCAGGTGCCACTGCTTTGTGTTGACTTTGCAGGTTGGCCACAAGAGTCCTTGTTAAACTACAACTTCTTAAAATACATCTAACTGAGTGCAAACCCTTGTTTTGTGCATGCATTGAATAGCACTGCTAAGCAAAGCGTTTCAAGCCTTTCTGTGCAAACCAGACAGTTGGGAGGTGCTGGTTTCTGCTTGACTAGCCTTAGTCAGCATTATTTGGGAGGTGACTTCATTTTTAGGTCATGCCTCCAACCCTGCTTCAACCCTGATAAGGAATTCACACTTCAGTTGTGTAATTGTTTCCACAGTCACTGATAATAAGCCTGAGTGCCCGTGGGTACCTTTCACCCCTTATAACCACAAGGCCAGCCGCACCCTGACCAACCTTCTGCTGATGTTTTCATGTCATGTCTGTGTGTTTTTAACTTCTGCTTCTGTGACGTTAACGGTGATTAAATACATTTGTAATCCACCGAACTGGAGCCAAGATAAAGCTCACTGAGTAACTGTAACGCTGTTACCTGTTCTCTTGTGTGCGGCTGCAAGGGTGTGACAGCGGCATATTTGGTTAGGTGTGTATGTGTGAACAGATACCGCGGAGCATGTGCTGGGGAAGTGATATCATAATTTAATCACGGGGAAAAACACGTATGGGCATGTAAGTGTGTGTTAGTAATAGAAACTCCTGCGCTAATAATTGACTACAACAAAAAGGCTTTAAATATTTACAACAGGCTTATGCATACTTGCAACCACTGAAAGCACTTTTTGAATGAATACAAATTGGCACGGAAGGTTTTCCTGTAGTTACTAATTTCCATGTCATGAGACAACAGAGTGAAAGTAACACAGCTACACGTCATAACCTGTTGTGGTGAGGCTGTAAAGCAGCATATTCATCCACAGTCTCATTGAAGACACATTCACTCTGATAGAGCTTACTAAAAAATAGTGTTATGTACATACTGTATAGATTTTTTTTAAACAGATGTGTGCTGGTCTGTTTTAGAGTGCAGTCTGCTTGGCATTTAATTATACTGTAGATGCTTGTCCATTCGTAGCAAAAGGTTAGACCCTTAGATTTGGTGGAATATGGCTCTTCTTTCCTCTGCTGGGAGAAATAATCCTCCTTTAATAAACATTTAAAGGTCAGAATATATTTGGCTGTGCCGTACACCCTCATGGATGTGGCTGGACATCAGATGTCAGTCACGCAGCTGCTGAATGAGCCACTGATGGTGGAACATGAATGAAACTTGGCTGCAAGACGGACTTGAGCTTCACAGATCTCCGTTGTAAATATGCTACCCTTTGCTTTTAGGTCGTGGATACAGTGAATAGACTTTGTGGAAGTCAGTATGTTGTGTTCTTCTGAACCAGACTCAACCTACTATTTGTTCCAAAGGTTGTGACCATAGACTGTATAAAGATGGGAGGTGGAACAGCTCCTCAAAAAGTGAAGACAAACAAGTAGAGCTCCCCCTGGTGACTGGCTGCAGTATAGGTCATAAGCTCCACCCCCTCCATGTTAGTGGATGGGACTTGGGCCGAACTAAAACATTAAAATACACGTCAACTGCTCCGTGAAGAGTTATAAAAAATAAAATAAAATAAAGTCATTAATTAATTAAACAAAAACGCAACTGAGTCTGGTGGAAGTGTGATCTTCACACCTTCACATGGCTCCACTCTCGGACCATACTGTGCAGACTCTGGGTCCAAACTCGCAAGATGGCGCTGCCCTTTTCCCCAGGAAAGTAGCGTCAGTTTGGCCAATTCAAGGATGTGGGGACGCGTTATTTATACAGTCTATAATTGTGATACATGTACACAACAATCAGCTGTTGTATAGCTGTTCTGCTAGCATTAAAAAGTGCTCATTGGATGACCTCCAACATGGCCTTTAATGTGTCGTGTCAGATCTTATTATCTTAAGTCCTTGCTGCCTCACTCTCCTCAACCATCCCACTTCTTTCAATCCTCCCCCCGCTCCTCTCTTTCTCTATCTCTCACCATGTTTCTTGCTAAACAGACTGAGAGGCTCTGGTGCTGTGCTGGCGGCGTTCACGTTGCAGTCACTGCAGTCAGCCACGCTCATGCTTTTGTAGGATTTCTGTTTTGTATTTAAAACAGTGCTGTTAGAATTTGTTTGGTATTTTAGTCACAAAGTCCTCTCAAAATGCGCCACTTCCAAACAGATGCTGATTGCAGCGTAAAGCCTTCTCGAGAACTGCTCGTTCGAACAACAAGGAAAAGATTGAAGGGGGCTGCATTCAGTGAGTTTTGTCCTGCTGATGAAGTACAAAGAGGGGGGAAAGAGCTGTCATGGCTCTGTCCAAACCTGACAGAATCAACGTACCAGCACCTCTAGTGATTAGCTTTATCTGGGGGAAATTGGAAGAAACACTTAAATTGAAAACTATGGTGAACGTGCTTTCTTTAAGGTCTTGTTGATGTCATTTTTTAAAAGGATTTGACTGACCATGAAGCCAAACCTAGTCTGCTCTAAACCAAAAACAAACTAGCATATCTGCTGTGTAGATGTTTTCACTTTGTAACGTTTGTGTAATGTAACTGTATAGTTGATGCAAGGTGTGTGACGGTCGACATTGCAAAAAAAAACATCTGCATCACTGTAAAGCTAGTTAACAGCAGTGAGCCAGGCTACAGAAGCAAAGATATCCTAAAACCAGCGGTATCCCTACCACAGTACAGAGCCATGAATCTGGGAACTTAACAAACGGAAAACAAAGCGAGGAGATCGGGATACGGATCAGCCCATAGTCAATACGAAAACACCAGGATCAGATCGGTGCCAAAGAACCTTGATTACGTAACGTGAGACTATTTGGCCTCAAATAGTGCTCTAGCTGTTCAAACTGTGTGCCAGGGCAGATTTATTTGAGGAAATGCAGTGACAACTGTTGAGAGCGCGCTGACCGAGGCCCGCTGAGGACGCCATATTTGAAAACAAGCTGGTGTTAAAGAGTACCAGATAACAGCAAAATATGAGGACATACTTCAAACTCAACACTGCACCTCCTTGGGTCCTGGTGATGCAACTGATGTGTAGGCAAACAGTTGATCTACACATCTTGCAGAGTAACATCAGCATTAGAATAGTTTGTAATTGTATTCCTAACCACCAGAAAAATCTTTGGTTACTAGTTTTCAGTCAGTGCTGGAGTTACTAAGCTGAGGGTTTTAGCTGTTAATGTTGTACAGCAATCAAAAAAACATTTAGTCTACAAACATCCAGACATTACTATAATAAAGGTTAGTGGTGAATTATTAGTAACCATTGTCCACATTGAGTTTGGACGCGCTTCCTCACGCGCAAGATGAGCCTGTTTCCACGGTGATTGATGTAAACATAAGGGAAGTCTCCTGACATCCCCGTAGTGGTCGGGGCTGTTTCCATGGTAAATCCATAGTACCTTAGGGGCTAAGCTTATGTGTGTGCGAGTGTGTGAGTGAACAAGAGAGAGATGTGAACACACAAAGCAGAAAGACAGGAAGCATCATATGTCTTTCTCGCGCGGTCACTCCCTTTTTCCACTGAATTATACTCCCAGAGCAATTTATGTCTCTCTTTTCTCTGGAACGTGCATATAAGTAAACACCACAATGTCTAGGAACAATTAGCGTAATCAGTTTCTTAATATTTATATTGGCTATAAATTATCCATAAAGTTAAACACTGACCCTAATTATTTGAAATAATACAACATGATAATACTCCTGCTGTGATACTTAAACTTCTATACACCGTCCAGTCTTCTAAGGTCTAGTAAAGTAGGTGTATGCATCATGTTTGTGCTCATTTTGTTTTAGATTCGCAGTCAGAGAGCGACTCTTGCCTGTCTTCAGACCACACTTGGCAGACACAGAAAGGCTGATAAGAATTTGGATGTGTACGCAAATTTCTGAAGAAACAGATGGTGCAGATATTTGCTTTTACTTAAAAAAAAAAAAAAAAAAAAAAAAAGACAGAGAGCCGAGGTTTGTTGACGCCATGTCCTCACCAGAGCTGCACCCGGTTGAATTTGGTGGAGCGAGCCTTTACAGCGACAAAATTAGCAGTTGTAGATGCTCTCCACTCATTCATGTTCCACTTAGGATGCACTGAAACAACTTCGGATATCCTGATTACCCACAAGTGTCATATGTTAGGTCATATGTTACAATATCCAGTGATTTATTATCAAATACCTGCAAAACTGAAGACCCATCAGCCTGAGATGTACATTATGTGCATTGCTAATTAGCAAATCTCAGCATAACTGACTGATTCTATCAGTTAATATTGAGTTCTGACGAGGTAGAGCATTGAATGCGCGTACAGTGTGCCTGTAGACTTTAGCTTGAGAATGATTCTGGGTACAGATCCAAGCCTTGGCAGTTTTCCTGTGAAAAAGTGGTATTAAATCTGATAGCGCTTTGTTTTATCTGCAGGTTGGAGACACCCAGCGTCTTAACAGACATCTGTTTTTCTGTTGAATCTATTTTAGTCTCCACAGAATCATGTATTCTCAGGTAAACATCCGGATCTCCGCAATCCATGAATTCATTCATCCATATCCACGTTATGTATTTTGCGCAGATAGTGAAGCATGACTGGGTTCATGTTTTTCTGTAGATGTTTCATTCAGTCCTACAGAGCATGCATGTTCCATCTGTTGTGGTGTTGGTGATGGAATGGAGCCCATTTTTCACACCCATATGGACAATGGGGTGGATTACACTGCCGGGGCATTTAGAGCGAATTCTGGTTCAAGTGTGTGTTTTGTGGATTTTTTTGTCCTAATTGCATAGAAGAGTGTACAGACATTTTCTTTCAGCGCTCTCCGTGTCTCATCTTCATCTTTTGCTGTCGGAGCCACAGTGAGAATACAGACTATAATTGGCACTTAATTGCTGCCGTGGCAACAGTGCTATTTAAACCTACGCGCTCTGCAACAAAAGCATATAGCGTCCACGCACACACACACGTGAGGAAGGAGGCTCTTAGCTTTCTTTCCCTCATTTCACATGTTCAGGTGTTTATGTTTTAACAAAACCGAGACTAGTTAGGGTAATGGCGCTTTGCTGGAAATTGTGTGTCTCTTTGCGTGTGTGCTCCGCTGCATTTACACGGTGGTCATAGAAAAAGAATCCTCAGCCATTTGTTCAGTTCACTCCAATAAACATGAGAAACTGTGTGTGTGACTGTTAATATTCAGTAGTGCGTCTACATTTGCCTCTCTCCGCTTTATTTTTTGTTACCTCCCTACCTTCTGTAATAAAAGCGCTAAAATGCTCCCCGAAAATGAAATAAATACCAGTATGGCAGATGCCTGTGTAACTGAGTTATCAGTGAAAAATTGTTCTGTAAGGCCAGAGAAGAAAAAGAGAAGAAATATGCCTGGGTCTTTTGGGAAATTCTTGTTTGAAACTGCTTCAGGCTCCGTGTGGTTCTATTTATTTCGGGATTTGTTATGAGACTTCAGAGTCCGGGGAGCGGCTCGGTTAATCTGAAGGTAGACCTCAATCGATAAATCACAAATTGCTCGGAACTTGACGGCATTGCTAAAAATCTAATGGGCCATCAAACACAAACAGTTGGATTACTGTCCATGACACGGGTTGTTTGTCATTGTCGTTTTCCTGCTGTGAGTTACATTCATTTGATCATGTATGTGGGCTGGATAGGGTATTATAAATGGTACAGAGACTTTAGCCTAACATAGTGACACATTGGTTAACAGGTTAACATTATGTCCTTGGTCTGCCCTGTAGTTTGCTTAATCAGGAAGTGATCAAAGCTCCAGTTACGCTGTGGAAAGCAAGCAGAATATAAAGTGCAGTGGTATTTTCGCCCTGCAGAGGGCAGTAATACTCCCTGTGGTGTCAAAACTGCCAAAACTTCCAAAAGAAGCAGAAATAATTGAGCAGACTCGGATAAAGAAGCAGATTTCAGCTTCAAAGTCCTGCCAGATGCTTCTCCCAACAATGAATTATTTATTTGCATTTTCTGTCAATTCAAACTGAGTTATTAGCAGTGCGAATTTCTTTCTGAGAAGCTAAGATTAAATATCCATTCGGTACATTTAAAACAAAAGAAATAGTAGGTAAAATAGGTGTGATTAATTTGAATTCCTGTGCGAAATTATGTGATTAATCGTGATTAAACATTTTAATCTATTGACAGCCCTCATTGAAATGTGTTATGGTGGTGGGCTATGTTACTGTACGCTTATTTCATATTGCAAGACAGCTTGGCTTCACTTTATCGCTAGCAACTTCATCTGTGAGATGATTTCTCCATACCCTGAAAAGGGCTCATTGCTCAGGCTGCATGCAAGGACTAAAAGTCAATATATGGCCCCAAAATGTATGCTGGATTAGAGGTTATTACAACTGAATTTATAAGTCAAGAGACAAGTTAAATTTGCAAACCTATTGGAACACATTTGGAACCTAACACCACACAATTAATCAAAGAAGTTGTCACTGTCTCAGACACAAGGTTTGATGACCCCCGATCCTTGAGTTTGAACACTGTCAAGGTCATGCATTGCTTTCCCTGTGCCCCAAAATCATTCAGCATGCTGGTTAGTGAAGGATGCTTCTGACAAAATGTTACCCTAGGACGGCCAGATGGCTTGTGTTCAAAATTGAAGCAAGAGCCTGCCCGGCCTTTTTTCCACCAATCAACCCCACCTACTTGCCAACTACATTTCATCTCTCTCTCTAAGCTCTCCCTTTGTCATTGTCGTTCTCTTTCCAGTGCGCTGCACCCAAGCCCTCCAATTATTTCACAGTCATTTCTCCCAGCCTCTTCTTTCTCTGTGCGCTTTGGGTATTTCTAGCTTCTTTTTCTCATTTACATCCCATCCACTTCCTCCACGTGCGTGTTCTGGGGAACGGTCTATCTTTTGATTGACACCAAGACAATGGCACACAGTTCAAGCAGATTACTTTGTATTCAAAGCACATGGAAATAATGGTGCGTGTGTATGTGATCTGCCCAGCGATGACGTTAGTTTTGCGGCATGTAATTGCCCTTGTCCATGCTCTGGTATTATCAGGCCTCCTGCTGTGTGTGTGTGTGTGTCTATCCATGTGTGTTTGTGTGCAACAGTCCATTCAAAAGCAACCACCTCTGCTTTGATTAAACTGCTAATTATTGATCGGGCAGGAGCAAACCTACAAAGCTGACGTTATCCCTCTCTGCATGTGTGTGTGTGTGTGTGTGAGAGAGAGAGAGAGAGAGAGAGAGAGAGAGCGCCATATGAATCCAGAAAGAGAACTGCTTCCTTCCCAGATGCCTTTTATGTAGCACCTTCTGTCAATGAGCTCCCATAGCCATTTGTTAAACAAGTGTTTGCTGAGGCTGTGCTTTCATTTTGGTAAACAGGACTGCTCATACCCAGCATTTAGACTTCAAATAGATGTTGTTACTGTGAAAATCCAAACTATAGATATATGTAATAGGGATAAGAGGACAGAAGATAATCTTAAGAAATATTAGGACATTGTTATGAAACTAATAATCTGGGTTTGTGTAGTGTAGGTCGAATAATAGGGAGCTAACAACAGGGATGCACATTAGATTGTGGAAGGAGAAGATTTGTATTTGCAGATCCTAATCTTTCTCACTCAATGAATTAATGTAATCACTATGCACCATTAGTGACATTTCAGAGGCTCAATTGTGTTACAATTCCACTGTACTTGACCACTTATGGAGCCAGCAGATGGGCACTAATGGATAGTGTAGACCTTCCTGGTGGTGGTACACTATCAATGAACACAGTTTTCAGAAAACAAGCTGCAGCAAGGCGATATAAATGTGCTCTTGAAGACGTTTTACCGTTCATCCAAGTAGCTTCCTCAGGACTAAAAGACTAGTGAGGAGTTTCAGTTTTAAAAGGAACATCTGTGGGTGTTGCCCGCATGGAACTCACTTAACAGACCCTTGAACTAATCCTTACGGATCTAAAGGCTCAATTTATACTTGTGCGCTCGTCGGTCTGGCTCGCTCTGTAAAAACGCCACCCAAGTGCTAGTCTTCGCTGTGTCTTTTTTGCCGGTCGGGTTCATTTTTGTTTCTACTTCCTGCTTCGCTTCCAACAATGACCACTTAAACTTTGGCTGAAATTTCTCCAAAGACGAGTCATACAAATGCCTGTATCTCCAAACCTCCTCAGTTAACCTTTGTTTGATGTGTTCCATCTTTATTGATTCAAAAAAATTAAAAAAGTGGAGAAGCAGCCGGGAATACTAAAGCGGAAACACACCACTACCATGCGGACCAATCACAGCTCATGCGGTCTGCATTACCCTTCCGGGGAGGGGCCCGTCAGCTATGGCGCTAGGGTCTGTGCAAGGTCTGCGTATGCTCTGCGCTGTCGCTGTAGCTATGGCGACAAATTGACGCAGAAGTCTAAACTGCCTATAATAGACCCTAGCTGTATGAGTTCAGGGGGGTAACACCCACAGATGTTCCTATTAAAACCCCAACAGGTCCTTTACAACTGAAGAAGCTATTTGGATGAGAGGTGAAACGTCCAGTGGCCCTGGTTTCAACTGTTTTTTTGTTTGTTTGTTTGTTTTTTTGGCAGGTATACTTGGGCCTGGATGACTGCGAGCCTTCACAGTCAATGAACACACTTCATTCTCTGAAATACTAGTTGTTGCATTGCTGCTGTTATTGACTGCTGGTATTCAGCATCTTTCCTAGCACCTTCAGCTTTAGTTTGTTTGTGGTGTTGATTAGCACATTAGCATGCTATAATAGAAAACTAGGATGGTGAAAGTATTTATACTTGCACGCTGGTTTGTTGGCCTTGTGTGGTAATTTTGGACCAATCACAGTTGCAGCGCTCTGCATGTAGTTACACTTCCCCAGAGGAACACATCAGACTCCTCTGTAGGGTACAGAGCTGCAGTGTACTCAGATTCAAAACAGAAGCATAAATTCTGCTTTATCTGAAGCCACCTTTGGTTTTATTATGACACTTAGTCGGTTTTGATTAGAGTGTTTATCTTTTTATGATAGGGCAACACTTTTCTTTCACATTCAACAGGTGTATGTGTACTTTTTCGATCCACCGTACCACCTTAACATCCGTATGTTGCCACTGTGAGCAGCCTTAGAAGCTCTTTGACATCCAAACCCATTGTTAACCACTGCTGTATCAGGTAGCTGAAACCTTTGAAACGTTTCCCACTATCACAGTCTACCGCCGAGTCATTTAATGAAGAACTTAAGAGCCCTCTTTAGACAGGGCCGCTGTGCATCCGGCAACAAACACCATGTAAGGGCATGCTCCGCTTGGCTGAACGCCCATAACGTTTGCCTCGCTTTATTAGCACCAGCCTCGGTACAGGAAACACTAAGATGCTATGCCATGGCTTTCTAGAGGTTTAGACTCTCACAACAAAGAGACAATTACTCACAATTAAAGGTGTAGTTTTGTGATCTTCTTGTGTTACCTTTGTTATGACAAACAATACAACTAAACCCTGTAGTTGCTGAGATATACTCCATTTATTTTGGGCATGGCATGTTATTTTTGAGCAGGCAGAGAACGAGCAGGAGTGAGGCCTAAGGATTAAAAGATTAAAAAAAAAAAAAACAGTAAAAATCAGTAATGTTTTTAGCAGTTTTTACCTGATTCTAGCTAAAATCTTTGTTTTCAGTAAATCAGGGAAGAATGTGATGACTGCACAACTCTTTTTTTATTTTTTTTGGACAAATGTATTTCCAGCTTGACATTGAAAAACAGTGATGGCTGCTGTCAGTCGCCACGTTAAATGTGTCACTGTCACCTTGTCAGCCTATTCTAGTATCTCTCTCTCTCTCGCTCTCCAACTCTGCCTTACGCTGAGTGTGTGTTCGTGTGCGTGGATGTGAGACAGCCTGTTTCCCTTTTGGATATGTGCTTCATGGGGAATCACACACACACACACGCTCGCACGCACGCACGTACACCGGCACCCTGTCTCTGCCAATACATTTCCTGCTCGAAGCCCTGATGGAGGCAGCGGAGCTCAACTGACACAATTACGCAGGTTCATACAGGAGGAAATGCAATCATTGTTGCCGCGGGAAACGGCAAGCGGGGACTGCCAACTAGTCAAGCTCCGCACACACTCGCAACCCATTGTGCGAACTCAGCTGCCAGATGTTGTACAAGTTCCCTTCCTCTAATCAAATGAACCCCACAGGTCCTCCAGTGTGTGCATGTTCGTTGCAAATGAGTTTAGGTTCGACAAAATATGACCATGCTGCGCTCCTGCTGTTGCGGTCTTGACGGCGTGTGTGTGTGTGTGTACGTGTGAGGCAGCGGGGAACTTTGTTTATTAGGCCCATTCTGCATCCATTCACATTTTTAACTCCGTTCCTCTCTCTTTCTCTCTCTCTTCTGACCTTTTCTGTCATTTCAGTAGCGCTCAGCTTCATTTTTCTCTGGCTTCTTCCTTCCATTCATAGATAATATTCATGCCCGTACATGAGGGTCTGTGTGTGAATGCAAATGGCGACAAATCTTTTCGCTCCGGATGTTGGGATCAATATCTGTTGCATTATTACAGCTGATAAGCTAGCAGATCATATTAGCGTTTTATTCCCCGTCACGTCAGTGCTGGTTTATTGTGCATCAAGATTCGGCTTGTTGTGCAGCAGAGGTGCTTGAGATGGAGACTGCAGATGATTTTTATACTGAGCAATATAATCCACTCTCTGTATGGGTTAAATGCAGAGAGCAAATTCCTTGTATGTGTACTCCTGTATTTATGGGTGGGTAACCCCGCTTATTTCCCTAATCAGTTTGATTCCAATTCACAAGGTCCCGATTCATTCAGAGATATTTCTGTTGCTGACATTTGTAACACAAGGATGCAGGAAAGGGCATACATGGCCACTAAAGCAGAATAGGTTTACGACTGTGGGAATATTTTTTTGTAGAACAACAATTCCGTTTACATGTACATCAACATAAATTTTTCTTTAAGTGCTGATTTCCATCTAATCTCGTGGGAAATATCCGAGTCTTAAGCTGCTGAATTCTCCACTGCGTCCCTCAGCTAACCGTGTCTGGTGCTGAGCAGTTGCTGTTTTTTTTTTTTTTTTTATAACTTTATCTCTAAAAAATTATTGCTGCTGCCATAAAAATAACAGTGTGAAAGCAATGTAAAATGATAGAAATGTAAGCTGCAAATCCAAAAACAACAAGTTGAGATATTCTAAAATGCTCAGTGACGCGTACACGCAAATGGCACACACACACACACACAGGCCAGGAGTGTGTGTGTGTGAGACTTTGAGAGCACATGTGCGTCTGTATCTCCGTGTGGCTTTTTCCACAAAGGATGCTCATTCATGTATGTCTCTGTCTTTCTGAATGAAAAGCGCCAAGCGTGTGTACGCGCCTTGACGCATGTGATGGAGTGAAGCAACAATACAAACAGCACGGCCCGCTTGCTTTGTCTGGCTTTGACGTCACCAAAGCCCACAATGGCCATTATCTCTGTTTGTGTGCGTGTCAGTCAGCTGGAGTGACCTGATCATTTAGCTCATTCACAGCAGCCTCTTTCTTCATGAATGAGGAGCTTCAAACACACTTGTAGCGTCAACACACTCACCAAAAAAAACACATGAATGATACAGGAGATGAATGAAAACCTCAGGAATAAGGATGAAGGGGTAATGAAAGTTTAATGCCAGGGTCGATGATAGGAGAGGCAACCTGATGTGAAATGAAAAAAGAATTCATCTGTGGGTTCTTGAAACCTCTGAATAAGTCTGAAGTGGTGTAAATAAAAGGCCTCGGCAGATATTAGAAATGAAGTGTTAATCCACAGAAGAGTAACCGTGGGGTTGCTTCCACACCTAGTTCGTGAAATCGCTGAATCACTTAGGAGATTCTAGTAGCAGCAGTGCACCTTCACAGCATACATCAGATTTCCCGCAGAGTTATGACCAAGCGCAAACTAGTTTACAAGAGCGTAGGGTTTGGAGGCGTGTGTCAGAACTTTGTCTGATTGCTAACACAAACCAAATCAAGGCTAAATGCAACTTTTCAACATTAGGGCTGAACGATTTGGGAAAATAATCTAATTGCGATTTTTTTCCCCCACTATTGCAATTGCGATTTAATATGCGATTTTTTATTTATTTTTTTATTTTATTCTCTTTTTTCCCGACAAAACATAATGAAATTATATTACTCCATGAAGTAGCAACGGGAGCACGGCATGCTCTGCACAACACCTGACGCTGTGCAGCATCTTATTTTTTGAAACCAAAATAGTTCCACACCACCGACGTGCTGTTTCTCTTCGAGACTAAAGTCTCAGCTGTGTCAGTTTCTGACCGTTCCGTCGAGCCAGAGGCCATTGCGCAACAGGTTAACGTGACCACCTTGTAATCGCGCAAGAATTACGGTTAGAAAGCCCTATTCAACATATCACCTTACTCCCTGAATTGGAACCAAAATATAGGTATGGAAGTACCTTTAAATACATGCATTGTTTTAGCAGTAACAGTAGTGTACTGCAGTTTTGCATTCTTCCCTAAACAACAAAAAAAGCAAATAATTGTCAATGGGATACGGCCACAAACTGACACACTAGCTTTATCTCAAATGTGACAAGCTACAAATCATAGTTGACCTGGTTTCGCCAAACAATCTTATGTGTTTGTTTCAGCTATTAAGACGGACAACATTTCAACAGCGACTTGCTGGCAATGTAGCTGGCCATGCTCGGCCGTTTCGTAGTGTGAACATAGCGCAAGAGTCTACAGCACAGGTGTCAAACATACGGACGGCGAGCCAAAGGCGGCCTGCCAGAGGGTCTAATCTGGCCCGCGGGATGAATTTGCAAAGTGCAAAAATTGAAGACATTAACTGCAATTTCTCCAATAAAAGTAACTGCTATTCATCTAGGTTTCACGCAGTTTTACACTAAATGTACTTCTTTGCACTAAAACAAAGGGAAATATTTGGATTTGCCATTATTTATAGGTTAATACACTATTGTGTTAATGGTCCGGCCTCATTGAGATCAAATTGGGCTGTATGTGGCCCCTGAACTAAAATGAGTTTGACACCCCTGGTCTACAGCCATGCTAGTGGCTATGTGACGCTGTACTTACTGCATTCACATTGCAAATGGGACTGGGCCATGTCAACGTAATGCCGCTGTGCATTTTTTCAGGTTTTCTAAAGTTTCTAATTATGTCAGCGGCAGGTAGCCTGAATGCTGACAGGAGGAAAAAGTAAGAGACAAAACAAGGAGAAAGGAGAAGAGATAAGGACAGAGACACGTTCGCGCTAATGCATCAGTGAGTCTGATGGCAGATCAACAGAGGAGTCAACACTCGGTTCAGGCAGATTATCTGACAATAGGCTCATCTTCATTCATCACCCCTGCTCGTCCTCATGACGCACTTACACACATGCACAAACATACACACACTCATTCAGGAACTGAAAGCCGCTGCTGAATTCTAACTCCCAATTAGTTTGGCTTAGATTGACGCCCGTGATTATTATTACTGTTGAGAAATGAAAAACACTTGAAATCGCTGGTGCTTTAAGTGAATAAATAAAAATATATTGGAATGTTTTAATGTTTCACTCGGTAGATCCAATCACATTATCAGTGCAGTTTAATTTCCTGCATGTTGAGATCATCAGATGCAGACTGTATCTGTGGCAGATAGGATCTTAAAGGCTTAAATCTGGTGTTATATGGACTGAATCTTTTTTAATTTAAGATTTAGCTCTGGTAAGTTTAACATTACCAGTGGCAACAATGACACAGAAGTAAAATCTAACTTTTTCCTGTGCACGTACTTATTTTATTCAGAATGATAAGCAGTTTGTCTTCAGCTCAACATTGTGAAAAGCGGCTGGACTTCAGAGCACTCAAGGTCTTATCGACCTGCAAGCTGCCGGTAACTCACATGACTTTTCGAATGTGTTCACAGAGGGGCGTTTTCAGAGGTGGTTCTGGCCCAGGACAAGCTGACCGGACGGATGTTCGCGGTGAAGTGCATCCCTAAGAAGGCTCTGAAGGGGAAGGAGAGCAGCATCGAGAACGAGATCGCCGTGCTGAGGAAGTGAGTGCTGTGACACAAAGACACACACACATACACACACACACACAAGCCTAATAATTCCCGGTTACCGAGGCAACTGTGCATCTCCTCTCTCTTCCACGCATCATATCCCCCCCATCAACCCCCACCCCCAGGTCACGATCCACAGCCCACCTACCACACACACGAACACATACATAAATACACACACTTCTGGACCGAAACCTGTGTATTACAGAGCACAGAACAGCTGCACAGTATTAACAACTAGAATCAGACTTGGGGGTAAATCTTTCCTGCGTTACACAAAGAGACCTCAGGGTACATGAAATGTTTCATGATTAGCTTCGTGTTTTGTGGTTGCAGGCAACAATGACATCAGCTGTGGGTATGGTATTTAACAGACAACGCACCCGACTGAAATCTTTCCCATTTGCTGTTTTAAACACTTGAATATAAGTCTATATACACATGTCTTGTTGTATAGAATCACATCACTCACTGCCTCATTAAGACAGAAGAAGTCAAAGCAGATTGTGCCACTTCAAGGCGCAAATGTGACGTGTAATTACTGCTTTTCTGAAATGTTGATGCTGGGTAAAGGGAAAACTGCAATTCACGGTAAAGTAACACACATCAAGCAGTTATGGAGCGTGTACTGATGCCACTGGTGTCTGTGTTGATATATGAAACCACACAGTGAAGCTGGCGTTTTGACACATATCCTATGCTATCAGTGTGTGCTGCCCTTTAAATGTGTTACTGGACGTTTCTGCTTCATTTTAAACCCCAGAAAATGTACTTATAAGTTGATGAAGACACAGCACTGAGTGTCATACATACACTCGAAAATGACTGAAGATCTTTTGGCTTGTGTGCTACAGCCGAGCAGATTTTATTAGAATGGATGAGCTGCCATCTTGGGGTGCATCCCCAAGCTAAAGTGTACATTTACAGTCTTTTCAACGTCTCCGTCTTACACATAAGCATGTAAACACATAATTACAAAGAAATACAAAGACTTTGGACTTCTCTGTGCTGTTACAAAACAGATATTTGATCCCATTAAATACAATAAGTTTGCTAATTTGGCTGTACAGTAGAACATTAGGAACATTAGAGAAAATGAGAATTGCCTCCAGTAATGAGGGAGCGATCCAGACATTCATTTAGACAAATGAGTGTCATTACTGTAAACGATTTGAGAGCATCAATGAGCAGACTAGCAGTCTCTATCGGCCTGCACGCTGACGGTTACCAGGTCTGCTTTGGAGGGAAATCTGCCACATCACTTTATGGCACAAAACAGGAAGATCCCGCTGTTATTCCACAGAAATCAGAGCTCAGATTTCAAGGATGTTACTGCCAGCAGATGGTGGAGTGAACTGTAAATCTGGCCTCAAACCAAACCTGTACTGCAGGAGATAAAGGCCATCAACATCACATCGTCTTGATTGTTGACATTTCATCCTCATTTCATGTGGCACAAAACTGATAAGGAGTGGTCCTAGCCTGTGTGCAAACAACGAAAGCTAAAACACTGCTGACAAAACAGATTGTACAATCCACACCCAGAGTTGGAAGAGTTCAGTTTGGATTTACAACTTGCATTTTCAATAAATAAAGGCAATGTTGAAAGTTTGCAGTTGCTGGCACCAGTATATGGTTGCTACTTTAGCAAAAGGAGTTCCATGTTTTTGTTCTGCTCACTCTATAGGCAACAAACATTACAAAAGTGTGGCAAGCTACGGTGTTGGCATGTCACTGAAGTGTTGGCTTGATCGCTGGAACATACACATGTGATTGGTGGACGTGTCTCCAAACCTTGGCGCGTAAAAAATACTGATCTTTCATCGCTGGTTTGAACACAGCATAAGCTTCTTGAAGAGTGGATTTGAAGCTCAATGTGGTGGCTCCGGCAGTCGCCATCTTGGCGCGCCTGACTCCGACTAACTCTTTGCTAATCCAAAATTGGACGAAGAGGTGAAGCCTGAGGTGGATCTGAGGGGTGTGTGTGTGTGATGCCTAGACAGACAACCAGGAACTTGTGACGACACCACATTGCACTCAAGAGGCCACGCCCTAATTATGCACAATGCACAACAATTAGTATCATGAATATGGGGTGGTGGTTAGCTCTAAAGACCAAGATTGTTTTTGGTACCAGGCTTTAAACATGTAAATCTCAGCTGTGACGTTGAACATTTTTGGCAGCTGACTCACTTGTGGAGCCAACCTTGAGTGGCCCTTTGAATAAAAGCGCTTCTTCTTTGTGCTATTTTGATTATGTTTTGACTAACTGACTCATGTTTTTGTTGTTTTTTTATTTGTCAAAATGGTGAAAATGCCCATTGCAAGTACCTAGAGCCCAGGTTAACATTTTAAAATAGCTTGGGCGTTTTTTGTCCATCAGAGCAGAGATCAAAGGTACACAATACTATTAAAAAAATGCCACATGCCACTCCAGCTGTGCATATCAGAAACAGTGTGCAGGGTAAATCCGTGAATGAGAACGACCAACTGCAGCAGAAGGTCTGTAATGTAAGTGAGAATTTTTCTGAATGGACGAATAGCTCTCTTATGCCATTACACTCAGGCTGTTTTCTGCCAGCCCTTCATTATCCCAGGCAGAGCTTAAATACACGCACATTATCCCTTTTCAACCTGTACGTGTGTGCGTGTATGACTCATGTCTCAGCTCTGTGGTTCACCGCCCGGCTGCCTATGCGGAGATCATACGCTCCATAATAAGTGTTAGATGCTCACCTGTGCACCTGCTGCGCACGCTTATGTGTGTGTCTGTGTGTGTGTGTGTGTGAGAGAGAGAGACCGGGGGAATTACCTCTGTTCACAATGCAAAAGATGATTAACTCACACACCCACGCACAAAATCAATCGTGTTGCTACAAGGTATGAGGTATTAGGATAACGAACAGGCACCTACACACAGACACACACACACACAGGATCGTGCAGCCGTAACCATGGAGAAATCAGAGGAGAAGCAACGGAAATGAGCAGAAAGTGTGATGGGAGGAAGGAAAGAGGTTTTGGGTGAAAATGGATCCTTGATAAAAAAAAAAAAAGATTATTGCTTTGAATTCCGTAAAGTAAAAGTATTAACATTCATTCCTGACATTTGAAATTGGAAAGTGATCCCCAGTCAAAGTGTCACTACTATTTACAGTCAATCATTATTTTCCTGGAAATTTCAACCACATCTCACAGTCTTTACCGGATGTACTGGAGCAAAGCTACTCTGCTTGCAGTTTTAGAAGTTCACAACCTCACCTTAAGGTCACAACATCACTATGAGAGGATTATGAGAATGTAATAGAAACGTTGTGCAGTTTAACAACAACCATTAGGATTAAAAATCATTTTGGTCTTCTTAATGGGTCGTTTTGTTAAAAGCACGTTAAAAGCTTTACTAATGTTTTGTCTTTGCTTTGCAGGATCAAGCACGAGAACATTGTGGCGCTCGAGGACATCTACGAGAGCCCCGACCACCTCTACCTGATCATGCAGCTGTGAGTTGATGTTCTTTTCTGCTGTTGCGTTAGGGAGATTGGTGGGTTGAACAATAGAGCTGATTAGAGCACAGGCCGCAAAATCATCCGCATGTCCCTGGAAAACCACTTAATCAGGTGATCCGGTGATAGACACTGAAGGTCAGTTTAGACTAGGTTTTCTGTGGCTGAGGAGGTTAAGGAGTTCTAATGTTTTATTAGAGGCGAGAGGAAACAGGAAATGGTGGGGTAGATTGAGGGGTCTCAACCATGAACTGTATGAACAAACCATCAATATCTCCCATTGGTTTTCTGAGGAGTGGTTTCAAAGCTCAGTGGTGGCTCTTTCCGTCACCATCTTGGCAGTGTCTGATTGTGCTTGACTAACCGAAAATAATAAGCGTTTTTGGCTACGTTTAATGTGCTAATTATCACACAACTTTACATAAATGTCTAATTGGATAACATTTTGATTCCATTTTTACATCCAAATGGTCAACGGACAACTGTGACGTAATAATGTCCATCAAAAACCCCAAAGCATGAGCATGTGTAGTATGTAGGTACGTCTAGTTGAGAATGTATTTAGTTAATTACCCGGTCAAAGTACAGCTATTTATTTGAATCTGGCTTGATGAGTTGATCATTTCCATAAAATGAAATCATTAAAATGCAATGACTTATTCATAAAACAAATGAGCGCCAAAAATTCATGATACCTCATATTTTGTCTCATTCTTCTGCCAACCCACCTATCAGCACCATAAAAACACACACACACTAACATTTTGCAACACACACCACACAGCCGCTTTGATGGCCAACACTGGAAGGAAACACGATCGCCCGCAGTTCACCCATGGGTGCCCCACTGACCTCCTCTTCAAGGTTAGAGCTGCTTATATGAGAGGAGAAGTTGGTTTGGAAGTTTGGCCCTCTGTGCTGGAAACGTTTCAGTCAAGTTCAGGTGGAAGTCGTAGCTGTGCACAACAGTAGCTACGTTTACGACCCACTGTCAGCACAGTATGTGCTCGCCTACCTGATGTGTTTGGGTTCTCGGATTTATACACCCACTCTTGTTGACACAACGGGTTTGCTCTTGTGGTACTGTAAAACAAAACTTAAGATAAGACAAGGTAGAACTTTATTAATCCTGAAGGAAATTCTTGTGCCAGGGGATGCATAGAGAGATATTTCCAAAGGTGCAGTCACCACCTAAAAAAAGGAGACTGCTATTTAGATTTTGGACTGGTTTACTGGATTCTCTCTGATCTAGTCCATGTCACAATAAATAAAAAATAATGGATGACTGCGCAAATGTGCAGATTTAAGTCTGAATTAGGTTTGGACACGTAGGAACCAAGCCTATCAAAGGTTTACAGCAAACAGAGCCTCATGAATAAAAGGTACATTCATATTCCCTAGCTATAAAGGCTTACAGCATGTCACGTATCTTATTGTAACTTATTGTAACAATACTGTATCATGAAGGAGAACTGGTAAACCATCAGCAGCGCTCCAAACACACATCTATCTCAGAGAGTTTGATGTGCTGTGATCGTCCGCTCTACGATAAGGCCGAGCTGAACAGATTGATGTGACATAGTTAGGTCAGACCTCATCTGATCGTGGAAGTCTGAAGCGACATCACTGGTATTTAATGGTATTTATGTTTAGCCTCATGCAGAGCCGTGCATACACAGCTGAGACATTTTCCATCCAACTTAAAGGCATTGAGCTCAGAAAAACAGCTGTGTGAATGCTAGACATGCACATTAAAGACCAGTTAAAACAGAGCTAGTTAGCTTTAAACAAGACATCTTTTGCTGAACATGCTGCTGTAAGAGATAATAATGAAATAACTCTGACGTTAAATTATGAAGTGTTTTGTAACAGTAGCACAAGTTGCAAAGAATCATAAAATTAGTGAATTGATTTCTAAAAACTCATGTCAGCAACATCCCTGGAAAGCTTTCTAGCAGTAATTACCATTAGCTGCAAGTGTTACTGAATTACAAAGATTTATTTCATTCCACATTAATTCGATTTTTATTTTTTTTGGTAAAAATGTGCCAGCATAAGGATAATAGCTGAAGAAACGATCACTTCCATATCACGTCTTTCCAAGCTTTTTCTGACAGACTCTGAAGTTCAACCTTTCACTGAACTGAAGTTTCATCAACAAGTCTGTGGTTACATCACTTCATCCTCCTGTTGGCCAGACTCCAGTCAAAGGTCTTAACTCTGTTTACCTACAAAGTTAACCTTTTGACTGGGTTTCCTGTTACCCTGAATACACCAGTGATGTCCATTAGAAGACATATTTATGATTTTAAGTACCTACTCTGTATAGTTTTCTTCTCTTTAGGGCTCTTACAAGAACAGGGTGTTTTGTGTCTGTGTCATTGATGGTGATGGACCTCTCTTCTGATTGGCAGACTTTTCTCTGTGACTTGCCAACGCCAGGTAACCATAGCTTGGTATAACTCACATGTAAATGAAAGTCTTTTAGAACCAGACACAGGCTCCATTCACACTTTGCATTAATGTCTGACCTGGGCAATACCAATGAAAGGTCCAGGGTAAATTACCTGTGATCACACCTGATATTAAAATGCCTCTCCACATGCGTCGCCAGCCACCGCTCAGGATCTGATCTCATTTACAAATGATTTGAGTTCAAATAAACACCATCAAGCATCATTTGCTGCGCAGTAGAATTATACAACAGCTGCTGTCTGCAATGAATCGCTTGTTATGTGTGCGTCATGACTTCAGGAAATGATGCGTATTCAGGAACAAGCGGAAATCCCTGAAATGAATAATTAACCACATGGCGATATGTTATTTTGTGTACACATTTAAACAAAAAAGATTGGACGGTGGGTCCCGGTGAGCTGTATTGGGGGCACTGCTGAGGACAGTGTCTGTGTGGCCTGTTTGTAGGTATAGCCTGAATATGGGCTGTGTGCTTTCCTCAGTGGACTGAGCATTTTGTTAGTTTCCCAGTATTTATATAGCACCTTGACCTGCTTAATATCACTAAAACACATGGACTTCTCACTTCCTACAATATGGGACCAGCATGATAGTGTTTCCTGGCCGGCTGCCGCCACCTCTTTGTTACTTTTACTACTGTTTGTTTAATGTGAAGGAAATGATAATATCCCTATCGATTTTACCGCGAAATAACTGAATCACAGTTCCAGATTATAGTATGTTCCGCGTAACTGATTATGCGCCAGGCATCAAGGTCAATATTTGTCTTACGTCATTAGACAATATGAAAGGGAAATAACACCACCGTTTCCGTCCTTTGTAGGTGAAAGTTGAGGATCAAGGCTGACTTGATTTGTATTGACCCGACGTCTCTCGCTCTACAACGCAGGTTTTATTTTTCAGAGCAGTTTTAGTTGTGTCCAACAGCGACAGTAGCAGGAAAGACCCCGCCTCTGCTCTCTCGTCCTCCACACTCATTCATCTGCCGCTCTTTCTCTTCCTCTTACACCATCTCTTCTTCTTTCACTTCATTGCTTCCTTTCCCCTCCCCTCGCACCTTATTTCCACCTCTTGCCTTCATCCCGCTCACTTGCATTTTCTCCTCTATCACTGTTTTTTTTTTTCAGGTGCCATCTGTTCATGGAAGGTGGATCAGTTTCCATAGTTACGGGGTCAAAGGTAACATCTGGGTTATAACATTTCAGGGTAGCCTTCAGAATGGTAGGCGTCGCTGCGTTTCCATTCACTGAATTTGATAGTTTTGCATATCACAGGTTTAAGAAAAGAGTGGAATTGTATTTATCTACATTACAAGTCATTACTACGTTAATCATAGTATTCTTTATATGCTGATCAAATGCTATTGGAATTTTCCACTGAACATTGTCACTCAAAGCACCATTGTTTTCAGTGAACTCAAAGCTGCAATAAATCAGTATTAATATGTTAACAATGGAACAGAGGACTGTTTTTATGATGTGAAAGGGTTTGGTCACAGGGATGAACCCGCTGACAATTATCATCTGACTCTCCAGTCACCTCACTTCTTTGTTGTCTCGTCACGCAGCTGTTAGTTTTACAGCACACCTGCTGCTTCAGTCTCACCTTAGAATTATGTCCAGCTGCAACAGGCTGCTGTTGACAATGAAATAGCTCTGATAAAGCCACTGAACAAATGAATGCGAATGTTGCTGTGCTAACAGTGGAACAATTAAAAGGACAATAGTGTATATATATGATGTCTTTAGCACAAAAATATTGCATGCGGTTTTAAAGTGCACTAATATG
Source organism: Chelon labrosus (assembly GCF_963514085.1). Classification (NCBI taxonomy): domain Eukaryota; kingdom Metazoa; phylum Chordata; class Actinopteri; order Mugiliformes; family Mugilidae; genus Chelon; species Chelon labrosus. Next base: position 5,559,712 of record NC_140356.1, read on the forward strand.
TTTAGCTTGACAGGTTAACTAATTATAAGATATATTTATTGTAAAAGGTGTAGCTGACCCCCAGATAATTCTCTCAAAAGTTCTAAAGAGATTTTCAGCAGTTTTTAACTTTGTGCGCTGCATACCAGAGGCTAAAAGGCATAGATTTGTTTTTAGCCTTCTTGTTTTCATCCTGACACAGTTAGTTCTAACCTCCTGCATGTTACATGTGCAGAGGACCAGAGCCAGAAATGTGTTTCAGTGGAAAAATGCTAAAATATAAAAGACAGAGTTAAAGCATCAAAAGAGAGAGCAGTTTCTTCTTCATCTGGCATCAGCGCTGCACACTGTTCTTCCTTCAGCAACACACAGTACTGCAGCGTCACCACTGTACAACTAATCTGTTTTAACATAATGCATCTTCCCTGTAAACACTGACAGCTAACCTGTGTTTTATGTGGACGCAGCAGTTCTTCAAACATGTGTCAGAAAGTGAAGCTTTTGTAATAGATGCATTTGTACCAGTCGCTACAGTTGCAGCATCATTTGTTACAAGTTTGAGCATTCACTTAAAATTGCTTGTGTTGTTTTTTTCTTTAAAACGGACAGAAATCTCACTCAGGAACAAGGACTTCAGAATTTTGACTGTGTAGTACCGCGGCAGATCGATTCATTCTGACAGCGTTTCCTTCGTTCCCGTTCATCACAGCTTGTCTTACGTAACCTCGACCGCAGGGCGGCAATCAGCCCGTGCTGCTATGAAAATCGATGCAACCGAGTGCAACGTTGACTTTTTGTTCATGCCGTTTGCGTTGTGAATTGCATATTATTAAATAATAAATAAGTAAAAGCACATTAAGTATAGTGAAAATCTTGAAGAAGAAAGTATTCTTGAGCATTTAGTCGACAGTATGCTTTTTGGAACAGAGCCTCTTTTCAATTTCCCCGTGGGTTGACAGGAAGCCTGTGAGCAGCAGGACACATTCACAAGATGACAGCTTTTTTTGTTAGTGTTCATAACTGTAAACCTTTGACAGCGGGGGTGCTGTCGTTGCCGGCAGTTTATCTGAACTGGACCGTACTTCTTAGGCTAGTGTGGACAGCTAAGGTCTGAGCGTCATGTTTGGGTAGCTTCAAAGCTGCGTCGCAAACCTGGATATCTGTTCTCTAACTGGAGACCTGATGTCCATTTTGGATTCAAATTGACAGTAAAGCTACAGGGTTTGAGGCGGAGCGCTGCTGGTTGGCTCGGAGTTAAATCAGGGCTCCTGCAAACACTGAATGTCAATTGTAATATAGATCTTCAATGGAATGAGAATTGTACTGGCATCCAAAAGCTGTCATGCGTGCTGGTTTATAATTGAGTTAGAACCATTAATTAACCAAATGGATTATTGCTGCCCCTGCATGGTCTTTCAAAGAGGTTATTTTAACTTAGGTTGCCTGGAGAAACTGGGCTTGACTGACTTCTTCAGTCTTTCTTGTAAAGAAACAGCCCTAAACTATGAATACCCATTGATTCATGAGCTTTGTGACATAATAGCTCCATTCTACTTCAACCTGAGTACAAATCTGCTCTGGTTGTTGTGAGGGTTCCCCAAGGCCTTTAAAGGATGATTCATCGGTGGGCCATAGGCACGCACGATCAGTGATGTGTTACCTTATTCAGAAATAGATGAATGAATTAACTAGGGCCGGGACTCGATTAAAAAAATTAATCTAATTAATTAGAGGCTTTGTAATTAATTAATCGAAATTAATCGCATTTTAATCGCATATAAATATTTGACCTGAGAACAGTGAGAAGTATTTTTTTCATATGGATTTTTAGTATACCATTGAATAATGACTAAATTTCCCATCCACGGGGCCAACCAAAGCGGTCTCATCAGCTTCTTCTTTCATGTTCACTGTGGTTTGTTGTTGTCTGAAGTAATGAACAGTGTTGCCAACTCCTCAGGAAAGGAAAGTAGCTATTGGCTGTCCTAAAAGTCGCTAGAAGTCGCTAAATGACGTCATCGGCTAATTTGCATAATTTACCTTTTGGATGTAATTGTGATGGACGCTGTATTATTAACGCGCCTCCTTTATCAGGGCTTGGTATTGGCAAAATGACTCTAAAGAGACACTCTGGCACAGTAACTTAAGTTTTTTTTTTTTTTTTTTTAGTTTTTCTTAAGTTTGGTTTAGTTTCTAGCCTACAAGTCACAGGCACAGAAGAACATGAGCATTTTTTGCCATAACTAGAATATTTTTAACATTTTTTGTACAAACGGTTTTTACTTGACAAAATTAACAATCTAAATGGATTATTATTTTATTATTTATTTTAGTGTGACAGTGAAGAAACATTTACATCCCGCTCTAAACCAGGGCGCGATCAGCGGCAGCTTTGCGCATGCGTCATTCGTTTGCAGTCTGGACGCGGTGGCGTGGTTCTCCCTCTCTGCTCTGACTGCTGCTGCGCGGGGGCGGGGCTACTGTGAGACTGACCACCTGTGAGTGCTTTGGGACGGGAGAGGGGCTCACGGCAGCACCCGCTGCTTGTTGAGGACACTGGTAATGAACGCTAGTTGGTGCTCCAGTATAATCGGTCCGCCGAAACTCATCCAGTGAGAAACGTTCCGCGGTGCAAAAATAAGTGTGATTAAAATGCGTTAAAAAAAATTAACGCGTTATTTTTGTGTAATTAATTAATCTTAATTAACGCGTTAAAGTCCCGGCCCTAGAATTAACAGATATTTATTTAAATGACAATCTTAGGGAGTGGAAGTTTTGAACAAAATGAGAAGCAAGCAACAGAGAGATTTTATTAGCATCACAAATTCATACAAGACACTAATAAATGCCCATATATAAGAGCTTGTTACCTAGCTATAGCTTAATAGCTGTGTTAATCAGGTTATGTTGACATAGATTAGGAGTTTAATGTAATTAGAGTAATTGTAGTGTTTGCATGACAGTCTTCACTGTGTCGCCTTAATCTGATTGAAACACTCATGTGAACAAATGAGGTCTAGATCAAAGCAAGCAAAGGTATAAGTGCATCAGTGGGTTGTTTTTTTTTTTTTTTTGGCCCTCGACGGCAACTAATGACTGCAGCAGCTCGATTGCTCCAGTCAGATCTCTGACTCTGTGGTGTGATTAGTACAAGGCTGTGATGGCTCTTCATCTCTGTCATGGTGAACCTCACGCACACACACACACACACACACATGCACACACGCACACACACTTGAAAATAAGGCTTGCTGTCAGGCATGATGCACAACCCTCGTCTCAAGAGAGCGATAAGGCTGTCTGCCTGTAAACGGATCAGCTGACGGAGGAGAAATGGATGGATGAGCAGTGAATTGGAAGGAGGGAGGAATGTGGCAGCATTTACTCCGTAAAAATATTTTTGCCCTGTGGGCAAGGAGCTGATTTCTGTGAATCCTGCAGCACATTAGTAGCACCCTTTCCATTGTGTCAGAAGTGTGTGATGTGCCTCTCAGCCACAACATACTTGCATTGGTCAGATTATAAAATATACGTCACAGATGAGCAGTTGTGTTGTATTGTAATTAAAATGAATTATTGCAGTCTCCTTTGGTGGGGGACAAGAACAAACGGTCCTCAAACAGGCAAGTGTAACCAGCAAATCTGGCGTGCGTAATTGTGTCTTGAGAGAGTGCTGCATCTCTCCAGTTGCATGCTTAGTAGATGCCTACAGCGCTTAGATAGCTGTAAAGAGACTTACAAAGTAAAAGTATGTCAGTGTATAAGGTATGTTGTGATCTAATGGAAGCAGGCCCGACTGAGCTAACATGAAAGACTGTGGCTAACCATGTCTGCTGTTAGCTCTAAGGAGAGATTTCTGTGGCATGGTTTTATAATGCAGAATACAGAATAGTGATCTAAGTGTTTTTTGTGACATACTTTCAGTTTCTTTCTTGAAAAGTGCTCTACAGGTATCGTGCAAAATAAAATGAAACCCTGCGAGGAAGAGCTTGGAGGCAGGTATTTGTTATGTGTCCAGATGTCAGACATATAGCTCTACATTAGATTGATTTTCAAGTTTATTGGACTTAATGCATTTGCACATATGTGATCTGGGAGAGTGCAGGTCAGATAAGAAAAGCATGTATGGATCACCAGGGGATGAAGTACTGTTTATTTACCAAACATGCAAAAAATGATTCATCTAAAAAGATTAGCTCGTAACATTAACTCATTCAACTTTTTTTTTTTTTCTCTGTGGCATCAGATTCAGATTCAGATTCAGATTTTGAGAACTTTATTTATCCCAACAGGGCAATTCATTTGCAGCTTTTCCACATGCATTCCACACACAGTCAATCAATCAATAGACAAACCAGTAAGCCAAGGAAACAGTAGTGCATGGGCACATAATAATCAATCACAAATTGCTGCCATAGTTGCAAAACGGAAAGCTTTTTTGTCTGTGTGATTACATACTCAAGTTGAAAAGCAAAATGTGAATGAAGGGCATTGTGTCATTTCAGGAAGGTGGCTGTGCCTTAAACCGGATAAAGTTAGGAACTTTGCAGAAAATCCCAGCTGTACATTCATAAAAATAATAGAGCCCTTGATATTTGAGTGTCTGTAATTCATCTTGGACTGGTGGATCCTCTGTATACACAGCACATACAGGCTTCTCTTGTTGGTAACATGGGTTAGCACTTGTATCGTGGCTGACACGTGCTTTATTGTTAACGTTTGACTTTTTTAAATTTCTTTGCTTTGAAGGTTAAAAGCTTTTAATCATGTTCAGTGACCGACAGCTTTTGTCAACGGACTGAGGTGTGGTTCTTGATCAATTATGTTCACTCCGGTGTGGGCAGGAAGAATGTGTTTAAACTGATCGACGGTCAAAAGATACAAGTATGACGCTGAACTCCTAGCAGTCGATAATCAAACAACGGTTTATTTCTCTTGTCTTTCTAGAGATAACACCCTGTAGACTAAATCAGTGTGGAACGCAGTGAAGGAGGTTCTCTGATCATTGATCTTCTTTATTTATTTATCAAATGAAAAAAGATGAGTGGAGGTTCTCTGCGGTGTAAACGTGTGTGTGACCTTGTGTTAGATGTTTTGCTTTAGACGTGTGTGCCTGTGTGTACGGTGTGTGTGCCCTTGTACTTGCGCCTTTTGGTCTGCTTTGTACGCTTCTCTGCTTATCTTTTGATAGGTTTTGTCTGAGTGTGTACGTGGTCCTGCCCTTGCATCTGTACATCAGTGCTTGTGTGTGTGTGTGTGTGTGTGTGTGTGTGTTCTTGTGTGGGAGCTCCTGTCTGATTGCCACGGTCTCCTTACGCAAACGCTTATGCAACCATGCAGCCTGGTGGCTGATCTCCCGCTCTACGCGCGCGCACGTGTGCGTGCGTTTATCCCTTCCCCGTCATCCTCAGACATGACTGCCTCTGAAACGGAACGAGCCGCTGCCCTCTTTGATGTGAGGGAGGGAGAGGATTAGCAATTAATTCTGATCTCTTTTTTTTCAGAAACTTCATTAGAGTTTAACTTCCACGGGCTCTAATCTGATCTGTCGCTGTGACGACGCCACACAGACGCGCTCAGACGCTGTGTGTGCCCTTGTTAATTCCTGTGTGTGTGTGCGTGTGTGTGTATTGTACATCCTACATTGTTGTCTAAAGTCTAAAGTCTGAGCATGCTGTATATAGAGGAATACTACAAGACAGGTTATTACTACTAACACTAATTGTCTTATTTCTGTTACTGCTACTGTGTGGCTGCAGTAACTAAGTACTACTTAAATGCTACTTATATACAGTCACTTGCCATTTCATTAGGTACGCTAGTGAAAATAAGTGCATTCTAATATATCAGTCCTGCACTAAATCCTGCAGCCAGAAAGGTGTTAATTCAACTGTAGGATGATTGGGGGATGTTAAACTGAATTAAGTGTTTCTATTATTTATTTAGCTGAGGATTGTTATATTCAAATGCATTTCTTTTCACTAAGTGTGCCTAATGAACTGTCTAGTGAGTGCATATTGGTACTTTCCCTACAAACCCCTATTGAAAATAGTCCATTAGTGAGGCGGTTATGAGGTTATGCTCCAGCAGGGGGAGCTATGCGCTTGCCTACTACGTGAGGTGCCCATTCTCACCTGTACTGTATAAAGCGTATGCTGTGTACACATCTGGACAAGTTATTTCATGTGGTCTTGAGTCATAAAACATACAGTAAAACTGAGTATTGAAAGAATCTGCCAGAGGGGAGAAATTTGCAGATAAACTTCTTTGAGTGTTTTTCTTGGGTCTAATGTGAGGGTCACTGGTTTCACTCTGTCTGCATACAAGAAAGGGTCGCATACATTTCAGAAGCTTTCGCTACTTTTACTTGTTTGTTTTATTTTAAAAAAACTAGTAAAGTCTCAAATTAATGGATATCAATGGTCTTAGGATGAGGACACAAATTTACTGGGGCGTCTTTACTGTGAGATTTAAGACACACAAATCACACGCATCAGTCCTCCTGCTGTTGTTTCTCTCCCATTACTCCCCAGCGATGATTTAACTTAAGCTTTATCTTTTGCTGCTGTAGCTGCATCTGAGTGTGTGTGTGTGTTTGAAGTAGCACATGGCTCACAGCTTCCAAAGACTCTTGGCTGGAAATGTCTACAGCTCATAAATTACATTTTTTATTTTTTTTTTTAAAGCCTGTTGCCAGTTACTGCCATGTGTGTGAACGGGGCACACGCGTATGCTAATGTTTTTCACACGCGCGTTCTCACTTTGTTCCGCAGGGTGTCCGGCGGCGAGCTGTTCGACCGAATCGTGGAAAAAGGCTTCTACACGGAGAAGGATGCCAGCACGCTGATCCGGCAGGTCCTGGACGCCGTCAACTACCTGCACAAGATGGGCATCGTGCACCGAGACCTGAAGGTAACGCGTAGGCCTTGCCACATGTGCATAAACACACGCTAAGGCACTCTCCCCCTCCCACAGGTTAGGTCCAGAGCGGTTAGTTTTCACTTGACAGCCAATGATTTACTGCTGCAATAAGGGCAGTGGCTCGACACATGCAGTGCATTGTGGGTCAGTGTGGCGCGTGCCGGCTGTTGGAAGAGATGCAATTGGTTTAGAGTTTCTTAAAGTGGTAAAATGAGGAAGAAAAGCAGGTTGGGTCTGTTGGTGTACTGATTAAAGTTGCACTTTGTCATTTATTGTGTTGATTTAATGGTAACCCATAAGAATTGAATTTAATTAAATCAATCCTTCTTTCTTTCTTTCTTTCTTTCTTTCTTTCTTTCTTGCATGCAGCCAGAGAACCTGCTCTATTTTAATCCTCAAGACGAGTCCAAGATCATGATCAGCGACTTTGGTCTTTCCAAGATGGAGGGCAGCGGTGACGTCATGTCCACCGCCTGCGGAACGCCAGGATACGTGGGTAAGTCGGTAATCTCTCCCGCACTTCTTCATCTTTTCCCCCCACCAGAAGCCGCCATTTGTCAGCTTAGTTCTTGCTGTAGGTCCCATCCAACCTTCCATTCCCACATGGCGCGCGCGGTAAATGACACCAACGGCAGACAGATTTGCCTCTGCAAACTTTGATACGGGCTGCGGGAATAATGATATAAGGAAAAAGGCCTGAGGAATTAGCTCGACTGGTTTAAAACACTATCTGAAGCTTTCTTATTATGTTTTAGTCTTACTGGTTTTAAAACCAAATCATCTAAAAGGATTATTTAAATGATGGCCGACTGCCTGAGAGCTGATTTCTTGAAGAAGATGCATACAAATAAGGGGACATAATTTTTCTTGTATGTACGGTAAAGCTAGTTAATCAAAGTTTGCCATGTGTATTAAGTAGGTTAAGGTACGGACACTGAACTGATATCAAAGAACAACCGGCAATAAAGGCTGCCTGATATCACATCACGTTGCCTGCGTCCTGGCCAAAAAGTTGCGCTTGAACACACCGCTGAGACAACGGCCAGCTGGCACAAACGTCCTGAAAGGAAATATCTCTTCTGGAAAACTGGAAGAGCTGCTATTAGCTGGGAAGCTAGGAAGAACTACACACCATCGGATCGACAGTTTATTCATTCTCGATGATCACGTCGCGATATACTGTAATTCTGTATGTGGACGTCCTGATAAGATAAAGATTTACAACAAGGAAAGTACTTTATGTGGCCTTTAAGCTTTGGCACTTGTGACTTCTGTTTCTTATCTGGTTGAACAGCCAATCAGAGAGATCTCGTTACGATTCATCCGGGTCTGATTAGTGCCAAATAATACAACCTTGTTTTGCTGTTTAGCTTAAATATGAGCAAAACAAATTAGGTTAGCGTTGTGTTAAGTGTTTGCATTCTAAAACACTACACTACGCTTTTCAAGATCATTTAAGAAAATGCTGTGTTGGGCGAACATAACCCTTTTTTTTTTTTAGATTGCCGTTTAAACCACTGGACATAAATTTCCAACAACATCCGCGACGTGTTTTTATACAGGAAATACTACAACGATGTCTGAGTAATTGTGAGCAAGGCTTTGTTTAACAGGACCTGCAACCCAAATAGTGAAGTAATGAGCATAAATCAATCCCTGCTCCTGCATGTAGTCCTGGGACGTGCTGTGAGTTGCACGCAAGCACAGGTGGAAGCACTACAGTTTGTGGCTTCGGTAACGGCAAATCATTTCCCTCAGAGGCCTAGACTCAACTCAGCTTGCCTCTCAGTCTTCAGATTCCCATTTATCATTACGTCCCTACATGGTGGAGTAAATATGAGCCGAGCTGTTTTTATTTGGATTCCTGCGGGTGCCAATCCAACCAGCGCAGGAAGATTTCACCATGCTGTTTCCATCTGACACCATTTATACTTCCTGCATCATCTTTGTTCATTCCGTATCATCTGGAGCGCCGTGTGTGTCCTGTGTAGTCTGCGTGCACGTTATATTCACACACCTAAGTCGTGCTTATCACTCCTAGACAGACAGCCTCCCTCTGTGTGTCTGTGTTGTTGTGTGTGCATGCTCTATATATATATATACTGTATTTCTTATTTTGTGTGAATTTCTGTGTGCACTTATGTCCATGTGCTTGTGTGTGAGATACTCTGTCTGCTGTTTGCGTGTTTTTATAGGATACAGATGTTCGCGCTTCCTTGTTGCAACACTAGACGGGTTGCTCTGTTTGTATTTCTGACAAACATCACTCAAACCCTCGCATAAACAAATCTGTCACGGGAATAAAGACGGACCGGGACATAAATGTTGAAAGATTGAAATTAATTTTGTAAAGGCGCATGTCAGGCCAGCTTCACTAAATCCAGCTGGCCTTCAATGTTGTGCAACAGCTCTGATTTTTTATTAGCTCCTCACAAACTTGACGTCTCTTCTCTGAATCCAGCGCAATAACTCACAAATTTGACTCTTATAAAACTCAGAAAGAACTCACATCAAGCCCGGACTTTACTTTAAATGGTCAGACTCTTGCATCAGTCGCTCTCGCATTCCCCTCTTTTTACCTCTCTCATCCATCTAGCCAACATCCTTCTTCACCCGTGACCCCCTCCCCGCGTTTGTTGCTCTCCTGCAGAGGATTGCTGGTCTGCGGGGGCATTTCCACTTCAGACATTTTGTGTCTAAATATAACCCAGGTATAAATAACCCCGGAAGGCACTAAATGAAAACCAGAAGTGAAATATGAGCGCGGGGAAAGCGAATCATGATGCATTTAATGAAACTTTAAATCTGTGTGTCAACCCTAAACGCACGACCCTATACCAGTAATGACTGCAGTGCTGCAATAATAACACGCTGACAGTACTCTGAACATGTAAATAAATCTATATAAACTGTATGTACTGCGTCTTTTGCAGGCCCAACTCCTTTCAGTGTACACATGTGGCAGAATTTACTGCTTTAAATGCACTGAGTCAACAGAGTCAACAGCAATACAGTCAACAGCTATATTTCACAAGAAAGTAAGAAAAAACATCCAAAACAGTATTTTAACTAGATTTAAATGTTAACACCAACATCAGTTTGTTTAGAGCAGTGGCAGGCCGTGCATTTTCCACATAAACATTCAGTGGCCTCCAACCTTTTTCAAAACACCTCTTAATACAACCGTTAAGACCCCACTGCTATAGAAACTATCATCAACATCATACGGATACGCAATAATACAGCACGTTGCATCTCTTATATAGCGAGATGAACGCCATTACTAAAGCAAGAAACTCACTCACAATTCAAAAAGTCTCCTCTCGCTCACTGCAGCCCCCGCTGTGCTACAGCTGTGCACCAGCGCCAGAACCAGCAGAAGCATCAATGTCGACCCAATAAAATGGGGAAAATATACATAACAGAACAAAATATGATTCATTTTACTCACCACAACTTAAGAAACAATTTAGAGTTCTGCTCATAGTTGCTGACCTGAAAATGGTGGACACACCCTTCCCCCGGCTGGGTCAGGCTAGCTAGCTAGCTAGCTCTGGGGTTGGGTGGCCTGTCCTCACAATATCCAGCTTTTGTTTTAAAGTCTGCCGTGAAAATGTCTTCCTAAGCAGATCTGCAACCAAATCGATAGCCTCTCCTCCTTCCGCCATTGTGAGTTAAAAAAGTAGCAATCAAAACGTTAACGGGGATGATTTGCATGTATTTCAAGCTTCAGCCGTCTGCAGTTTTATCTGTGAAGGCCGAGGCAGATATCTTTGACTCCGGCAACGCGTGATGGCTGAAACATAATTGGGTAAAAGCTCTACTACAAAGTTACACTGCCAGAAGCTATTGGGATTCATTTAATAAGATTAATGGGAAAATATTAAAATGTAAGTCAGTGATTTCGATAAAGTTTAGGCCAGTAGAGAAGGCTTTGCTGGCCCTGACGGCCCACCACTGGTTTAGAAGGAGGACTGTGCATCCAAAAAAAACAAAGCTGAAACAAAGGCAACTGGATTTGTTGGTTTTCTTGAGGATTTGAAGACTTCCCTTGACTCTAGGCTCTGTTAATGACCAGATACTCGCCTGAATTAGAGAATATTACTCAGATTTACATTTATTATTATTCTTTTTCACAATGCATGGTACTCTGACGTCCCATTAATGGTCAGACATTCAAGACACATGCTGGTGAAACATTTTGGTGTCTCAGTCCACCTCCCCTGTTCAGTGACAGCTTTTCCAGTTTGACATACTGTAGATGGCTTTTGTTACTCCTCTTTCAAACCATCTGTCTTCTCTGGACAGTCGTTGGCCTTCAGGTACAGGTAGACCTTTAACCTCTGACCCCATGAACCTTAACTCCCCACCAGTCATTTAGTAATGAAGAAGCCACTTGGATGATTGAAACGTCCAATTACCTTTGTTTTATCTCTGCTTTTTGGATGACCTGGATGACTGAGAGGCATCACAGACATATGAAGCCTGAAGAGGTGATGGAGAAACGCAGATTTCACCAGCAAGACATCCAAAGTTCATATAGCAAAAGAGAATTTAGCTAAATTAAAAGCAAAAAGTAAAAGTATCATCTCTGACCCTGAAGTCTGTTTCTGAAGTGGTTAACATCACAAATGATGACCTCAGTGTGTAAAAATGCTTTAATTCCAAGTCCAGGAAAACAAGAGCCCCCCTCACACACCGTCACAAATGAGTCAGGGTAGACCAATAAACAAACTTAAGCACTCCAGTTCAAACGTGCCAAATCTATTTCGAGGCAGCCTTGTGTGTGTATGTGTGAGATGATGTTATGGTGAGCTCACTGTCATTAGTAATTTGCTCTGTCCGCGGCCTTCTGTAATGAGTCGCAGAGCAAGGTCAGGCCAGGTCAGTCTGCCTCACAAACAGCATCAGCGGAGAAAATGGGTCTGTAGCTGACTAGCTTTATGTTGATGTGCAAGAAAAGTAACTTGAGTTTGATCTCTACAGGAATTGTTTGGACTGTACTGCGCGCAGACAATTTCCCACCATTAACCACACTCGCATGTTAGTTTTATTTGGATAGACATGGAGTGTCTGCACATTTTCTCGCTATTCTGGCTCATTAAACAGCTTCACTTTCACGTAAAAATCACACAGCAGTTTTTACTGGGTCTCAAGCTTAACAAAGGTAAAAAAAGTAGTCAAGTTTACTGCCTGGCTACTGCTGAATCTAGGTACAATATTTGCCAATTTTCTCTCTAAGTTGAGACTCTAACCAAATGTCTTTCCATCTCTTTCAGCTCCAGAGGTTCTCGCCCAGAAGCCCTACAGCAAAGCGGTGGACTGCTGGTCCATCGGCGTGATCGCCTACATCCTGTAAGTACCAACTCTTTGCAGAACATCACACACTGAGCCAAGTGGTTTCATCCAATTGACTCTTTCAACAGGGACCAAAAAATCTTATGTCATGTAGTCAAATTGGTAGATCTGCACCCCCATAAACTGCTATAACTTAGGCCCTGTTCAGACCTTGCATTAACATCTGTCCTGGGGAATCCAATTGCAAGTGACCAGCGTGAAGTACAGGTGTGAACAGCTACAAAGCATATTTTATCTTCATGGTCGCAAACATGGCTGATACCACATAGTTTTGTTCAGCCGTATCCATCAACGCAGACTTGAATCTGCAGCAGTTAGAAAATGACTCAACCTGGCTTCATTTCTGCAAGACTTGACCCTTGACTGACCTAAAACCCACTCAGTACATACCCATAGTCCATCAGTACAGGCTTATTAAGGTTGATCAGACTTCTCCTGAGGACTGTGTGGTAGCAGACCGTGTTTGATTGACATAAATGCCCTGATGTGAGATCATTATATGCGTTCTTGTCTGCATTTGTGTTCTCATGGACCGAAGCACTTTTTTAAATTCGAAGTACACATCTGACTAGTCCAAATGCCCGAATGTGCTTTTGCACTGCCCGTTTTATTGAAGGCCCTACTGCTTCCTCTCATCTATATTTCAGGGTCGAATTTGTCGAGTCCAAAGCACCAAGTACGCCCTCCTTATCAGGGCAGGACTTCTATGACTCTTCTTAGTACATGAAGTTTAGTTCTCGACATAATTTTGCTTTCCAGGTCTATGGTATAGTGCATGTTGGCTTTGTTTTAAGTTTTCAGTTAAGCATTGTGACATACAGTATTTCTATCAGGTCTGACCCATGTTTTTAGAGCTCCTTTGTATATTGCCATCGTAAGCTAACTGGTTTGTTCTGAACATGTGAATAGTCAGGTCCGTTGTTTTAATGAGCCACTGACAAGTTGAAATAGTAGAACGCCACCTCCTCTCAGCTCCGTTTGACGCTGCCAAATGAAATGCACATGGTACATTGTTTCCATTGACATGGCCGGCATTTACACTTGATTTGTGATTGGTCCTCTGTCAACACAACTCATAACTGTTTATATCTCTTTTTATATCTCCCTTAGTCACCAGGACCAGCACTTCAGCTTGTGAATATAAAAGCCAGACGCACATTCTGTGTGACGCAGAGTTACTCATCTCCATTTTAGATTCAACTCAAACACAAAACCGCAGTCTGAGTGGTAAAAAAAAACACCTCCTGTCACACCGGTTATCATGCACTGTCACATACTATAACCGCTGACAAAGTGGACAAAGCTTAGCACTGCTAGCTTGGAAACCATCCTGAACTCCAGCCACAAACTCTTTGCGAGGAAAAGTTTGTCTTGAGTCTCTCTGTTGGGAACTGATTATCCTCTGGCAAAGATCTGTCCGAACATTCAAACTGTTGGACTAGTTGGGCTTTATCCAGTGATAAATAAAAGAGCAATAGCGCCGTAGTCATACACATCATCTGAGCATCGTGGAGTTAAATCGGCCCTGATTTGTTGTCGCTTGAGTGCAGAGGTATTTTTTCTCTGCATCGGTTAAAACACACCCCATGATGAAATCTTTACTTTGGGTGCACGTGTGTGTGTTTGTTGATTTTACCCCTGTCTGTGTTGTGCGAGGATGATGGCGATATTGCTTGTGTGCCGTCGTCAGAGCCAGAGCTCAGCCGAATGGCCTTGTATGGACATGGGCCAGATTTCACTTTCTCTGCTTTTTGTTTTTCCTCTTCTGCATCAGCCCCACTTCTTACCCCTCACACTCACAGTCTGTATGCGTAGGTGCACATGTTTGCAGGTGTGCGAACAACGAAATCAATGTCAGTATGCTTATTAGTTTATGAATAAGGGGCACAGGAGTGTGAACAATCCTGCTGAGGTCCATGTCCGTGTATGCGTGTGTCCTCCGCCAGACCGACATTACTTTCTCAACTGGGAGGTCGCTTGAGGGGGTTAGAGGTCAGAGGTCAGCAGCAGGTTAATGGGATACAGAGGATACGAGGTGGCTGAAAGGAAGGCACGTAAAAACGTAGCAAATGTTTGTGTATGTTACGTCTTTGAAGTGTGAGGTGAAGTTTAATGTGTGACGTGAGTATATCTCACCCTCAGTCTCTTCCTTTCTTTTTCTGCTTCTGTAGATTGTTGTGCTTTTGTGCGACAGAAGTGCGTGTGTGTAATTTAAAATGAAGCTTTTTATATGAAATTGAGTAAAATGAGCTTTTGGTGCAGCTGACTGTGTGTTTGTGTGTGTGTGTGTGTGTGTGTGGTAGAGGGAAAAAGCAGCTCCCTGCTGGCAATTAGCACAATTAGCGATGGGATTCAGACCTTGTTAGCTTTTAGCCGCTGCTCAGGTGGAAAGATCACATCAGCTAATCAACCATAATAATCACCTGAGCGTGTGTGTGTGTGTGAATGTGTGTGTGCATGTGTGTTCGGGGGGTAGCCGATGGTGAATGATTGCCTTTCACACTATCACTCTCTCACTTTTATCCCGGTGTAGGCGTGTGTGTCCGATGGAGTGGAGGATCAGCTGAGTGGCAGGTGAAACTTTAGGCAAATGAGAAAGCAGAAAAACGAACAGAAAGTCTTTATTTCTTCACGGCAGGCGGAATCTAACTCCCTCTCTTCCCGGCATGATTCTCTTTTATTCCCTTTTTTTTCGGTGTGTATCGATGGAGAACGGCATTTTAATGAGTTTTTATGAAACTCTCTTGGTGCATCCAGAACTTTGGTAATGAGGTGCAGATGATGTTTTTGGTTGAGCAGCAGCTCTGCCAACTGTTGGTTCAGTTGGCGCATTATGGAGAATCAAACCGGGGCTTGAGTTCATTTTGTTTTCACCTGCGCTGGGTTATCTCACGTGATTAACGAGATTCAGTCAATTACGGCTCACACTCACAGTGAAGACACTGTAGCGTTAAGCAGACCAGAATCACTTGGTCCAATGGTCTTTATATTCACAGCTGCCTTTGGATTATAGTTAGAACTGACAGCAGCATGTCTAATGAAGTTGATGTCTGATGCAAGTGTTTGTTACTTCTGAATATTGCACATTGTATCACTGTCAATTAAGTCAATCTTCACTGATCAATTAACTGACCAATTGTTTCAACCCTCTAGAAATGAGTAAATTATGTGAGTGAATTCCATATAAATCAATCAGTGAGGGACCGACCAAAAGAATGGACAATTAAATATCTAGGTGACAGAGTGAACCTCTTGTCTGCAGGCTGTGTGGTTACCCCCCGTTCTACGATGAAAACGACTCCAAGCTGTTTGAGCAGATCCTGAAGGCCGACTACGAGTTTGACACGCCGTACTGGGACGACATCTCGGACTCAGGTGAGCCTTCCTCTTCCTCGCGACCCTTTGCCCTTCTTCCTCCTCCTCCTCCTTCTCCTCTGGCCGCCATGTGGCACACATGGACCACACAGCACCCCTCCATCACAACCTCTGACCTCAGCTGTCAGGAATGAATATATATGTGTGTGTGTGTGTGTGTTTTGTGGGGTCATTCGTCACCACCACAGTTACGTGCCTGGCAGTAAAACCAGCTTTGTGTTGGCTGTGTGCCTGGATACCCAGGAGAATGTGTGCTTTATATTATATATACCTCTGAACCAAAAGAAATCACTCAAATTAGACCCAGACATCAGGTTCTTTGCAGGGATTATACCATATTTTTGTAAAATGTTGTCTTAGCCCATTTAAGCAATTTGCTGCTTGGTGATAAAACTTTCAGCTGTTGTGATTCTTCTTTTCAGAAAGGTGCGGTATTGTTATCAAGGCTGTTTTAGCCATGCTAGCTGCATAGCTACAGCACCTAGAAGGTCACAATCTTCTGGATGGATTGACATGAGATGTTGTACAGACATTAACGGTCCCTTGAGGGTGATTTTAACTGACTTCGATGCCTGGAATCTTCCTCCAGCCCTCTCATGTGATGGACATTCGTGCTTCATTGTAATGCATAATTTGACAATGCCATTAAAATCGACACGTTTATTCATGTTCCCATGCAGATGTATTTTTATTCAGCGTCACCAAGAGGTTATGTTCAGGTCAGGATTATAATTTGCCCAGTGCTCTGGCTTTGGACCAGTTTCCTGTTAAAACTAATGATATTCACATCATCAAATGTTTACAGGCTAAACGACGACCATTAGCAATTAGCATAAAGCGCTGCCTAGCACAAAAATAGTCCCACAAAACTGCAGGCTTTGCTGAAATCGGAGAGGGATCACGATTTAATGCTGTTTAGAGGCTCCCTCATTTTGCCACCTTTGCTCATTCGCACTGACCCAAACAAAGCTGGTGTCACGGCGCCTGTGCTTTCAGAAAACCTGCCGGTGTTTTATAATCAGAAGCGCAATGTGTAGCACAGAAACGTCGATGCCTTACAAGTCACACCGTGCCAGCTCTGCCTTTCACACAGATGTCGATTCGGCTCCGTGGCAACATCCACTGCAAACTCAAACTTGGAGCGATAGCCATTTTGTATACATACCTTTCATATAGAACAGCGTGGCAACTCCCACCCGTGCACTCCCTGAAGAGGCTATGTGAAAAAAGGATTGTGTCTCAGATACCAGGGTTTAGCAGAAACCAACAAACGATGGAAGTCCATGCAGAAAATATCCATACCTGACTGAAATGTCATAGATTATCAGTGTTATTTGGGTTCCAGAAAGTGTTCAGAAAGTGCCGTTTTAAGTTGCTAAAGTGTGACGTTTGTTTGTCCAAATGCACTGACGTTTTATGGCCACTTGTCTCCCAGCCAAGGATTTCATCAGCAGCCTGATGGAAAAAGACCCAGCCAAGCGCTTCACCTGTGATCAGGCGCTCAGACACCCCTGGTGAGAAACACACACCCACACGCCGTGAAATACAGACGTCACAAAAAGGCCTCAAATCAATATAGATATTGACGTGCCGTCAGAAGTGTTAACAGAGAATTTGTGCATGCCTGTGTGTCCGTGCTTGTGTGCGTGTGCTAGGATCGCTGGGGATACGGCTCTCTGCAAGAACATCCATGAGTCAGTCAGCCGCCAGATCAAAAAGAACTTTGCCAAGAGCAAATGGAGGGTAAATATTGTTTATTGCAGCTTGTTCTCTGCGGATCTGGCTCCACTTCAGCGGACTGTATTACTCTATTACGGCTCCTCAAACGATTGTGTTTTTGGAAGGTGATTCACTCAGCAGTAAAAACCTGCCGTGCCATATGTTCAGGAGTTGCCCCTCATCATCTCAGTTCTCCCTGAAGGCCTTAGAGGAATCTGCAAACCTCAAACGTGTTTCCACTTTCCTCAACTTTAAATTCAGTATGAAATGAGAAGTCACTTTTTGGAATGCAGTGCCCCTTCTAATCCGAATGCCCCTGCAGTGCTTTTCCTACTGTGACAGGTCAACATGTGTGCCAACAACTAATTTGTTGTAACACTCAAAGAGTGAGATAACTAACTGTTAACTAACCTTTTAGTGTAGTGTCAAACAAAACATTTAATTTTATGAAGACACACTTAAATGACTCCTTTTTTTCATTTTTCACATCTTCTTATTTCCTTCCCCTCTGCAGCAAGCATTCAATGCCACCGCCGTGGTTCGGCACATGAGGCGGCTGCAGCTTGGCAGCAGCATGGGGACCAGCATGGACGCTTCCAACCCGCAGGCTAGGCCGAGTCAGACGCAGAAGCCGGTTCAGAGCCAGAGCCAGAGCCAGGCGGGCCAGAACCAGGCGGCGCAGAGCCAAAACGCCGGCCAGGCGGCGCAGGGCCAGAGCGCCAGTGCTGCCACCAGCAAAAACTCTTCCACAGACAACAACATAGCAGCTCCACGCAAGGAATGTGAGTATGACTCATTAGTCGCACCGAGAAGTTAAGAGAACATATGTGATGATGTGGTGTATAAGGGATTGTAGTAAGAGTGATAGAAAGTATTGAAAACTGACTCGTTCCTTTCAGGTGTCACCGCGCCGGTCACGCCCTGCAGCCTGGCGTCTGCAGCCTCCTCTCCCGCCTCAGGGACCGAGCTGAACCGGCCACATCCCTCAGCGGTCCCCGCCCCGGTGCTCACGGAAACCAAGTGACGCCAGGTCCCGCGGGGAACCAGCTGGGAGGCCACAGCGCTGTGAGGCAGAGAGACGGGAGGACGACCGGAGGGGAGGAAGAAGGAGACGTTCGCCGTCTTCTCCGCCCTTCCCTCTCGTCACCGCACTCCCTCTTGGAATGCGCCCCCCCCCCTACTCCCCCCCAGCCGGTACCCCGCCCTGCTCCTGGGAGAGCAGAGGACTTTACCTCCACCCCACTGATTGAAACCACCATTGCCATACAGTACGCCCACCATCCACCGGGATGACGTGTAGGCTTCCTCCGTCTGCAGCAACAGCACGTCCACTGACTCTAGTGGAGGATGTTCGTACGGTCGACTGTGAATTCTACCTGTTTAGTGATGAATGGCTGTGGTTCACGGTGAAGCGGGTGGTATCATATTATTCAAATGTCAGTGAACATCAACTTCCCTCTTGAATCTGGTCTTTCCTGCACCACTTTATTTAGCTTTTTTTCAAGTTAGGTTTGACTGTTGGCAACTGGATTGTTTTCTTTTTTATAATTACTGTTCATTTTAAAGGTGGTATGTGTAACTGTTAACCAACACTGTCACATTGAGAACGCCACTATAGTGTAAGTAGTTAATAGCCAAGTTGAGGACTTCTTCCCAAAAGCCCAGACCCATATTCTGATAAGAATTAATAAACAATCAAAAAGATTTAATTCCAAATTTAACCTGTTATCTGAAGAAAAACCAAAACAGAGGCTGACAGTCTTCTGAGTAACGATTTCTCTTGTTAACACAAGTTTTCCTTGTGTTGCAAGCTAACGTGGCAATGACAAACCCAGATGCTACACATAGCACCTTTAGGATAATGTCTGTGACCTAATGGGCTCGTTTGTCTGTTTGTTTGTGCTTTAAGAAGTGCTTTAAAAGTACCATATGACTGTTGAGATGTCGAAACATGAGCAAGCGCTTTATCTATTTTGCACAGAGAGGGTCAGATATGTTGTCAGACACAGATTAGCTGCCATCCACATGTTTTATCAGACGGAGAGTAGAGATTGTAAACCTTTATAAAAACCCAGAGTGGATGTCAGAGCATCGTAGAACATGTTTGCTGTCTGAAATATGCTGATTCGTTTATTATTTTCTTACTTGCTAAGACTTTTTATAACAATCACCCTTTAAGGGACACACTCACAGGTTACTATGAAACATGCAGCACGTTTAGGGATGGTAGTGATGTGTATTTACTGGAAAACTGCCTCCGGTGGAGAATGTTAGCGAAGACAGCTCGCCATTCGACTCCCCAAACAAAGGAACCGCAAGCGGCGCGGCGTAGTTTCAGGATGTCTAGCAGCCCGCCACGCGGGCCGTCAGAGTCGCAATCCAAGACGGAGAAGCTGCTGCCTGCCTTTGTTCCTTTCCCACCTCTAATAAAGCCATGATCTCACCTTCTCGTTTTGTCGAGCTGCACCCAGTCCAGAAGTGCTCAGGGAAAACTGCAGCTGCACTGTGCGCTGGCAAACACCAGTTTCCTGGTTTCGTTTTAGGCTTCGTTTTTAGGATTGTCGTGGTCCAGGCATTCCAGGTGGCATCACAGTTAATGATCCAGACCTTGAGACATTTGCCGTGTGCTTAGTAGTAGTTATGACGAAGTGACTTGATCTTTGAGGACTGAATGCCCAATCAGTCCTATGAGTTTTGGACCACTTGAAAGCTAAACCTGTTCAACCCGTAGAAAAGTTAGATAGCAACACGGAACATTAGTCCACAGCTTAGCGTCTCATTTTCACCTCTAAACTATATGTTACCATCATTAGTCTAGTTATATTATTTATATATTTTTGTGTTGTTCTTATTAATGGAACTTAATGGAACTTAAACCGTTGTGTCACTGAGGGGAACGGCCTTCCAGACACAGATCAGAAAGCAGAACAGCACGACGTCGGATGCTCACTCAAACATATCAGATCGCCATGTCTGTCCGTTTGATGCAATTCTACTTATCCCTTTATTGTGAACTGTAGCCAAAGACTACTGCTTGGTTCGAAGACAATTAGGTTCAGTCTGCTGTACTTGATGAATTAGTTAGAGGAAGACTAGTCAGACGGGTAGCTGCTCAGTACACGCTATCTAAAGCTAAGGGCTGATCTCCAGCTGCACACTAACCTGGAGAGAAGGTTCTCGTCCTTCGATTCCTTCCTGATCTGTTGCCATTTACCTTTTTTTTTTTTTTGGTTATCTACAGTATTCTGTTCAAAAAGAAATGAAAAAAAAAAGCTATCCACATCCATGTCAGATGTGTGCGGGATCACATCTGGAGAAAAGTCAATCCAAGGTAGAACGGACAGTAAATCAGCTCAAACACAAGCTTTCTGGAATTCACTTTTGGCTCGCTGCGTCGTCCTGTGTGTTAGAGTCCACGTACCTGGGGTTGGAGTTGACTAATACAAACCATGTCGAGACGATTGTGAATCTATGTCTGTCTCTTGCACTTTTTCTCTCTTTTTATTTTTTTCCTATTTTACCAGCAGCGTTTTCTTCGGTAAGCTCTTCAAGAACAACTGCAGGGTCATGGGATTTCCAGCTCTTTTACCCTGCCCCCTTAAAACACTAAATGTCTTTTATCAATAAAAGAAGTTAATGTTCAAAAATCATCTCTACTTTTCTTCTGATGAACTAATCCCAAGAATAGGCCAAAATCAGCAATGTGTAACTCTGTCTCTTCACGCTTACAAACCTTCATACCCTGCCTGCAGCCCAAAGAGTTCCTCTGTCAGTCTTTGGATACGTAGCTAGAGAGGAGCACCTCGTGCATTTGCCGGGGACTATTTTCGGCTAGGGATTAAGAAGCTCTAAGCTTCGTATTATGAAAGAACATTTCGCTCAGTCTAACCTATGCCTCGTGGATTTGTTTCGGGACAAAAATGGGAGCTCTGTGGCTCGGCTTTGTATGCACAGACAATATTTGATACCTGGATACATACTGTACATCGCTGGTTTTGTTTGGGGTTTGTTCTCAGAAGGAAAAGTGTAGAGTATTGCCAGACATTTCCTCAATTAAGTTTTCCCAGGTTGTTTTTCCCAAAGAAATATAAAACCTGTTCAATCTGTAGCGACAAACTTAAAGCTTTGCAGAAGTTGGAGGATTAGTCTTGCTCACGGTTGTGATACAAAGACGAATGTTCTAGAAATTGGGGCAGGTACTGGTAAAAAGTTGAACTTTTTGGTGGTGTTTAATGAGAGGCGCCACTGATTTGCATTGTGGGATATGTAGGATCCATGATTTTGGGGAGCTAGACCAGTACTAGAGACTCAACTTCAGGTTATCTAATCTTCGTATTCTTTCACTTTGACTAGTCTTTAATGTTTCTGTCTGTTGTGAATCCCCTGATTGATGGATGTTTAACGTTATATCCCTGGAATCCCCCTTTAAATCCTGGAAAACTTCTATAAAACCTCTTATAACGCTGGAAGATACCTATACATAGCCACTCTGCTTAAGTATGCATCTTGTCTTAGCATCAAATCCGGTCTTAAATTTAGTTAAATTAATATGTGTGGGAAACAGTCTGATTATTTTTTCTATTATGTTAAATGTTGACGTGTCAAAGCAGTCTTTTTTTCTTACTGAATAGTAGCACCCACGTGTCTCGGTACGAGTAGCTCAGCTTTCAAATTTTAAAATCTACACTTATACCCTGACCCCCCTCTGAAATCAGTCCGCGTAAGCTTGACGTTACTGAGGGGAACTTTCAACCAAGTAAGGGCTTTATTCCAGCGTTCACCTTAAACTAATGACTCACTGTAATCGTGTATACATTACCCATTGATTGCTATGCATTTTTTTAAAAACACTTAAGTGTGTTGCTTTTTTTCTTGAAAATGTGATCAGGAAACTCAAAGGGAACATCAGCAGCGCTAGTTAAACAGGTGCGAGACGATTTCAATCGCTTATTTTCGAATTATTAACTACTAATTATTATTATTGTTACAGTATGAGCTGCGTTCTCCGGTGCGGCCGACGCTGGAAGAGTACGTTTCATTAAATGTGACGTCGTCCACTTCAGTCTGGACGCTGGGGTTTTACGAATGTGCTGCGAGGCAGGCAGAGGGTTCAGGTTTATGCTCCTCTGTGTATATATATATATAAATATAAATATATGTCTGCTGTATTTGTTTGCTAAAGAGAAATACTTGTTATCTGAAAGACTCATTTCATGTTCAAGACACTACTGTAAATAGATTGTGAATATGAATGATCATTTTCAAGATAATATTTACGAATGTTTTGCTGTTCAGGCATGTGCGAATGACTGAATGGTGTGTGTGCATCGAGGGAAGTTGATTGTATTCTCTATGGAATGTTCAATGTAAAAAAAATAATAATGATAAGCTAAACTCCCCTTTACTCCCCAACTGCAGTTAGCTATCAGAAACTCTCCAGTCGTTTATTGCCATCAGTGTTCCACCTCCACCTTCAGTGTCAGTCCGACTTAAAGTGAAAGCATCGTTTACTGAACTCAGGCTTACGTTTTTTGCCATTCTAAAGGAAGAAATCCAAAGCTGTGACCGACTCAGAAACACACTGTTAACGGCCGTGGCGGCGGCGGCAGCGCTCTCGTCCTCTCTTTGCCCTTCGAGCTCTTTTGACCTTTTTTTAAGACGCTGCCGAAGTGCAGCGTCGTGAAAATAAAACAAAAAAAACACAAGCATGTTGGGGAAAAAGAAAAGTGCTTCGAGAATTCAACTTCACCGTGAGTGTTTGCATAACCTTATATGCCCTTGTATGATGTTAGTATCTCTGTATTATGTAAAGACATAACACAGGTTGAGATGCCCGAGTCCATGAATACTGTAGATGAGTTTACGCAGTTGCAGAGTTTCAGTCCAACAGACAGGCGGAGGGAATCCCAGAGACTATCAGCTAACTGGCCTAGGTTTTTACATTTCTGAATATTATTTAGGAGACTCAAATGGCATAAAATGTGATAATACAAAAATGAGAAGTTGTAATTAGGCTTTTTTTGTATGAGTTTATTCTATCACGCTATTAGCAGATTAGCATTTCTGGCTGTGGGTACCAAGACAAAAAAAATAGCCTCATAGGGCAAATTCTGCTCAAATTCAGTCAAAAACTGAATAAAAATAAAGAATGTTAAGTCTTTTCCTATTACATTTCTTCATGACTTTGGAAATTATTGGCTTACAAAGTTAGCTGTAGACTTTCATGGCTGGTTGGCGGGTTAGCTAGGCTGGATAGCTAACGGAGATTGCGTAGCTCAGCGCTTCAATGTTGTTGTTTTTTATGTCTCACAAAGGCTACAAAGCAAAGTACCTGTTTTTGTATTTTACATAGACTTCTTAGCAAGAAGTCATGCTTTTACTTGGCTAAGTGCAACTTACTTGGCAAGAGGTTTTGTTTTTTCAAGCTAACGAACAGTCAAGCTAACGCTAAGAACTGTCCACTTCCTCTGCCCAAGATTTAACTCAACAGCCCAGAGAAGCTGTAGGACCTGTTTGTGGGACTAAAACTCTGTGCATGCTGCCTGATGGGACCCGGTGTCTCCCTGTGGGTGTCCTCGTCCAGAGCCCGCTGAGCTAGCCGGCTGTATTTACTCTCTGCATGTGACCACAACAAACTCCCATCCTGTGCACCGTCGCCACGTTGACGACCCCCTCATGTCTCCGAGCGGGCTCTGCCCGCCGCACTTATTGTGGTGTGATGATGACTTTCTGTTGATGGGGCTTGTATATCAGATGCCTTCGACAATCATGTGCACATATCAGAGTTACCATGACGACACAGGCCAGAGCGACTGATTGTGTTTTGTTTGTCTTTTCTCCTGGAATAAATCCTGAATGATCGTATCAAGACTGTTTTATTGGTGCGTGTGTTTATATCTGCCTGGGCCATTAGTGCTAGTCTCAGAAAATACAGTATGCCTACAAACATAAACGTGCGTCATTGTGTTGGTTCTCAGTATTTCAACACTTGCAAACTTCAAAATCCATGCACGTGGGAGTTAAGTGGGCTCCAGACACTCCTTACCACTTCAACCGACATTTAGCCCTAATGCTGTGCCGCAGATGTTTAACAGACAGAAGACAGATGTTGTGAACACTTGGGGCACATGCAGCCTTGATTTGCACATGCTGGAAACCATTATTAGGGTTAAACTGTTAAAAACATACTGGCTACAGATGTTACTTCCTTGTATAAAAGTGCGCATTCAACTTGAAGGGCTTCTCCTTTTGGTTTACACTCCCATGTTCACACTTGCATGTGCGGTTGTGACTGGGGGTTCAGTAAGAGTTCAGAAAAAGACTTCTTTGCGCTTTTGAATGTTTTCTTCTCCACTGGTTTCCAAACTTCTCCGACCCTTCAGCCCAGCACCAGAAGAAGATATAAATATTTACCAGGTATTGGCCAAAATAAACACTTTTTCTTTGAGATATCTCAACAACTACTGTGATGGTTGCCATGAAATCTTCAGATACACGATTCCCAGACTCCGACTTAGGTCATCCTCTGACCACCATGAGACTTGGCTATCTACATACCTGCTAAAGTGACGGCATCCCCATTGGTTTCTACTGTTAGCATGCTAACACATGAAACTAAGAAGATGAACATGGCAAACGTCTGCATTAGCATTAGCCTGTTCATGTTGGCATTGCAAGAACATTTGCAAGTGTGTGATTGTTGCGTCTCCACTCATATCCCTTTAGTCTCTGCTGTATTTTTATGTTCTTCTTAGTAAAAGTTAACATGCTAACATGCTAAACTAAGACTATAAACATGGCAAACATTGTAACTTATTGGCATCAGAGTGCTAATAATGTCACTGCGAGAATGTTAGCATGCTTGTGTTAGCGTAGCTTGTCATAACACGTCGCTCTGCTTCGGTACGTCCACAGAGGACCCCTGTGGTGCAGCTTGGCTGGAAGTGTGTGAGTTCGGACCACCGTGACCGGACCTCAGTTTCACACTCTACGTGCAGGTAAATGCGTGCATCATTTGGGGCAGAGCAGAGTCTCCAAACAGTGGATCGATATAGCTACTGCTGTTTCAGAACCATGTGCATCGGGATTGTGTGCCACAAGATGACGATAAAAAAGTGGGGGAAAAGCTAGGAAATTGAACATTCATTGATTAATTTACCTCCGCTTCTGACGTAAAAAAAAAAAAAAGGTCATTACTGAGGAAATAAGGGTACTTGACGTAGCACAAAATAGGCCAGAGGATATCAGTTGATAAGGTGGTCTATGAATGTGATCCAATGTTCACTTCGTTGAAAGAACGAGCAACTGGATCTCAATGTGTCATTGGTGCATCTTGGGTATGTTCACAACTATACTTGGATCAACCAGGATATTAACATTAGGGCCAGAGCTGCTAACAGGGCATACAACTTCTACTACTACTACTACTACTACTACTACTACTACTAATAATAATAATAATAATAATAATAATAATAATAATAATAATGGTTTCTTTAGAACTTTTTTAAATCAACATTACAAAGTGCTTCACAAAAAGAGATTTAAAGCAGACCATAGAGTCAGATGACCTGATTTCCTCGGGCTGCGCATTGCACAACCGCGGGGCCCCAACTGCAAAGACCCTGCCTTTGGCTGGGCCCCTGGAGCCCCTGGTGCTTTAGTTGTATAAGTTGCTCGTTTTGTGCAGTTACACAATAACAGCAAAACATTTCCTTCTCCTTCGCCTTTATGTATTATTTAGTGCCTTGAATCACACTCCAGCAGACTCCGGCGGACACAGATTAAATTAATATAGCACAGCTGTAAATATATTTGCTCCTGGTAAGATGTTTTTTCTGCTATATTTAAATCAAACTCTGCACTGAATACAACTTGAGACAGGGGAATAATAGCTGGGAGCACAAGAATGAAGAGCTGCAGTCTCCCTCTAGGCCTTGAGTCACCTTTCTCAGCGCTACAATTGATAAGCTAACGTATGACACGTAATTTTTAAAAAAACAGTCTAATTTTGAGACTTTTTAAATTACTTGAAATGTGACTGGTGGAGATAGTGTTGACTTTTCCCCGCAGAACAGCGTTGGCCTTGAGGTCTGTTATTTGCTCATCACAGATAAGCTGTGTTAATGTTGCTCCTTTATTGCCAGAGTTTGGCCTGTTGAAGCTTCCCCGCGGTTCAAGAAGTCACCCCACTTCCTCTGCTCTCCTCTCCGTCTCAGTTGGAGCTTTCCCCCACCGAACTGTCTTTCCTTCGCAGCTGAGTGCAGAGGACTGAATGTGCTGGCTCGTTCAAACCGTTTATCCCCTCTGACACACATACAAAATGAAAAGCCCCATCTCTTTCACGGTCGTGCCCAAGTGACGCGCTCCAACGCGCGCACAAACATCAAAGCAACAAAACTGAATTTCTGTTGAATCAAAATTGCACGCCGTCCTCAGCTCAGAGATAAATACACTGATTGTTGACATGGGCTGTGAAGCGAGCTGGAAACGCACTCGCAGCTCTGTGGGTGCGTTTGTGCTCCGAGTCACTGATCTCTGCACTTCTTCAACGGATTCATCTTTAATTCAGTACTTCACCCTCCCTCCTCTTCTCTCCTCTCCTCTGTAACCCATCCTCTTCCTCAGCCCTTCTCTGCTGCAGGGTTTCCTCTTCTCCTCTCCACGTTAGACTTGTTTCCCTCTTTACAGCACATACGCGCCATTAAACTAAAGACAGGCAGATCATCTGAAAAGGTGAGATAGAACGCATTCTCTCGAGGAAATGGAGGTTGGATCGCGTCGCGTCGTGGTCCATGACGTGCGCAAAGATCATCTGTGTCATCCGGGCCGACACTTTTGGATGCAGCCAGCAGGGGACTGACGCACTGTTTCCCTGCACTGCCACAAAAAAACGAACTGTAAACTGAACAAAAAATCCTTTCGAGCCGCAACAATTGCAC
The DNA here is from genome assembly GCF_963514085.1 of Chelon labrosus. Classification (NCBI taxonomy): domain Eukaryota; kingdom Metazoa; phylum Chordata; class Actinopteri; order Mugiliformes; family Mugilidae; genus Chelon; species Chelon labrosus. The sequence continues at coordinate 5,587,005 of NC_140356.1, forward strand.
CAGTGATGACTAGGATTAGAAAATTACGTTCTTCAATTTGCAGGTGTAGACTGCTCAGGAGCATCTTTTATTGTGTCTGTGAAGGTCCTCGGTCATCCAGGTCATGGTATGTGCAAAAAACAAGTCGAAACAAGGGCAACTGGACTTGTTTGGTTTGATGAAGACGTTTAGCCACTCATCCAAGTAGCTTCTTCAGTTCTAAATAACTGGTGGGGAGTTGGGGTTTTATTAGGAACATCTATGTGTGGTGCACACCTGAAAGTCACATTACTAGAGTTAGTAATGACCAGCTACTTGTCTGTAATTGGAGGAATTAGCATTTCTTTTTGATGGGAGGTGCAGAGTCACCACTGTCAGTTATCACTAAGTGGACTGGCATGTACCATTCCACTACGCTACTTTAGGAATGTGGAGGTGATCCGGACCACCTCAAAATGTGGTCTGAGGGATCTGATGTCAAACGCACTCTCAGTGTGTCTGAGGCGTGTTCACACCTGTGCTTTAGGTGGGCCACTAGCGATCGAATCCCTCAGGTAGCATGTTATTACAAAACAGATAACAACAGACTTTAGATGTCAGAAGTTCTTTGATCGTGTGACAGGGGTAGGAGTGTTCTTTTTGTTTTGACCGATCTTTTCTTTATTCAAAGTGGCAGTACAAAATATCTGTTTGGTTCTCTTTGGCGACACCTATGGCGACAAATGGTAACTGCAGGTTTGTTTGTTTTTTAACCCTACTTCCCGGAGATCCAGCCAGTGTCAGTCTGTGTCATTCGCAATCAAGATTGAGTGTTTGAGTACATAACCGTTATTTGCGAGCATTGTTTCCAAGAGCACCGTCTGCTGTCTTATTCTTCATCACAAAGCGCCTGGAGACAAACAAGACAAAGTGCTCAAATAAGTTTTTGATTAGCGAACCCCTTCCTGCCTCTCATTATGTCCCTCCTTGGTGATTTGTTTTCCTTACATCCAGTGAGGTCTCGTGATGCGATGGCCGCTCGCCTCCCTCCGGAGTTTTCCAGACAGAATTAGAGGAATATTTCCGCGGCATCCCGCTGCTCAGAACACTGCTGCCCACACAAACACATTCCAGTCACTTGATGGACCAGACACACACATTTCATTCTCTCCCCAAATACTATACAGTGTCTCCTCTGACCTCAACGCCCCTCTTTGCACTCTCTGTGTGATTCTGCAGAGCTTAAGTGACCCTCTGTGTTTATGTGGCTGTTTGAGTTTCGCAGTCCAGTGACCCAAATGTTAAAACACACTCTTCAAAACATTGTCACGTCCACACTGGTGTTGGTCTGACTTCACTTTTATATGCAGAAAGTGTTCATAGAAAAATAGTCACATGCAAGTTGATGTTCCAGACTAAAGCCTAATTGTATCATAAACAAATATTCTCCAACATCTCAGAAATCTGTCACACAAACATCTGCTTGAAATAAAACAAAAGATGATTCATCGCAGCGTCACTGAAATGAAATGCATCTCTGCTTTGCCCCGCGCGGCCATGGTCACACATGTTTGAACGTGCCTTTCGTAAGTTCCGAGTTGATCTTCAACCATTAAAGCTGCTGTGATCAAACTTTTCGTATCACTTCTGTGTCAAATTACTGCAGCTACTGTTATAAGCATCGCACACACAATGATGAACCCACAGGAAATTAGGAACCAAGAACGGCTACTTACAGATCTACAAATGGTTTTAGTGTCTTTCAGTTTGTTGTTTTGATTTCTCTGCAGCCTTAATGTCTTGGTCCACTCCAAGTAGTGATCATAGGAGCAGCAGGCATTTGTTTCCAGGGAGCGAGCACTGAAAATGGACCACGCGTGTACCTGCACGGCAGCAAATATAGCATATCAAATTTTGCAACTAGCTGGGGAACACGGTGGAGAATTTAGATGCGAAAGAGCCGGTATATTTTCAGTTGCATTCACAAAGTATCCAGAAACATGACTCCAAATCATTTGTAAGTGCAAATTTGTAACTCCAAGTTTGCAGTATCAACCTAAAATGCCACAATACTGCAGTGTTCTGTTTACAGTTCATTTCTGCTGCCCCCAAGTAATTCAAATAAAAACAAAATGCATGTTTTGACACCTGCGAAGGCTAGACTTTTGTGACTTTTTTGAACCAACACTGATCAGGAATAACATTATGACCACTGTGATCCCCAGCAGGATGCATTCTGACGTAGACACACACACAAAAACGGTTCAGGAACGACTCAAAAAAAACATGAAGAACAGCACAAGGTGTTGACCTGGCCTCCAAATTCACTAGATCTCAAACTGATCAAGTATCTGTGGGATGATCCACAGAGGTCCCTCACCTCAACCCATAGGACCCAAAGACCCCCACTAACAACATTCTGTTGCCAGACACCACCTCTGATGAGTCACAACTGTTCTAGAGGCACAAGGGAGACCTCCACAATATTGGGAAAGTGGTCATAATGGGTGTATACTTCTCATGATGCAACTCTCTAGTCTTTAAACCCCATCAAGATAACAACAACGGGATCACTAGGCCTGTCTGAATGTGGACTCCTTGTTAAAACCGATACATAAAAATGGGTGTCATTCCCCTTTAACTAAATTCCACACCTGCGTTACCGTGCCACTTTTTGTTTTGAGGGATTAAACAGTTGAATGGCCACTAGACTAATTTGCACTTTGCACTCTAATAAGACCCTGCTGTTGCTGTTACTTTTGCTCACGGCAGTGCTTAGCTCTGGAGGAGGAAAACACATTGCGGCCCGAGAAGAGCACCGTGCAGCCACTGAATCCAGTCACGAAGTCAGCGGAGCTTAATTCCAGCTCCACCTGTGAGAGGATTGGTCCATTCTCTCCCAGGAAACTTTTATGCTTTTGTCAGATGACTGGTAATCGGCCTTATCCTTAATAGGTTAAGCAATTGCAATTGAGGATGCAAAAGACAGAGATAGTAGTTTATTTACAAGGAAACTATGTCGACTATTACTTTAAAAGTGTGTTAACATGTGTGCGATTTGTTTGTCCCTTGCACAGAGACCGCCCAGCAGTCTCTCCTCCTTCACAACCAGTTTCCAGTCCAGTTGCGTGGTAGTTTCAGGCAGGTGACACGAGTTAAAGCTGCATCCTCTGACGTATCGCCGCGCTCGTGTAATGCCCGAGGGGGGGCTCCTCCTGCGTGATGCTGTTGAGGTGGTGCCCCGCCCTCCTCTCGACGGCCTTCAGTTTCTCCTGCAGCTCCTGCACCTGCTGCTCCGCCTTGCGGGAGGCCTTGCGCGCGTTTCTCAGGGAGCGCTTCACCTTGCGGACCCGCTCCTTCAGCTGCCGGTTCCTCCTCTCGGACGCGGCCAGGCGCTCCTGCAGCTTCCGGCCTCGCTCCTCCTCCTCGAACAGCGCCGCCTGCACCGAGGAGCACAGCAGCTGGAGGAAAGAGGAGAGGGGAAAGTTGCGTTGTTAGCCGGCGTGCACGCAGGTTTGTTTTCTCAACGGGCTAACCAAACTGTTGTAAACTACCAGCTGCCGTCTTGTCAGCTGGTTGTGTAGTGTGAGAGCACCGGAGTGTACTTTTCCCAGCATCCTCTTCAGATCAAACCAAACAGGCTGGCAAGGAGAATGAAGGAGGAAGGAGGAAATAGAAAGTAGGTCCTGACCGCCAGTATTTACATTTTATCTACACAGGCGCCCTGCTCCTAGTTCAAAAACACAAGAGGACAAGAGCATGCACGTATAAGTGTCTGTGTAACATAAATGTATCACCCTGTGGACCCCCCCCACCCCGCCCCATCCCTCTCTGACAACGCCAGGGTCACAAACTTTGATATTTCTGGGGCCCTAATTTTCCATCTCATTAGTCGACCCCAGCTGACCCAAACCAGCGGGGTTGACAGGCGTGTGCTCTGTAGTCCCAGTGGGGAGTGCGTGCTTTAGTTCACGCAGTGTCTAAACACAAAAGGAACACATACAAACAAAAAAAAAAGTCACCAAAAGACAGCATGTACTGCACATCCAGTATTTGTTGCTCTATAGATACAAACACGCACCCTCCTGACTTATTGGTTTTGCTGGGACAATACCAGAACAACGGGAAAGTATCCCAATAGCCTCCTGGTGTTGTTACATATGTTTAGTGCTTGTTTTAAGAGGACATGTTAGGAATGCAAAAATAGACAGTCCAATAAAACAGTCCTGTATGAGTGTTTTAGGTATGGAGCTAAAACCAGAGGGAACTTTGTTAGCTTTAGTCTAATTACTGGAAACAGGGAAACAGATGGTCTGGCTCTCCTCGGATATTTAACTATCATCAACCTTATATCTTAACCAGTGGTCACGTTACCCGAATACTGTGACGGAAAAATCTGAAGGCAATCTGTCATTTTGACAGATTGCAATTCACACCCGTGACCACTTGGCGGCGAGTGAGGTTATTAATTGGCTCTTGTCTCTAATCGCAGTTTGCATTCTAAACATCGCAGCACTTTTGTCAGTGCACGATTTCCTGGTACACCGATTACACTGACGCACACGTCAGAGCTCGGCTAACCATAGACATGTATACAATATACGTATATGTATACATGGCTATGTCTATGTGGCTAATGGCTACCAAAATGGAGGAATCAGATGAAAGCATGTTGCTATGACTGATGGAAGGCAAATTTTGTTTTAAAAAACTACGTGATGGAAGCCTTGATAAAAGCGGAGTTTTGTGCAAGTTGTGCAAAAAAAAGTTGTGCCATCTAAGAGTTGTTAGCGCTACTTAAACTTAATGCAAATTTAATGACAATTAAATGCTATTGAATATGTCATTATTATCATTTTAAAAAATTAAAGGGCGGGTAAAAATAGATTATTACGGGATTTTTATGACCCAGTCAGTCAAAATGACAAACAACGGAAAAGTCTAGAGAAACCTATGATCTTAACAGAACATTACTTATTAATTTATTTATTTATTTTTTATCTGTACCCAAACCCAAGTGTAAAAACTAGGGTTGTCAAAGTTAACGCGTTAATAACGTCAAAGTTATCACGACCTCTATCGGGCATTGATCAAAGCATTAGTAACGCTGTGGAAAGCAAGTGGAATCTGAAGTGCGGTTGTAGTAAACAATTTGACCCTGCAGAGGGCAGTATTATGCACCATAGTGTCAAATTTGCCAAAAATCTTTCAAGAAAAAGAAAGCAAGGAGAAACAGACAAGGAGAAACGGATAAAGTCTTTTGAAGGATTTGAAGTTCAGCTTCAAATCCTTACAGATGCTTCTCTACACAGGACGGTGATCTTCTTTTACTGTTGATGTGAGTTATGAACCAAGCACTGAGCTTCCCCAGCAGCTGAAATGCTGATACGAGTAACACGAATTTGAAAAACATCCCTTCCAGGTACATTTAAGATATATATAAAAGAAAAGTGCAATTAATTCACTTTAGCACATGCTAACTATGGAAATTGTGAGATTAATCAAGTGTGAATATTTTAATGTATTGACAGCCCTAGGAAAAACATCAAGTTGAGACAGATTTTCTGACTATATCAGCCGGCTCGGAAGCTGAAAAATGAAGCCACCAGTCAAATCCAGATTACATAACATTACTTTTTTCTTTCTTTCTTTCTTTTTTTTTTTTTTTTTTTACAGTTGGATCCCGTCGTTATGCTGGAGGCTCTCGGTGGGATGCCTCCGACACACGCGCGGGCGCGCACAAACTCACACCACCTGTCAAAACATCCGGGTGTTACCTGCCTGCTGTTCAGCATCATCTGTATAAACAGTATTGAGAGGAGGACACACACCCACGTACATGATGTCTTCCAACACAGGCGAACGAAAAGGCGCAAGCATACGATCTAGTATGTCCGATAGGAGGAAAAGGTTATAGATTCAAAATCCACTAGAGTGTATTTATTTAACGTCATTTTTACATTAACATTGAAGTGAAATGACATTTTAGGGTCTTTTAGCTCATTGTTTTTCTTACATTACTGATTCATTCTCACAACAGAAACTTTAGTCGGTTAAGAAATCCTGATTAACCCAGCAACCCAGCATGCACAACCTGCACAGCATCCCATAGAATTCATTGGGGATGGTTGCCGTTAACCGATCTGTGTATATCCAGGAAGTCAGACTGTGTAAGCAGGGACTAACCTTGAATGGCTGGACAGGCTGTTGGGGGATCTGTGGTGGTTCAAGCTTGCAGGACTTAAAGGATCTGCTCCTAAAGTCTTGGTACCTGATACCACAGCATACCTTCACAGGTCTAGAGGAGTCCACGCCTGGTAGTATCTCAACAGGACATGACAGAGCGACAGGAGGTCCATGTTGTTTTAGCTCTCAGCTACTGTAGACGTCTGTCATCGTTTGTGTGATAATGTCACTCAGGATTTTGACTATGACACCAGCGTATATGCACTTTTTTGCCTCCCTGGTCTGGCTTGACAAAGCATGAACGAAGATCGTGTCAAGTAAAGATAGAAAAGGAGGACAAAGGAAGCAACCGGAGACTTTAATCAGGAGTGAAGAAATCCAGAGGTGTGTTTTTTTGTGTGACTGACCTGAATGTGGGTTCCCCTTTATATATAGACTCAACAGGAGCCCCCCCCCCTCCCAACTACAAACACAACCCTACACACAGTCCTTGTCTTTAGAGCTCCGTTATTGACATCAAAGAGACAACCAGGGTCTTTTCCTCCGCTCGCAGAGGTTTTTATTTGGTTCGTGTGTGCGCAGAGAGGGCAGGTTCGAGAAAGGAGAGCGAGAGATGACGAGATAAAAAGAACAAAGGGGAGACGGGGCGAGGAAGAGAAAGAAAAGACGAGACAGAGAAAATGGGAGCCACGGGGAGGCATTTCTGCTTCTGCACTGTTCCCCTTTATTTCCCAGAGACACACACAATGTCTGACATTGTATTCATCCCGGGCTTTGGTGTTCCTCTCCAGACTGAAACAGCCAAACTGCGCTGTCTCCCCTTTTATCCCTCCGAGCCTCCGCGTAAAATGTTAACGAGAGGCAGAAAACTTGTTAAAGGTGTTTACATGACAGTTAGAAGCGGGGTGTCCCCTCTCGGTGGTTAGGATCAAATCATCACGGTTCACATGAACGTGGAAACGATCCAGGAGTATTTGGGGAATTCGTCTCTGTCTTAGTGCGACCTATCTAATAACGACTAGGGGAGAGGAAATCTAAATAAATGAGACGTCTTCCAGCACAAAATAAATCTGTGTTTAGAAGGTTTACGAGGCTTTCTGACCTGATTTGCGGTAAAAGTGGCTCTGAGTGCTGCTGATAAGAGGAGGCTTTGAACACAGCCTAATTGAAGGCTTTGGCAGAAAAGTGTAGTGGAGGAAGTCTCTTGTCTACCCTTCTGGTGGGGCGTCTGGTTCCCATGAAGTTGAAACCAGAAGCAAACCACCTCCCGGCTCCCATTTAAGGGATGCTTTGTGTTTAAACTCCAGCTGAAGGCTCATCACAGCACAGGAGGAGCAATGAAACCAAGGAAACTAACTCTAGACGCTGAGAAAACAGAAATAGGATCTTGGTTCTTAGAGTAAGAAGGGTAGCCATCCATTTTATACTTCTCCATAAATTCCCAAAGCCAAACACCTGTTTTGTGCTGCCTCGCCTTAAGGTTGCGACCTCTGCATGCGGGTGCTCGTCCTCTGAACGAGCAGCGCTTTTAACCCCTGTCAGACTGACCCCTGGCCCCATAGCTCAGAGGCCAGACCCCGTGGGTCAGACCTGGTCAGAAATGGAGAGGAAGTCACCACACCGCTGCACCTTTATTGATTTAGTTCTGCAGCTTTAACTGTGGATAGTAAAAAAAAGAAATCCGTAAATCCATTTAGGAAACTATTAGCCATGACATCTTGACATCCGTCATCAGTGCTGCAGGCGGTGCAAGGGTCAGCTTGGAGCATCTTTCAGAGTTTGATAACGTTGGTATGTGTGTTTAGCAATTCTGAGAAGCAAACAGGATAAAAGGATACAAATATATGGAAACGCGGATTAGTTTAAGGATGTTAAAAGACTGAAGTAAAGGAAGTGTGGTCCGGACGATATGAAGCGAGTCTTCTGAGGCAGGTCAGAGTCAAGACTAACACAGTTAAGATAAGTCCAAAACAGCTCATTTATAAATAAATGTATACAAGTCACACTTCTTTCAGTACGGCTGGAAGCATTAAGTCGGCGGAAACAACAAAGTCGGGTCTTGAATCAGTTGAAACAAGTCAAGTAAATGATTTATGTGACAGCAGTCGAGTCTCAAGTGCAGACAAGTCCAGTCTCAAATCACTCAAGAAAAGTCAAGTGTCACCGCACTGAGCCCGAGTCCCAGTTGAACTCCACCCCCAACGCCCAGTCCTACGTTGTTTTGAGACAAATCAAGGAAAAATGTATGAATCGTTCCAGCCTCAAGTCCTGGGAGAGATTTCATATCAAATCTCAAGTAATTCAAAGCCGGGTCAAAGGGCTTTAAAACTAATGCGAGTACAGTCTGAAGTCGGTGGAGACGTGTCTTTAGTAACCAGTCCAAGTATTTGAGAAAGGTTATGGTCATTTGATACAAAAGCAGGTTTCACTAATCTCAGGAAGAAACGGCAAAACGGCTGCAAGGCTTTTGGGTCTTTAAAACACGGACCAATGATTAAAGACCAACATTTCCTTTTAGATCTATTTGAATGTTGTCTTTAAAGTCTAGGCTTAATAAATATTTAAGAGAAATTGAGACAGTCAGCGCTAAGTCATAGACGTCAAGCAGTCAAAATCATTTGACCTGATGATGGTTAAGGTTGCCCGTTCAGTGGGTAAAATAACATCGGGCTAATTACACATTTTCACATTCCACTTAACGGTTGTTGTTTTTTGCAACTCGGGTAGCATTACCACCAGTAACCACTGGGTGGCTGCCACTTATCAGATTTGCCGTTTAAATCAACAGGCTACACATTACGTCTCATTCAGACTGCACTGCAGCAGCCAACACGAAGTCTCTTAGACTTTAGTATGGGGCGTGTTTCAGCCAACACAGTGTCCATTAGCACATAAAGCCCATTCGAACGACCTGATTGGCCTGGCAGATCTTTGCTGGAGCATTAACAGTTCCCAGTGGAGTGACTCCATAAATTTTCGGCCACAAAAAAAAACAAATGTGTAGGCGGGGAGGTTGGTCTGGCGTCCAGGCTAGGAGTCTGTGAGAAAGATCTGGATGGTTTGAACCCAGACTAAAGTTCTAAGGAGCAGCACTATGTGGTACACAGCTTTACACTGATAGCACTATATTCCAATTCAGACTAATGAGTCAAATTGTGTATCTGACAGCTAGCTAATCACTGCGGTTGAATGTTGTAGAAAAAATCTCTTTCTACTTTGACAGGGTGACTCATGAATTCTACCATGGAGAAACCACTTACAGTTGATACAACTTACTATGATGCAACATGAAAACATCCGCTTTCTAATTACTGGAATCAACTTGTAGACTAAAGTGATAATGAATCTTTTTTTTTTTTACATCACCACAAGTGACAAGTGATAAATGTGCTTGTATCATCTGTGTCCTTTCAGGATGACAGTGAAGACTAGTGCAGCTTCTTTTCCAGCCGCCGTCGTGTTCTGTCTTGCTCGAAGTGCGACCTGCTCAGCCCGGTCACAGGAGGTGTCATAATGAATGCGAGCGGCGGACCTCTGCGCACGGGGTTCCGCTTATCTCTGGTCCCAGGTCAGCAGGGTAGGTTGCTTCACGCTGATATGGAATCGGAGCCGCGGACCGGCACGTTCTCTCAAGCGGCCGCCTGTCAAAGCTGGGGATCGTCGGCTATTTGATCTCTGACCCCTGGGCGGCCTGCGCACCCTGCCCGCCTGCCTGAGGAACCAGACGGACGGACCTCGACCGATCAGTCACTCTTTGATCTTCCACTGGCTGAGGCGTGATCACATGGGACCAATCCCATGCTGGGAATCCATTAAAAGTGCGATCAATTCTTCTGTGTCAGTGTGTGGGAGTATTTTTTAAAATCTTTCTGAGGATAAATCTATAGTGTGTGCGTGTGTGTGTGTTTGTGTGTGACTCTGCTGACAGGAATGCAGTGACGATCAGTAGAAACGCAGTCTAACTACCCTCTGGCACCGTGCAGAGCTGCACACACACACACACACTCTCTCTCTGTCACGCGCACACACACACACACACCAAGACCTCGCTCTGTTCATACAGCTGAGCTACCACAGTTGTTTCAGCATCACTTTCTGAAGCGAGAGTTGCACACAGAAACTACAGCCCCCCCAACACATTACTTGTTAAACCTCTCCACCTCCAGTTCTCTGCTCCCTGCTGTTCGTCTGGACCCTTAATCTGTTATCTCCACGGTAACGAGATGGTGTCGAGTTTGTTTACATCCTCCGCAAACACCACAAAGAAAATAAATAAATAGCTGACCTGACTAAAGCAGGGGACATTTCCAACTTTAATTCTTCTCAGGAGCTAATGATGTTCTCGTTTCATGGAAAGCAGCGAGCATCACTATTGCGACCAACTATCCAATCCAGCTGCAAGCCAGACAGTTCTAGGTTTAGCCTTGTCGTAACTAAATTCGCCTCACCCTGCTGTCCTCCTGGGTGTCCCACTCGGGGCTGAACGTGTGGAACGGCTGGCTCCCCTGGGTGCAGTTGGAGAACTGGAAGAGGCTGGAGAACGTGCGCCTGTTGTCCGTCGTGTCCGAGAAGATGGCGTCTTGGAAGTTGACGCTGTGAGGCAGGATGTTGTAGTTCTCGTCCATCCTGCGGAGGAGATAAACAGGACAGCAGTGAGGAGAGAGAAATCCAAAACCTGGCGCAGCTAAACAAACACAAGACGCGGTTTGTGACTCAGGTTGCAATTTGAATGCTTATGTTTAATGATCTTAAACTTTGGACTGTAGGTAAAATCTTAATCTGGAATTAAACTCCCAGCTAGAGCAGTTAGATTTAGGAAAGAAATAACACAAAAAAGTTTATCTTGATGGAAAAAGTCAAGGTGGCAAGCTACTTTAACTATGTTTGTGGTCTGTAATTGAGGTTTCTCCAACACAAACAGGAAGATAATTGAAGAATTATACTTAAAGCTTTTGTTTTGCAAACTGATCCAAGCAAAAGGGTTTATGGAATTTAATAAAACACCTTGCAAAAGTTCTTCGATTGTAAGTAAAGTCTGAATTTGTGCATTGATTGGCTGTTTTTGCAGAATTCTTGCATCTCACCTAAGAAAAAAGAAGTAGGAGTAGTTCTCCATCACTGTATGGGACTGGCAGGACAGGTACCCCAGCCCGGTCAGGTTGAGTCTGGACCCAGTGGGCACCTCCAGCATGCTCCCCCAGGCTTGGTCGCAGAGCAGCTCCACCTCCGCCGAGTACAGCAGCCCTTCCTCTGCGCCCTCGTACCCGTACCCGAACCCGAAGGGCAGCGAGTTGTACAGGCTGCTCGCCCCGACGCCCATTGGCTCCCGGTGGATCGCCAGCACCCGGGCGTACACGATGATCTCCGCCAGCTCCGCCCGGCAGCCTTCGCTCAGCGGCCGCCACTCGGAGGGGAGCTGGCAGCCGTGCGTAAAAGCGTCCAGGTGCGCAAAAAAGCCGAAGATCACGAGGAGGAGAGTCGTGTCGAACATCCCGAAGAGTCCTTTAAATCCTCTCTGGTGGTCTTTTTAGTCAGAGGTCGCCGTGTGAGGGACTTCAAAGCATCCAAGTTGCAAAGAGTGAACTCAGTTTGCACGCAAGTTGTATTTAAAAACTAAACTCACGTGATTCGTACCTGTGAGGTTAAGGATGCTGTGCAGTTATCACAAGCACCTCAATCGTGAACTAAAACTGCTCAACCAAGACCTTGCAACTTTTGCAGAACTTAAACGAGAATGAGAAATCAGATCGACACTGATGTGCAGAAACTTCAACAACTCCAACCTGTCGCTGCTGTCTTCATTCCTCTGAGGTTCGAATGAAAAGCTGCACCAGAGCGCGCCGGTGCTGCGTTCGCGGACTGATGCGTGGCTCAGAAATCTTAAAATTCCACTTGGGCAGGTCGAAACCTTCAAGTGTCCTAAAAAAAAAAACACAACCCCGGAGTGGTAAGTCAGCAAAAAAACAGTCCACAAATACAACCTAATTTATAGTTATGTGTTTCAAACAAAACCACACATTTCCTCCCAGAATCGCCAGCTCTGGCTGTAATGGTTGTTGCACTTCTGTGAGGAATCCATTTCTCCTAAATAGCACGTGAAGGCATTCAAGAGGATTAAAGAGAAAATCACAAAGGTGGGAGAGGATATCACAAGTGCCTGAGAGGGTTCCTAGAGGAAGTAGCATGGATCTGAGGGGAGTTTTCAGGGGTCTCTCAAGGGGGTGCTTGAGGTTTTTCCATAATCCTTGAGTGGGGACTGGGGAAGCCTCTGAATGGGCTCTTGGGTACCTCCAATTCATTTCGGCCCCTGGGGGAATGACACGGGCCCTCCAGGTTATTCAGGATCTATCATATGGGGCTCAAGGGGGCATTGTGTGAGTTCTGCGTGTGAGTAGTCATTCACTGACGTGGTTCTTTAGGTGCCTGATCTTAGAAAGAGATCACAGCGGGCTTGAGAGGCACTTCTGTGGCCGAGCTTTATGAGACCGTGACAGGGTCCCTCGGGGCTTCTGCGGTGCTTATGAACCATAAATGCTTTCTGGAATTCAAACGCATTATGGGGATGCACTCCATCTAACTTATGCGGATATAAGTCATTATTATTTCACTGGCTGATAATTGTAGCCCAGATGGAAGATTATAATGGACGTGGGTGACGATGTTCAGCTTTTATGTTTTTAAATGTACAGGATGTAGTTCTAGTAAACTGTAATCTTGTGCGATGCATTCACACACTAAACAAGAAGAGTAGCTCCCATACGTTTTAATGTGTGGCAATTTCTTTGGGCAACACCGCCATCTAGTGGACATTACTATGAATTGTACATTTTTTTACCGTAAAAAATGACCAGAATCAGATACTGTAATTATATTATATTATATGATTTATATTATATTATATTATATTATAATATTATTTAAATTATATATGGATAAATATGTTTCTATGAAATTGAGAAAAGATTTTTTTTAAAACAGTAGTGTTGTGTGAGCTTGATGTGTTTTTGCACGACAGTATTCATCTTCGTAATTAATTATGTCACTTAAAACAATGCTCTACGGGAAACTCCAGTCTTTCCTTTTCCGCTTACCAGAGCAAGGTGACACCTGAAGGGAATTCCCGCCGTCAGCTGATGCCTGGCCCCGCCCTTTCAGCGATCAGGAATTCACTGATGTACAAAACAAGAAGATGGGACGGTCCACTCGGCGGCCCTGGTTGTGCGCAGCCGCCGTTCGCATTCAGATCCGTTCGCTGATCAGTGACGTCTTGCTCAGTTAGCGACATAGACAGGAAGTAACACAAACCGGACTTCAAAATAAAAGCACACGCGTCTGACAAATTGGACAAAGTTGCGTTAAACGCTGAATTATTAGATTTTAGAATGATGTTTGGAAACACAATTACTACGGCAAATTTCATTGTCAGGTCTAATAATTATGTCCGGCTGCACAGAATATATGCTAATGGTTAAATATTAACAATATGTCTTGATGTGCTTCCGGCTACCAAACAATTTAGGGAAAAAGTTTAAGAAATAGGTAAACAAATTATTTAATGCTATGAATTCCTGTAATGAAATAAAATGGCCACAGGTATATGTTGTAAGTAATACGTGTTATATTATTATTATCATTTAATACAACAGTTAGGACAGCTGGGATAGGCTCCAGCAGACCCCCGCGACCCTTAACAGGAACAAGCGGGTACAGAAGATGAATGAATGAATGAATACAACAGTTAATAAAGACTAATAATAAAGAGCATATTCATTTTAAAAACAGCTGTTTTATTTTGAAAATGTTGACCGGAAATTCTCCCCGCTATGCTAAACGCGAGTCGACGCTGCTACGAACCAGAAGCAGCAGACAGACACATTTTGACATATCTCCGAGAGCTCTCCGTGTGTTTTCGTAGCGACCAGCCAGCCCGTGTCTACACCCAGAGGAGACAGCAGGTGAGTTAAAACCTTTAAACGTGTTCAACGTCTGGTGTGACGCAGTTTATCTCAGCCTGAACCACGTCCGACTCTGTTTGAGTTAGTGGTAACTTTTCAGTGTTTTCCAGGAGTCGCACACTGGATAGGCCCACCTGAGGAAAGTGAAAGTAAAATAATACGAGACAGAAAACCAAAATAGATATTTACGGGTCATTTATACCGGGGACGTGGTGTCCTTCAGGCTAGTAGGCTATTACACGATACCTTTGAATAAGGAAATGTTCACTATAGCCTCCTAAAATAAGTTACATATTAACCTTGATATCTCCTATTATATTCTACTAAATGCAGTATTTATTAGAATATACTAGCAAGCTGTGGTGGTTATTCACTAAGTCACTGTGTGAGGGCACAAGTGGACAACAGTGTGAGCACTCCTCTCTGTTATTTTAATATAATTGACTTATCTTGTGACCCGCTGATTAGACACTTCCGGTTTGGAGGCTCATTATGCTGCTGCATGACACAGAGTCACTGATGATGTCAGTGAGCATCGAGGGGTTGTTATCTTCACCAAAGGACAAATTATTTACAGTTGAAATTAATTCGGAGTGTTTATTTTTATTTCCCCATTATGATAGGAAAGCAATGACGAACAGAAATTAGGTTTTGAGCCTTAAATAATTCTTTAATTTCTAGAGAAGCCAGTCAGAAGTTTGCCACTGAAGGTACAGAATATTATGAATTAACATACTGAACAAACATATCTTGAAATAAATGCAAGTAGCAAAATCTGATGAACATTGTAGCTGAATAACTGATTGTTAAGAATTAATGTTCATGTCTATACACTGCAGCACCTTTCCCCAGGGACAGGAACCTTTGTACTTCAGTAGGCACTTTCAGACCACAGGAATATACACCGATCAGGCGTAACATTATGACCACCTTCCTAATATAGTGTTTGTGCCTCAGAAACAGTTGTGACTCATCAGAGAACGGACATGGGCCTTCTGAGGGTGTCCTGTGGTGTCTGGTAACAGAATGTTGCTAGTGGGGGGCCTCTGTGGATCATCCCACAGATACTTGATCAGTTTGGGATCTAGTGAATTTGGAGGCCAGGTCAACACCTTGTGCTGTTCTTCATGTTTTTTTTGTTTTTTTTTAAGTTGTTCCTAAAGTGTTTTTTTGTGTGTGTGCCTGTGTCCTGCTGGATGTCATTGCTATGGGGTGGGGGTGCCTGGTTTTACTTCTCCTGTCGGTGGTCATAAAGCCTGATCAGTGTATTTTCTTTACCATTTGGTGGAAGTTCCCCCCTTTTATTGCATCAGCACTGCACGAACTGTAAACTATGGTCTTGTTTTAAGGGCCGTTTTTAGTTCCTGCTTCAGGCCAGGTGCTTTTTCAGGACCAAAGGAACCTTTATTGATGAAAGAATATGGTGATTTGTCTAGACATAAGTGTGTGGTGATTGGTTGAACACATGAATGCAAGACAGGCAACCGCGTTTTAATAGTAAAACGTGTAAACGTTGGTAAAACATTTGCTGTGCAAACAAGAGGCGTTAACATTGAAGACTGCAACAAGAGACAGATGTTCTATGTGGCACAGAACGTTGAGAGACGTTGCTTTTATTGCCACTATGTCACTTCAGTGTTCATGTTAGCAGTGTAAATGTTAACGGAAGTTAAATATCCTCCATTTTTACTGGGATTAGTGTTGTTTAGTCGCCTGCATCCTTTTTTTAAGTCCCTGGGACTGGGAGCAGCTCCAGGTGCTCCAGGTAGTCCAGGAAAAGCAGCTTATACGTTTATGCCATGATGTGAAGATTTGAACTTTAGCGCCCTCTATTGGCAGTGACAAACGCCAGCGCATGCAACCATTGTTTGGTATTATACTTTACCTGTATGAATAACTTGTGGTAATATTTGAAATAGTGGGGGGGGGGAGTAAACCTGACACATGTTATTATTTAAAATCTTAAAACTTCTCTATAAAACTGTAGCTTCAAAAAACGATTTCAATACACAAAATGGCTAATTGAGAACTGTCTCTTTCCTCTCAGCGTCATGGCGTCTGGAGGCCCCATGATGAACGGTGACATCTCTCGCTCTTCCAACCAGCCTGGCACGCTGGAGGAAACCATTCAGCAGATGAACATCCTCATCCAGGAGAACAGAGACCTGAAAGGTTAGAGCGGCTCTCTGGTGTGTTTTTTTTTTAGGGGTTAGGAATAAAGCTGTCCATGTATAGATAGTTCAGCTGCAAAGAAATCTTATCAGGTTAAACTTGTGGTGTTCTTGATTTGAGGGTGTGGGTGTGACAGATCAGCTTGGGAAAAGACGACTGATCGTGTGTGTTTAATCCCTCTGTTCCTCTCGCTCAGAGGCTCTGCGTCAGACCAACCTGGCCATGAAGGAGCGTTTCGAGGGTCTGACCGTGTGGCGGGAGAATCAGCGGAAAGAGCGGGAGTTCCTGGAGGGAAGGCTCGAGGAGGCCCGGGATCGCTTGGGAACGCTGACCCTCCAAAACCAGGACATGAGCAAGAAGCTGGAGGAGGCCGAGAGGGCAGGAGGAGCTACGGGAGGATATCAGGTGAGGGTGCCCCACTGATCATAACGCCCTGTAAGGGTTTGCTTGCACCGATGTCCTTCCATTTGTACTGAAATATCACTGCAACTAAAGTTACACTATCCGTCCAACAATCAGAGTGCAGAGCTGAACGCCCTGCGTGTCCAGGTCGCTCGCCTGCAGGCAGAGAAGAACGACCTGGTGGCCATGAACTCTGAGCTTCAGCTGAAGGCGGAGCAAGACTCACGAGACGACTCATTTATTGAAATCATCAAGGTGTCGGTAAGAACCGGTATTCATCAGTTCTGTAGTTATCATATGATGTAGCAGAGAAATTCTGATTTTCAAATAAATCACAGGTTTATTCTCGGATTTTGCGCTTTACATGCAACAACACGTGTGAAAAAGTTTGGGCTGTAACGTCTTTCTTGTCAGGACGAGGCGTGTGGCGCCGAGCGCGGCAAACATCCAGAGCTGAGCATGACGGGATCCCGTCTGGACAGCGAGGATGCGACGGTCAGCCAGCTGCTGCAGTCCCTGAGGAACGAGACGCAGAAGGGAGAGAGGCTGCAGGTCGAGCTGCAGGCCTATGCTGCCAGGTAGAGGACCGTCCCAACAAGACAGTTTACACTCCAACCCATTTTAAAAGTTGTTTATATTTTTCTCACCTCCCGGGATCTGTGACTTTATCCAACAGAATTCGAGAATTGGAACAGAGGAGGTGCAGTGTAGAAGAATCGACACAGACAGCGCCAGAGACTACCAAAGAGGATTCTAGGAAGGAGGATGAGGTATTATAGTGCTGTAAATGTATAGAAAGGGAGCGGTGTGTGGCTTTTATTTGTTTTTGTTTCGTTTCTAATGTCTGTGAGTGGTTGTGAAAATATTTCAGGCGGCGTCTGAGGTGGAGAATCTCAAGTCTCAGATGATGACGCTCTTCAAAGATCTGCAGCAGACTCAGAGCAAGCTGGATGAAGCGGAAGGCATGAAGAGGAACCTGCAGGACAGGTTGGGGCCACACACACCCACACACACACACACACTCTAACCAAAGTCTGATCTTGTGTTCAGCAACCAAAACGTCTCTTTTGTTCCAATTTCTCCGTATAATCTGCTGACGCGCCGTGTTTTTCGCTAGATGTCGGGAGGTGGAGCAGGACGTGGCGACCCTGAAGGCCCAGCTCCTGCAGAAGCAGGCCGTTCAGACGGAGAACGACCGGCTGAAGCTGCAGCTGGACAGCATGCAGTCCCAGAGCCTGATGGAGCAGAAGAAGACTGATGAGGAGAAGTCAGAGCACAAATGCAGAGGCATTGATTTGTTACGCATCAGTCGCGAATTTAATTAAGTTTTGGCTAACCCCTTCCTTCGCCTCTCACAGGAACAACCTGGCGCAGCTGAAAGATGCCTACACTAAGCTCTTTGAAGACTACAATGAGCTCAAGGAGGAGAAGAAGAAGAGAGAGGTAACTGTGTAGTGTTATGAGGACTTCCGCCAAAGCTAGTGCATTTTAAGAGCATAAAAAACTAGAGCTGAGACCTCGTCGTGTTTGACCTCAGTTCTCCTGTTTGAGCTGCAGAATCTGATGGTGGAGAAGGGCATGTTCGATGACCTGCAGATGCGCCTGACTGCCGCCGAAGAAGCCCTGGCCGTTAAACAGAACAAGATTGATGACATGAAGCAGGAAATATTCATGAAGGAAAAGGAGCTGGAGACAATATCAGTCTTCCAGGCCCAGGTGAGTGGGCGTATATGCAGGGAGCACTTTTACTATTACAGTTTCCATGTCAAATCAACGTGACAAAAAAAGAGAACGGTAATGAGAAAACGTGCGTTCTCGAATTTTATATGTTCCTACTTCCCCTTTCGTCTCTCCTTCACCGTCAGCACTTCTGTCTTCACTTCTTGGCTCGAGCATGTACAGGTAGTGGCTGTCTGGACCGTTTGACCTGGCCTTTATTTTGACAGTCAAATATGCAGAAATACTCCGTTAACCATTCTAAGGGGACTTTAATACTGGAAATAGTCCTGAATATACTCACACACTTTGACTTAACATTTTCAGGACCTGTACCAATTTTTTTTTTTTATCACAGTGTGGAGTCTGTACTTTAGTAAACTGTCTAGTATTGGACCCTACATACCTACTTGGCTCAGCATGGCTTCCTTCAGTTTCATCGTAGTCAGCGTTTTGTCTTTTGTTTTTTGCAGGCCGAGGTCTACTCCTCGGACTTCTACGCTGAACGTGCGGCGAGGGAGAAACTCCACGAAGAGAGGGAGCGTCTGGCCGCTCAGCTGGAGTATGTGAAGAAGCAGAACAGCCAGCTGCAGGAGGAAATGGAGTCTCTGGGCCGGTATGCAGACAGTCACAAGACAGCTTGTTTTCACGGTTGTTCAGTTCAGCTTGTGTGAACCAGGAGAGAAAAAAAAAAAAATACACTGCTGTCCTTATGGTCAGGATGAGCTCACACAGAAGTAACTAAATTATCATGCCACAGAAACACTGTCTGGTTACGAATGCCACTAGGAACGCGCTGTAGAAAACCTTCTTCAAGTGATTTTACAGATTAGTACGATATCCTGAGTTGACTTATGCGACCCTCCTTTTCGATCCCTTTCTTTCTCCACAGGCGTTCTCTGAATGAGATGCAGAAGAGACACGTGGCACCAGGAGGAAGTCCACATGGAGCTGGTGCAAATCTGGTTGGAAGAGGTATAATACATTAACACAAGTTTTTTAGGGTTAACACTAAACTATGCTCATCAGCTAGGTGCCAACCTTATCTGTATGATGGATAGACACAACCCAGTAGCAATAACTTTGAGATATTATATATAAACCAGAGGCGATTGCTCTAAGACTACAGGGGAAGCTCAGCCTCCCCTAAAATATCACTGGCAATTTCGTCAAATACTACGAATTTACATTACTACTCAAACTAAAATGTGCTAGAACATGATCGACTTCATGGCTACTTCTTATAATAACACAATCGTTAATAAGTTTTAGCCGTTCGTCTATCGTGATTTTTTTTCTCATATCACGGTCCGTTTAAAAACCCATTGAGGCTCGGCTTCAATGACTTTCAATGGGGCTTCAGAATGGGCCGATCTCAGGGCAAAAAAGCTCGACATTTATTGGACAAACGCTCCAAAATCGTCACTTCCAGGGAAGCCGGGCGTCTCAGGGAGTGAATGGGCAGTGGGATGTACCAGGACGCCGAGCTTCTGTATGATGATTGGATGAACTGTTAACGTGGCTGGAACTCGTCGTGATTGACAGCGCTTTAAGCCTATACCAGACTATACTTCTGCATCGAAGGATTTTAGGTCAGTCCCATGCGGATATTTGGCGAGAGAAGTTACAGTACAGGTTAATACTAAGCTACTGCTCATTATCTGTTGCGATATCGCACTATTTCCATCTGTCAAAATAAAATCGTGAATAGCGTTATTGAGTTTGCTACTTGTTTTCATTTCAGTTTTAAAAAGTTCGTTTATTTGCAATTGTAGGGAGTAAACTAGCCAGCCAGCTAGCTAGCTGCACCCACTTTTAAAAGTTGATAGCTTAAAAGTTGAATGAAGTTTCTACGTTAAACGAATCAAGCTGAATTAATTAAATGAATTTTGGTTAGAAGAATGATAATAATAATACGAAGAACACTTCTGATAACAGTAGAGTGCATTTTCATGCACTGTAATTAACTAATATTAACTATAAACATAGGCCTATACAATATAAGGAGAATTAGTAACCCTGTTAAATTTAATGATGTAATAATTGGCAAATTTTACAAAACTGGGCTTCCCCTATTTGAAAGACCAGCAGCCGCCACTGATATAAACATATACAAGATTAATTATTTATACACTTGAACCTAAACCATGTGATGGGTGAAACCTTTCTACACAATCTGGGATGAAGTACACCTGGAAGACTTAGTACTGTATAATTATAGCATCATATAGTTAAGGACAAGAGCTGTAATCTGTGTTTCCTTCATTCTCAGGTGCTGACTGGCAGCATCACGGGAATATCCCTGAACATGCCTGTCCCAAGTGCAACGAGATCCTGCCGGACCTGGACTCCCTGCAGATCCACATCATGGACTGCATCAACTAGACCCCCGTCATTATAAGCATTCACAAAAGCAGCGGCTGCATTAGCACCTTAATCGGAGTCTTCCTCTGCTTTGAGCTGTACCTCTTATATTGGATCCCTGCGACAACACTCCACAGATCAGTCATATTCATTCTAGGACGGGAACATGCTGCTTTTGGAGGAATTAGTATGCAATCTATTGTGTATGTGAAATCTGCTGAAAAACATTGGTAAGAGTATAGTAAAAAAAATAATAATAATAATAATATTATATAACACTCGTGTTGTAGGTTCTGGGCCCGTACCATCTGGCACATGGTTTATTAGTTGCTGCGATGACTGAAAATCTTCAGGGCAAAGCAAGTCTACAACAGCAAAACAGACTGAACGAACCAAAGTTGAGCTTTACAAGTTGCATTTATTACAAGAGTACAGTATGCGGTTGATGAAGGTGTTTATATTTTTTGAAAGTTTACTTTTCAAATTAATTGAAGTTCCTTCTGTATTTTACTCAATAAGGACATTTTAGTTCAGAAATGGGTTTTTGGTGTTGGAAGACGGCGCATGCACGGCGTGGGCACTTTAATATGAAGATATTTTATTTGACTCCGCAGACGATGCCTAGTATTTAGAACATAATATATCTAACCTGTTAATCGAGCTTCTACTGTACGGCAGGAGGTTTCCTGTGGATTGTGTAACATTTAGTTTGTAAAAGGTCTTCTGATTTTATGTTGTTTTTCTGTGAAAGAAAATAAAAAAAGACCTCCAAAGTTTTGTCTGCTTTCAGTCATACAGAGACGCACCAGAGTGTATGAATAAAACATGATAAAAAGCAATTAGTAGACAGAGGAAAAAAAGACTCAGCCACAACACCAAGACTAGCAACACCAGATATGCCCTCTCTGCAATGTCCATACAGTATGTGATATTATGGCATGGATGTAACTAGGTAGATTTAAAAAATAAATAAATAAAAAGACATGGCTGCAAGAAAATGCAAGCATGGCATGATGTCCAAGAAATAACAATAAATATTTAAGGAATCTAAGAGTGACACCTACTGTTTGTAGATGTACCTGAAAGGTACATTGCATGAGATAAGATTGAATTAATGATTTATTCTGCAAAGTCTTTCATATCTGACAAGGTTGTTTTATAAACTGTTGTGGGACTTTTCATTGTGTATTTTCATAATAGCAGTTCCTAGCTAAACTATGGGGATTTCGGCTTCTGTGAGAGCTTTAAAAGTTTCTCAGACACATTAAAAAAAGAAAAGAAAATAGCTTCCTGAGCAGAGAGTTATACATAGAGTTTATTTATTGCCCTATTTTTCTCTAAGTCAAAGAAATAAAAAGAATTCTTTTCCCCATCTTCACCACAAAGGAAGAGACAATTATCCGGGCACTGATTGCAGGCTCCTGCTTTCCCTGCGGACAAATATTATAACAACATCATTTATCAGTTCCAGTTTTTATAATTGTTTATATTATACATGTTAAGCTTATATTTTCATTTGCTGCTAAGAAATTAAGTCCTTAATTCTTAGTCTAAAATAAAATCTTATCATTTAAAAACCTAGTTTTAGTCAGGCAAATCGTTGGGCACCTAGAAGCATTTTGACAACACAACGGGGTCCTTCGTTTAGCGCCAGTTTAGATTTTCTCCCTCGCTCTGTGTTTGGGTTGAGGAAATTAAGGCGTAACTCTGCTGTACAATTTTTTTTAATAAAATATATCTGAATGGCTTTTACGTAGCCGCAAACAGTGTTAATAACTGGACAATAGGTCATATATTTATAAGTTTTAGAATCTGTCAAAGTCGCGTTAGCCCCGGCAAGATACGCAAAGTTGTGCCACTGGAAGCCGAGGTGAGTTGGCTCTCTCACTGTCTTTGAGGGATTCAGAAATAAGCACGGTTCAGGCAGTTTATAAACAATGCTTCATGTTCGCCACAGAAACAAAGTATTTGCGTCTTCAAATGTTGACATTTGTTCACCGTGTTAGACTGCTTTTAAAGTTTAAATGGATCTGCTGAGCCAGGTCCCCACAGGCCGAACCCAGATGAGTGAACTGTAATGCTTTGTTATTGTGTCCTGAACTTTAACGGTTGTTACATTCATCTGAACAGACTTAGGTAAGAAAGGGGCAAGACTTTAACAGTCGCCTACGACACTGTTTGGAAAATAGATTGTGTCTGATTCTTGAATACCTAAAACTAAACACATGATTTATATTTCAGTTGTATTCTTTTTTTCAGATGAGATGCAGGGCAGGCGTGCAGATCCTTTTCACAGGACTAATTTTAAATACACAAGCTGTTTATTTGGCACTTAATTAACCTATTAACTGCATTACTTGTTCTGTAGGTCATCTGAAATCAGCATCTCTGTTAAAGTCTTTAAAATGGATGGTAAGTATTATGAGATTTAAAACACATCAGAATACAGCTTTTTTTGCAGCTCAAGACCCACGAGAGTGTATGTCTTTTTCTTTTTTTTTATGCAGGTGAGAATGATCTGGACATTTTGCTGGCGCTGCTGGCTGAGAACGAGGGGATTGGTGAAGAAGGAGAAGACAATCAGCAGCAGCAGCAGCAGCAGCAGCAGGAGGAGGAGGAGGAGGATGACTTGGATGGCCTGTTTGATGAGGAAAATGGGGAAGAGGAAGAGTACAAAGACGGCGTTGACGAGGAGCAGCAAAACGCGGACACGGGGGACGTGGTGTCGAATCTCTTTGGAGACGTGGATGACATTGAAAATGACAAGGAGGACACTGAAGGAAAAGAAAGTGGAGGAGAGGCCCGTGAGAAGATGAACAAGTCACAAGAGGATTTGCAAGGTTTGTGCCGGAGCGGTTTCTTATTAAGTCTGCCGTTTGGCTCAGTTCAGCGTTGCTTGTTGGGTCTGTGTTCATCACCTGCTCTTTGCGTCTTCAGAGGAGCTGAGGCGGATGCAGGACCAGATGAAGAAATTGCAGCAGCAGCTGGAGTCCAGCCAGAAGGTTTCCAAACCGTCATCCACTCCGGTCAGGGCCGCAGGAAGCTCGTCAAGTCCCAAGCCAGCGACGCCCAAACCTGCACCTAACCGACAGCCGACCTCCAAGCCGGCGCAGGCCAAACCGGCCGCCGCCACGCCGAAGACCAAGACACAAGCAGGTTAACATAACTTCTGCTGTTTTGTTTTAAACATAAAGTACAGAGTAAAGTGATAAAGATGCATCAGTGCAGCAGCGACAAACTGTGCTTCTGTTTTCCTTGTTCTCTAATAGTAGCAGCTTCTTCGTCCACTCCAGTCAGACAAGGAAGCCTGAAGCTCCAGGAGTCCTCCGACTTTTCCTCTCAGCTCGGCTTTGCTGACTCATTCAAACGCAAACCAAGAGAAGCTCACCAGCCCAAACCCAGCACATCAGCAGGTGACGTTAAACATTTAAAAACCAGATTCAGAATTTAAAATTGATTTTCAGGAGGCTTCATGTTTTTTTTTCTCCTTATTCCTCTCTGTAGAGAGGGGGCCGCTGGTGGAGATAAAGATGGGCAGCTCCTTCCTGCCAGCAGAGAGCAGCAGCAGACTTCCCGATCCTCTGCGCTCACCTCCAGCCTCCCAAAGCAGACCTGCACCTGCAGCGTCAGCGGCACAGCCCAAAGCTGCTTCTCATCCTCCTCTTCCTAAAGACGTGGCTGTTGAGAAGTACTCAGGTCTACGGCTCAGGTCAGAACACTGAAGTGATGTGTTGTTTTTTTTGTTTGTTTTTTTAAATGAGAATCAGCAGGGAAAAGTCTGAATTTAACTCTCATACTTTTTTGGTGCTCTTTTTTTTTTTGTTTGTTTCAGAAAGCCACGTGTTTCCTCCAGCGATATGGACCGGAAGATGGCCAGCCGCCGCCTCATCCGTCTGTCACAGGTGCCAGAGCGCTTGACTCGGGAGAATCTGGAGGACAGCGACTGGGTGACGTTTGCAGTGCTGGTGGGCAAGGCTACACAGCAAAGCAACACCAGTGTAAGTCCATGCTCCGGACTCTGGCTTTCTCTGTAATCCTGTTTTGTTGTGCGTTCTGATGTGTGATGAACAGCTTTACCTTGCTGTACCCCACAGTACTATTAGTTACTTTAATATAAGTAATAACACTAATAGCAAAGTGAATCCAAAAATTAAATACGTTTAGGTGCAAATATCAAAACGCTGGATGCAGGCAGATAGTGAACTTGATGTTGTTGGAGGTTTATTTCTCATATTTAAGTATATTTCCTGGTGGCTACTGGAGCAGTCCTGACAGATATCTTTCTACCTGCAGGGTAAAACCTTCAGCATCTGGAAACTGAACGACCTCCACAACCTGGAAGTGTTTGTGTCTCTGCTCCTGTTCGGCGAAGTCCACAAAGACCACTGGAAGACTGAGCCGGGCACCGTCATCGGAATCCTCAACCCGAACCCCATGAAGCAGAAAGATGGATATGACGGGGTGAGTGGACAGTCTGAAGTCAAGCTGACTAGTCGCCACCTAGCGGTTTAGTGGTGTAATTGCAGAACAACTCAGCCGCACCAGAGCACAGGTAGAAATGCTTTCACCGATACAGCCTCCACATAGACCGGTTGCAGGAGTATTAACTAAGCTTCGGTGATGGTAATGAGGGTGGGGCGATAGTTTTCTTTTTATTAACTCAAATGTTTCCTGCAGGACTGAGAGTCAAACCATCCACCTGCAAACATGCTTGTACAATCATTAGGTCTGATTTTACGCTTCCATTTGAATCAACTGTTAAATATCTCCAAAAAAATCTCCTCCTAAACATTTCCAGTGTTACAAGGCAGTCGCAATTCCATGAAAAAGTTAAATGCTGCTCTAAACGAGAATGCTTCTTTAGTACCTTCCTCTTGTGGTCTAGCTGTTTCCAGCTTTCATAAAACGGAATGAAGGAGAACTAACACATCCGAGAGAGAGGAAGACGAATCAAAGATAGCTGCATGTCAGTTTAATTTGGGATCCTTAAGTATATCTTTGTTATTTCCTAACAAGTCAAATCTCAGACGCTGCCAGCATTTTGTCTTACGTCGGTTTGGCTGCCGAAGCATCTGCTAATTAAATCAGAAAACAGGCCGGCGGTGTGGGTGAAAATAGCCAGTGAGGGTTGCTGGTGTCAGGATCGCATGACAATCTGAGATGTTGCAGGGAGAATGTGGTGGTGTTTGTGGTCGTTCCCAGCTGCGCTCGCTTGCACACGGACGCAGGGACACGGTTTGAGGATTGATGTCCTCTGCAGTCGTTTCTGAATCTTACTGAAACTCTACTGCAACGCTAATGTTCATATCTAAAACAGGCTCAGATTTGTATGACAAAGTTAATATTATCTGGCTTTGGGAAATGTGTTTTAGAGGCGAACGTCCTGCAACTAAGGATAGTTTGCATAATATTTTCATCTACAGATCATTTCCTTTTGGGATCTGATGAATCAGTTTGATTTGCAGAGTATAAGGCATGTGCTTAAACAAAAGAGCTGAGCAACTGGGCTTGTTCTTGATTTGTTCTTTCTCCATCACTTGCAGGTGAGCCTGACAGTGGATCACCCGCAGAAGGTGCTGGTGATGGGTGAAGCCCAGGACTACGGCACCTGCGTAGCCATGAAGAAGAACGGAGACCCCTGCTCTCAGATCGTCAACATGGTGGGTCCGATTTCCCCCGCAACACAGTCCACCTCTAAGGCTTTGTCGCGCTCCTCGCTTGTCCCTGTTCCTTTCCCCAAACATTGTTTTTTTTTTCGTTCTCCGCAGTACGAGTGCCAGTACTGCCAGTATCACGTCAAGGCCCAGTACAAGAAGATGAGCTCGAAAAGGGCCGAGCTGCAGTCGTCGTTTTCTGGAAAAGCCCCCAACAAGTTCAAGGGGAAGGGAGGCAGCCTGAAAGAACGTCTGTGTCAGGATGGTTTCTACTATGGCGGCGTGTCCTCGGCTGCCTGCGCCGCTTCACTGTGAGTCACGTTCGTTGTAGTCTTTTAATGGGTTAGGGTTTAATGGTGGGGTCTTTAAAATATGTTTGTTTTTTTTTGCCAGTTTTCTTTCCTAAGACATTGATATACACTTCTACAGACCTTCCTTTTAAACGTTCATTGTATTTAATGATAAATAATACAGTAATAATCAGGATTTCAAAACTCCAACCACCTCGTAACGCTGGCGTCAAAAAAAAGATACTGCAGAAGGTCTTGCGTGCCGTGGTCACGGCCCTGTCCAGTTTGGATTCCTGCTGAACTTGGATTTACAGCAATTTGTGCTAGCTAACTGCAACTTACAAGGCCAGGAACACAGTGTGGGTCTGGGCAGCGTCCGAGCCGCCTGACATTTTCAGTAACGTGTCTGTGCCTCGCAGAACTTCGTCCAAACCGAACAAACCCACCCAGAAGACTCTGGACAAGCTGTTTGTGAAAGGCTCGGCTCAGCTCGTCGCCGAGGCCAAGAGGATCGGTGAGGACTTCATCACACTGTCATACGCACACACAAAAGTTTAGACTAAAGCCTGCTGGAAGTCTTATGTCAATAACTGATGGTAATATTGTATAATAGCAGTAAAACCTTTACAGTTTCACTTTTGCATATCAAGAGCTAATTCTTTACCTTTTCTCCAACATTCGCGTTTTTTTAGACCACGGCTGTCAAACTCGTTTTAGTTCAGGGGGCGTTTTGATCTCAATGAGGCCGGACCATTAACACAGTAGGGTATTAACCTATAAATAACGACAACTCCAAACGTTTCCCTTTGTTTTAATGCAAAGAAGAACAAGTATGTTATGAAAATGTTTACATTTAAAGAACTGTACTATTGCAAAACACGTAATGAACAACCAGACATTTCTTAAGGAAAATAAGTGCAATTTCTGTATAGTTCTAGGTCTCAGTGTTGTGTTATGTCCACATATCTTACTTAAACTGTGTGAACCTAGCAATAGCAGTTACTTTTATTGGAGAAATTGCAGTTAATGTCTTCAATGTAATTTTTGCACTTTGCATTCATCCCACGGACCAGATTAGACCTCTGGCCGGCCGCTTTTGGCCCGCGGGCCGCATGTTTGACACCTGTGTTTTAGGCTGTCTACAATGAAGTAAAAGTAATTTGTGCATAAATATGACAAAAGAAATCACTGAGTGAACTCTAAAAGCAGAATAGACCGTCTAAATAGTTTTTTCCTTGTGTCCTTTTTAGCCATGCAGTCTGGTGAAGTTTCAGGTTGTTCAAATGAATTCAAGGACCTGCTGTCGATGCCAACACCTGGAGCTCTGCAGCTGAAGAAGCACCTGGGACAGGGCATTAAAACAGGTACACAGCCTAGAAATATTTAGCTGTCTTAAAAATGTTTCCTTTGTATATTAAGAATCAACATGAGCTGAACTCTGAGATGTTTCATTGAGCTGTCGTTCGACTTCAGTTTCCAAAGATGCAGCTGCAGCTCCGGTTCAGTCCATCTCAGCTTCAGATCTGCTGAAGCAGCAGAAACAGAGGCAACGGGAACTTCTGCAGAGCCGGCGACAGAGAGCTGAGGAGATCCAGAATAGGGCGCTGCAGAACGCAGGTGGCGCTAAACCAGCGCCTAGCAGAGGCGGCCTGATGTCCCCAAAAGCTGCTTCCGACGTCCCCAAGGCCGCGCTAAGCCCCGCAGTGCCCCACACCCCGACCCTGGGCCGAGGTTTCTCCGAGGGTGATGACATCCTCTTCTTTGAGGGCAACCATCCTCCAGCTCCCACCCTCAGCCTGTCGGCCGCCAAGCTGGTCGCTCTGAAGAAGCTGAGGGCCAAAGGGACGGGGCTCCGGAGGGAAGACCCCAACGCTGTGAAGAGGAAGAGGAGTAACGACAGTGAGATCAGCGCCCGAGTAGAGAAGAATCGGACCTCACCCAATGGTACACACCTCACATTTCAGAATGATACTTCTGGCACCAAACCTGCTTTATGAAAGTCATTCAGCTGAAAGAAATGTGTTCACGACAGGTCAAGGCTCGCACTAACAAAAGTGGTAAAATTTGTTCAACAAGATTCTTTGACTTATCTTTGACTTATCTGCGCAGGTGAATCATCCACTGCTGAAGAAGAGGAGCCGGCCCAGAAAAGGAAACGAGATCAACTCGCCTACATCCAGTCAGAGGAGTTTCAGAAGATCCTCAACGCCAAATCTCGCCACGGGCTGATACTTCAAGCGGTACGGCAATGGAATGACACGTGTCATTTGATTTACAGGTGTCAGAATAGATCTTGGCTGCATGCATCTACGTATTAAATGCTGCAAAGTGTGTGAGAGTCTCCTCTCTTTCAGGCTGAGTACCAGCTGCAGGAGCGCTACTTTAATCCTCTGGTGCAGAAGGAGCAGATGGAAGAGAAGATGAAGTCCATCAAGGAGATGAAATGTCGAGCTGTCAGCTGTAAAAAGGTACTGAGACGAGTGTTAAGTATCCACCTTAACTAAATGAAGAAAATTAGTAGCCCCTGATTGTTCCTCAGGTAAAAGCTGGACAAGTAAACCCATTATTTCCAACTGCTTCCAGTGTAATTACACCTACTTCAAGCCGGCGGATCGCTGTGTGGAAGAGAATCATGATCTGAGGTGGCACGATGCAATGAAACGTTTCTTCAAATGTCCCTGTGGACAGAGAGCCATCGCTCTGGACAGACTACCACACAAACACTGCAGGTGAGTCCTCTCTTATTCTTCCTTTGATGAGTTTGAAATAACATGTGAGAAGTTCAGCCTACTGAAAGTCAAACAACAATAACGTCAATCACATGAACAACTAATGTTGTTTTGCCATTTCAGTAACTGTGGTCTGTTTAAATGGCAACGCGACGGAATGCTGAAGGTAAAATGTCTCCGCTTCATAGATGACTTTTAATTCTATATTTAAACGATCGCATTGCCGTGACAAGAAAGCGGAGCTGACGTCGCTCTTTACGTTTTATTGCAGGAGAAATCGGGACCAAAGATCGCCGGCGAGCTCCTCCAGCCTCGAGGAGAGGAGCACGCCAAGTTCCTCGGCAGCATGCAGTGACGTCTGGTCGTTTAGGACCAGATTTATATGTTTGTAATTTAAGGGTTTTGAATATGGGTTTTAAACATCTGATGTGTTTTTGTTTTTTTTGTGGATTATAATGATATAAATGGAGAATAGTTGATTAAAGCAATAATGCGACGACTCAAGTCAAATGTTTCCGCTGTACTGATGTAAAGCAGAGCAGGTTCTGGAAATAATTAACTTGGGGACTATATATGCATCGGAGCTGAATTAATTGAGCAAGATTTCTACATTTTGTGACTAAATGGTC
Organism: Chelon labrosus; assembly: GCF_963514085.1. Taxonomy (NCBI): domain Eukaryota; kingdom Metazoa; phylum Chordata; class Actinopteri; order Mugiliformes; family Mugilidae; genus Chelon; species Chelon labrosus. The sequence goes on from NC_140356.1 coordinate 5,617,060, forward strand.
ATGATCGGTTTCCTACTTGACGCGTAAGAGAAACAAAGTAGTAAATAAGAATGATCCACGTCTGAATTCCATTTAGCTGTTTCAGTTTTAGGCGCACAAATTTTAGATTTACTGAGGCAGTAAATCTAAAATTTGCTAAAATATGTTCCGCCCACAATCTAAAGTCACAGTGTTGCCTTGAAAAGTGATAAATAAAAGCTAATAAAAGTGACATTTTTATTAGCTACTGGTAAGAGGTTTGGAGCTTAATCCAGCACATAATATGAGACAGATCGTGTTTGAAAGTACAATTATTGTCATAGAAGCCATATCCCCACTGGTTAATGAGCCCACCCAAATACTGTCCTCTCTGTTGGGATTTTAAGACACGCAAGAAAGTAACAACAGCAAGCAATTCTGTAACGGCAGGATATGTGGTTGACAGGGACTGATCTGCTCTCCTCTGTCAGCACACACACACATCCCCTAACACACTTCATGTGTTGGCGCCATGACTGCCGAGGCCAGGTGGCGCTCACTCAAGCCTCCAAGCCGATCCACATGGCCCCGAAAAGCAAAAGTCTGCGGTGGAATCGGATCATAGAGATAAAATAAGGTTGGGTTTGCAGGCGTGTGATTAGCGAGTGCCGAGTGCCATGCCACATCATTTTCAGGGTTTAATTTACGCTCATTATACTGCCGCTGTTTTTTCTTTCCCTCCCGCTCCCTCTTCTGTCTCCCCGCTGCCCAGCTTGTGTCTAATATTTCCACTGTGGAATGTGGGATTCATTTCAGCCTGATGACTTCTGCAGCTCACCTCATCTTCTCTTTTATTGCGCTCCACGTCCCTCCCTAGCTTTCCTTCAAATTCTCCAAATACCAGACCAGATGCTAGTGTGAGTTCATCGGAAACTCATCCTCGTTTTGATTTAAAGCAAAAATGAAAGCCGCAGCCTTGTCTGGCTTAATTGTATAGGTAAAAGATGGCTTTATTGCTGGTTATACAGTACCTCAGGATGGAAGGGCAGCAGTGTGTAGCTTGTATGTACATACAATAGTAAAAAAATCAGTAAAAACAAAATACAAAAACTGTACTTTGGATTTCACACATTTTCACACGGAGACACGTCTTTAACAGTTTAGGGTGTATAAAAATAACAGAAGAGCTTGTATCATGACGATTAATGTTGGACAAACAACTTTAGCACAGCCAGTCACCTTTGGTACAAGGTAAAGGTGATATCACTGAGGGCTGATGTAGCCCGGATCACCACGGGACAGGGTGCGCTCAGTGGAACCAGTAGTAGCGAGGGTAGAGGCCGTCGTAATGGTATTCTCTTATCTGCTCGTTCGTCTCCATCGTTCTCTCATTTGTCTCTGCAAATTTAAAAAAATCAAAAAAAACACTAAAGTTAAAGCAGCAATATTCAGTATTTTTATATTAACAATGGACCGCGTATTTGTATTTGAAAAAGTTTGATCTTAGCAACACACCGACGAGAATAAGCATGTGACGCAGAATTTTATAACGTCGTTCAGATTTTAGTTTTCCGATTGATTCCGATGATTCACTCTCTAGGCTCTCACCGCATTTTTAGCCTAAAACAGGCAGCTGTTTACGACGTAAAGGCACTGATAAACCCACTATGCCACCTTTTGAGGTTTTGGAGCTATTAAACCGTAAAATGTCACAATCTTTCAGATGCAAAGATAAAAACGGGCGGCGACAGACCAGGCCAACATGGTTCAGGAGAGGCCAGCTCTGTCCTACCTCCCTAGCCTTCGTAATGGCTCTCCTAGTTTCCCCTTTGAATGAGGACTTTTCCGCTAGTTATTTGATGTTGGATTGGCGTGTCATGGCACAAAAACAATGAACATTTTTATGTAAGGTGGTCTGATGCATGACCTAAAATGAACGCCAACAACTTTCCTAAAACATTCGCCATATCAGCTATTAGTATGCCTATTAGTATTGGTAGACGTAGTACAGCCACATATATATATTCTTCGCAGAGCTTACTTAAAGGTGGTCAAAAAGTAAAAGCCACTCTACATGAGTCAAATATTCATTAACAAATCGGTCAAATTCTTCCAACTTGAATCTCAATGCAATATAAAGTGCAAAAAGATCCGGAGACTGTGTTCGGTTGTAAATGGAACCAGCAGAGATTTTTTTTGTTTTCCTATAAAAACTTTTCGACCTTAACCACCTGAAATATTGCATGTCCTTCATTGAAAACACCAAACACATCTTTATGGTCAGCAGTTCTTAGTTTAGAAACTGTGACTGGAACTATATCACAGCCGAGCGCCGACCGCACGGAAGATTGTCAGCTATGGGTCAACCACAAATGGACACCTTGATTTGGTGTGGATTCTCAACCACTTTTGCTGTGGTTCGGAGGCTCGTGGATGCATTCAAGAGCCAAACTAAAACTCCATCCAGCAGTGTGTTGTCTGTTGAGCCCTGACTGACATTTATGTAAATTTCAGGTATTCCGCAAGACCGTCTCAGGTTAGCCCTCACAGCTTGACTTAGCCTGTACTATGTTCAGTGCATCCTAGCAGATTGTAACTGTAAATGTTTATTTTCAGCCCTATGTGGAACTGATGGAGGAATACTTCCTTCCTTTCTGGTATTTTTCAGGAATTTTTATGCATTCCTAAGGATGACAGACGAGAGGCAAGCATTTGACATGGAAGGGAAACCAGGTGAATCCACGTCTTACCGTCGCGCTCCTCCTCAACGTAGCTCTCGTACTCATTCCTTTGCTCCTCATTGTAGTCCCTCCTCCGCTTGTCGGCCGCCATCCTCACCCTTTGCTCAGCTATTGATGGGAAGGGGGAGAGAAAGGAGAGATGAGAGGTAAGACCTTAGAGTACCTTGGAGTCCTATCCTTGAGGCTTTACACAAATGAGGAGTTGGTGGTTGACTTCTACAAGCAAGTAAGGTTTTTGAAGCGTTACATGATTTATGTGACACATCTGATGCCACCTTGGCATGTGTCGCTCACAACATCCCATTTCTGAAAGTTCAAGTACCGCTGGTTTTAGCCCTGTTCCAAATGGGCTGTTTCATGGGTCCGCAGCTTTAAATGCTAATGAGCTGGTGCTTCCCACACTCCATTCTGAACCCTTATGACGTCGTAAACCTAGATGGCTCTTTTGGACACACTTTTTTGACTGACTGAGCAACATTTTCTCACTGTTTTTGCACCGAAATGAAAAATTGGCTTATGGCATGCCGTGGCATGTTTAACAAGCAAGAAATAACACAAGTTTTTATTGGATGGGTTAGGGTTAGGGTTAGGGTTGGGGGGGGGGCATATCATCATTATTCTGTGGCACATCATCACTATGCCCCAGCATGTCATCAGTCTATGCCGTGGCATGCCATAAGCCACTTTTTGATCTCTGCATCTTTCACTTTTTAGGTCTCTAGACATTTTAGGGACACCAAGTTATGTTCAAAAACAATATGTCCCCTTTAAATCCTTTAGCGAGCATCAAAAATGTTAGGATTTTGTAATAACTAGATCTACACGACTCTAATTTAAAAAAAATACCTTAAAATCTGAACATCTAAGACACTGGGTGAATTGTGTTTGACTCACTCTACACCTTTCTTGAAAACCAGACGACCCCAGTCATACAGGTACAGGGCAGCCTCTGTATACATTAGACATTACTACTCTGTCTGTGTTTTTCTTTCAGTTCAACGTGAATTCCGACAAACATGTAAGTGTAAGGCTTACATAACAACATTTCACGTTAACACATAGACCTGCATCCACATAACACAACAAGCTTATTTTCCCTCAGACAGGGCCAGTGATTTGTAGCGTGGCTGTTCACACTCAGCTTCACACTGACTTCATTTTACATTAACTTGCTTCTGGGTGTATTTCTTCCATTCTGTCGTACCGTCAAACATCTCAAGTAAAAGTTCTCCTCCAGGTCCTGTTTTTTGTTTCCCAGCAAACTTACATTTAGCTGGGAATTAAACTACTGAACCACTCATATCTGGATATATTTAGTCTGATGCTATGGAAATAAGCTCATGCTTATATTTAGATCTACAAAACATAGAGATAATCTCTCCATCTTCTAACTTGATTTTATTTAGCTGATTGTCGCTACTGTAGTGGCCACCCCTGTTGTTTTCACATTAACATTTAGTCTACTATTACCAACCGTGAAGCATGCTAAAGCGATCTCTGTGAAAAAGTATCTTTGGGCCAAACTATTCTAGGAGGTCTTTATGTCTTTATGTATTACGTACGTACTTTCAAGGGCTTTTTGTTCTGTTTGCGCTCGCAACACCATTAGGAACTCTTAAGTGGTGCAATGACCTGCTTGCCGGTTGCCAGTGCTGTGTTCAACCAGTCAGGGTACACTTACCTCACCGAAGGTTCCTCTTTTGCTCTGAAGATTATCTAAAAAAAGATTATCTAAGAACAGATTATCTAAGAACATGCCCAGGCAACCCAAAAAGGTGCTACTTTTTTAACAAAGCTACGATGAAGTTCCTCTGGTCTGCAAGCACCTCGATTATATGAACTCCACAGCTTGTCACAAAGGAAAATATCACAAGAAATGTGTAGAGAAATATATAAAGAGGGAAATCATAAGAATGTTTTAAAACCTTGGCTTCAAGGGAGCTGCTCTAAAGTCAAACTGGGTTATGCAATCATCCAACATCTGTTTGAAAAATTGCATATACTTGATTTGTGTGTCTTTTGAGTAATGGTAACCATGGAGGTAGTATTTTCTTATAGAATGTCCTTGCATCTCAGCATAAGACTAAGTACAGCTGTCTTTGCTTTACTTTTCTCTCAAACGACACTGCTGCCTCAGGTCCTCATGGACCGAGCTGGCAAGGAACATTATCAAAGTTTTTCCTAGATTGTGGACCTGTGTGTCCACAGCCAGGCCCTCGATTAGTGCTCTGATGTTCGGCCGAGGTTAAATGCCCCACGGCCTGTCTCTGGAGGCCTGCTCAGGGGCACACATGCTTGTCTGATGTGGTCTCCGTTAGAAGAAGGGTTAAACCGACGAAAACACACTTACGGGAAAAGCTTAAAATCAATATTCTTAGCTGTATTTTGCAAGGTTTCTTCATTTTCTTTGTTTCATGTTCGCCAAAGGAATGCATGAGTCTGACCAATCATTGAAAACATTGATTTGGAGATTTGAAAGATTTTCCATAGACATTTATCATCAGTGTTCAGTTGCACTCAAGGTACGTCCCGTATCGAACCGATGCTGGCGGTGGAAGAATGAGCTTATTGTGGTGAGAAGCTCGGAGAGGGAGAGCCTGCTCCGCAGTACCCTGTGACTCCTTCTGCTGCCTCCAGCCTGCGTGTGTGTGTGTGTGTAAGGCTCACATTTAAAAGCTGCTACTGTATAAAACTACACCTGCTGGAGTTTGAACTACTCTGCTGAACTCACAGCTTGCAGTCAAAACAAGCCATATCCTCTTCTGAGTCCAAACCAATAAACCAGCATTATTGAAGGCTGCCCGCAGTGTGGCCGCATCAGTGCTCTGGGAAGTCAACCATATGAAAGACCAAATATAAATAAACATCATCCGTTCCCTAACCACGCAGCAGCCACTCTATTTATCATCCAGCATCATGACAGGCAAGCCTTCAGCTTTCACAGAATTTGGATTACATCTCACACTCTGATTTTCGCTTTCAAATGGACGTGTTAACCAGACGCAGGGCAGCGTACCTAGGACCTCGGCGTAGTAACGAGGCGAACGGCGACTGCGGCGTTTGAAGAAGTTTGAGGCGTCCGCCCCGGGCATGAACACCTGCCGGGCTGCACCTAAAGGTCAGAGGCGGAAAGGTCAAGACCACATGAGGAGGACACGGCACAAGAAATAGCTAAAAGGGTTTAAAATAGGTGTCACCTTTAGCATCAGCTGGTTTTGAGGCGTCCCGTACAGCCGCGCTTTTCACCACGCTGGAAACTAAGGGAGAAAGCCGGAAACATTGTTTATCCTCTTTACTAAGGAAAGCTATGGAAACTCCTAAAGTTGCACTTGCACCAGATTATCACCAGATTTTCTTTAAAGAACGCACTTCTTTCTGTAAAATATGTATTGTCTCCTATTAGTGTAGGGAAATTATGTCATGAAAGAACATCTGTTCTCACTAATCCATGGAAGGTTATAATTGTCACTTTAAGAAGAATTAAAGTGGCAGCAAGGATCAGAATTTAAAAAAAGCAACAACAATCATCCATAGTTATTGAAAACCACAGGATGTGTAGCCTTGCACCAAATTTAATTTTACTCACTGGTTGGAGGTTTTCGTGGTACAAAAGCAGATATTTTATAGGATCTTTTGCAGAACCAGTGAATGTAACTTAGCTTAGAAAAGTGTCACCAAACTATAGGCTCAGTGACAGTGACAAATTTGTAATATTTGATTGTAATTTTGACGGAGCTCACTTCATATTGGTCATTGTTATTAAAATCTCTGTGCCACCGCCAATCGCTCACAATTGATCCGGATTTCTTAGTGTTTGAGAATCGCCTTACAGACTACTGGATGCCATCGATTGAAATCGCAGCTGTTATTCCAGCCTCGGAACTTGAAGAAAACATGTTCCCTTGGCTCGCACAGTCAGACAAATAGTACTTACCGTCCTTGCTCAGCTGACAAATGTCAAAACGCTACTTGAAACTCTGAGGAATATGTGGGTCCCTTTAATTATACATGCGATGCAACGATCACTTAGTTACAAACTGGTCCCTTCAAACAAGACTGTATACTTCATGCATATTATTGAAGGGATTTTTTGTTGCGCAATTTACTAATTTACTTCCAGACTATTATCTATCTGCTACTATCCAGAATATTTCCCATACTAAGGGACGACCGTGCAAATCTTTGTGACTGCAAATCCATTCTGCTCATCTCCTCTGAAGATGTTGAATCATTGGTACTCACAGGTGAAGATGAAGAGGGCGGTGAGCAAAGACAGGACGAGCACTCTGGTCCAGGACATCTTGACTGAGAAAAGCGAAACGCTCTACGGGACCTGACAGCACACCTAGCAGAGCTCAACTGAGTGAGGAGACAACGATGAGGGAGTTGAGGTGAAGGAGGAAGGTTCTGAGAGGCAAGGAGGGAGGAATGAAGTGGGAGGAGAAAGGGGGGAGAAAGAAGGCACTGGGAGGGGAGGGACGCTGCTGGAATTTCAAACTGCACAAGAAAGGGGAGATGAAGGAGAAAGCAAGACGGGAAATAAGGAGTGATGGGCTGAAGTTAAAAACAAGCAATCAAAAGAAGAGAATGGAAACCCAGATGTATTCTGCCCATACGTGCTCCCTTTAGGGCCTATATTTAGGAAGTCCAGGATCGCATTCAGTTGTTATGCAGATGACACACAACTGTACCGAAACGGAAATATGCTAACTCATTAAAACAACCGTTTGACTGTCTCAAGGAAATCAAAGACCGGAAGACCTTAAACTTTCAACACTTCATGAGAGAAAAATTGTAGTCACGGTTTTTGGTCCTAGCGATGTTGGCGAGGCTTCTCACATGGACATCACTTTGGTCAACTTGGTCAACGACTATTTGACCAAGTTGCCCAACATAAAGTAGATTATGGATGCTGACTCGTCTTGAAACAAACCCGAAAATGTGTCCCTACTTGGCTGGCTGGCTGCGGGTCCGTCAACTAAAGAGAAAGTGACAGTCTCTGCCAGAGTGCCAGAAGGTTTCCACGGGGGTGTCACTAGCTGCCAGTGTCCCTAGCAGAATCCCACCCTTACTGAAATACTGACAAAAGCAACACAGGGTATTAAGCCAAAGCCGAAAAAGTGAGGATGCTTTCAAAAGTAATACAGTAGTAGAAAATATTCAAACATTTGGTGTGGCCACCCTTTCGGTTCTAAACTGCATCGGTTTATCCTCAGTACTCTTGTACAAAGTGACAGAGGATTCCTGTGGATATGTACAGTGCTGGCTTAGATCAGGACTCTGTGGGAGGCGCACCGCTTGTTGCTGGCCTCCTTGTACTTTGCGTAAAGATAATTCTTCATGACTCTGGCTGTGTGTTCAGGGTTGTCATGCTGCAGAATGAATTTGGTTATTCGTCTTTTTTGGCTTTTACTGTTGTGCTAGTTACAGCAATCATTTGCTGTCAGTGAAATTTCAGCCTTTTCGGGGAACTATCTGGTCTTAGCAGCTAAACATGCGACAGTATGTTGTACCTGGTGCTGGGTAGGTAGTGTTAAGCGTTACGCTTTTGTAGCATTTCATTTCTACAACTAGCTGTCTGCTGTGGCTAGTTTTGGCGACACGGCTGAGGCTGACTGAAGAACAGAGGCTGATCGCCAAAACAATGAGCCTAAAGACGCTAACCCGCTCCATAAGGCTGCTGACGAAATGTTGAGCAGGTGAAAATTTGCTGTTTTTTTTTTTGTTTTTTTTTACGAGCAACTTCTTTTACATTCTAAATAAGAATCTGACCCACTCTAATAAATATATATATATAAGTTGTTTTAAAACACACGTTGAAAGGCATTGTACCCAAGTACATAGTCATAAGATGTTAAAATTAAGCTGTAGTCTGTCACAGGAAAATCAGCAATGAACTAAAGACTTCTGTTTCTAATTCTAAATGGGGGTCAGGATGGAATATAACCCGAGGAAACGGTGGCTGCTCTTCCGATTTTGTGACTGCTGAGAGACATTAAGTAATTATACCAGCAGACAGAACCACAGACTACGCTTTCTTGCATAAGAAGTAAGCGGCTTCTTTGTATTTCTTCTTGCTTTGCGGGTTTATGTGAGTGAAATCCAGTTTTTTATAATTCATTGGTCATATCCAGTCTTAAAAATCTATCGATGAGCGGACAAGTAAGGACAAGTTACCAAAGACTCATCCTGGAAGTCAGTAGCCCTTTTGTCTCTTGGTCATACAGTCTTCAATTGGAGGTATCTGGGCAAAGTTCGTCAAGCTCGACCTGGTATGAGTTAAGTGGGACACACTGCAGTTTGAAGATTAAGAGGACATTTTCCATAGTATGTGTAATGAATGGCATGCTGCGTTTATGTTTCTTTTGCAGGCAGAGCGCGCAGGTGGCAACATCTTGTCGCTGCACCGAACCCCATCATTATCATTCGTGGTAAGAATGATCTCAGGCTTGAGGGTGCATACCATATCCCACTGACCTTATTGTGGCAACCTGGTGAGACCAATTGGACCACTTTCAAAGCAGGCTGCTCTTGGGAACCCTCTGACTGTGCGTGATCCCCTGAAATGTGAAATCCGTTTCCTTTGAAGGAAAATGGGCACACATGAATGGCCACTTTAGCTCAGAAATGCCACAGCAATCTGGGACGCAGTTACCAGCAATTGAGCCTCGATTGTGTGAGAAACTATTCGCTGGGTGTGCATTTGTACACTTTTGCGAACGTGCCGGTGTTTTTATATGCAACATTTGTATTTTTGGTACGCGCACAATTCAGCAGCTGCTGGATTGACGTCTTTTAAGGTTTTGAGATAAATTTTCTTCGCATGAGTGTGCAGATACAAAGATTGTGCGTAGTGTGCGTACGTCAGAGAAGCAACGCCTTCTTCCTCTGTGGTGTTGACAATGGCAAATACTCTACGTTTCATCTCCCCTGCATCTGAATGAATGTCCTGCCGTCCTATCTGAGCTTAAGCAACATGTGCGATCTTCCTGCGGTGTTTAGAACAAAGACCCTGTTTAAACACACACACAGCCTTGGCTTTCAGTCTGGGGAGCCAGGAAATAGTCAGTTGCCTTAGAGACCAACATGTGACTCTTCCTGTCAGTGAGTATAGTGTCAGTAAAAATGTTTTAATATAAGTGATTTACCATTGTGTTTTCTGCAATTTGCAGCCGTTTCGACTTCGAGAACTTTTAAACTTTTAAAAAATCTCATATAGTCAGCCAAACTGAAAAAATCTGTTCATCCCTGTGTCGTAAGTGATGATAGTAGAATTTTATAACCATAGTGTTGCTGCTCGCCTTCGCAACAAAATGTGGAGAAATTCCTATAAACACATGCCGCTACGAGAGAGGTGACTCTATTCTAAAGACTCAACATGTGATTTCGTATTTTGGGATTTTATACAGAGTAAGAAAAGCTTGTTTAGCTTAAAGTCCCCATTAAAACAGCTATGAAGTGTATATTTGTTTCCTGAGCAGTCGCTGCCCATGCACGTTTGGGCGAAAGCCGACAATGCTACTGACTTTTGATTGGATGCAAAATTAGTACACGCCCACAAGTGCAGGATGAGTCATCAGCATTTTTAAACAGTTTTCCAGAAAATTACAAACTCAAAAATGCTATTCAGGATACCTTCAAAACAGCTTTTTGTCGATACCCAACCAGCTACTACTGTACAGGTGACATTTCAAAACACTCAAACATCAAATTTGATTACTTTATGACGAAATAAAGAAACTTGAAGCTCTTGTTATGGGGACCTACCCGAGGAAGGTTTAAATCTTGTTTTTATCTCTTCTTTAGCTTTCTGTTGCAAGTTCCACACCAACCAGGGCTTAAAAACACTAAATGACGTGGCTCTCAGGCCTCATTACTGGACAGTAGCCTGTCTGAAGCTTCAGAAGAAATCCAAACAAAGTCATCTCATTTCTGAGTTTATCACTAATTTTAATAAAACATTACAATTCGTATGGAAAACAGCACAATCGCCGAAAAACAGACATTGAAAATCACATTAAAAGGCACAAGGACATGGTTTGAAATCATTAACAAGAACGCTAACGTGCGCATTTATAAGGCAGGATGCTTTCAGATCAAGGCCTCCATTAGTGTTTATTAACAAGTTTTACAGATCATTTACACATTTATTATTAAAAAAATATATTTTATTGCTCTCTTTCTCTCTCTCTCTGTTATCATCCTCTCAACCTCATTCCAACTCTCTCACATCCTCACCATTTCTCCTCATCAACATGCAAAGATCATCATATTTGTGCAATTAATATCCCCTCGCTTTCAGTAAATTAGCTTAATAGACAAGTTCAAATAAATGTACCGTAATTCATTTTAAAAGTAAATTCTACTGAAAGGATAGAGACTGGACATTAGAAAAATAAACAGGTAAGATCTTTTAAACTTAAACAGTGCTCATCAGAAACCTGGAACACTTTCTTCTAGCTCCAGCTCCGTTTCGTCGGCCTGAAGTCCTGTAGGCGTCTTCACAGCGAAACCCTCTCACCCTGCACCAGGCGACCTCGGAAGGCCCAGGTATCCTGCGGGGTGAACAGAATTAAAGGGTCAGTTTGCCGGGTTTTCTCATCTGCATGGCCTGATTTCAGTCCCATAACGATATGCTGAGCTGTCAAACCAATGATGACTGTAATCTTGTTTTCACCCTGGATGTTCAGGTTGGAGGATAATAGCCATAGACACGTTTAAAGCAGTTTATGTGGATGTTGTATTCTACCAGACACTCAGATAATTTTCTCCTTTAATACAATGAAATTGGTCTGTTATGTATGTTTGATTTTTATTTCATACGGGAAGAATGGGACTTATATCCATCTTTAACCAAAAGCCTCTCTCTGAAGTGGTTTTCTGGTTTGCTGTAATTACATTTCCCAAACTACACTTAATTACATTCTTAAGATGAAGATCATTTCAATGTCTCGCTGCGCTCAGTTCCAGTTTTATGCATAATAATGACATGTAAAGCACAAACACAGACTTACTGCTGAGCTTCCTAACAGAGATGTTAGTTGCTCTGTAGAGACTGACCTCAAGGTAAATGTAGCTCATGACAGGGGCATACAGTACAATGTAATGCAGTAATCTGATCTTCTGCTCGTAAACAGCAACAAGACATAAGCTGGGGATGTTATTATTACTGCCAGACGTAAAATACTGTTAAACCATGCTACTGTAATTTGACAATATTATAAACAGATGCTCTTTGATATATGCAGAAACCTCAGCATCCCTCACTGTACCGAGAGAACGTTGGATGCATTTGACACTGCTGTTGAATACAGCTCGATTAGAAGAGAGTGTAGCCACAAAGCATGTAGACTGGAAAAGAACGCTTGGTTTTGAAGAAGGCGCCTGTGATTGGATCACAAGTGGACAGCGCTAAATACAAGTGTAAAGGACCACCAAGAGGCATCATGACAACTTGCAGGGGTGGTTTGGGACATTTGCACTTCTATTGTAAACGCTAATGCGTCTTGATCCATCCCTGATTAGCAGGAAAATACACTGTCATGGCAATAGATGGTGGTTGTTTTTGTGGTCAATGGTCAGAAAAATGCAGAGGAGCACTGCTGTATCTTTTAACGGCCTGTACATGTACGTTATATTAGTTTGCCGGTGCGAGCCATTTATATTTTTGCGCTCGTCACTCTGGCTTGCTCTGTAACAACGCCACCCAAACACTAGTCAGCGCTGTGACTACTTCCTGCTTCACTTTCAACAATGGCGACTGAAACTTTCGCCAAAATTTCCCAAAGGCGAGTTATACAAATGTTTGTACCTCCGAACCTCCTCAGTTAACCTTTCGTCGATGTGTTCTGATGTTTTGTCTGACTGAAATTGTACGATCATATAGGATTATGTAAAAACATTAACTGTAATCACCACTTCCTAGAGCTGTTTAAAAAAATGACACTTGAGTGTAAATGTCTGACCTTGAAGGCGACGTCGTCGGCCAGATTATACTTCTTTTCTGCGATCTCCTTCACTTCTTTCTCGATGTTCTCCTGTGTGGTTCCCTTTACATCGATGTAGTAACAATCCCCGCTGGCGTAGTGGCAGGAGATGGCCTGGGAACACACACATCACATTACATGTGAAACAAATACAACTACAGGCACACAAACAAAAGCAGCAGTGGATTGTGGGACGTGCAGTACCTTGCGGAAGCCCTGCGTCTGGTTCATGCCGGAGCCGTGGATGAGAATCGGGTGGAAGAAGACTGTGTCGCCCTTTTCCATCTCCAAGTGCACCCTGGGGTGGTGTGGGTCGTAGTCTCGCACTCCGTGGTACATCTTGTTCACCCCACCCTGAGAACACACACAGTGGTTAGCGTGTGGCTACCCCCCCCAGAATGAATGACTCTGACAGAGGCTTTTCTTTTTGTACCTCCCAGTCAGGATAGTCGTGCTCCTTCAGCGTGCCCTTGTGTGTTCCCGGCAGGACGACCAGGCACCCATTCTGCCTGTTCACCCTCTCCATTGCCGTCCAAGAGCAGACGATTCTGTCGGCTGGTCGAAACGGGAAGTAATGCAGATCCTGATGCATCGGGTGACGGGATGTCTTCTTACCTGGAGCAAGGCAAGACAAGACAGACATCTTAATACCTGAACCCGATTAAGGAACACACACAAAATGTATGTTGGTTGTTTCAATGTAGATCATCTTTAGTTTTTGTTCTGGTCATGCTTTCAGCCTGATATTCAATCAAATCCTGTTTAGGGAAAAGAAGTGTGACTGTGTAGCAACTGATTTCAGTATACTCCCAGCCCACTAATTGATTCATCGCTGATACTGTTATTTCCTCGGCTCTTACCTGCATCAGGAGGCTTGTTGATCAGCATGGTGTGCATGGCCATGATGTTCGGTCCAATGAAACACTCCACATACTTCAGGATCTGACACAGAAAGGTACACGTTTTTGTTCATCTGTTTTCATGTTTGAATCACTTTAAACTTAGGTTTGAACTTGGAAGAAAAAGAAATAGTTGTTTTTGTGAGTGGAAAAAAGACAGATCCTGGTAAAACAGAGTGTGGCCTCAGTAGTGATTTTTGTCTGGGTCAAATCTGGGTACTTTCTGAAACCACCACTGCAGGGCACCAAAGTCTTTTTAACCAGTGTGTCAAAAACAATTTGCCATTTAAGTAAATAGGTTTTAAAATGTGACATTATTAATAAAGGGAAAGTTTGAAAATACAACTGTATGTTTTTGTGAGAGTTACTGTACCTCGGGTAAGGCACAGTACCGGAAGAGTTCAGGATCTTCTTGGAAGTCCTGGAGTTTGGAGACGGCTTTCTGATCGGGAACAAACTCCGACTTAGCGATCGCCACATCTCTCATCACCACCAGACCGGGAATCTTCACTTCCCGGCGACAGATGCGTTCAAACTCCTTCCTAAAGAAGACACCAACACACAAAATCAAAATTGAGTTACACATGTACTTTTTACATGTCATGTTGACAAAGATATTGTGTAAGTATCACAGACCTAAACACAGTAAATATTAAGATTTGTATCTCTCACCCTGAAATGCAGTTACAACAGTGTTTTTGCACTCATACCTTGAGGAAAAATAACATTTTATTTGCAGCTGTCAGAGTTACTCACCGGAACCTGTTGATGTCCTGGTCAGACACCAGGTTCTTGATGAGAAGGAAGCCATTCTCCTCATAGAAGAGCCTCTGTTCTGGGGTCAGCAGGTCAGTATCGAGAGTGTATCTGCACCCAGAAAAAAAAAAAAAAAAAACAGATTGGAGAAGTTACTTTAATATTAAACAGGAATAAAACGCTACTTGGGATAGGTAATATTTGTTTGACATGTGACAAGTATTGTTGTATTTGCAATAAATTCCATTTGGTGGAAGTTAAGAAAACAGTCTCTCTCTGCAAGTAGTGAGAACATGTGATACTTTTAACTTTGCACCTATTACGCAGAGAGGGCAGATAAGTGGGACACTACTGAGAGTGGCCAAAGGCAACTCTGGATAAACGGGGTCAAATGTGAGTGGTAAATATGGATTTTTAAATGTTTGTACAAGAACTTTTTGCCGGAGGCAACAAAACTAAAGGCATGTCCCTACCTCAGTCTCTGTGGGTGACTGTAGGTGAAGGTTTGAGTAGAAGTGGGTGCAGCTTCCTAAAGGAGATCAGTCAAGGAAAATAACAACAATATCCGGAAAAGAGACGCTGAGCGAGATGTATTCGACCAGATGCATTTCCAGATTTGAACATGGTCCACTAATATTCCCTTAAATACAGTAATATTATCCACAAGTGATGGGAAGTTCGGCTCTTTTTTGGGAGCCGGCTCTTTTGCCATAGCTCCCAAAGAAGAGCCGGCTCTTTTGGCTCCCAAATGGCTCTTTATTTAGTATCGTTTATAGCGTAATATTTTAGCCCAACACAGCAAATACATATGGTTTGTGTGTTGATAAGCCCTTTTGCATTCAATGTTTTTATGAGAAGCCTAACAATTGTCTCATTTTGTGCAGTTATGTTACAAAGGCATTTTTACTTTTGTTTAATATTTCACTAAAACTGTAATTGTGCAAACAAATGAACAAAACATTGTAATCAAATCCACACGAGCAAAAACAGAACCAAACTCAGTAAACAAACAGTATAAATGTCCTTAGTGAATATTTGCGCAAATTGAGAAAAATCAGATGCCTCAGCTTAGACGGCAGATTTCTCCTCTCAGTGAATATCTGCCCTGTTCACCGCTGTCTGTTGTCTTACTCAGTCAGCCACAGTGTCTGTCCCCCTCTCTGCTTTCACGTAACTGTATGATCCTAATTCCTCACAGGCAAAAGGAAAAGTAGTGGGGAGCCGGCTCTCACTCAGTGGGAATCGGCTCTTCTGATTCACTACCAAGCATCGGCTCTTTTGAGCATGACACATCACTACCACCTACACTTTCACATTACTGGCTCTCTACCAAAACACACAGCTGTTGTCCAGCTGACTTTGACCTCAGGGCGTTTTTATCAAATCGTGCCAGTGCAAAATCGATATCAGCTTGCAAAGAAGGTTACAGTACAAAGTTTTTCATAAAGTTCTTTTCCTTTTATGTAAAAAGCTGCATTTGATATTTCAACTGGAAGAATAGCACGACAATATAAGTAACGGAAACCGTGCTAAATTAATGTAAGACGTAAGCTAGCCTAAATACAAGCTAGCTGCTGAGCTATTTCGACTGCTAAAAGTATGTTCTAGTACTTGTTATGTAATTTATCTATATATATTTACTATTTATACAGCATACATGTTTCTGACGTGTAACGGCTACATGTAACTAGCTACAGTGCTAAACCTGCACCGACACACCGCTACACAGTTAACACCCGCCGTTCAAAATAACAGCAGCAGTGTTACTGTGTCGGTGTATATGCGTACAAGAAGACAATTCATTAACAATGCATTCGTAAGGAATCGTTATAAACACTCTTATTTCTGTATTTCTCTCCACGTTACGGAAGGCCTGCTGTCTACCCACCGCTGGGTCCCGACTTGGACCACCAGTCCTATCCGCCGCTCGGAGCGCTGCAGTCGAATGCAGGGTCGTCTCCTAACGCTCTAACGACACGGTGGGTTTGAGGGTCATGATAAAAAGGATACGATCGCTGTAGGGGGTCGATCAAGATGATTGATCAGCAGTCGTAGTCTCTCCGCAGCCCGAGACATTTTCACACCAGGCAGTAGTCTGGTTTGCACCCGCTATAAAATCCAGAGAAGTAGAGCAAGCGGGTCAGACAGTCCGGGGGAAAGGCTACAGTAGTGACGACACACGCACACAGACGTACAGGTGCCTGTTTGAAATAGATCACATGATATAAACCTGTTATATGGATCTGAAGTAATGTACACATTCCACACCATGTGGGATGTTACAGGGCAAGTAAATACTTACTTCTCCACTATGACTGACTTGAACAGAGAACATAACTCAGAACCAACTCTGACAAAAGGAGAATAGAAATATGTACACCGATCAGCCACAACATTAAAACACTGATAAGATAAGTAAATAGCAGTAATCATCTTGTGACAATTCAGTGTTCTGCTGGGAAACTTTTGGACTTGGCATTCATATTGATGGTACTTAGACATGTACCACCCACCTAGACCAGACCAGGCACCCCCACCCCATAGCAATGCCATCCCCAGCAGGATGCAGCCTGACACAGACTAACAACAAAAGGAACAACTCAGAAAACATGAAAGACAGCACAAGGTGTTGACCTGGCCTCCAAATTCACTAGATCCCAAACTGATCAAGTATCTGTGGGATGATCCACAGAGGCCCCTCCCCTCAACCCCTAGGACCCAAAGGCCCCCACTAACAACATACTGTTGCCAGACACCACAGGACACCCTTAGGAGGCCCATGTCCATTCTCTGACGAGTCACGACTGTTTTGGAGGCACAAGGGAGACCTACACAATATTAGGAAGGTGGTCATAATGGTATGCCTGATTGGTGTATAATTTCCACGTGATTTACTGGCCATTTAAACATCGGGATTATTGAGAAAATTACGCATTGTAAATTTCATGTTTTTTTTATGAAAATAACTTAATTTATATTCTTTATAACTCTTTATGACAAACAGAATGATAACAAAAGGATTACAGCAGGGTTGAATACTAGTAGCTGCAGCTTTTATCCAGCAGGTGGCGCTAAACGACCAACAAAAATCAGATGAATTACGTTTATAGAGCGTCTATTGAGCCACTCATATTAATAGTCCACAGTAATCCTTTAAGTAATAATCTAATTAGGGTTCATTACTATTATTTTGGGTGACATAACCATCTTCTCGGTATGAAATGAAATGTTTCTTTCAGTATTTCTATTGTGTGGATAGTCAAGTCATTTGGAAACTACAGTGTTGCAGTGTTAGTGTTGCTGTAAAGACACTGTGTTGTAAGGTAATAATGTTAGCGAATGACTTACAAGAAACAGCGGAAAGGAAAGCCATTCAAATAATGGCACCCATTGTTTCGTTTTCGCGTATTTCACACTAAAGTTGTCGATCAGTTGAAAGGAAGTTCTGGTTTGTCCCCCCTTTAATGTGGACACTATAACCCTGATGATGTACACATGTAAAGCATGTTTGCTGTCTATCTCTCTAGAAGTTCTCATCTCATCTCATTTTCTGTAACCGCTTGTCCTGTGAAGGGTCACAGGGGGGACTGGAGCCTATCCCAGCTGTTATCGGGCGAGAGGCGGTGTACACCCTGGACAGGTCACCAGTCTATCTCGGTGCTAACACAGAGAGACAGACCTATCTAGAAGTTATTGGATCAAATTAGTTTAATTATGAACACCGTGACCGGAAACTCCCTCACATGAAAACAGCCATTGCCTCTTTTATTTTGAAAGCTATGACGAAATATAGCCGTGGCTGGGAACGGTGTGATTTTATTTTGAAACGGCACAGGAAGTCCCGTTATTGACGGCAGTTAGCTTGCATGTTCGCACCCCTCCCGTCTTCTCTGTCGACATCAGATCCTCCTCCAGCCTCTTTAAACTGACTTCACCGCCGAACCAACGACATTTTCGGGGTCTGGTCTTCATCTCTCCGCGCGCACTCTCCATTATCTCTCTCTGTGTTTCGGAGGATATTTCTTTCTCTGTCGGAGCGTCTGGGACCGAAGCCGAGCACAGAAGGAGCTGTGTTTCGGGCTACTTCAGTGGGCGGATAAAGCGGAGGAGGGCATCCGGGCCTGGCAGCTCCGGAGAGTCGGCTTGAAACGACGGTAGTCACCATTTTCAGGTAAATTTGACCAAATGTCACTGCTGGACAACAGTCAGCCTGTCCGATAATGGACCCCGCGTGGTTACGTTTTGTCCGGCAGCGATGGACGAGGTCTTAACGGCGGCGTGTGGAAATGACAACACAGAGGAAACGGCAGCTAACGCGTATTTTAACCAGACTCTAGCTCTAATTCATATTTTACAGCTACACGATTTACCCAGTGCAGTTACCAGTGTTGCTTTCACGTCACGTGGCAAAAGCAAGACCTCCTGCGTTGTTTTAGGTGCAAATATGTTTGTTTACATGATGTCCGTCTGCCACCGGCGACACCTGGTCAACCTGTACATTTAGGAAGGATGTAGGAATGCCGTTTAAAAATATATAGATATAAAAATTTAACTTAAACCTTCTGAAAACTCAAGATGCAACGTTTTGTACAATTATCAGTCATATTCGAGTCCAACCACTCATTCGTCGTGCTCACAGCATACCTGTACCGTAGTTTATATATATATATTTTTTTTTCAAAATGAAATGTCCATTTGCTTATATTAAAAAGTTGTATTTTAAGCTAAAACAATACGATTTTATGCAAGTATAAAAATATGACTCTGTTAAAGGAAATGTGTTTAGTTCTGTTTGTGCTGCTTTCAAGTCAAATCGGGAAAAAAATGAAGAAGTGGCTGGATTCCCGCTGATTTGGAAACATTCTGTTGCGAGTCTGAATTCTCATCTTTGAAATGACATTATTTCAGGCATAATTCATCAGAGAATGGACATGGGCCTTCTGAGTGTGTCCTGTGGTGTCTGGCAACAGAATGTTGTTAGTGGGGCACCTTTGGGGCCTATGGGTTGAGGTGAGGGGCCTCTGTGGATCATCCCACAGATACTTGATCAGTTTGGGATCTAAGGAATTTGGAGTGTAGGTTGTTTTTTGAGTTGTTCCTCAACCTTTTTTGTGTGTGTGTGCCTGTGTCAGGCTGCATCCTGCTGGGAATGGCTGCTGCCTAGACCAGACCTTGGGGTGCCTGGTCTGGTCTGGTCTGGTCTGAGTGGGTGATACATGTCTAAGTACATCCACACGAATGCTAGGTCTAAAAGTTTCCCAGTAGAGCACTGTATTGTCAGTAGATGGTCAGTGTTATTCACTTCACCTGTCAGGGGTCATAATGTTATGCCTGATCGGTGTACCTGCGCGTGATTTCTGTCGGATGCAGCGAAATGATAGCAGGCAGGTTGGAGACGGGCAGCCGTTTTCCTCCAGTCTATGTAAATCTAAAGCATCCCGAACGCACCATCACCTTGGAAACAGTGAGATGTAAACTTGTGTCTTAGCACTTCATAGTCATATTAATTCTTTTAACTTATTGAGTAAGTTAATGTGTGTAAAGTGCGGCTGTCAGTAGCTGTGTCATTATATTGTCACAGTGTAAGTCAACAGAAAATGAGTGTCCTTGGTGCATTATGACTCTTTTCTATTTCCTGTTTGACCTGGATTTACTTCCACTGTCCTTCATCTGGAACAACTGGCCACTCAATTATATGTGTATCTGCATGTGTGTGCGTATTGACCCACATTTAAATCTAGGCTGTTGGTTGTGGGAGTGATATTCACCCCCAGAGGACAAAGTAATTACCCTGACAGCCCCCTCCCCTTCCCCGTGTCTGTGGGCCATATAGCGGGGCTTGTATCGATCCGCCTCTGCTTTAGGTCGCATATAGCAGGAACATGGGAGCTGAGAGCATGGAACCTGATACATGGATAATATCCATACATACGCTCACTCTCTGTCACTTTTTCTCCGGGGTCTCACAGACGAGGCTACGTCCCGTATGTCAGAATGGTTTGAAGGTTTGAAATGGGTCGGTGGTTTCGCTTTCGGCCCAGCTGTTGCAGCAAGAGTGTGTGAGCTGGGGATCAGAGTAATAATTTATAAAGTCATAGCTTTGGCCCAGAAACAAATATGAGGCGCTCTTCACAGCAAATAAAACATTCTGCTTAGAGCCAAACTGCGCTGCTGTTCAGTCTCAGCTGTCTTCCTTGACGTGCCGTGCCGTGACTTTACGCATTAAGGTCAACTAATGGTGCTCTGGACGAGCTTTCCAAAGTCTAATCGGCGGGCTGCAGTGTTTTCGCGTCGCATTTTGGGGCGGCGTTTGGCTGGTGGCACGCGGTGGGAAAGGCCCGCGCTTTCACAGCTCGGGTCAGCGCTTGAGCAGAGCAGCAACATGTTCTGTACACTGCTGTTTCAAAGTGAAGTGGTTGTTCGAAGCTGAGCATCGTTAAGGCACGTGGATGAAGGAAAGAGTGGAGCAGACGCATTACTGATGTATATATCTTTATGTCTAGTATCTAAATACAGTGCGCTAAAGTAATGTCATCAATCAACATAAAGCTGTATTATGTTGATGATAATAGTGGTGATTTCCAACCATTCCTAGCTGCAGAGCTGCCTATACATGCTGAGGATCAGCCTCTGAAACACTGTTGCTATTGACAACCATTCTAGCAGCTTGCTCTCTCTCTCTCGCTCTATCTCCCTCTCTCTCTAACTCTCTTCCTCGTTTATATAACTCCCAACTTGTGCCATGTTTAATTGATGAGAGAGGTGTGTGTCTCTTTGTGTCTTCTTTTGTCTGTGTTCTTGGGTTCCGTGTGTGTGTGTGCGTGCGCGCGCGAGCGTTGTATGTCTCTTCACATGTGTAACGTGTTCCAGTGAACGCAGCACTTCACGGATGAACATCTTTGCCTGCGCGTGTTGTGTAGGGTGTGTTCATATTTGCGGCCACGTAGTCAGGTGTTTGCGCGTATCCATCCACGTTTCTGTGCGAGTGTTCGGGGCTTTTTCTCGCCCAGCAGTGCGGTTGGTGAGAAGCGTCTTGCGGCCCCTCTGTCTCATTATTTCACCAAAGTTAGTTTAAAAAAAAAAAAAAAAAAAGAATTTGACAGGAGGAATGCCCAGGGGGCTGATGGGAAACGTCTTGCCTGCTTGCTGCACCGCTCCAGGGTGGGCATCATGTAGGTGAGGTAGCAATTACTGGATATTTTCGGGGTATGGCTAATTCTAGGGTTTTAAAGAGAACACAGTTATTGTTGAGTGGGCTGGGTGCAGCGCAGAGACACACTTATACACATTTATAGCCATATAGACACAAACACACACCAATGAGAAAGATATGTGAGCCATGCCAGGAATGTGAGGTGGTGGGAATTCATTGTTCCTCTCTCTTTCAAACACACACACACAGTTTGTGCTTCGCTTTGGAAAGTGAAAGATACAGGTCATGTCATCAAACACTTGTCAGCCTGGTGTGTGTGTGTCATTTAACAGTAAAACAAAACCATCTTGCAGTGTGTGTGTGTGTCATCTTGAATGTGTTTAGGTGTCTAAAGGGGATGTTTGGTCTTGTAGGGTGGCTGCGTGTGTTAATGTCCTTGTTAGCATAAAAAAGAGTGATGATTTTTTTCTTTTTGCTATTTCATATTCTGCTGTAACACAAATTTTGTCTTCATTAACATTATCTCTACCCACACACAGTCCATCTTCCATAATTTCTGCTTGTTTTGGAGTCACGCCTTGTCCAATTGCCCCCAGCGTAAGCCATTTAATCGAGCTTTGCCGTGTTTGTGTGTGGAGGGTCGACTTGGCTGAGATTGGCTCATAATCTGGGGATTAAGCAGTGGCGTTGTTAGAGCAGCAGCGGGAAGGGATTACGCAGACTCGCGCGCACACACACGCAGGCAGAGGACGCACATTGAAACGTACGCACGTGTGTGCAGCTCGTTCAGGAAGTTACTTTCCCTCGTGTGGCGACTGTAAACTCAAGTGGTGTCGCTTGACGGTGAAAATCTTGAAATATTCATCACACACACACGCTGGTGAGGGGCTGAACACAGCATGCCACTGGGATGATGTTTCACGCTGCTTTCTGTTTATTGACCGCTGCAGCTGCGTTTGCACTTATTTGGCCGTAGTGTCAAACAGAGTGGCAGAATCATGTGTTTTACAGTAGAGACACTTTTCTTCAAAACAGGCGGTCGCAAGCTACAAGTCATGAACAGTTAAACAAAACTGGCACATTCTTGTCCAATAATGTTAATACTTAATAAATAAATGAATAAATAATGAAAAATTTCTCATTTCTCATAATGTCTCATGTCTAAAAAAGGTGATATCTTGACAACATTTCTGATGTTTGGCACCATAGACTGTATATAAATATGGACAATGTGTCGGCACTTCCTTGCATTGGCCAAACTGACACTCTTTTCCCAGGCATACAGGCAGCGCCGTCCTGCGTGTTTGGAGCCGTAGTGTGTGGAGCCATGCGGTGCCGCGATGACCCGCCCACACTTTCGCCATTATGTCACATCCTGTTTTTAAAGCGTTAAATAACTAAACTAAAACGTACAAAAAAAAAAAATTGACACTTGAACATGTATCAGTATCATATTTACTGCCTAAAATGACAGAAACCGTCCTTGAAAAATTTTTTATTTGATGTGTATTTTAGTGTTTTAGTTTGGCCCAAGTCCCATCGACTAACATGGAGGGGGTGGAGCTTATGATCTATACTGCAGCCAGTCACCAGGGGGAGCTCTACTTGCTTTGGCTTCACTTTTGAGGATCAGTTCCGCCGTCCATCTTTATACAGTCTACGTTTGGCACCTCTCCACTGTGGCTTCTTCAGCTACCATTAGCTCTACAGACTAAAAGGACAAGCCAGGTCACAGCCTCAAATCCCAGCGGTCCCAATGGAGTGCTTTCAAGGTGCTAAGCTTCAAGCAGCCATAAGATGTGATTAGCAGTGGGAGATTCTGACTGCTGTGCGATCTGTCAGCAGGCACCTGCATAAAAATGATGTCATGCAGCTATAGGGCTGCAACAAATGAATATTTTAATCAGTTAATATATCTCATAATTATTATAACCATTTCATATTCACCACCAAAGATTTACTCACTGTATTCTGCTATTAAGTAGCTTAGAGTGCTTTGAGAGTGATTAAGCTTTAATGGTTTGTGTTGGTTGTAATTGTAATTGCAGTTGTGTTATTTATCTGCTAAAGGTTGTTTACACCCACTTTAGAGCAAAATGTTAAAGGAAATCTCAATCATTTATAGGTCCACATGTGCACGGGAAAACAGCTCACAACTTGTAAACGCACTGGAAAGCAGCGCTGCCATGCTAGCCATTAGCATCCGTTCAAGGGAGTCTTTGTTTAGTTCTCGTCTGAAATACATCACGGTAGGACACAGTGATGAGTTCATGGCACCGAGCACTAACCAGAATCAGACAAAACACACTGATAGTTTGTAATAGTCCCAATACGGACTCTGCTGTCTCTTTGTTTTGAGGTTAAAAAGCCGGCGGATTGTCGTTCTTGAGCTGTTCTTTCATAGCGGTTGTGCAGGTTTAAAGAATTCCTACGTTTTAATGACAATTGCAGTATTTTAAATTGACTTTTCAACATAAAAACAACTAGTTGTTCCTCTCTATCAGTTCAAATTGTTCTTCATAATACGATATTAATAATGTTATGTGCACACAAACCCAGAAATAAACAGTAGCACATTTGTGCCAAGTACAGTCAGCTGTAGTTGACATTCTGCTGTTCAGAACATCCCGGCCTACACAACTCTCACCATCTGCCTACTTCGCTCAAACAATTT
This sequence comes from Chelon labrosus, assembly GCF_963514085.1. Lineage (NCBI taxonomy): Eukaryota > Metazoa > Chordata > Actinopteri > Mugiliformes > Mugilidae > Chelon > Chelon labrosus. The sequence goes on from NC_140356.1 coordinate 5,641,227, forward strand.
TTGCAACACGTCTCACATAATCATAACAACGAAGTTATTGTGCCTGCTGCTGAATTTTACCTATTTAACTAAGTTCATCGTCAAACACTTCGTCTCTCATTGGGCATCAAACGTTTGAGCTCGGGGACTCCAAGACAAACTGTGTAACGTCTTTCTCGCTGCTTTTTCTTACCACGACGCTTCCTCTAACTTTCCTTTTTAATCTCATGTTGGAATCTCTAATTATCCTCTTTTCTTCCCGGCGGCTTAATTGTTGCCTCCCAGACAGACGGTATCTACAATCAGTGCCAACAAAGTGCATTAAAAGTTCACAGGAAACAGACACAGAAATAGGACCACAGACACTCGGGAGAAAATAGAAAAGCCCGTAGCTGTTTAATTCAGCCACTTGTAATTAATTCTTTCCCAAATGTTGCTGTAATGGCTGGAGTTTCTGGTTACCCCTCTATATAGTCCTCCGCGGAAAATACTTCTTCAGAGGTCGGATCAGTTCGAGGTCAGTATTTCCAGGGACGCTCTGGTAATCTGGTCTAATCGTATTAAAGCAACACCCCAGCACGAATAGGTGATGCGACTGCGCGGAAAATGAAAACACAGGCGCTTCTAACCTGTTTATTTGACGGCATGTCCCTGAGAAGTGCGCCACCGTTGAGAGCGCGGAAACCAAAGATAAGACGCTGGATGTAACCAGTCAACAGACAACAGTCGTCCCTCGTGAATGCCGCAGAGATGCAGCGAGGCAAGAAATGGAAAACCTGCTCTGTCGCCTTTCTTGATTTTCGGCTGCAGGGAAAGAGAGAGATGAGCGATTGGTCCTCGCTGTACATGATCTTGTGTTAGCGAAGCCATGCAGTGTCACTAACAAAAAAAAAGATAAGACAAATCAAATCAGTGGCATCAGGAGATCAGTATACAGAGCCATGAATTCAATATCATACACGTGAAGACAATGGGCTTTTTCCCCTGGCTTCAACACCATAAAGGATTTTAAGAGTTACTTTTTGGAAATGCACTCATTCACTTCCTTACCATCTGTCCGTACAGTACGGACACTCCCAGCAGCACCTAGTTAAGTCAGTCTAATTTAATGTTCACAACCAAGAGAAACTAGCACATTGACTTCCTGGAGTCTTATAATACTCCAGCACAGAACCCTATTAAAAACCGCAAAGTGTCATTTTGACACGTACAGTTTTGTGCAGACGAAACAAACCTCACCTTTTGAGAGAGACCGACTTGCCATTTCCCTGTTTTTCTTCTATTCAGCTTAACTGGCTGCTGGTTGTAGCTTTGTATTTACTATGCAGACATGGGAAATATTGTTTTCTCAGTGTTTTTCCCCCTAAATGTCAGGGTGTTCCTTCAAAAGGCAATCAGTCCAGCCAGTTTCCTACTTTGTTTTTCTTACATACTGTATTGAACCAGTTCTTTGTGCTGCCAGCCGTCTTTTGTTAATTGTTTGATCAATAGTTTGTGATTCCATTTATTGCAATGAAGCTTTTGTGTGTAACATTTGAACACTTGTTTTTATTAAATGTCTGTTGGAATCAATCGTTTTATTCTGTAGCTCTGAGCTCCATCGGTTGGAAATGCTCTCTCGAAGTCGGCCCGGTTATTTTGGAAGGTTTTGTTGCAACGCTTTCATGGAAAACTCTGCATGTCTGGAGCTTGGACGTCCCACCTGGTTTGGCACAAAAACAGGAAAGAGCCAAAGCCGTTGGTAGATGTGTGAGCGACACACACACACGACACAGAGCACCTCGGGCGGCGAGCACCTGTTCCCGAAGGCCCCGGGGTGAGTGGAGGTGGATCCGGAGTCTTTGTGGAGGGGAGTGGTGGGGCGTGAGAAAGAGGACACGCGATGGAAAGCCGTAAAACAGACAGAAGAGGAGGAGAAGAAGTGATAATGGAGGGTTGGAGAAGCCCTGGTGTTCACTTGTGTAAGACGACCTCAGATCTCTCTCGTGGTTAAGCGTTGCTTTTGTTTTTGTCTTGTTGGGTGTCAGTAACTCTAACCATTGCTGCTCCTACTATGACATGACTTCTAAAGCTGCAGTTGGCAATTTGCACGTTGACTACATGATTTGTGGAGCTGTAACAAAGCGAGACATTCTTGATCGACTGAAATCCAACCACATCTATGGCGTCGGCATTGAGTAAACCTTTAGTAAGTGGTTTGGGCTGTGGCTCAGTAGATAGGGCGGGTTTTCAATGAACCAGGGGGTTAGCGGTTCGATCCCTGGTAGAAGGACCAGATGCCAAAGTGTCTTGAGCAAGACACTGAACCCCAAGTTGTGTAACTGGGTAGATGTGCCATTGTGGCTGTGAAGTGCTGAAAACCATAAACGAAAACCATTATAAACCATTTACTATGAATAAATTAGACCCTTTAAGAATTAGGTTGTACGAGAGCGTATTGGTCAACCAAGGAATATAGCCCTGTGACTTTGGACCTCTCTCCATTACTGCAAACCTCTGGTTATCATTTCTATGCAGCCTTTAAGCATTGACATTTTCAAATATTGGGCCGAATCAGCCGTTCAGTGAGAGAATTGGTGACTCAGACTTTTGCAATTTGTCATCCGTCATACAAATCACTGCTTTGTCCATATTTGTCTGTCTGTATGTATATTTATATATATGATTTGCGTAATACTTTGCGTTGTTGGCAGCACAGCCAACGAGCTGTGTGTGTCGTCAGAAGCTCGTAGAGTCCCCCCCCCTTCGCTGGAATGTGCCATCCCCAGCTGTGTGTTTGGATTCCCCAGCCAAACATCCAGACAGGAAAACACACACTCTTGAAGGTTGCGTTCACCCAGCTGTGTGTACGTGTCGCATACTGCAGACAGGAAGCTCTTCGTTAACCCCCGTTTATCCGCTGTGAGTTTCGAGGCGAGCATTATGTAACAGACGGCCGAGGGGAGAAGAGCGGTGTTGATTTCGCAGACGCGGTGGGAGGGAGGGCAGTGTATACGTGAGCAGATCGGAGTGGCTGGGTGAGCAGAGGAGGGTTTACAGCAGGTGGTTTGTTTTCTCCTTAACGGAACGATTATTGAGATGACTGCCCCAAAATGATCATCTAATGTATTTCTTTGAGGGCCAACACAACGTTAAATACATACATTGATGAGGAATTAAACGCATCACAGAGCAGAATCCAGTTCGACGCAACACAAGCAAATTTTCAAGTTGCATCTGGATTAGTTTTGCAGCACAGCGTCCACCTATCCAAACAGTCAGTTATGGCAAATCGCTTGTTTTTACAGGCAGAGGCTAAACTGAGTTACACAGCTCCACATGAATAATGGTAATGTGAAATAAAACTGCCTCTCATATGTAGCACTGGACAGCTCTAGATAACGAGCACTTTCACTTCTACAAACAAACCTGACTGTTTATGAGAGCACAGACTAAAGTAGGATTTGTCACCCCGATCTGCACAAGAGGTACTTGGAGCACTGACGATACAATACACACATGGTCTGACGGATATCAGCGGGGTCAGCATTATCACCAATACTTCAACTTGGCTAACTTGGCAACAAGCCTTCTCTCGCCACCGTAGTTTTGTGACCTTATAAAGCTGCTGTTGAATCTATGAGCTCATGTTCCGGGCTACTTGGTGAACGTAAGTTCAGTATTCACTTTTCTTTTCGCTGTACTTTCCAGACAAGCACTGTAGCTACTGCATGAAGAATAACCAGCTCAACGCCCGGTACCGCCTGAGTCTTTTTGTATCTTCCGTCCTCAGGCTTTTGTGCCATCAGGCCACGACAAAGAAAATGGTACTTGCCGAAACAGACTCCTTAAACATCCACATCGTTACATTGTAGGATTGTCTTGTACCTTCTTGTAGAGACCTTAGCTTAAGGGATTCTAGACCTGTTCTATTTAAATAATCAATTATTTCCCAATGACACTTGAAATAATGGATTTATCCTAAAATCTACTGATGTAGCACTTTTCTCCTATTGGTGTGGCGATATTGACCTACTAGTCAACTAAGGGAATGTAGCCATATGTTAAATTAAAATACTGGGACGGCTCTCTGGCATCTTTACCACGTTACTCACTGTAGAGTTAAATAATCTGTCTTGCTTCTCGGCCTCAGTAATGCAATTTTTCTTTCTTTGGCTCCACAGTTATTCATAACCATAGCAACTCTCGCTAAGTCAGAATGTGCCAGCGTGGACGTGCAGCTCCTTCACTCTATGTAGCTCCGGTAACCGATCGTGGTTCGACCGGTCTCCGCATGTCTTTACGTCCATGGGCTGCAGAGGGTTCCGCTCACACCTGTTCACCAGCTAGTCAGTAACTTTGTCAGTCTGTTGTTCATCAGAGAAGAAAAAAAAAAAAAGATGTGGTGAGATGAGAGTTCACCACGACTGTGAAAACTGGGCCATGAAATCAAAAGGGTAAGCCCTAAGGTGCATGCTTCCTGTGTAGAGCTGAGGGGAACTACAGAGTTGTGCGATAACTCTTATGTGGGGTTTGTCACCGCGATGAGCTCCTTTCGCATTAAACTTTTATTTTCGTTGCTCTGTTCACTTAAAAATATTGATTTCTGCAGTAAAAAAAAAACAGTTCTACTCTGGAAAATGTGGTCAAACTCAAGCTTCTGTTGTTGCCGTTTCTAGCTCTGCTTCCGTGTGTGTTTTTGTTCCCAATTGTCATTCACACACACGAACACGCGTACACGCATTATCACTTCGATTATTAGTCCCCAGATTGCACCAGAACTGTCTTACCTGCTGCTGACAGCTCTGCCTCCTACCAAGGTGTGCACGGATTGATTACAGCACCGGTGTGAATCAGCCGATAAGAGGATCAGCTATCCCGCACGCGATCTCTGTTTTGTAATTGGAAGACGGATAAAGTGTATTGCTTCTGGCGTGACCTCAATCTCACCCTCTCGCCCAAACGCACGAGTACGCGCGCTCTCGCGAGCATATGAAATTGGTGCGTTTGTTTCATCCCAACCTCACCCTCCTGTTGCTGCAACCAGATGACACTGGAGGGTCTGGGCGTGCAGTCAAATTGTGTGGATGCGTGCGCCTGTGTGTGTGTGTGTGTGTGTCAGCTGAGTTCCCTGTATGTTTTGTGGCCTGTGGGCATTGCGTTTGTGTTTGTCATGTGGCAAGAGAGCGACAGGCTAATGGTGCACCATGTGCCGTGTTTACATTTGTGTGTGTGTGTGTGTCCGTGCGCGCTTGTGTGTGTATTCTGCTGGGAGATGCTGCAGTCTTCTCGCCTAAAAATAACGTCTTCCCTCCAGCTCGCCCTTCCTCTCTATCTTTATCTTCATTCTTTCAATCTCCCCCATTATACCCCATGATCTTCTTCTTCCTCAGCTGTTGTTTTCTTCTTCTTTCTGTATCGTGTTTTTGTCGAAGCCCTTGGTAGATTGTTTGGTTTGTGCTTCTCCATGGTAACAATTTAGCATGTGCTGTTTTGATATGTAACTTCATAACCAGATAGGATCCAATAGCAGTAGAAATGAAGAAATACTTTCTGCCTTCTAGTCTGAGTTGCAGTAGCAGAAGGGTAAACAAGGTAGCCCAGACATGGATCCCATTGGCAGATGGTGTGCATATAATCCCTGTTCTTGGGTCCACCTCCTGGGGCTTTTCACAGTTGGATTTGCCTGAAATACCTCCGCAGGAAGGCATCCTGCCGTTGTCCTGATCACACTACCGAACTACCTCAACTTTTCTATGTGAAGGAGCAGCGTTTCTGGAAGTCAAGCTCCCCGCCCTGCCCTGAAGGCCTTTTACTCACCTGCATATGTGAGCTCATCTGTCAGGGCGGCATGGGTTAAAATGCAGATCATCTGACACAGCTGTCGGCTTTAATTGCCGTCTACACAACACCTTGATGGTGCTTCACACGTAGGTCGTTGTATCGAAACCCAGACCGTTTCCCCTCCAGGTTAAGTTCATTTGGACTGGTGTGAACACAGCAGTCGCACTCGGTCCTTGAACATATCAATCGAGTTGGGACCGGGTAGAGAGGGTGGTCTCAACCTGCTGTTTGCAAGCATGTAGTGTGGAAGGCGTGTCAGAACTTTTGACTGCTTTGCCTCGATTGCACTGCGAACGCAAAACACAAACCAAGGTTAAATGCAACATTGCCACGATCGGACCAAAATATAGGCGTGAAAGGCCCTTAATCACATGTTGAAGCAATTCACTAACAACTCAGTCCACCATTTTCGAGAAAAATACCATAGACTTGGATTTTTGTAACCATGCATGTAATTTTGGTCCCAGTTGGTGCGGCACTTTGTGCGCCACTGAATGATCCGTACGAAAATCATATGGAATGCAACAAAACAAGCTACAGACAAGGGCTGGGTTTTAAAAAATTGATTATTTGACTTTAATCAATATTCATTTGAAACATCTGATATACAGTAGATTCATAAAATCCTTGGATTGATTTCTAAAAAGAAAATCAGAAATCCTGCTGTCTCGCCAGGCTCACTGTCAGAGTCATATTTTAGTTTTTTAAATTATACTTGTAATGACTTTGGTGATGATTTCACTTTGTATTTAGTTTCATTGACAGGTTAATTAAGCAAACACTAGTGTGCAACCAGATACCTGCAAAACTAAAGACATTCCCATCAGCCTCTACTGTCCCTTTTGTTCTCTACTAAGTAGCAAATGCTAACATGCTAAATAGAGGTTATAAACATCCGACAGGACCATTTAAACAATAACATATTATATTATTATTATTATTAGAACATGTTTTTATGTGGTACAGCACTGATAGATTTAGCCACAACACAGAACAGATTGAAGATCATTTAGATGTTCTGCTGCTAGAAGTTATTTTTTCTCACATTCAGTAATCCTTGTCACATAGTGTTAGGGTGGAGCAGAGCATCAAAGTCATTAACTAGTATCCTGATCTTTTCCATCAGCCAAAGAACAGTTTTCACTCATGATCTCTGGCCGTTTCCTATTAATGTTGCCATTACAGGCTTTTGTACGCTCAAAGACACACACAAACAGGGTTATTTCAGCTCACCCCTCTGGGTCAGTCATGCTGAAGCTCCTCTTTTTTTTTTTTTTTTTTAAGTTTCTCAAACCAAACAATGGGTCTTTCAGTGGAAAGCGCCCACTGCACTGGGCAGCAGCACTGATGCTCCGTTTGTGCATATTCTTATGGGCACACAAACACATACTTGTGACTGTACTGAGTGGGGTTCAGCTGAAATGGCCGCTTCAAGACTGATGACTGTGGTAATAGTTTTGGACTGATGTTAGTCTTTACGGTCAGAATCGTTGGACTTGATGTTGTTTTAAAGCCTCTAATCTAAACACTTGCAGTACATGGGAAAAGTTCATTTAGTGTGAAAACTGGCGGCATCTTGTTGTGGTTGCAGCTAGAAATGCATCTGTCGGTTCATTCAGAAACTACAGTCATTGTGAAATTATCCAGAAATGGTTTATTTAAGCAGGTTTCACGGTTGTGGTAGTGTGAGCTATCAGATGGAAGGATTCATCCACCCTGTAGGCTTTAGGGAGGTGGCAACCTTACCTTTGAAGTCTTTCTATTGGTGTACATCATGTAGGACAGTCAGTGGTGCTTTCATTGTAACGTATACCAGCAATAAGAGGGAAACTCCCCGCTCTCTGTGTGAGTGTGTGAGCGCTGCTGTGATCTCTAGATGATAAGAGTGATGTAAGTGGGCCCGAGGCGGCGCGAACACTATACTCTTATCCGAAAAGCCAGACATTATCAAACGAGGAAAAATTAAAAGTGAGCACCTGTGTGAGGTCAGGTTTCGCCTTGGAGCGTTTTTGGCTGACCACTAGCTTTTTCATCTGAACCTTCGTTTTACACCAAAGCTCTCATTTCCAATCTGTGTAGGCTGTGTGGATGTGGGAGAAACCAGGCACTGAGCTACGTCTACAGATACAGGGTGGCTTGGCATTTGAAATATCACACAATTTGCAAATCAGATAAATGCCGTGTAACCTTTTAGACAACACTGCAAAGGATGTTTGATCGGTCAGGCAACGTCTAAAACTTGACAATTTGATTTAAAGAAATGAAGTTGGTTGGATTTGATTTATTATCGCATGGCACGAAAGAACTAAAACCAACATGTGTAGTTGTGTCTGTGGCTCTTACACCCAAGATAATTCTGTTTTACGGAAAGTTTTGTTAGTTTCGAAACAACCGGGGGCTGTCATTTTGTGTAAATGTTGCACAAAGAGGGATATTTGGTGCTTTTGTTTGGTGCTATTTTCAGAGTAAGGAAGGTGTATGTGAGATTGACTCCAAGTAATCTATTCCTATATCTCTTGGTCATGGTAATGAAGGAACATATCGGTTGTGGGGATATTTTGAGCTCTCCGACACAGACGTCCAAAATGTAATGTCATTTATTTTCGCTGCACAAGCAGTACTTAGTCGGTTTTTGTCTTTTTATAGAACATGGTGACAGTCTGATAAATACGCATCATCTTTTCCTCAAAAATCCTGTCATTTCCGCTTCTTTGTACAGTGTATTTCCGCTATTTTCGTCAGGAACGCTGCTCGCCAGCAGGCACAGACAAAGCCACAGTGCGACTCTAAAAAAAAAAAAAGTGACTGAAACTAAGCTAACACTCGTTTAAATAGCTACGGCCCCATAAGTATTACCAAATTTTATGCGTAACAATGCAAAAGCTGCGCTATTTTAGAGCTGTGAATGCAGACCTTAGCAGTTTTGCTATCTTTTTGTTCTGACACGTGGTTCTATATTTGCCACTCTAGGGCCTACATATATGATTAGCTACAGTGTTTTTGCTGAATGAGAGCACGTTAGCACTGAGTCATCATTAGAAATGCTCTGAACTCAGCATGACCGATGTCTTAAGTTTTTTTGGCAGAGGGTAGTTGTGAATCAGCAACCCCCTCGCTGTTAAGGGTGTTACATTGTAGCTGCTTTTTGAGTAAGGTAACCAGAGCCTGTTTTCCATGTGTAGGTGTGTATATGCTACGTGCTACATTTCGAGCAGGCAGTTACAAAAAGGAACGAAACTGAAAGTCAAAAATGGATGGCGGGGTTACTAATCGGGGTTAGGGTTAGGGTTAGCCAAAACCATGAAATAACTCAGTAAGCCTTGAGGGATGAACCACTAATAAAATCTACGAGTCGATAAACACATCTCTTTGATATGCGAGATCGGTTTTCCTCTTTGGCCCTGTGGTGTCCCGGCCGCCTCATGTCAGCTCTCCGGAAAGAAAGTGAGGATTCTATTTTGAAGCAGTTGTGATCCTCATATGAGAGGGTCTATTTCGAGCAGCGGTTTTAACAGCGTTAACTGTTGTTTTTCTTTCGAGAGGACTCATCAGGCTTCCTGTCAGCTCTCCCTCGGTTCGCGGCTCCTCTTGTTTCTGCTCTGATTCTGTCAGCTCCATTAAAATGTCTTTAGCAGCCAAGGGTTTGAAACATATGACCAGAGATACTTCAAATATTAAAAGTACTTTAAATGCATTACTTTTTTCTCTTTTTTTATTAGAGCTTCTTTTTAATTTCTACACTAAAATAAAACTAAGAAATGGAAGAAATTACTTTTCTAGGCGTCATGGCATAGTAAACAAACTGTTTCCATTTTGGAGACCGACAATGAACCATGAATTGGGGAACAAACAGCATCGGCAACAGGAACAACAATGGCAAGCAGTGCACGCACTTGAAAGTTCCGCTGTAAATATATGCCCTACACAAGTTGATCTTCTTCTACCTATGCACATGATGCTTTTGCTGCTTCCTGTGATTGATACCCACCAATTAAACCAAAGGTTTGTGTGGCCAAATGGACCAGGACTCATATTCTTTTTAATTAGTTTTTTTGTTTGTGTATTCTATGCATTTATAAGAGAGCAAACAACTGAGAAATGACAGTAAAATTGGTGAGATTAAGATAAATGTCCCATGCCAGACAAAGATAATTGGTCAACACCTTTAGTATCATAGCAGTTAGCTTGTCTAGAGGTACAGACACACCAAACCGACATCAAAGAACTACATCAACGAAGACTGATGGAAATGTCACCTCATATCGCATGTGTCTTGGACTTTTTGGACCCCAAAAACTACGACCAACTGTTATATAGCGCATACACTGATTCGGCACAACATTATGACCACCTTCCTAATAATGTGTAGGTCTCCCTTGTGCCTCCAAAACAGTTGTGACTCATCAGAGAATGGACATGGGCCTTGTGAGGGTGTCCTGTGGTGTCTGGCAACAGAATGTTGTTAGTGGGGTCCTTTGGGTCCTATGGGTTGAGGGGAGGGACCTCTGTAGATCATCCCACAGATACTTGATCAGTTTGGGCTCTAGTGAATTTGGAGGCCAGGTCAACACCTTTGAGTTGTTCCTCAGCCGTTTTTGTGTGTGTGCCTGTGTCAGGCTGCATCCTGTTGGGGATGGCTGCTACCATCAAGGAGTGTCATTGCTATGGGGTGGGCGTGCCTGGTCTGGTCTAGGTGGATGTCTAAGTAACATCCATATGAATGCCTGGTCCAAAAGTTTCCCAGCAGAAGAAGTCAGAAGATGGTCAATGTCGCTTACTTCACCTGTCAGTTGTTTTAATGCTGTGGCTTATCGGTTTAAGTTTTGCAACTGTGTGAAAGAAAATAACTTCAGGGAAACTGGACGAGCTGCTAATAGCCGAGATCAGTTGGTCTACTGTTTGTTCATCCTACATGATCATGTCGTCATGATGACATTTGTGTATTTGGATGTTCGGGTTGGATGACGGTGAATAACTGCGTGCCCTTTAATCCCAGTGGTTCTCTAAGCAGAACAAGCATTCAGAGTGATCCCTCTGTCTGACTCATTCCGCTGCATATTCAACTTGTTATATCTGCTGAAAAACCATTGACAGAGGTTCGACTTGTGCCAACATTTTGTGGGACACACCTCAAAAGCTACGACACCCTAGTTTTTGAGGTGTGTCCCTCACTGTTGCTCACCGGTGGCTGACGCCGGAAAATGGCCTAGTTTTAAGAAAATCCCATACAATGACTTGGCTTAATTAGACGTTTGAAGCCCGGGCTGGATAGGTCGGTTACTTTACAACTCATTAAGCCGTGTAATTACAAAGAGAGCGCGGCTTTACGACCAGCAGCATTTGGGGAACACTCGCACTCGATTGGTCACCTGCAGAGTCAGCGCTTTCAATTCCCAAACCTGCCATAAACATAAAATGCAGCCACCGAAACCAGACCTAATGCGGAGTCTGACCTCCGCCACCCTCGGCGAGTCTCTCCCTCCCTTTTTTCCCCTCTCCCTCTCTCGGCAGTACTGTAAATGCCTGCAGTCACTCGGGTGATTTCATGGCTCTTAACCAAACACAAAGGCTCCATTATGGCTCCCGTTCGCCGGACTAAACTCACTTTCTCTCTCCCGTTCTTCGCTCGCCGCCTCCCACCGCTCTTCCTCCTCCTCTTCACATTCACACTTTCACCCACATCTCGGAGATCAAATGCAAAGCCACATTTTCCGTTTCATTACCTCATTCTGATTTCGGAGCCGGGGAAAAGGGAGAAGAGGAGGGAACGGGAGAGCGAGGAATGTGGAAGGTGGAAGGAGTGGAGAGTGTGTGTGTAATAATTAGAGCGGTAATTAGGTCTTGTCCCCAGCCCCCCCCCCACCCCACCCCACCTTCTTGTCCTTTGAAGTCCCCTTCTCCAGACTACCCCGATGCACTTGGGAAGCATCCAGGACGGCGCAGAGGAATGGGGGGGTGGGAGAATGTGGGTCAAAATGTGTGTGTGTGTGTGGAAGAAAATTTGTGGAGATGCTGATGATGAAAAAGAGAGAAAGACAGCCGGAGGGGGCTGAGTTCTCCCTCAGTGCCTCGCTAGCGCTGGCAGATTGCTAGCGCTGCTTTTTATGGTGAAATCTCCCCGCTCACACACATCATTCATACGTGCCAGATGATGTACTTTCAACACACACACACACACAGACCCCCCCCCCCCCAACCAACACACACACGTATAGTCACATGAGCCTCTTTGTTTTGGTTTGCTGCAGAGATAAAACCCGGCTCTGTTACACTTCTCTGTATGGGAGACAAAGAGCGCTTATCTCACGTACTGTGAGTGTGTGAGCGAGAAAATGTGTGTTTGTGCGAGGGTGTTTTCCAGTGCACTCATTTTTCCTTTTTTTTTTTCATATCTGCGATATTTTACAAGCTGGATTTTTAGCCTTGTTTGGAGGAATATTCTTTGCTCTTTCCCCTCCTGTTACTGGGCTGCCTGCTTTGTGTGAGTGTGTGGCGGAGCATCAGATCTGCGTGCCGATAGGGCCGCCGGGGCCGGCGTGACACACTTCCTCTTCAGGAGTGGACTAATGACACACAGGTTAAAACACACAACGGGCACATTTTGTAGACGGGTAGGAAATCACTGGAAAGCAGAGAAGTAATAAATGGAAGAACTAAATGTACAGTGAATGCATTCAGTCGTAGCCCCTGGACCGTCGGTGGTTGTTTCCGAGGCCTAAGCTTGGAGCGACTTTTGACAAAAATCCCCTTTCAGTGTGTGTAGGTGCTTGTGTCAGTACACCTACTGTTTTTTTTACCGCTGGTACAAATGGTTTCATTTTTCAATATATAATCTGCTGATTATTCTTTGTATTCATTGATTGATCTCTATGGATAGAGTGCCCACGCTAACCATACTTTTTTCTACTCTTGTGTATAGTAACATATCTTAGCAAGAAATCTATGAATGAAGAAGCGATTCTTAACTTTAAATATGACCTAATGATACAACTGATCGCAAAAGTTAAAGAGGAACTACTGTTTTTTACAACCTGGACCTTATTTCTGGCATAAAATACAATCGTTTACTCACCCATAAACCTTTTGTGTTATTTGCGAGATAATTAGATCAGCACGAGTGACTGGGGCCTCTAAATAACACATTATCTGCCGCGAAACTCGTTAATTTCGCCAATATTTTGTTATGATACGCTAATGCTATTACCCGCTGTGTACGGAGTTACGTGTTATCATCATCCGGGGTCTGTAGATTGACCTACAGACCCTGGACGATGTCACCTCTCAGCGGTCGGCTTGTTTTCCTGTAATTTGCTACTGCTAGTTTTTTGCAACATGGCTGAATATTTTTCCGATTCTGAGGTTGGGGACGGTTGCGTCTCGATGCCCCGGTCACTCCCGCTAAATGGATATCCGCTGATCTAATTAACTCCTGAAGGAGTGCAGTAGTTCCCCTTTAAGATACACTGTAGACCTTCTTGAAAAAGTGTTGTTTACAATTAACATAGTAATCGGAAATGCACCTGTATTCTTTATCTGTTAAAAGTTGCTTGCATCTGTTCTAACGATGTTTAGTTTTATAGGCGTATGTTCACGTAAACAAACTGTTTACAACTTGGAAATGGCAAATGTGCTGGATAGTAGTGTCGACACACTAGCCATTAGCATCTGTTGACTGCTTATCTGAAAAACAACCGATAAGGACATGATGACGACGACTCCCAGACGCTGTACGCCAACAGAAACACAAAATTAACGTCCAAGTACTTCCCAAAACACGGCAGATCTTCTCTGTTGTTTGATCCTTACAAAGCGTGCATCTGATAAGGTCCGAGTCTGAAGAATTCCCACTTGGTTGGTGATCTGGTTTGGCCTTCATTAGTCATTTGTTGTTGTGACTGTTGTAATGAGGTGCCACAATAGTCCAGAGACGGCACATTACGCTTCTTTAATATTCACAGATTCAGGATAATAGACAACAAAGTGCAGCAAAAGTTTCATATGCTTTTTTAACCTCCACATTCTTCTTCCCGATTAAAGTCTGTCCTACATTACCCACAGTGCTTGACCTCCAACAGTTTAGTCAAACATTTTGTTGAGTTATAATGCCTTTGACCTCGAATGTAGTCCAGTATATGTTAAGTTCTTCTTTTGGTAGCCTGTGGGGCTTTAATTAGACTTACTGGAACCAGTCTGGAGGAGGTTTAGGTCATGTTAGCACTCGTAGTTTCCTAAAAGAGTGCCTGATCTGACAAACAGGTTGTGTTTGTGTGTTGGTGTAAGACAGCTTTCGGTCGAGCTCGGCGACACTGATTGATGAAGTCATTTCTCACCACGCACTGTCACGAATGACAAATTGCCGGAGGGATGTGCGCGAGCCGACGGGCAGATGGTGTCTCGTGCGAGGTGCGGCGAGAGCTGGCGACCTTGAGAAAGAGGCCGAGGGAGAAGGCGAGGGATGGCGGCGGCAGGGGTCAGCCTGTTTTGGGGTCAGGCGGAATGGGCGGGGCGCTTCTGCTGCGGCGGCTGCTTCCTCACTGCGTTTCCTCTGCTCAGCCGGCGTGCCCCCTCTCTCTCTCTGTCGCGCACGCACACATGCGTGGCGGCGGTAACAAAGCGACACAATGAACAGGGGCTGGCTCGAGGCGGGCAGAGCAAGGTGTTTCCTGCGACCAGGACGGCTGCTACGTCAACACAAATACGCTGGTCCGGAGCAGCACCGGCATGCGCTCGCAGACCTGCTTTGACTCTCTCCTCCTTCAATTAGAGCTCATTAATTTCTCCCTGTTTAAACGTGCGAACGTGCGTGTAAGTGAGCGCAGCTGTGTTCAAGTCTGTAATATTCATCCTTTATTCATGCTTTGTTCATGGTTTATTCATGTACTCGCCAAGCATTTGCAGAGTGAATGAATACTGGATTAAAAGCAGCTCTGTATTATTGATGCGTTGAGATATTTTGGACTGTACGGGCGCTGGTGTAATCTCCCACACTGTGTGTGCACACACACACGCAACAGCCAAATCTGTTTGTTGTCCTACTTGCAAATTGGTCCTTTACTGCTGAATTAACACTCGCTGCATGGTTCTGTGTCTCCTACAGGCCGTGCATTGCCCTGCTATGGAGAAAATGAAGAGGATTAAGAAGCGCCTGTCGTTAACACTCCGTCCCAGTCAGACCATCGATGAGTCTCTGTCTGAACTGGCCGAGCAGATGACCATCGAGGACGGCGGGACCAAGGACAATGGTATGGGAAGCTATATTTCAGCATTTATTTATTCTTTTCTGAAGGATTGTACATGTAGTGCACAATCAGCTGTTTGTTTGCACTGTTTTTTTATTTTATTTTTTGAGCTCAGCTTCTAGTGGCATTTACTGAATGTTTTGTAAAAGAGCTAAACTTGATTAAATCAGTATATATGATTAGAAAGTTCTACAACCAACAACATATGGGTCAAACTGTCAAAAATGCATGCTTTAGACTATATTCCGTTTTTTAAAAATATATTTTTCAAACTCAGCTTCTGACGAGGGCAAACAGGATGATGGCCATGCCAAAAATAATTTTTTAAACAAGCTCTAATGAATAACAATAATAATAAGTGGCAATAACAATTATCTTGAGAAGGAGTTCCACCTAATAAAAAACAGAATTTGAAGCTTGAGCGAGAAAATTTGAAGCCAAAAAGCATGAAAGTGCTACAATCAACCAAAAATGGGAAAAAAGATCAAAAATAGATATTTTAAAACACTTAAAGTGAATATGGAAATCTGGATAAAATAGTTAAATAACGATGATGATCTTGATAGCTCTCAGGAGTATTTAAATTATGAAACACTGAAGTCGATGAAGGGAGAGAGAGAGTGTGTGTGCACATTTGTGTATGTGTGTGTGTGTGTCAGTAACAGCTGTAATGGACTTCAACTCGGTAGCCCTCTATCAAGTTATATAACAGGAGCGAGAGCAGAGGAGCTACTTGAACGCTCTCATAGCAGCAGACCAAGTCAGAAGCCTGTAGGGAACATGCATTCACACGCAGGAACACACACTCCCCCTTGACTTCTCCCGGTTTTGGCACCCCATTACGGCGCGTCTAAAATGAGCTGCAGGGTTGATGGAGGCGTAAACGTGATTGGTTGCCTCTTGTGATCGGCAGCTGTCAAAATAAATGGACGCACGCATCCATCTTTTTACAGAACGTTTCCCGTTGCAGTCATTTAGCCGTCAGTCTGGATCTGGAAGGAGTCCCGGTAAATGCAGCTGTAGGGTGAGCTTAAGCTGGTGGAGCAGCAAAAAGCAGATGGCAGCGATGGAGTTCAGAACAATCCTGGTTTTGATCTTCCCATCTCAGTGTTCATTTAGCTGTTTAAAGAATAGTTTGACATTTTGCAAATTGCTGAGAAAGATCAATATCACTGTCCTATCCGTCTATTTGATTTGGGGCTACAGCCTGCAGCTGTTTAGCTTAGCTTAGCATAAAGAGTGGACATACTACAATGTGCTGATTAGAAAGCCTTAGAGCTACAGTAGGTGTTCTTTGTTAGCTTTGGACAGGCTAGCAGCTCCCATCTTCCTCCAGTCTTTATGCAAAGCTGAGCTAACAGTAGCTTCATGTTTAACACACAAACAAGAGATGGTATCACTTTTCTCATGTAAGTCTCGTCCAGAAAGGGAATAAGTGTTTGTTTTCTGTCCGAGGAATCAGTGGAAATTGAGCCTTTGGTGCTTACTTAACTGGTGTAGCAGCTGACAGAGTTCCTCCTTGTTGTTTACGTTCGGCAAGGCTCAGTTCAGGAAGTTGAATCCGTTGTGATGTGTTGACTCAGGCGGATCACAACTGACCAACCAATCCCGTTTTTCATTTTTTTAATATTTGTTTTTTGTCAAGTTTTTAGTACATTAACAAATAGCATAACAGCTTCCGTGCTCAGCTCTTAAAATGCCTTGAAATGCCATTCATGCACGCTCAACTTGTAATTCTGCTAAGTTTGACAAGCCCCTGGAGGCAGCATAATGTTAATTTGTGAGGCTGACACGCCGGAACACAGCACAGTCTGTCAGCTCTGAGTTTAAACAGTCGCATGTTGTAAATAACATTGGTCTGAGCACAGAGATAGATCCGTCTAAAACCCCTTTTGTGGCTGCTTGATTCTCCACCGCTCTTAAATGGAATCCCACTGTTAGATACATAGATGGATACACAGATAGATCTGTCTTTTTCAAGATTTAGATGAGAGGATCCATACCACACACGTTAGCTCGTCATTAGCTTAGCTTGTTGTGCACTACGGATCGTGTTCACTCCGATTTTTTTCCAAAAACAACCATTCCTTTGTCACTTTCTTTCCTAAATAGCTAACAATGCTGCTTATACTTTGCTCAGCTTTTTGGAGGATACTTGATGTCCTTTTGTATTTATTTATACACATCCTTCCATAATTAAGCATGATGGTTGGCATTTTTGGAGCCTTCTGGGCTTTGACTTAAATGCTAAAGTTCAGTTGGTTTTAACAAATCTCTGCCACCGACCCTCTATAAAGAGTGACATTTACTGTTGATCCATGTTTGTACCTGCAAATTTCTGATTCAGTTGCAGAGCTTCTGATTTTTATCCAGCCTGAAATCTTGACCGTGGTTTTGTTGTCTTTCAGAGCCCTTCATGAGGAACGGCCGTCCTCCCACCTCCCACAGCATGCACTCCTTCCTGCACCAGTACACCGGCTCCTTCAAGAAGCCGCCCCTGCGCCGGCCGCACAGCGTCATCGGCGGCACCCTGGGGTCCTTCATGGCCATGCCGCGCAACGGCAGCCGCCTGGGTGAGTACACACGTGTTTCGCGAACGCGACACGTTCACGCGCACGGAAGGAAGTGAGTAGCATGAGAGCAGATGGCATCCGGGAACAAACAGGAAACGTGTCATGATCCTGAGATTTCCACCTCATTCGGAAGCGCGCCGTTGCCAGAGTGACTGGCCGCCTTTCCCGTGAGCTTCTCAGCTTCTGTCTTCGCCCTCAGCGTGGCTGTTTGTTACGCCAGTGACAGCTGGATGGGGGACTCGGTCAAACGTGACGCAGTTTCCTGTTTGAACTGATTCATCGCAGTTGATCCGTAGCAGCGAGTCTCATCATGAGGGTTGGAAGGGAGACATGTCGTGATGATTCAGGCAGCAGAAGATTTCAATCTGGGGGTCGGGACAGCCCGGGGGAATGATAAGATGATTCACAGAGAAACCAAACGCTGTGGGTATCAAAATCTGCCAGCGTCAAGACTACTTTGAATATTCAGCAAGGCACTATTGAAGAAAAGAACTTGAAATGATGGTATCTGGAGCACACTTTAATGCTTTTAAGGTGTATTAATGCTTGCTGTAGGGATTTAAGACTTGGCATCAGACTCTCTTTACCGACCATTTATATGTTGCTGTGAGCTCCTTCTGTACTCTCAGTTTCTCAATTCTGATGACACTTATTTCTGCACATTTCCAAAAACAGTGAAGACTCATCGCTGTTGTGGAGATGCAGATGTTTGAAGTGCACATTGAGTTTTATTTTTAGCAGTCGGTTTGTCATTGAGCTATTTTCATCCAGACTAAAATATCTTGACAACAGCAAGTGGATGAATTGCCATGATACAATTACGATCCCTAGAGGACGAATCCTTTTGACTGTCATGATCGCTTGGCCTTTCTTCTTGCATCACCACTTTCTCTGTTTAAGTTTCATCTGTTCCAGTGAAACATCTCAACATCTAGTTGGTGGATTTGCACAAAATCTGTCATGGATGTTCATGATTCCCAGATAACGAATCATAGGGCCTTTTCAGAACTTGCATTAATATCCACTCTGGGCTGTGCGATCGCAAGTGGCCGGCTTTAGGTACGTGCGTTCACACCTGGCGTTAACATGCGTCTCTGAATGCATCTCCAGATTCAGTTTCAGTATCGCCCTCTGTATGCAAATAAACACTAACATCATCTGAGGCGCAGTAGAATCGAGACGAGAAACGAGAACAGTGCTGTTTTACATGTATACGTCATGACTATGGCACACACTGAAAGTTATTATTTATTGATCTCCACCTTGACGTTAGCTAGACCTGCACAAAACTCAGATTATAACTCCAACCATGGAAGCTTCCGTACGTAATCTCTGGTAATAAAGGTAAATAAAGTCATCTGTGATGGAGGAAATACGTAACTTAACGTATCACACTTGTGTCATATTAAATACTGTCATCTGTCAAGTCTTGCTTAGATAGGTTAGTTATTTACCAATGAACAGATGAACCGCGATCATTTAGAATAGCGGTCGAGATTGCGTTCACACTACCAGAGGAATGCAGACAAATGTGGAGGCATGCGACTCCGACCACCTCCAGATGTGGTTAGAGATTGCATCTCTTAAATGTGATCTCGGTGTGTTCACACCTGTCCTTTATGCTGGCCACTTGCGATCAGATAGCCCAGATCGGATCTTAATGCAACGTCTGAACAGGCCCTCGTAACTGTCATGTAAAGCCACCATGGAGATAAAAGGTATCGCTGAAGTAATTGCCTAAACAACAACTATTGAATGGATTGCCATGAAACTGTGCATGAAGGTATGCCTGGTAAGAAGGAACTGGGATTATATTAGGATAACAGGATGTCAGGATTTAGCTTAAAGCTTTCTAGCACGGTTGTAGACAACCTTGATCACTTTCCCTTACCAGACAGATGCTGCTTTAAACCTTAAACAAACATTATTTAACAGAGCATTTCCACACGGCCTGGCAGCAACGACTGGGATCTAAGCAAACAATCTGTTCCACACAATGTTAGAAATGTCTTTTGGTGCTTCCCTAAGCTGGTTTGAATAGACATGGGAACACCAGAGGACTTGTTGAACTTCACTCC